>NC_135630.1:2220693-2825443 GCF_053574225.1 Canis aureus
CTGAGTTGAATACAGCGATTTCCAACGGCTTTCCTCAACCAGAGTGTACCTAGGTTCAAAATCCCATGTACGAGGGGGTAGCAGACATCTGCCTCCCATGCATACAGAATTCTGAGAGTTGAGCTTATGGCCTGTACCTCCACAGCCAACCTGCTGGTACCCTTGGCTTCTAAAAGGCCTAGGCTCGCTGTTTGACGGAAGTGCTGGGAGAGGTAATTGGAATCACCCGGCACACAAGACTAGTGCCTCCAAGCTCAGTTCAGCAATTTCCTAGTAATTCCTGTGGTAGACTGGTGCTACATACTAAGATCCATACGTGAGAGGGTAGCTGAACGCCTTTTCCAAAACCATCTTACTTCTGAGAGTTGAGTTCAGCCTCAGTCCCTCACAGTTCCACACTGCCTGCAGAGTGAGTTTCGCAGGTCTTCAGAAGAGACGTTTGCCAGAGGCTTCTGAGACGCAGGGTAACAATGCAGACCTGGAGGGTATCCCCAGGTGCAGTCGACTGGTATTCTTGGAACCTCCTGACTCAGAATACTGCTACCTTCTCACTGCCACAGGAATGCAGCTAGTTGACAGCTGGCTTCAAAACATGCTTCCCTGTGAGAGCTGAAGACAGGGCAGAACCCTCCCGCATGCTGCCTGACTGTAGGAGTAGCTGCTAACATCCTTATGTTAGTGGCTAGGAGAGGTTGCGGGAAAAGCATGTGTGAGCACTGGGCCTGAACTCCCGTGTACCTGAGTTGAATACAGCGATTTCCAACGGCTTTCCTCAACCAGAGTGTAGCTAGGTTCCAAATCCCATGTACGAGCGGGTAGCAGACATCTGCCTCCCATGCATACACACTTCTGAGAGTTGAGCTTATGGCCTGTACCTCCACAGCCAGCCTGCTGCTACCCTTGGCTTCTAAAAGGCCTAGGCTCGCTGTTTGACGGAAGTGCTGCGAGAGGTAATTGGAATCTCCCGGCACACAAGACGAGTGCCTCCAAGCTCAATTCACGATTTCCCAGTAATTCTTGTGGTAGACAGGTGCTACATACTAAGTTCCATATGTGAGAAGGTAGCTGAACGCCTTGTCCAAAAGCATCTTACTTCTGAGAGTTGAGCACACCCTCAGTCCCTCACACTTCCACACTGCCTGCAGAGTGAGTTTCTCACGTCTTCACCAGGACGATTGCCAGAGGATTCTGAGTACAAGTTAACAATGCAGACCTGGAGGGTATCTCCAGGTGCAGTAGAGTGGTAATATTGGAACCTCCTGACTCAGAGTACTGCTACCTTCTCACTGCCATAGGAATGCAGCTAGTTGACAGCTGGCTTCAAGACATGCTTCCCTGTGAGAGCTGAGGACAGGGCAGAACCCTCCCGCATCCTGCCTGACTGTAGGAGTAGCTGCTAACATCCTAATGTTAGTGGCTGGGAGAGGTTGCGGGAAAAGCATGTGTGAGCACTGGGCCTGAACTCCCGTGTATCTGAGTTGAATACAGCGATTTCCAATGGCCTTCTTCAATCACAGTGTAGCTAGGTTCCAACTCCCATGTCCGAGTGGGTAGCAGACATCTGCCTCCCATGCATACACACTTCTGAGAGTTGAGCTTATGGCCTGTACCTCCACATCCAGCCTGCTGTTACCCTTGGCTTCTAAAAGGCCTAGGCTCGCTGTTTGACGGAAGTGCTGGGAGAGGTAATTGGAATCACCCGGCACACAAGACTAGTGCCTCCAAGCTTAGTTCAGCCATTTCCTAGTAATTCCTGTGGTAGACTGGTGCTACATACTAAGTTCCATACGTGAGAGGGTAGCTGAACGCCTTGTCCAAAACCATCTTACTTCTGAGAGTTGAGCTCAGCCTCAGTCCCTCACAGTTCCACACTGCCTGCAGAGTGAGTTTCGCAGGTCTTCAGCAGAGACGTTTGCCAGAGGCTTCTGAGACGCAGGGTAACAATGCAGACCTGGAGGGTATCCCCAGGTGCAGTCGACTGGTAATCTTGGAACCTCCTGACTCAGAATACTGCTACCTTCTCACTGCCATAGGAATGCAGCTAGTTGACAGCTAGCTGGCTTCAATACATGCTTCCCTGAGAGAGCTGAGGACAGGGCAGAACCCTCCCGCATGCTGCCTGACTGTAGGAGTAGCTGCTAACATCCTAATGTTAGTGGCTGGGAGAGGTTGCGGGAAAAGCATGTGTGAGCACTGGGCCTGAACTCCCGTGTATCTGAGTTGAATACTGCGATTTCCAACGGCTTTCCTCAACCAGAGTGTAGCTAGGGTCCAAATCCCATGTACGAGCGGGTAGCAGACATCTGCCTCCCATGCATACACACTTCTGAGAGTTGAGCTTATGGCCTGTACCTCCACAGCCAGCCTGCTGGTACCCTTGGCTTCTAAAAGGCCTAGGCTCGCTGTTTGACGGAAGTGCTGGGAGAGGTAATTGGAATCACCCGGCACACAAGACTAGTGCCTCCAAGCTCAGTTCAGCGATTTCCTAGTAAATCCTGTGGTAGACTGGTGCTACATACTAAGTTCCATACGTGAGAGGTTAGCTGAACGCCTTGTCCAAAACCATCTTACTTCTGAGAGTTGAGCTCAGCCTCAGTCCCTCACAGTTCCACACTGCCTGCAGAGTGAGTTTCGCAGGTCTTCAGCAGAGACGTTTGCCAGAGGCTTCTGAGACGCAGGGTAACAATGCAGACCTGGAGGGTATCCGCAGGTGCAGTCGACTGGTAATCTTGGAACCTCCTGACTCAGAATACTGCTACCTTCTCACTGCCATAGGAATGCAGCTAGTTGACAGCTGGCTTCAAGACATGCTTCCCTGTGAGAGCTGAGGACAGGGCAGAACGCTCCCGCATGCTGCCTGACTGTAGGAGTAGCTGCTAACATCCTTATTTTAGTGGCTGGGAGAGGTTGCGGGAAAAGCATGTGTGAGCACTGGGCCTGAACTCCCGTGTACCTGAGTTGAATACAGCGATTTCCAACGGCTTTCCTCAACTAGAGTGTAGCTAGGTTCCAAATCCCATGTACGAGCGGTTAGCAGACATCTGCCTCTCATGCATACACACTTCTGAGATTTGAGCTTATGGCCTGTACCTCCACAGCCAGCCTGCTGGTACCCTTGGCTTCTAAAAGGCCTAGGCTCGCTGTTTGGCGGAAGTGCTGGGAGAGGTAATTGGAATCACCCGGCACACAAGACTAGTGCCTCCAAGCTCAGTTCAGCGATTTCCTAGTAATTCCTGTGGTAGACTGGTGCTACATACTACGTTCCATACGTGAGAGGGTAGCTGAACGCCTTGTCCAAAACCATCTTACTTCTGAGAGTTGAGCTCAGCCTCAGTCCCTCACAGTTCCACACTGCCTGCAGAGTGAGTTTCGCAGGTCTTCAGCAGAGACGTTTGCCAGAGGCTTCTGAGACGCAGGGTAACAATGCAGACCTGGAGGGTATCCCCAGGTGCAGTCGACTGGTAATCTTGGAACCTCCTGACTCAGAATACTGCTACCTTCTCACTGCCATAGGAATGCAGCTAGTTGACAGCTGGCTTCAAGACATGCTTCCCTGTGAGAGCTGAGGATAGGGCAGAACCCTCCCGCATCCTGCCTGACTGTAGGAGTAGCTGCTAACATCCTTATGTTAGTGGCTGGGAGAGGTTGCGGGAAAAGCATGTGTGAGCACTGGGCCTGGACTCCCGTGTACCTGAGTTGAATACAGCGATTTCTAATGGCCTTCTTCAATCACAGTGTAGCTAGGTTCCAACTCCCATGTCCGAGTGGGAGGCAGACATCTGCCTCCCATGCATACACACTTCTGAGAGTTGAGCTTATGGCCTGTACCTCCACATCCAGCCTGCTGTTACCCTTGGCTTCTAAAAGGCCTAGGCTCGCTGTTTGACGGAAGTGCTGGGAGAGGTAATTGGAATCACCCGGCACACAAGACTAGTGCCTCCAAGCTCAGTTCAGCGATTTCCTAGTAATTCCTGTGGTAGACTGGTGCTACATACTAAGTTCCATACGTGAGAGGTTAGCTGAACGCCTTGTCCAAAACCATCTTACTTCTGAGAGTTGAGCTCAGCCTCAGTCCCTCACAGTTCCACACTGCCTGCAGAGTGAGTTTCGCAGGTCTTCAGCAGAGACGTTTGCCAGAGGCTTCTGAGACGCAGGGTAACAATGCAGACCTGGAGGGTATCCCCAGGTGCAGTCGACTGGTAATCTTGGAACCTCCTGACTCAGAATACTGCTACCTTCTCACTGCCATAGGAATGCAGCTAGTTGACAGCTAGCTGGCTTCAAGACATGCCTCCCTGAGAGAGCTGAGGACAGGGCAGAACCCTCCCGCATGCTACCTGACTGTAGGAGTAGCTGCTAACATCCTAATGTTAGTGGCTGGGAGAGGTTGCGGGAAAAGCATGTGTGAGCACTGGGCCTGAACTCCCGTGTATCTGAGTTGAATACAGCGATTTCCAACGGCTTTCCTCAACCAGAGTGTAGCTAGGTTCCAAATCCCATGTACGAGCGGGTAGCAGACATTTGCCTCCCATGCATACACACTTCTGAGAGTTGAGCTTATGGCCTGTACCTCCAAGCCAGCCTGCTGGTACCCTTCGCTTCTACAAGGCCTAGGCTCGCTGTTTGACGGAAGTGCTGGCAGAGGTAATTGGAATCTCCCGGCACACAAGACGAGTGCCTCCAAGCTCAATTCACGATTTCCCAGTAATTCTTGTGGTAGACAGGTGCTACATACTAAGTTCCATACGTGAGATGGTAGCTGAACGCCTTGTCCAAAAGCATCTTACTTCTGAGAGTTGAGCCCACCCTCAGTCCCTCACAGTTCCACACTGCCTGCAGAGTGAGTTTCACACGTCTTCACCAGAGACGATTGCCAGAGGCTTCTGAGTACAAGTTAACAATGCAGACCTGGAGGGTATCTCCAGGTGCAGTAGAGTGGTAATCTTGGAACCTCCTGACTCAGAGTACTGCTACCTTCTCACTGCCATAGGAATGCAGCTAGTTGACAGCTGGCTTCAAGACATGCTTCCCTGTGAGAGCTGAGGACAGGGCAGAACCCTCCCGCATCCTGCCTGACTGTAGGAGTAGCTGCTAACATCCTTATGTTAGTGACTGGGAGAGGTTGCGGGAAAAGCATGTGTGAGCACTGGGCCTGAACTCCCGTGTATCTGAGTTGAATACAGCGATTTCTAATGGCCTTCTTCAATCACAGTGTAGCTAGGTTCCAACTCCCATGTCCGAGTGGGTAGCAGACATCTGTCTCCCATGCATACACACTTCTGAGAGTTGAGCTTATGGCCTGTACCTCCACATCCAGCCTGCTGGTCCCCTTGGTTTCTAAAAGGCCTAGGCTCGCTGTTTGACGGAAGTGCTGGGAGAGGTAATTGGAATCACCCGGCACACAAGACTAGTGCCTCCAAGCTCAGTTCAGCGATTTCCTAGTAATTCCTGTGGTAGAATGGTGCTACATACTAAGTTCCATACGTGAGAGGGTAGCTGAACGCCTTGTCCAAAACCATCTTACTTCTGAGAGTTGAGATCAGCTTCAGTCCCTCACAGTTCCACACTGCCTGCAGAGTGGGTTTCGCAGGTCTTCAGCAGAGACGTTTGCCAGAGGCTTCTGAGACGCAGGGTAACAATGCAGACCTGGAGGGTATCCCCAGGTGCAGTCGACTGGTAATCTTGGAACCTCCTGACTCAGAATACTGCTACCTTCTCACTGCCATAGGAATGCAGCTAGTTGACAGCTAGCTGGCTTCAAGACATGCCTCCCTGAGAGAGCTGAGGACAGGGCAGAACCCTCCCGCATGCTGCCTGACTGTAGGAGTAGCTGCTAACATCCTAATGTTAGTGGCTGGGAGAGGTTGCGGGAAAAGCATGTGTGAGCACTGGGCCTGAACTCCCGTGTATCTGAGTTGAATACAGCGATTGCCAACGGCTTTCCTCAACCAGAGTGTAGCTAGGTTCCAAATCCCATGTACGAGCGGGTAGCAGACATTTGCCTCCCATGCATACACACTTCTGAGAGTTGAGCTTATGGCCTGTACCTCCACAGCCAGCCTGCTGGTACCCTTGGCTTGTAAAAGGCCTAGGCTCGCTGTTTGACGGAAGTGCTGGGAGAGGTAATTGGAATCTCCCGGCACACAAGACGAGTGCCTCCAAGCTCAATTCACGATTTCCCAGTAATTCTTGTGGTAGACAGGTGCTACATACTAAGTTCCATATGTGAGAAGGTAGCTGAACGCCTTGTCCAAAAGCATCTTACTTCTGAGAGTTGAGCACACCCTCAGTCCCTCACACTTCCACACTGCCTGCAGAGTGAGTTTCACACGTCTTCACCAGAGACGATTGCCAGAGGCTTCTGAGTACAAGTTATCAATGCAGACCTGGAGGGTATCCCCAGGTGCAGTCGACTGGTAATCTTGGAACCTCCTGACTCAGAGTACTGCTACCTTCTCACTGCCATAGTAATGCAGCTAGTTGACAGCTGGCTTCAAGACATGCTTCCCTGTGAGAGCTGAGGACACGGCAGAAACCTCCCGCATCCTGCCTGACTGTAGGAGTAGCTGCTAACATCCTTATGTTAGTGGCTGGGAGAGGTTGCGGGAAAAGCATGTGTGAGCACTGGGCCTGAACTCCCGTGTATCTGAGTTGAATACAGCGATTTCCAATGGCCTTCTTCAATCACAGTGTAGCTAGGTTCCAACTCCCATGTCCGAGTGGGTAGCAGACATCTGCCTCCCATGCATACACACTTCTGAGAGTTGAGCTTATGGCCTCTACCTCCACATCCAGCCTGCTGGTACAATTGGCTTCTAAAAGCCCTAGGCTCGCTGTTTGACGGAAGTGCTGGGAGAGGTAATTGGAATCACCCGGCACACAAGACTAGTGCCTCCAAGCTCAGTTCAGCGATTTCCTAGTAATTCCTGTGGTAGACTGGTGCTACATACTAAGTTCCATACGTGAGAGTGTAGCTGAACGCCTTGTCCAAAACCATCTTACTTCTGAGAGTTGAGCTCAGCCTCAGTCCCTCACAGTTCCACACTGCCTGCAGAGTGAGTTTCGCAGGTCTTCAGCAGAGACGTTTGCCAGAGGCTTCTGAGACGCAGGGTAACAATACAGACTTGGAGGGTATCCCCAGGTGCAGTCGACTGGTAATCTTGGAACCTCCTGACTCAGAATACTGCTACCTTCTCACTGCCATAGGAATGCAGCTAGTTGACAGCTGGCTTCAAGACATGCTTCCCTGTGAGAGCTGAGGACAGGGCAGATCCCTCCCGCATGCTGCCTGACTGTAGGAGTAGCTGCTAACATCCTTATGTTAGTGGCTGGGAGAGGTTGCGGGAAAAGCATGTGTGAGCACTGGGCCTGAACTCCCGTGTATCTGAGTTGAATACAGCGATTTCCAACGGCTTTCCTCAACCAGAGTGTAGCTAGTTTCCAAATCCCATGTACGAGCGTGTATCAGACATCGGCCTCCCATGCATACACACTTCTGAGAGTTGAGCTTATGGCCTGTACCTCCACAGCCAGCCTGCTGGTACCCTTGGCTTCTAAAAGGCCTAGGCTCGCTGTTTGACGGAAGTGCTGGGAGAGGTAATTGGAATCTCCCGGCAGGGATCCCTGGGTGGCGCAGCCGTTTAGCGCCTGCCTTTGGCCCAGGGCACGATCTTGGAGACCCGGGATTGAATCCCACGTCGGGCTCCCGGTGCATGGAGCCTGCTTCTTCCTCTGTCTGTGTCTCTGCCTCTCTCTCTCTCTCTGTGACTATCATAAATAAATAAAAAATTAAAAAATAAATAAAAAAAAAAGGAATCTCCCGGCACACAACACGAGTGCCTCCAAGCTCAATTCACGATTTCCCAGTAATTCTTGTGTTAGACAGGGGCTACATACTAAGTTCCATATGTGAGAAGGTAGCTGAACGCCTTGTCCGAAAGCATCTTACTTCTGAGAGTTGAGCACACCCTCAGTCCCTCACACTTCCACACTCCCTGCAGAGTGAGTTTCAAACGTCTTCACCAGAGACGATTGCCAGAGGCTTCTGAGTACAAGTTAACAATGCAGACGTGGAGGGTATCTCCAGGTGCAGTAGAGTGGTAATCTTGGAACCTCCTGACTCAGAGTACTGCTACCTTCTCACTGCCATAGGAATGCAGCTAGTTGACAGCTGGCTTCAAGACATGCTTCCCTGTGAGACCTGAGGACAGGGCAGAAACCTCCCGTATCCTGCCTGACTGTAGGAGTAGCTGCTAACATCCTTATGTTAGTGGCTGGGAGAGGTTGCGGGAAAAGCATGTGTGAGCACTGGGCCTGAAATCCCGTGTATCTGAGTTGAATACAGCGATTTCCAATGGCCTTCTTCAATCACAGTGTAGCTAGGTTCCAACTCCCATGTCCGAGTGGGTATCAGACATCTGCCTCCCATGCATACACACTTCTGAGAGTTGAGCTTATGGCCTGTACCTCCACATCCAGCCTGCTGGTACCCTTGGCTTCTAAAAGGCCTAGGCTCGCTGTTTGACGGAAGTGCTGGGAGAGGTAATTGGAATCTCCCGGCACACAAGACTAGTGCCTCCAAGCTCAGTTCAACGATTTCCTAGTAATTCCTGTGGTAGACTGGTGCTACATACTAAGTTCCATACGTGAGAGGGTAGCTGAACGCCTTGTCCAAAACCATCTTACTTCTGAGAGTTGAGCTCAGCCTCAGTCCCTCACAGTTCCACACTGCCTGCAGAGTGAGTTTCGCAGGTCTTCAGCAGAGACGTTTGCCAGAGGCTTCTGAGACGCAGGGTAACAATGCAGACCTGGAGGGTATCCCCAGGTGCAGTCGACTGGTAATCTTGGAACCTCCTGACTCAGAATACTGCTACTTTCTCACTGCCATAGGAATGCAGCTAGTTGACAGCTGGCTTCAAGAGATGCTTCCCTGTGAGAGCTGAGGACAGGGCAGAACCCTCCCGCATGCTGCCTGACTGTAGGAGTAGCTGCTAACATCCTTATGTTAGTGGCTGGGAGAGGTTGCGGGAAAAGCATGTGTGAGCACTGGGCCTGAACTCCCGTGTATCTGAGTTGAATACAGCGATTTCCAACGGCTTTCCTCAACCAGACGGTAGCTAGGTTCCAAATCCCATGTACGAGCGGGTAGCAGACATCTGCCTCCCATGCATACACACTTCTGAGAGTTGAGCTTATGGCCTGTACCTCCACAGCCAGCCTGCTGGTACCCTTGGCTTCTAAAAGGCCTAGGCTCGCTGTTTGACGGAAGTGCTGGGAGAGTTAATTGGAATCTCCCGGCACACAAGACGAGTGCTTCCAAGCTCAATTCACGATTTCCCAGTAATTCTTGTGGTAGACAGGTGCTACATACTAAGTTCCAATGTGAGAAGGTAGCTGAACGCCTTGTCCAAAAGCATCTTACTTCTGAGAGTTGAGAACACCCTCAGTCCCTCACACTTCCACACTGCCTGCAGAGTGAGTTTCACACGTCTTCACCAGAGACGATTGCCAGAGGCTTCTGAGACGCAGGGTAACAATGCAGACCTGGAGGGTATCCCCAGGTGCAGTCGACTGGTAATCTTGGAACCTCCTGACTCAGAATACTGCTACCTTCTCACTGCCATAGGAATGCAGCTAGTTGACAGCTGGCTTCAAGACATGCTTCCTTCTGAGAGCTGAGGACAGGGCAGAACCCTCCCGCTTCCTGCCTGACTGTAGGAGTAGCTGCTAACATCCTTATGTTAGTGGCTAGGAGAGGTTGCGGGAAAAGCATGTGTGAGCACTGGGCCTGAACTCCCGTGTACCTGAGTTGAATACAGCGATTTCCAACGGCTTTCCTCAACCAGAGTGTAGCTAGTTTCCAAATCCCGTGTACGAGCGTGTATCAGACATCGGCCTCCCATGCATACACACTTCTGAGAGGTGAGCTTATGGCCTGTACCTCCACATCCATCCTGCTGGTACCCTTCACTTCTAAAAGGCCTAGGCTCGCTGTTTGACGGAAGTGCTGGGAGAGGTAATTGGAATCTCCCGGCACACAAGACGAGTGCCTCCAAGCTCAATTCACGATTTCCCAGTAATTCATGTGGTAGACAGGTGCTACATACTAAGTTCCATATGTGAGAAGGTAGCTGAACGCCTTGTCCAAAAGCATCTTACTTCTGAGAGTTGAGCACACCCTCAGTCCCTCACACTTCCACACTGCCTGCAGAGTGAGTTTCACACGTCTTTACCAGAGATGATTGCCAGATGCTACTGAGTACAAGTTAACAATGCAGACCTGGAGGGTATCTCCAGCTGCAGTAGAGTGGTAATCTTGGAACCTCCTGACTCAGAGTACTGCTACCTTCTCACTGCCATAGGAATGCAGCTAGTTGACAGCTGGCTTCAAGACATGCTTCCCTGTGAGAGCTGAGGACAGGGCAGAACCCTCCCGCATCCTGCCTGACTGTAGGAGTAGCTGCTAACATCCTAATGTTAGTGGCTGGGAGAGGTTGCGGGAAAAGCATGTGTGAGCACTGGGCCTGAACTCCCGTGTATCTGAGTTGAATACAGCGATTTCCAATGGCCTTCTTCAATCAGAGTGTAGCTAGGTTCCAAATCCCATGTCCGAGTGGGTAGCAGACATCTGCCTCCCATGCATACACACTTCTGAGAGTTGAGCTTATGGCCTGTACATCCACATCCAGCCTGCTGGTACCCTTGGCTTCTAAAAGGCCTAGGCTCGCTGTTTGACGGAAGTGCTGGGAGAGGTAATTGGAATCTCCCGGCACACAAGACGAGTGCCTCCAAGCTCAATTCACGATTTCCCAGTAATTCTTGTGGTAGACAGGTGCTACATACTACGTTCCATACGTGAGAGGGTAGCTGAACGCTTTGTCCAAAAGTATCTTACTTCTGAGAGTTGAGCTCAGCCTCAGTCCCGCACAGTTCCACACTGCCTGCAGAGTTAGTTTCGCAGGTCTTCAGCAGAGAGGTTTGCCAGAGGCTTCTGAGACGCAGGTAACAATGCCGACCTGGAGGGTATCCCCAGGTGCAGTCGACTGGTAATCTTGGAACCTCCTGACTCAGAATACTGCTACCTTCTCACTGCCATAGGAATGCAACTAGTTGACAGCTAGCTGGCTTCAAGACATGCTTCCCTGAGAGATCTGAGGACAGGGCAGAACCCTCCCGCATGCTGCCTGACTGTAGGAGTAGCTGCTAACATCCTAATGTTAGTGGCTGGGAGAGGTTGCGGGAAAAGCATGTGTGAGCACTGGGCCTGAACTCCCGTGTATCTGAGTTGAATACAGCGATTTCCAACGGCTTTCCTCAACCAGAGTGTAGCTAGGTTCCAAATCCCATGTACGAGCGGGTAGCAGACATCTGCCTCCCAAGCATATACACTTCTTAGAGTTGAGCTCATGGCCTGTACCTCCACATCCAGCCTGCTGGTACCCTTGGCTTCTAAAAGGCCTAGGCTCGCTGTTTGACGGAAGTGCTGGGAGAGGTATTTGGAATCTCCCGGCACAGAAGAAGAGTGCCTCCAAGCTCACTTCACGATTTCCCAGTAATTCTTGTGGTAGACAGGTGCTACATACTAAGTTCCATATGTGAGATGGTAGCTGAACGCCTTGTCCAAAAGCATCTTACTTCTGAGAGTTGAGCCCACCCTCAGTCCCTCACAGTTCCACACTGCCTGCAGAGTGTGTTTCACACGTCTTCACCAGAGACGATTGCCAGAGGCTTCTGAGTACAAGTTAACAATGCAGACCTGGAGGGAATCTCCAGGTGCAGTAGAGTGGTAATCTTGGAACCTCCTGACTCAGAGTACTGCTACCTTCTCACTGCCATAGGAATGCAGCTAGTTGACAGCTGGCTTCAAGACATGCTTCCCTGTGAGAGCTGAGGACAGGGCAGAACCCTCCTGCATCCTGCCTGACTGTAGGATTAGCTGCTAACATCCTTATGTTAGTGGCTGTGAGAGGTTGCGGGAAAAGCATGTGTGAGCACTGGGCCTGAACTCCCGTGTATCTGAGTTGAATACAGCGATTTCCAATGGCCTTCTTCAATCATAGTGTAGCTAGGTTCCAACTCCCATGTCCGAGTGGGTAGCAGACATCTGCCTCCCATGCATACACACTTCTGAGAGTTGAGCTTATGGCCTGTACCTCCACATCCAGCCTGCTGGTACCCTTGGCTTCTAAAAGGCCTAGGCTCGCTGTTTGACGGAAGTGCTGGGAGAGGTAATTGGAATCACCCGGCACACAAGACTAGTGCCTCCAAGCTCAGTTTAGCGATTTCCTAGTAATTCCTGTGGTAGACTGGTGCTACATACTAAGTTCCATACGTGAGAGGGTAGCTGAACGCCTTGTCCAAAACCATCTTACTTCTGAGAGTTGAGCTCAGCCTCAGTCCCTCACAGTTCCACACTGCCTGCAGAGTGAGTTTCGCAGGTCTTCAGCAGAGACGATTGCCAGAGGCTTCTGAGACGCAGGGTAACAATGCAGACCTCGAGGGTATCCCCAGGTGCAGTCGACTGGTAATCTTGGAACCTCCTGACTCAGAATACTGCTACATTCTCACTGCCATAGGAATGCAGCTAGTTGACAGCTGGCTTCAAGACATGCTTCCCTGTGAGAGCTGAGGACAGGGCAGAACCCTCCCGCATGCTGCCTGACTGTAGGAGTAGCTGCTAACATCCTTATGTTAGTGGCTGGGAGAGGTTGCGGGAAAAGCATGTGTGAGCACTGGGCCTGAACTCCCGTGTATCTGAGTTGAATACAGCGATTTCCAAAGGCTTTCCTCAACCAGAGTGTAGCTAGGTTCCAAATCCCATGTACGAGCGGGTAGGAGACATCTGCCTCCCATGCATACACACTTCTGAGAGTTGAGCTTATGGCCTGTACCTCCACAGCCAGCCTGCTGGTACCCTTGGCTTCTAAAAGGCCTAGGCTCGCTGTTTGACGGAAGTGCTGGCAGAGGTAATTGGAATCTCCCGGCACACAAGACGAGTGCCTCCAAGCTCAATTCACGATTTCCCAGTAATTCTTGTGGTAGACAGGTGCTACATACTAAGTTCCATATGTGAGAAGGTAGCTGAACGCCTTGTCCAAAAGCATCTTACTTCTGAGAGTGGAGCACACCCTCAGTCCCTCACACTTCCACACTGCCTGCAGAGTGAGTTTCACACGTCTTCACCAGGACGATTGCCAGAGGCTTCAGAGTACAAGTTAACAATGCAGACCTGGAGGGAATCTCCAGGTGCAGTAGAGTGGTAATCTTGGAACCTCCTGACTCAGAGTACTGCTACCTTCTCACTGCCATAGGAATGCAGCTAGTTGACAGCTGGCTTCAAGACATGCTTCCCTGTGAGAGCTGAGGACAGGGCAGAACCCTCCCGCACGCTGCCTGACTGTAGGAGTAGCTGCTAACATCCTTATGTTAGTGGCTGGGAGAGGTTGCGGGAAAAGCATGTGTGAGCACTGGGCCTGAACTCCCGTGTATCTGAGTTGAATACAACGATTTCCAATGTCCTTCTTCAATCATAGTGTAGCTAGGTTCCAACTCCCATGTCCGAGTGGGTAGCAGACATCTGCCTCCCATGCATACACACTTCTGAGAGTTGAGCTTATGGCCTGTACCTCCACATCCAGCCTGCTGGTACCCTTGGCTTCTAAAAGGCCTAGGCTCGCTGTTTGACGGAAGTGCTGGGAGAGGTAATTGGAATCACCCGGCACACAAGACTAGTGCCTCCAAGCTCAGTTTAGCGATTTCCTAGTAATTCCTGTGGTAGACTGGTGCTACATACTAAGTTCCATACGTGAGAGGGTACCTGAACGCCTTGTCCAAAACCATCTTACTTCTGAGAGTTGAGCTCAGTCTCAGTCCCTCACAGTTCCACACTGCCTGCAGAGTGAGTTTCGCAGGTCTTCAGCAGAGTCGATTGCCAGAGGCTTCTGAGACGCAGGGTAACAATGCAGACCTGGAGGGTATCCCCAGGTGCAGTCGACTGGTAATCTTGGAACCTCCTGACTCAGAATACTGCTACCTTCTCACTGCCATAGGAATGCAGCTAGTTGACAGCTGGCTTCAAGACATGCTTCCCTGTGAGAGCTGAGGACAGGGCAGAACCCTCCCGCATGCTGCCTGACTGTAGGAGTAGCTGCTAACATCCTAATATTAGTGGCTGGGAGAGGTTGCGGGAAAAGCATGTGTGAGCACTGGACCTGAACTCCCGTGTATCTGAGTTGAATACAGCGATTTCCAACGACTTTCCTGAACCAGAGTGTAGCTAGGTTCCAAATCCCATGTACGAGCGGGTAGCAGACATCTGCCTCCCTTGCATACACACTTCTGAGAGTTGAGCTTATGGCCTGTACCTCCACATTCAGCCTGCTGGTACCCTTGTCTTCTAAAAGGCCTAGGCTCGCTGTTTGACGGAAGTGCTGGGAGAGGTAATTGGAATCTCCCGGCACACAAGACGAGTGCCTCCAAGCTCAATTCACGATTTCCCAGTAATTCTTGTGGTAGACAGGTGCTACATACTAAGTTCCATATGTGAGATGGTAGCTGAACGCCTTGTCCAAAAGCATCTTACTTCTGAGAGTTGAGCCCACCCTCAGTCCCTCACAGTTCCACACTGCCTGCAGAGTGAGTTTCACACGTCTTCACCAGAGACGATTGCCAGAGGCTTCTGAGTACAAGTTAACTATGCAGACCTGGAGGGTATCTCCAGGTGCAGTAGAGTGGTAATCTTGGAACCTCCTGACTCAGACTACTGCTAACTTCTCACTGCCATAGGAATGCAGCTAGTTGACAGCTGGCTTCAAGACATGCTTCCCTGTGAGAGCTGAGGACAGGGCAGAACCCTCCCGCATCCTGCCTGACTGTAGGAGTAGCTGCTAACATCCTTATGTTAGTGGCTGGGAGAGGTTGCGGGAAAAGTATGTGTGAGCACTGGGCCTGAACTCCCGTGTATCTGAGTTGAATACAGCGATTTCCAATGGCCTTCTTCAATCACAGTGTAGCTAGGTTCCAACTCCCATGTCCGAGTGGGTAGCAGACATCTGCCTCCCAAGCATACACACTTCTGAGAGTTGAGCTTATGGCCTGTACCTTCACATCCAGCGTGCTGGTACCCTTGGCTTCTAAAAGGCCTAGGCTCGCTGTTTGACGGAAGTGCTGGGAGAGGTAATTGGAATCACCCGGCACACAAGACTAGTGCCTCCATGCTCAGTTCAGCGATTTCTTAGTAATTCCTGTGGTAGACTGGTGCTACATACTAAGTTCCATACGTGAGAGGGTAGCTGAACGCCTTGTCCAAAACCATCTTACTTCTGAGAGTTGAGCTCAGCCTCAGTCCCTCACAGTTCCACACTGCCTGCCGAGTGAGTTTCGCAGGTCTTCAGCAGAGACGTTAGCCAGAGGCTCCTGAGACGCAGGGTAACAATGCAGACCTGGAGGGTATCCCCAGTTGCAGTAGACTGGTAATCTTGGAACCTCCTGACTCAGAATACTGCTACCTTCTCACTGCCATAGGAATGCAGCTAGTTGACAGCTGGCTTCAAGACATGCTTCCCTGTGAGAGCTGAGGACAGGGCAGAACCCTCCCGCATGCTGCCTGACTGTAGGAGTAGCTGCTAACATCCTAATATTAGTGGCTGGGAGAGGTTGCGGGAAAAGCATGTGTGAGCACTGGACCTGAACTCCCGTGTATCTGAGTTGAATACAGCGATTTCCAACGACTTTCCTCAACCAGAGTGTAGCTAGTTTCCAAATCCCATGTACGAGCGGGTAGCAGACATCTGCCTCCCTTGCATACACACTTCTGAGAGTTGAGCTTATGGCCTGTACCTCCACATTCAGCCTGCTGGTACCCTTGTCTTCTAAAAGTCCTAGGCTCGCTGTTTGACGGAAGTGCTGGGAGAGGTAATTGGAATCTCCCGGCACACAAGACGAGTGCCTCCAAGCTCAATTCACGATTTCCCAGTAATTCTTGTGGTAGACAGGTGCTACATACTAAGTTCCATATGTGACAAGGTAGCTGAACGCCTTGTCCAAAAGCATCTTACTTCTGAGAGTTGAGCACACCCTCAGTCCCTCACACATCCACAGTGCCTGCAGAGTGAGTTTCACACGTCTTCACCAGACACGATTGCCAGAGGCTTCTGAGTACAAGTTAACAATGCAGACCTGGAGGGTATCTCCATGTGCAGTAGAGTGGTAATCTTGGAACCTCCTGACTCAGAGTACTGCTACCTTCTCACTGCCATAGGAATGTAGCTAGTTGACAGCTGGCTTCAAGACATGCTTCCCTGTGAGAGCTGAGGACAGGGTAGAACCCTCCCGCATCCTGCCTGAATGAAGGAGTAGCTGCTAACATCCTAATGTTAGTGGCTGGGAGAGGTTGCGGGAAAAGCATGTGTGAGCACTGGGCCTGAACTCCCGTGTATCTGAGTTGAATACAGCGATTTCCAACGGCTTTCCTCAACCAGAGTGTAGCTAGGTTCCAAATCCCATGTACGAGCGGGTGCAGACATCTGCCTCCCATGCATACACACTTCTGAGAGTTGAGCTTATGGCCTGTACCTCCACATCCAGCCTGCTGGTATCCTTGGCTTCTAAAAGGCCTAGGCTCGCTGTTTGACGGAAGTGCTGGGAGAGGTAATTGGATCACCCGGCACACAAGACTAGTGCCTCCAAGCTCAGTTCAGCGATTTCCTAGTAATTCCTGTGGTAGACTGGTGCTACATACTAAGTTCCATACGTGAGAGGGTAGCTGAACGCCTTGTCCAAAACCATCTTACTTCTGAGAGTTGAGCTCACCCTCAGTCCCTCACAGTTCCACACTGCCTGCAGAGTGAGTTTCGCAGGTCTTCAGCAGAGACGTTTGCAGGAGCCTTCTGAGACGCAGGGTAACAATGCAGACCTGGACGGTATCCCCAGGTGCAGTCGACTGTTAATCTTGGAAAGTCCTGACTCAGAATACTGCTACCTTCTCACTGCCATAGGAATGCAGCTAGTTGACAGCTAGCTTGCTTCAAGACATGCTTCCAAGGGAGAGCTGAGGACAGGGCAGAACCCTCCCGCATGCTGCCTGACTGTAGGAGTAGCTGCTAACATCCTAATGTTAGTTGCTGGGAGAGGTTGCGGGAAAAGCATGTGTGAGCACTGGGCCTGAACTCCCGTGTCTCTGAGTTGAATACAGCGATGTCCAACGGCTTTCCTCAACCAGAGTGTAGCTAGGTTCCAAATCCCATGTACGAGCGGGTAGCAGACATCTGCCTCCCATGCATACACACTTCTGAGAGTTGAGCTTATGGCCTGTACCTCCACATCCAGCCTGCTGGTACCCTTGGCTTCTAAAAGGCCTAGGCTCGCTGTTTGACGGAAGTGCTGGGAGAGGTAATTGGAATCTCCCGGCACACAAGACGAGTGCCTCCAAGCTCAAATCACGATTTCCCAGTAATTCTTGTGGTAGACAGGTGTTACATACTAAGTTCCATATGTGAGATGGTAGCTGAACGCCTTGTCCAAAAGCATCTTACTTCTGAGAGTTGAGCCCACCCTCAGTCCCTTACAGTTCCACACTGCCTGCAGAGTGAGTTTCACACGTCTTCACCAGAGACGATTGCCAGAGGCTTCTGAGTACAAGTTAACAATGCAGACCTGGAGGGTATCCCCAGGTGCAGTCGACTGGTAATCTTGGAACCTCCTGACTCAGAATACTGCTACCTTCTCACTGCCATAGGAATGCAGCTAGTTGACAGCTAGCTGGCTTCAAGACATGCTTCCCTGAGAGAGCTGAGGACAGGGCAGAACCCTCCCGCATGCTGCCTGACTGTAGGTGTAGCTGCTAACATCCTTATGTTAGTGGCTGGGAGAGGTTGCGGGAAAAGCATGTGTTAGCACTGGGTCTGAAATCCCGTGTATCTGAGTTGAATACAGCGATTTCCAATGGCCTTCTTCAATCACAGTGTAGCTAGGTTCCAACTCCCATGTCCGAGTGGGTAGCAGACATCTGCCTCCCATGCATACACGCTTCTGAGAGTTGAGCTTATGGCCTGTACCTCCACATCCAGCCTGCTGGTACCCTTGGCTTCTAAAAGGCCTAGGCTCGCTGTTTGACGGAAGTGCTGGGAGAGGTAATTGGAATCACCCGGCACACAAGACTAGTGCCTCCAAGCTCAGTTCAGCGATTTCCTAGTAATTCCTGTGGTAGACTGGTGCTACATACTAAGTTCCATATGTGAGATGGTAGTGAACGCCTTGTCCAAACCATCTACTTCTGAGAGTTGAGCTCAGCCTCAGTCCCTCACAGTTCCACACTGCCTGCCGAGTGAGTTTCGCAGGTCTTCAGCAGAGACGTTTGCCAGAGGCTTCTGAGATGCAGGGTAACAATGCAGACCTGGAGGGTATCCCCAGGTGCAGTCGACTGGTAATCTTGGAACCTCCTGACTCAGAATACTGCTACCTTCTCACTGCCATAGGAATTCAGCTAGTTGACAGCTGGCTTCAAGATATGCTTCCCTGTGAGAGCTGAGGAGAGGGCAGAACCGTCCCGCATGCTGCCTGACTGTAGGAGTAGCTGCTAACATCCTAATGTTAGTGGCTGGGAGAGGTTGCGGGAAAAGCATGTGTGAGCACTTGGCCTGAACTCCCGTGTCACTGAGTTGAATACAGCGATTTCCAACGGCTTTCCTCAACCAGAGTGTAGCTAGTTTCCAAATCCCATGTACGAGCGGGTAGCAGACATCTGCCTCCCATGCATACACACTTCTGAGAGTTGAGCTTATGGCCTGTACCTTCACATCCATAATGCTGGTACCCTTGGCTTCTAAAAGGCCTAGGCTCGCTGTTTGACGGAAGTGCTGGGAGAGGTAATTGGAATCTCCCGGCACACAAGACGAGTGCCTCCAAGCTCACTTCACGATTTCCCAGTAATTCTTGTGGTAGACAGGTGCTACATACTAAGTTCCATATGTGAGATGGTAGTGAACGCCTTGTCCAAAAGCATCTTACTTCTGAGAGTTGAGCCCACCCTCAGTCCCTCACAGTTCCACACTGCCTGCAGAGTGAGTTTCACACGTCTTCACCAGAGACGATTGCCAGAGGCTTCTGAGTACAAGTTAACTATGCAGACCTGGAGGGTATCTCCAGGTGCAGTAGAGTGGTAATCTTGGAACCTCCTGACTCAGAGTACTGCTACCTTCTCACTGCCATAGGAATGCAGCTAGTTGACAGCTGGCTTCAAGACATGCTTCCCTGTGAGAGCTGAGGACAGGGCAGAACCCTCCCGCATCCTGCCTGACTGTAGGAGTAGCTGCTAACATCCTTATGTTAGTGGCTGGGAGAGGTTGCAGGAAAAGCATGTGGGAGCACTGGGCCTGAACTCCCGTGTATCTGAGTTGAATACAGCGATTTCCAATGGCCTTCTTCAATCACAGTGTAGCTAGGTTCCAACTCCCATGTCCGAGTGGGTAGCAGACATCTGCCTCCCATGCATACACACTTCTGAGAGTTGAGCTTATTGCCTGTACCTCCACATCCAGCCTGCTGGTACCCTTGGCTTCTAAAAGGCCTAGGCTCGCTGTTTGACGGAAGTGCTGGGAGAGGTAATTGGAATCACCCGGCACACAAGACTAGTGCCTCCAAGCTCAGTTCAGCGATTTCCTAGTAATTCCTGTGGTAGACTGGTGCTACATACTAAGTTCCATACGTGAGAGGGTAGCTGAACGCCTTGTCCAAAACCATCTTACTTCTGAGAGTTGAGCTCAGCCTCAGTCCCTCACAGTTCCACACTGCCTGCCGAGTGAGTTTCGCAGGTCTTCAGCAGAGACGTTTGCCAGAGGCTTCTGAGACGCAGGGTAACAATGCAGACCTGGAGGGTATCCCCAGGTGCAGTAGACTGGTAATCTTGTAACCTCCTGACTCAGAATACTCCTACCTTCTCACTGCCAAAGAATGCAGCTAGTTGACAGCTGGCTTCAAGACATGCTTCCCTGTGAGAGCTGAGGACAGGGCAGAACCCTCCCGCATGCTGCCTGACTGTAGGAGTAGCTGCTAACATCCTAATGTTAGTGGCTGGGAGAGTTTGCGGGAAAAGCATGTGTGAGCACTGGGCCTGAACTCCCGTGTCTCTGAGTTGAATACAGCGATTTCCAACGGCTTTCCTCAACCAGAGTGTAGCTAGGTTCCAAATCCCATGTACGAGCGCGTAGCAGACATCTGCCTCCCATGCATACACACTTCTGAGAGTTGAGCTTATGGCCTGTACCTCCACATCCAGTATGCTGGTACCCTTGGCTTCTAATAGGCCTAGGCTCGCTGTTTGACGGAAGTGCTGGGAGAGGTAATTGGAATCTCCCGGCACACAAGACGAGTGCCTCCAAGCTCAATTCACGATTTCCCAGTAATTCTTGTGGTAGACAGGTGCTACATACTAAGTTCCATATGTGAGATGGTAGCTCAACGCCTTGTCCAAAAGCATCTTACTTCTGAGAGTTGAGCACACCCTCAGTCCCTCACACTTCCACACTGCCTGCAGAGTGAGTTTCACACGTCTTCACCAGAGACGATTGCCAGAGGCTTCTGAGTACAAGTTAACTATGCAGACCTGGAGGGTACCTCCAGGTGCAGTAGAGTGGTAATCTTGGAACCTCCTGACTCAGAGTACTGCTACCTTCTCACTGCCATAGGAATGCAGCTAGTTGACAGCTGGCTTCAAGACATGCTTCCCTGTGAGAGCTGTGGACAGGGCAGAACCCTCCCGCATCCTGCCTGACTGTAGGAGTAGCTGCTAACATCCTAATGTTAGTGGCTGGGAGAGGTTGCGGGAAAAGCATGTGTGAGCACTTGGCCTGAACTCCCGTGTATCTGAGTTGAATACAGCGATTTCCAATGGCCTTCTTCAATCACAGTGTAGCTAGGTTCCAACTCCCATGTCCGAGTGGGTAGCAGACATCTGCCTCCCATGCATACACACTTCTGAGAGTTGAGCTTATGGCCTGTACCTCCACATCCAGCCTGCTGGTACCCTTGGCTTCTAAAAGGCCTAGGCTCGCTGTTTGACGGAAGTGCTGGGAGAGGTAATTGGAATCACCCGGCACACAAGACTAGTGCCTCCAAGCTCAGTTCAGCGATTTCCTAGTAATTCCTGTGGTAGACTGGTGCTACATACTAAGTTCCATACGTGAGAGGGTAGCTGAACGCCTTGTCCAAAACCATCTTACTTCTGAGAGTTGAGCTCAGCCTCAGTCCCTCACAGTTCCACACTGCCTGCCGAGTGAGTTTCGCAGGTCTTCAGCAGAGACGTTTGCCAGAGGCTTCTGAGACGCAGGGTAACAATGCAGACCTGTAGGGTATCCCCAGGTGCAGTAGACTGGTAATCTTGTAACCTCCTGACTCAGAATACTCCTACCTTCTCACTGCCAAAGAATGCAGGTAGTTGACAGCTGGCTTCAAGACATGCTTCCCTGTGAGAGCTGAGGACAGGGCAGAACCCTCCCGCATGCTGCCTGACTGTAGGAGTAGCTGCTAACATCCTAATGTTAGTGGCTGGGAGAGGTTGCGGGAAAAGCATGTGTGAGCACTGGGCCTGAACTCCCGTGTCTCTGAGTTGAATACAGCGATTTCCAACGGCTTTCCTCAACCAGAGTGTAGCTAGGTTCCAAATCCCATGTACGAGCGGGTAGCAGACATCTGCCTCCCATGCATACACACTTCTGAGAGTTGAGCTTATGGCCTGTACCTCCACATCCAGTATGCTGGTACCCTTGGCTTCTAAAAGGCCTAGGCTCGCTGTTTGACGGAAGTGCTGGGAGAGGTAATTGGAATCTCCCGGCACACAAGACGAGTGCCTCCAAGCTCAATTCACGATTTCCCAGTAATTCTTGTGGTAGACAGGTGCTACATACTAAGTTCCATATGTGAGATGGTAGCTCAACGCCTTGTCCAAAAGCATCATACTTCTGAGAGTTGAGCCCACCCTCAGTCCCTCACAGTTCCACACTGCCTGCAGAGTGAGTTTCACACGTCTTCACCAGAGACGATTGCCAGAGGCTTCTGAGTACAAGTTAACTATGCAGACCTGGAGGGTATCTCCAGGTGCAGTAGAGTGGTAATCTTGGAACCTCCTGACTCAGAGTACTGCTACCTTCTCACTGCCATAGGAATGCAGCTAGTTGACAGCTGGCTTCAAGACATGCTTCCCTGTGAGAGCTGAGGACAGGGCAGAACCTTCCCGCATCCTGCCTGACTGAAGGAGTAGCTGCTAACATCCTAATGTTAGTGGCTGGGAGAGGTTGCGGGAAAAGCATGTGTGAGCACTGGGCCTCAACTCCCGTGTATCTGAGTTGAATACAGCGATTTCCAACGGCTTTCCTCAACCAGAGTGTAGCTAGGTTCCAAATCCCATGTACGAGCGGGTAGCAGACATCTGCCTCCCATGCATACACACTTCTGAGAGTTGAGCTTATGGCCTGTACCTCCACATCGAGCCTGCTGGTACCCTTGGCTTCTAAAAGGCCTAGGCTCGCTGTTTGACGGAAGTGCTGGGAGAGGTAATTGGAATCTCCCGACACACAAGACGAGTGCCTCCAAGCTCAATTCACGATTTCCCAGTAATATTTGTGGTAGTTAGTTGCTACATACTAAGTCCCATATGTGAGAAGGTAGCTGAACGCCTTGTCCAAAAGCATCTTACTTCTGAGAGTTGAGCACACCCTCAGTCCCTCACGCTTCCACACGGCCTGCAGAGTGAGTTTCACACGTCTTCACCAGAGACGATTGCCAGAGGCTTCTGAGTACAAGTTAACAATGCAGACCTGGAGGGTATCTCCAGGTGCAGTAGAGTGGTAATCTTGGAACCTCCTGACTCAGAGTACTGCTACCATCTCACTGCCATAGGAATGCAGCTAGTTGACAGCTGGCTTCAAGACATGCTTCCCTGTGAGAGCTGAGGACAGGGCAGAAACCTCCCGCATCCTGCCTGACTGTAGGAATAGCTGCTAACATCCTTATGTTAGTGGCTTGGAGAGGTTGCGGGAAAAGCATGTGTGAGCACTGGGCCTGAACTCCCGTGTATCTGAGTTGAATACAGCGATTTCCAATGGCCTTCTTCAATCACAGTGTAGCTAGGTTCCAACTCCCATGTCCGAGTGGGTAGCAGACATCTGCCTCCCATGCATATACACTTCTGAGAGTTGAGTTTATGGCCTGTACCTCCACATCCAGCCTGCTGGTATCCTTGGCTTCTAAAAGGCCTAGGCTCGCTGTTTGACGGAAGTGCTGGGAGAGGTAATTGGATCACCCGGCACACAAGACTAGTGCCTCCAAGCTCAGTTCAGCGATTTCCTAGTAATTCCTGTGGTAGACTGGTGCTACATACTAAGTTCCATACGTGAGAGGGTAGCTGAACGCCTTGTCCAAAATCATCTTACTTCTGAGAGTTGAGCTCACCCTCAGTCCCTCACAGTTCCACACTGCCTGCCGAGTGAGTTTCGCAGGTCTTCAGCAGGGACGTTTGCCAGAGGCTTCTGAGACGCAGGGTAACAATGCAGACCTGGACGGTATCCCCAGGTGCAGTCGACTGTTAATCTTGGAAAGTCCTGACTCAGAATACTGCTACCTTCTCACTGCCATAGGAATGCAGCTAGTTGACAGCTAGCTGGCTTCAAGACATGCTTCCAAGGGAGAGCTGAGGACAGGGCAGAACCCTCCCGCATGCTGCCTGACTGTAGGTGTAGCTGCTAACATCCTAATGTTAGTGGCTGGGAGAGGTTGCGGGAAAAGCATGTGTGAGCACTGGGCCTGAACTCCCGTGTCTCTGAGTTGAATACAGCGATGTCCAACGGCTTTCCTCAACCAGAGTGTAGCTAGGTTCCAAATCCCATGTACGAGCGGGTAGCAGACATCTGCCTCCCATGCATACACACTTCTGAGAGTTGAGCTTATGGCCTGTACCTCCACATCCAGCCTGCTGGTACCCTTGGCTTCTAAAAGGCCTAGGCTCGCTGTTTGACGGAAGTGCTGGGAGAGGTAATTGGAATCTCCCGGCACACAAGACGAGTGCCTCCAAGCTCAAATCACGATTTCCCAGTAATTCTTGTGGTAGACAGGTGTTACATTCTAAGTTCCATATGTGAGATGGTAGCTGAACGCCTTGTCCAAAAGCATCTTACTTCTGAGAGTTGAGCCCACCCTCAGTCCCTGACAGTTCCACACTGCCTGCAGAGTGAGTTTCACACGTCTTCACCAGAGACGATTGCCAGAGGCTTCTGAGTACAAGTTAACAATGCAGACCTGGAGGGTATCCCCAGGTGCAGTCGACTGGTAATCTTGGAACCTCCTGACTCAGAATACTGCTACCTTCTCACTGCCATAGGAATGCAGCTAGTTGACAGCTAGCTGGCTTCAAGACATGCTTCCCTGAGAGAGCTGAGGACAGGGCAGAACCCTCCCGCATGCTGCCTGACTGTAGGTGTAGCTGCTAACATCCTTATGTTAGTGGCTGGGAGAGGTTGCGGGAAAAGCATGTGTTAGCACTGGGCCTGAAATCCCGTGTATCTGAGTTGAATACAGCGATTTCCAATGGCCTTCTTCAATCACAGTGTAGCTAGGTTCCAACTCCCATGTCCGAGTGGGTAGCAGACATCTGCCTCCCATGCATACACGCTTCTGAGAGTTGAGCTTATGGCCTGTACCTCCACATCCAGCCTGCTGGTACCCTTGGCTTCTAAAAGGCCTAGGCTCGCTGTTTGACGGAAGTGCTGGGAGAGGTAATTGGAATCACCCGGCACACAAGACTAGTGCCTCCAAGCTCAGTTCAGCGATTTCCTAGTAATTCCTGTGGTAGACTGGTGCTACATACTAAGTTCCATACGTGAGAGGGTAGCTGAACGCCTTGTCCAAACCATCTACTTCTGAGAGTTGAGCTCAGCCTCAGTCCCTCACAGTTCCACACTGCCTGCAGAGTGAGTTTCGCAGGTCTTCAGCAGAGACGTTTGCCAGAGGCTTCTGAGATGCAGGGTGACAATGCAGACCTGGAGGGTATCCCCAGGTGCAGTCGACTGGTAATCTTGGAACCTCCTGACTCAGAATACTGCTACCTTCTCACTGCCATAGGAATTCAGCTAGTTGACAGCTGGCTTCAAGATATGCTTCCCTGTGAGAGCTGAGGACAGGGCAGAACCCTCCCGCATCCTGCCTGACTGTAGGAGTAGCTGCTAACATCCTTATGTTAGTGGCTGGGAGAGGTTGCAGGAAAAGCATGTGGGAGCACTGGGCCTGAACTCCCGTGTATCTGAGTTGAATACAGCGATTTCCAATGGCCTTCTTCAATCACAGTGTAGCTAGGTTCCAACTCCCATGTCCGAGTGGGTAGCAGACATCTGCCTCCCATGCATACACACTTCTGAGAGTTGAGCTTATGGCCTGTACATCCACATCCAGCCTGCTGGTACCCTTGGCTTCTAAAAGGCCTAGGCTCGCTGTTTGACGGAAGTGCTGGGAGAGGTAATTGGAATCACCCGGCACACAAGACGAGTGCCTCCAAGCTCAATTCACGATTTCCCAGTAATTCTTGTGGTAGACAGGTGCTACATACTAAGTTCCATATGTGAGATGGTAGCTGAACGCCTTGTCCAAAAGCATCTTACTTCTGAGAGTTGAGCCCACCCTCAGTCCCTCACAGTTCCACACTGCCTGCAGAGTGAGTTTCACACGTCTTCACCAGAGACGATTGCCAGAGGCTTCTGAGTACAAGTTAACTATGCAGACCTGGAGGGTATCTCCAGGTGCAGTAGAGTGGTAATCTTGGAACCTCCTGACTCAGAGTACTGCTACCTTCTCACTGCCATAGGAATGCAGCTAGTTGACAGCTGGCTTCAAGACATGCTTCCCTGTGAGAGCTGAGGACAGGGCAGAACCCTCCCGCATCCTGCCTGACTGTAGGAGTAGCTGCTAACATCCTTATGTTAGTGGCTGGGAGAGGTCAGGAAAAGCATGTGTGAGCACTGGGCCTGAACTCCCGTGTATCTGAGTTGAATACAGCGATTTCCAATGGCCTTCTTCAATCACAGTGTAGCTAGGTTCCAACTCCCATGTCCGAGTGGGTAGCAGACATCTGCCTCCCATGCATACACACTTCTGAGAGTTGAGCTTATGGCCTGTACCTCCACATCCAGCCTGCTGGTACCCTTGGCTTCTAAAAGGCCTAGGCTCGCTGTTTGACGGAAGTGCTGGGAGAGGTAATTGGAATCACCCGGCACACAAGACTAGTGCCTCCAAGCTCAGTTCAGCGATTTCCTAGTAATTCCTGTGGTAGACTGGTGCTACATACTAAGTTCCATACGTGAGAGGGTAGCTGAACGCCTTGTCCAAAACCATCTTACTTCTGAGAGTTGAGCTCAGCCTCAGTCCCTCACAGTTCCACACTGCCTGCCGAGTGAGTTTCGCAGGTCTTCAGCAGAGACGTTTGCCAGAGGCTTCTGAGACGCAGGGTAACAATGCAGACCTGGAGGGTATCCCCAGGTGCAGTAGACTGGTAATCTTGTAACCTCCTGACTCAGAATACTCCTACCTTCTCACTGCCAAAGAATGCAGCTAGTTGACAGCTGGCTACAAGACATGCTTCCCTGTGAGAGCTGAGGACAGGGCAGAACCCTCCCGCATGCTGCCTGACTGTAGGAGTAGCTGCTAACATCCTAATGTTAGTGGCTGGGAGAGGTTGCGGGAAAAGCATGTTTGAGCACTGGGCCTGAACTCCCGTGTCTCTGAGTTGAATACAGCGATTTCCAACGGCTTTCCTCAACCAGAGTGTAGCTAGGTTCCAAATCCCATGTACGAGCGGGTAGCAGACATCTGCCTCCCATGCATACACACTTCTGAGAGCTGAGCTTATGGCCTGTACCTCCACATCCAGTATGCTGGTACCCTTGGCTTCTAAAAGGCCTAGGCTCGCTGTTTGACGGAAGTGCTGGGAGAGGTAATTGGAATCTCCCGGCACACAAGACGAGTGCCTCCAAGCTCAATTCACGATTTCCCAGTAATATTTGTGGTAGTTAGTTGCTACATACTAAGTTCCATATGTGAGAAGGTAGCTGAACGCCTTGTCCAAAAGCATCTTACTTCTGAGAGTTGAGCACACCCTCAGTCCCTCACGCTTCCACACGGCCTGCAGAGTGAGTTTCACACGTCTTCACCAGACACGATTGCCAGAGGCTTCTGAGTACAAGTTAACAATGCAGACCTGGAGGGTATTTCCAGGTGCAGTAGAGTGGTAATCTTGGAACCTCCTGACTCAGAGTACTGCTACCTTCTCACTGCCATAGGAATGCAGCTAGTTGACAGCTGGCTTCAAGACATGCTTCCCTGTGAGAGCTGAGGACAGGGCAGAAACCTCCCGCATCCTGCCTGACTGTAGGAATAGCTGCTAACATCCTTATGTTAGTGGCTTGGAGAGGTTGCGGGAAAAGCATGTGTGAGCACTGGGCCTGAACTCCCGTGTATCTGAGTTGAATACAGCGATTTCCAATGGCCTTCTTCAATCACAGTGTAGCTAGGTTCCAACTCCCATGTCCGAGTGGGTAGCAGACATCTGCCTCCCATGCATATACACTTCTGAGAGTTGAGTTTATGGCCTGTACCTCCACATCCAGCCTGCTGGTATCCTTGGCTTCTAAAAGGCCTAGGCTCGCTGTTTGACGGAAGTGCTGGGAGAGGTAATTGGAATCACACGGCACACAAGACTAGTGCCTCCAAGCTCAGTTCAGCGATTTCCTAGTAATTCCTGTGGTAGACTGGTGCTATATACTAAGTTCCATACGTGAGAGGGTAGCTGAACGCCTTGTCCAAAACCATCTTACTTCTGAGAGTTGAGCTCACCCTCAGTCCCTCACAGTTCCACACAGCCTGCAGAGTGAGTTTCGCAGGTCTTCAGCAGAGACGTTTGCCAGAGGCTTCTGAGACGCAGGGTAACAATGCAGACCTGGACGGTATCCCCAGGTGCAGTCGACTGGTAATCTTGGAAAGTCCTGACTCAGAATACTGCTACCTTCTCACTGCCATAGGAATGCAGCTAGTTGACAGCTAGCTGGCTTCAAGACATGCTTCCCTGTGAGAGCTGAGGACAGGGCAGAACCCTCCCGCATGCTGCCTGACTGTAGGAGTAGCTGCTAACATCCTAATGTTAGTGGCTGGGAGAGGTTGCGGGAAAAGCATGTGTGAGCACTGGGCCTGAACTCCCGTGTATCTGAGTTGAATACAGCGATTTCCAACGACTTTCCTCAACCAGAGTGTAGCTAGGTTCCAATCCGATGTACGAGCGGGTAGCAGACATCTGCCTCCCATGCATACACACTTCTGAGAGTTGAGCTTATGGCCTGTACCTCCACATCCAGCCTGCTGGTACCCTTGGCTTCTAAAAGGCCTAGGCTCGCTGTTTGACGGATGTGCTGGGAGAGGTAATTGGAATCTCCCGGCACACAAGACCAGTGCATCCAAGCTCAATTCACGATTTCCCAGTAATTCTTGTGGTAGACAGGTGCTACATACTAAGTTCCATATGTGAGATGGTAGCTGAACGCCTTGTCCAAAAGCATCTTACTTCTGAGAGTTGAGCCCACCCTCAGTCCCTCACAGTTCCACACTGCCTGCAGAGTGAGTTTCACACGTCTTCACCAGAGACGATTGCCAGAGGCTTCTGAGTACAAGTTAACAATGCAGACCTGGAGGGTATCTCCAGGTGCAGTAGAGTGGTAATCTTGGAACCTCCTGACTCAGAGTACTGCTACCTTCTCACTGCCATAGGAATGCAGCTAGTTGACAGCTGGCTTCACGACATGCTTCCCTGTCAGAGCTGAGGACAGGGCAGAACCCTCCCGCATCCTGCCTGACTGTAGGTGTAGCTGCTAACATCCTTATGTTAGTGGCTGGGAGAGGTTGCGGGAAAAGCATGTGTGAGCACTGGGCCTCAACTCCCGTGTATCTGAGTTGAATACAGCGATTTCCAATGGCCTTCTTCAATCACAGTGTAGCTAGGTTCCAACTCCCATGTCCGAGTGGGTAGCAGACATCTGCCTCCCATGCATACACACTTCTGAGAGTTGAGCTTATGGCCTGTACCTCCACATCCAGCCTGCTGGTACCCTTGGCTTCTAAAAGGCCTAGGCTCGCTGTTTGACGGAAGTGCTGGGAGAGGTAATTGGAATCACACGGCACACAAGACTAGTGCCTCCAAGCTCAGTTCAGCGATTTCCTAGTAATTCCTGTGGTAGACTGGTGCTACATACTAAGTTCCATACGTGAGAGGGTAGCTGAACACCTTGTCCAAAACCATCTTACTTCTGAGAGTTGAGCTCACCCTCAGTCCCTCACAGTTCCACACTGCCTGCAGAGTGAGTTTCGCAGGTCTTCAGCAGAGACGTTTGCCAGAGGCTTCTGAGACGCAGGGTAACAATGCAGACCTGGAGGGTATCCCCAGGTGCAGTCGACTGGTCATCTTGGAACCTCCTGACTCAGAATACTGCTACCTTCTCACTGCCATAGGAATGCAGCTAGTTGACAGCTGGCTTCAAGACTTGCTTCCCTGTGAGAGCTGAGGACAGGGCAAAACCCTCCCGCATGCTGCCTGACTGTAGGAGTAGCTGCTAACATCCTAATGTTAGTGGCTGGGAGAGGTTGCGGGAAAAGCATGTGTGAGCACTGGGCCTGAACTCCCGTGTATCTGAGTTGAATACAGCCATTTCCAACGGCTTTCCTAACCAGAGTGTAGCTAGGTTCCAAATCCCACGTACGAGCGGGTAGCAGACATCTGCCTCCCATGCATACACACTTCTGAGAGTTGAGCTTATGGCCTGTACCTCCACATCCAGCCTGCTGGTACCCTTGGCTTGTAAAAGGCCTAGGCTCGCTGTTTGACGGAAGTGCTGGGAGAGGTAATTGGAATCTCCCGGCACACAAGACGAGTGCCTCCAAGCTCAATTCACGATTTCCCAGTAATTCTTGTGGTAGACAGGTGTTACATACTAAGTTCCATATGTGAGAAGGTAGCTGAACGCCTTGTCCAAAAGCATCTTACTTCTGAGAGTTGAGCCCACCCTCAGTCCCTCACAGTTCCACACTGCCTGCGGAGTGAGTTTCACACGTCTTCACCAGAGATGATTGCCAGAGGCTTCTGAGTACAAGTTAACAATGCAGACCTGGAGGGTATCTCCAGGTGCAGTAGAGTGGTAATCTTGGAACCTCCTGACTCAGAGTACTGCTACCTTCTCACTGCCATAGGAATGCAGCTAGTTGACAGCTGGCTTCAAGACATGCTTCCCTGTGAGAGCTGAGGACAGGGCAGAACCCTCCCGCATCCTGCCTGACTGTAGGAGTAGCTTCTAACATCCTTATGTTAGTGGCTGGGAGAGGTTGCGGGAAAAGCATGTGTGAGCACTGGGCCTGAACTCCCGTCTATCTGAGTTGAATACAGCGATTTCCAATGGCCTTCTTCAATCACAGTGTAGCTAGGTTCCAACTCCCATGTCCGAGTGGGTAGCAGACATCTGCCTCCCATGCATACACACTTCTGAGAGTTGAGCTTATGGCCTGTACCTCCACATCCAGCCTGCTGGTACCCTTGGCTTCTAAAAGGCCTAGGCTCGCTGTTTGACGGAAGTGCTGGGAGAGGTAATTGGAATCACCCGGCACACAAGACTAGTGCCTCCAAGCTCAGTTCAGCGATTTCCTAGTAATTCCTGTGGTAGACTGGTGCTACATACTAAGTTCCATACGTGAGAGGGTAGCTGAACGCCTTGTCCAAACCCATCTTACTTCTGAGAGTTGAGCTCAGCCTCAGTCCCTCACAGTTCCACACTGCCTGCAGAGTGAGTTTCGCAGGTCTTCAGCAGAGACGTTTGCCAGAGGCTTCTGAGACGCAGGGTAACAATGCAGACCTGGAGGGTATCCCCAGGTGCAGTCGACTGGTAATCTTGTAACCTCCTGACTCAGAATACTGCTACCTTCTCACTGCCAAAGAATGCAGCTAGTTGACCGCTAGCTGGCTTCAAGACATGCTTCCCTGTGAGAGCTGAGGACAGGGCAGAACCCTCCCTCATGCTGCCTGACTCTAGGTGTAGCTGCTAACATCCTAATGTTAGTGGCTGGGAGAGGTTGCGGGAAAAGCATGTGTGAGCACTGGGCCTGAACTCCCGTGTATCTGAGTTGAATACAGCGATTTCCAATAGCTTTCCTCAACCAGAGTGTAGCTAGGTTCCAAAACCATGTACGAGCGGGTAGCAGACATCTGCCTCCCATGCATACACACTTCTGAGAGTTGAGCTTATGGCCTGAACCTCCACATCCAGAATGCTGGTACCCTTGGCTTCTAAAAGGCCTAGGCTCGCTGTTTGACGGAAGTGCTGGGAGAGGTAATTGGAATCTCCCGGCACACAAGACGAGTGCCTCCAAGCTCAATTCACGATTTCCCAGTAATTCTTGTGGTAGACAGGTGCTACATACTAAGTTCCATATGTGAGATGGTAGCTGAACGCCTTGTCCAAAAGCATCTTACTTCTGAGAGTTGAGCCCACCCTCAGTCCCTCACAGTTCCACACTGCCTGCAGAGTGAGTTTCACACGTCTTCACCAGAGACGATAGCCAGAGGCTTCTGAGTACAAGTTAACAATGCAGACCTGGAGGGTATCTCCAGGTGCAGTAGAGTGGTAATCTTGGAACCTCCTGACTCAGAGTACTGCTACCTTCTCACTGCCATAGGAATGCAGCTAGTTGACAGCTGGCTTCAAGACATGCTTCCCTGTGAGAGCTGAGGACAGGGCAGAACCCTCCCGCATCCTGCCTGACTGTAGGAGTAGCTGCTAACATCCTTATGTTAGTGGCTGGGAGAGGTTGCGGGAAAAGCATGTGTGAGCACTGGGCCTGAGCTCCCGTGCATCTGAGTTGAATACAGCGATTTCCAATGGCCTTCTTCAATCACAGTGTAGCTAGGTTCCAACTCCCATGTCCGAGTGGGTAGCAGACATCTGCCTCCCATGCATACACACTTCTGAGAGTTGAGCTTATGACCTGTACCTCCACATCCAGCCTGCTGGTACCCTTGGCTTCTAAAAGGCCTAGGCTCGCTGTTTGACGGAAGTGCTGGGAGAGGTAATTGGAATCACCCGGCACACAAGACTAGTGCCCCAAGCTCAGTTCAGCGATTTCCTAGTAATTCCTGTGGTAGACTGGTGCTACATACTAAGTTCCATACATGAGAGGGTAGCTGAACGCCTTGTCCAAAACCATCTTACTTCTGAGAGTTGAGCTCAGCCTCAGTCCCTCACAGTTCCACACTGCCTGCCTAGTGAGTTTCGCAGGTCTTCAGCAGAGAAGATTGCCAGAGGCTTCTGAGACGCAGGGTAACAATGCAGACCTGGAGGGTATCCCCAGGTGCAGTAGACTGGTAATCTTGTAACCTCCTGACTCAGAATACTCCTACCTTCTCACTGCCAAAGAATGCAGCTAGTTGACAGCTGGCTTCAAGACATGCTTCCCTGTGAGAGCTGAGGACAGGGCAGAACCCTACCGCATGCTGCCTGACTGTAGGAGTAGCTGCTAACATCCTTATGTTAGTGGCTGGGAGAGGTTGCGGGAAAAGCATGTGTGAGCACTGGGCCTGAACTCCCGTGTGTCTGAGTTGAATACAGCGATTTCCAATGGCCTTCTTCAATCACAGTGTAGCTAGGTTCCAACTCCCATGTCCGAGTGGGTAGCAGACATCTGCCTCCCATGCATACACACTTCTGAGAGTTGAGCTTATGGCCTGTACCTCCACATCCAGCCTGCTGGTACCCTTGGCTTCTAAAAGGCCTAGGCTCGCTGTTTGACGGAAGTGCTGGGAGAGGTAATTGGAATCACCCGGCACACAAGACTAGTGCCTCCAAGCTCAGTTCAGCGATTTCCTAGTAATTCCTGTGGTAGACTGGTGCTACATACTAAGTTCCATACGTGAGAGGGTAGCTGAACGCCTTGTCCAAAACAATCTTACTTCTGAGAGTTGAGCTCAGCCTCAGTCCCTCACAGTTCCTCACTGCCTGCCGAGTGAGTTTCGCAGGTCTTCAGCAGAGACGTTTGCCAGAGGCTTCTGAGACGCAGGGTAACAATGCAGACCTGGAGGGTATCCCCAGGTGCAGTAGACTGGTAATCTTGGAACCTTCAACTCAGAATACTGCTACCTTCTCACTGCCATAGGAATGCAGCTAGTTGACAGCTGGCTTCAAGACATGCTTCCCTGTGAGAGCTGAGGACAGGGCAGAACCCTCACGCATGCTGCCTGACTGTAGGAGTAGCTGCTAACATCCTAATGTTAGTGGCTGGGAGAGGTTGCGGGAAAAGCATGTGTGAGCACTGGGCCTGAACTCCCGTGTATCTGAGTTGAATACAGCCATTTCCAACGACTTTCCTCAACCAGAGTGTATCTTGTAGCTAGGTTCCAAATCCCATGTACGAGCGGGTAGCAGACATCTGCCTCCCATGCATACACACTTCTGAGAGTTGAGCTTATGGCCTGTACCTCCACATCCAGCCTGCTGGTACCCTTGGCTTCTAAAAGGCCTAGGCTCGCTGTTTGACGGAATTGCTAGGAGAGGTAATTGGAATCTCCCGGCACACAAAACGAGTGCCTCCAAGCTCAATTCACGATTTCCCAGTAATTCTTGTGGTAGACAGGTGCTACATACTAAGTTCCATATGTGAGATGGTAGCTGAACGCCTTGTCCAAAAGCATCTTACTTCTGAGAGTTGAGCCCACCCTCAGTCCCTCACAGTTCCACACTGCCTGCAGAGTGAGTTTCACACGTCTTCACCAGAGACGATAGCCAGAGGCTTCTGAGTACAAGTTAACAATGCAGACCTGGAGGGTATCTCCAGGTGCAGTAGAGTGGTAATCTTGGAACCTCCTGACTCAGAGTACTGCTACCTTCTCACTGCCATAGGAATGCAGCTAGTTGACAGCTGGCTTCAAGACATGCTTCCCTGTGAGAGCTGAGGACAGGGCAGAACCCTCCCGCATCCTGCCTGACTGTAGGAGTAGCTGCTAACATCCTTATGTTAGTGGCTGGGAGAGGTTGCGGGAAAAGCATGTGTGAGCACTGGGCCTGAGCTCCCGTGCATCTGAGTTGAATACAGCGATTTCCAATGGCCTTCTTCAATCACAGTGTAGCTAGGTTCCAACTCCCATGTCCGAGTGGGTAGCAGACATCTGCCTCCCATGCATACACACTTCTGAGAGTTGAGCTTATGACCTGTACCTCCACATCCAGCCTGCTGGTACCCTTGGCTTCTAAAAGGCCTAGGCTCGCTGTTTGACGGAAGTGCTGGGAGAGGTAATTGGAATCACCCGGCACACAAGACTAGTGCCCCAAGCTCAGTTCAGCGATTTCCTAGTAATTCCTGTGGTAGACTGGTGCTACATACTAAGTTCCATACATGAGAGGGTAGCTGAACGCCTTGTCCAAAACCATCTTACTTCTGAGAGTTGAGCTCAGCCTCAGTCCCTCACAGTTCCACACTGCCTGCCGAGTGAGTTTCGCAGGTCTTCAGCAGAGAAGATTGCCAGAGGCTTCTGAGACGCAGGGTAACAATGCAGACCTGGAGGGTATCCCCAGGTGCAGTAGACTGGTAATCTTGTAACCTCCTGACTCAGAATACTCCTACCTTCTCACTGCCAAAGAATGCAGCTAGTTGACAGCTGGCTTCAAGACATGCTTCCCTGTGAGAGCTGAGGACAGGGCAGAACCCTACCGCATGCTGCCTGACTGTAGGAGTAGCTGCTAACATCCTTATGTTAGTGGCTGGGAGAGGTTGCGGGAAAAGCATGTGTGAGCACTGGGCCTGAACTCCCGTGTGTCTGAGTTGAATACAGCGATTTCCAATGGCCTTCTTCAATCACAGTGTAGCTAGGTTCCAACTCCCATGTCCGAGTGGGTAGCAGACATCTGCCTCCCATGCATACACACTTCTGAGAGTTGAGCTTATGGCCTGTACCTCCACATCCAGCCTGCTGGTACCCTTGGCTTCTAAAAGGCCTAGGCTCGCTGTTTGACGGAAGTGCTGGGAGAGGTAATTGGAATCACCCGGCACACAAGACTAGTGCCTCCAAGCTCAGTTCAGCGATTTCCTAGTAATTCCTGTGGTAGACTGGTGCTACATACTAAGTTCCATACGTGAGAGGGTAGCTGAACGCCTTGTCCAAAACAATCTTACTTCTGAGAGTTGAGCTCAGCCTCAGTCCCTCACAGTTCCTCACTGCCTGCCGAGTGAGTTTCGCAGGTCTTCCGCAGAGACGTTTGCCAGAGGCTTCTGAGACGCAGGGTAACAATGCAGACCTGGAGGGTATCCCCAGGTGCAGTAGACTGGTAATCTTGGAACCTTCAACTCAGAATACTGCTACCTTCTCACTGCCATAGGAATGCAGCTAGTTGACAGCTGGCTTCAAGACATGCTTCCCTGTGAGAGCTGAGGACAGGGCAGAACCCTCACGCATGCTGCCTGACTGTAGGAGTAGCTGCTAACATCCTAATGTTAGTGGCTGGGAGAGGTTGCGGGAAAAGCATGTGTGAGCACTGGGCCTGAACTCCCGTGTATCTGAGTTGAATACAGCCATTTCCAACGACTTTCCTCAACCAGAGTGTATCTTGTAGCTAGGTTCCAAATCCCATGTACGAGCGGGTAGCAGACATCTGCCTCCCATGCATACACACTTCTGAGAGTTGAGCTTATGGCCTGTACCTCCACATCCAGCCTGCTGGTACCCTTGGCTTCTAAAAGGCCTAGGCTCGCTGTTTGACGGAATTGCTAGGAGAGGTAATTGGAATCTCCCGGCACACAAAACGAGTGCCTCCAAGCTCAATTCACGATTTCCCAGTAATTCTTGTGGTAGACAGGTGCTACATACTAAGTTCCATATGTGAGATGGTAGCTGAACGCCTTGTCCAAAAGCATCTTACTTCTGAGAGTTGAGCCCACCCTCAGTCCCTCACAGTTCCACACTGCCTGCAGAGTGAGTTTCACACGTCTTCACCAGAGACGATAGCCAGAGGCTTCTGAGTACAAGTTAACAATGCAGACCTGGAGGGTATCTCCAGGTGCAGTAGAGTGGTAATCTTGGAACCTCCTGACTCAGAGTACTGCTACCTTCTCACTGCCATAGGAATGCAGCTAGTTGACAGCTGGCTTCAAGACATGCTTCCCTGTGAGAGCTGAGGACAGGGCAGAACCCTCCCGCATCCTGCCTGACTGTAGGAGTAGCTGCTAACATCCTTATGTTAGTGGCTGGGAGAGGTTGCGGGAAAAGCATGTGTGAGCACTGGGCCTGAGCTCCCGTGTATCTGAGTTGAATACAGCGATTTTCAATGGCCTTCTTCAATCACAGTGTAGCTAGGTTCCAACTCCCATGTCCGAGTGGGTAGCAGACATCTGCCTCCCATGCATAACACTTCTGGGAGTTGAGCTTATGGCCTGTACCTCCACATCCAGCCTGCTGGTACCCTTGGCTTCTAAAAGGCCTAGGCTCGCTGTTTGACGGAAGTGCTGGGAGAGGTAATTGGAATCACCCGGCACACAAGACTAGTGCCTCCAAGCTCAGTTCAGCGATTTCCTAGTAATTCCTGTGGTAGACTGGTGCTACATACTAAGTTCCATACGTGAGAGGGTAGCTGAACGCCTTGTCCAAAACCATCTTACTTCTGAGAGTTGAGCTCACCCTCAGTCCCTCATAGTTCCACACTGCCTGCAGAGTGAGTTTCACACGTCTTCACCAGAGACGATTGCCAGAGGCTTCTGAGTACAAGTTAACAATGCAGACCTGGAGGGTATCTCCAGGTGCAGTAGAGTGGTAATCTTGGAACCTCCTGACTCAGAGTACTGCTACCTTCTCACTGCCATAGGAATGCAGCTAGTTGACAGCTGGCTTCAAGACATGCTTCCCTGTGAGAGCTGAGGACAGGGCAGAACCTTCCCGCATCCTGCCTGACTGTAGGAGTAGCTGCTAACATCCTTCTGTTAGTGGCTGGGAGAGGTTGCGGGAAAAGCATGTGTGAGCACTGGGCCTGAACTCCCGTGTATCTGAGTTGAATACAGCGATTTCCAATGGCCTTCTTCAATCACAGTGTAGCTAGGTTCCAAATCCCATGTCCGAGTGGGTAGCAGACATCTGCCTCCCATGCATATACACTTCTGAGAGTTGAGCTTATGGCCTGTACCTCCACATCCAGCCTGCTGGTACCCTTGGCTTCTAAAAGGCCTAGGCTCGCTGTTTGACGGAAGTGGTGGGAGAGGTAATTGGAATCTCCCGGCACACAAGACGAGTGCCTCCAAGCTCAATTCACGATTTCCCAGTAATTCTTGTGTTAGACAGGTGCTACATACTAAGTTCCATATGTGAGAAGGTAGCTGAACGCCTTGTCCAAAATCATCTTACTTCTGAGAGTTGAGCACACCCTCAGTCCCTCACACTTCCACACTGCCTGCAGAGTGAGTTTCACACGTCTTCACCAGAGACGATTGCCAGAGGCTTCTGAGTAAAAGTTAACAATGCAGACCTGGAGGGTATCTCCAGGTGCAGTAGAGTGGTAATCTTCGAACCTCCTGACTCAGAGTACTGCTACCTTCTCACTGCCATAGGAATGCAGCTAGTTGACAGCTGGCTTCAAGACATGCTTCCCTGTGAGAGCTGAGGACAGGGCAGAACCCTCACGCATGCTGCCTGACTGTAGGAGTAGCTGCTAACATCCTAATGTTAGTGGCTGGGAGAGGTTGCGGGAAAAGCATGTGTGAGCACTGGGCCTGAACTCCCGTGTATCTGAGTTGAATACAGCCATTTCCAACGACTTTCCTCAACCAGAGTTTAGCTAGGTTCCAAATCCCATGTACGAGCGGGTAGCAGACATCTGCCTCCCATGCATACACACTTCTGAGAGTTGAGCTTATGGCCTGTACCTCCACATCCAGCCTGCTCGTACCCTTGGCTTCTAAAAGGCCTAGGCTCACTGTTTGACGGAAGTGCTGGGAGAGGTAATTGGAATCTGCCGGCACACAAGACGAGTGCCTCCAAGCTCAATTCACGATTTCCCAGTAATTCTTGTGGTAGACAGGTGCTACATACTAAGTTCCATATGTGAGAAGGTAGCTGAACGCCTTGTCCAAAAGCATCTTACTTCTGAGAGTTGAGCCCACCCTCAGTCCCTCACAGTTCCACACTGCCTGCAGAGTAAGTTTCACAAGTCTTCACCAGAGACGATTGCCAGAGGCTTCTGAGTACAAGTTAACAATGCAGACCTGGAGGTTATCTCCAGGTGCAGTAGAGTGGTAATCTTGGAACCTCCTGACTCAGAGTACTGCTACCTTCTCACTGCCATAGGAATGCAGCTAGTTGACAGCTGGCTTCAAGACATGCTTCAGTGTAAGAATTGAGGACAGGGCAGAACCCTCCCGCATCCTGCCTGACTGTAGGAGTAGCTGCTAACATCCTAATGTTAGTGGCTGGGAGAGGTTGCGGGAAAAGCATGTGTGAGCACTGGGCCTGAACTCCCGTGTATCTGAGTTGAATACAGCGATTTCCAATGGCCTTCTTCAATCACAGTGTAGCTAGATTCCAACTCCCATGTCCGAGTGGGTAGCAGACATCTGCCTCCCATGCATATACACTTCTGAGAGTTGAGCTTATGGCCTGTACCTCCACATCAAGCCTGCTGGTACCCTTGGCTTCTAAAAGGCCTAGGCTCGCTGTTTGACGGAAGTGCTGGGAGAGGTAATTGGAATCACCCGGCACACAAGACTAGTGCCTCCAAGCTCAGTTCAGCGATTTCCTAGTAATTCCTGTGGTAGACTGGTGCTACATACTAAGTTCCATACGTGAGAGGGTAGCTGAACGCCTTGTCCAAAACCATCTTACTTCTGAGAGTTGAGCCTACCCTCCTGTGGGACTCCTCACAGTTCCACACTGCCTGCAGATTGAGTTTCACACATCTTCACCAGAGACGATTGCCAGAGGCTTCTGAGTACAAGTTAACAATGCAGACCTGGAGGGTATCTCCAGGTGCAGTAGAGTGGTAATCTTGGAACCTCCTGACTCAGAGTACTGCTACCTTCTCTCTGCCATAGGAATGCAGCTCGTTGACAGCTGGCTTCAAGACATGCTTCCCTGTGAGAGCTGAGGACAGGGCAGAACCCTCCCGCATCCTGCCTGACTGTAGGAGTAGCTGCTAACATCCTTATGTTAGTGGCTGGGAGAGGTTGCGGGAAAAGCATGTGTGAGCACTGGGCCTGAACTCCCGTGTATCTGAGTTGAATACAGCGATTTCCAATGGCCTTCTTCAATCACAGTGTAGCTAGGTTCCAACTCCCATGTCCGAGTGGGTAGCAGACATCTGCCTCCCATGCATATACACTTCTGAGAGTTGAGCTTATGGCCTGTACCTCCACATCCAGCCTGCTGGTATCCTTGGCTTCTAAAAGGCCTAGGCTCGCTGTTTGACGGAAGTGCTGGGAGAGGTAATTGGAATCTCCCGGCACACAAGACGAGTGCCTCCAAGCTCAATTAACGACTTCCCAGTAATTCTTGTGGTAGACAGGTGCTACATACTATGTTCCATATGTGAGATGGTAGCTGAACCCCTTGTCCAAAAGCATCTTACTTCTGAGAGTTGAGCCCACCCTCAGTCCCTCACAGTTCCACACTGCGTGCAGAGTGAGTTTCACACGTCTTCACCAGAGACGATTGCCAGAGGCTTCTGAGTACAAGTTAACAATGCAGACCTGGAGGGTATCTCCAGGTGCAGTAGAGTGGTAATCTTGGAACCTCCTGACTCAGAGTACTTCTACCTTCTCACTGCCATAGGAATGCAGCTAGTGGACAGCTGGCTTCAAGACATGCTTCCATGTGAGAGCTGAGGACAGGGCAGAACCCTCCCCCATCCTGCCTGACTGTAGGAGTAGTTGCTAAAATCCTTATGTTAGTGGCTGGGAGATGTTGCAGGAAAAGCATGTGTGAGCACTGGGCCTGAACTCCCGTGTATCTGAGTTGAATACAGCGATTTCCAATGGCCTTCTTCAATCACAGTGTAGCTAGGTTCCAACTCCCATGTCCGAGTGGGTAGCAGACATCTGCCTCCCATGCATACACACTTCTGAGAGTTGAGCTTATGGCCTGTACCTCCACATCCAGCCTGCTGGTACCCTTGGCTTCTAAAAGGCCTAGGCTCGCTGTTTGACGGAAGTGCTGGGAGAGGTAATTGGAATCACCCGGCACACAAGACTAGTGTCTCCAAGCTCAGTTCAGCGATTTCCTAGTAATTCCTGTGGTAGACTGGTGCTACATACTAAGTTCCATACGTGAGAGGGTAGCTGAACGCCTTGTTCAAAACCGTCTTACTTCTGAGAGTTGAGCTCACCCTCAGTCCCTCACAGTTCCACACTGCCTGCAGAGTGAGTTTCGCAGGTCTTCAGCAGAGACGTTTGCCAGAGGCTTCTGAGACGCAGGGTAACAATGCAGACCTGGAGGGTATCCCCAGGTGCAGTCGACTGGTAATCTTGGAACCTCCTGACTCAGAATACTGCTACCTTCTCACTGCCATAGGAATGCAGCTAGTTGACAGCTAGCTGGCTCAAGACGTGCTTCCCTGAGAGAGCTGAGGACAGGGCAGAACCCTCCCGCATGCTGCCTGACTGTAGGAGTAGCTGCTAACATCCTAATGTTAGTGGCTGGGAGAGGTTGCGGGAAAAGCATGTGTGAGCACTGGGCCTGAACTCCAGTGTATCTGAGTTGAATACAGCGATTTCCAACAACTTTCCTCAACCAGAGTGTAGCTGGGTTCCAAATCCCATGTACGAGCGGGTAGCAGACATCTGCCTCCCATGCATACACACTTCTGAGAGTTGAGCTTATGGCCTGTACCTCCACATCCAGCCTGCTGGTACCCGTGGCTCCTAAAAGGCCTAGGCTCGCTGTTTGACGGAAGTGCTGGGAGAGGTAATTGGAATCTCCCGGCACACAAGACGAGTGCCTCCAAGCTCAATTCACGATTTCCCAGTAATTCTTGTGGTAGACAGGTGCTACATACTAAGTTCCATATGTGAGAAGGTAGCTGAACACCTTGTCCAAAAGCATCTTACTTCTGAGAGTTGAGCACACCCTCAGTCCCTCACACTACCACACTGCATGCAGAGTGAGTTTCACACGTCTTCACCAGAGACGATTGCCAGAGGCTTCTGAGTACAAGTTAACAATGCAGACCTGATGGGTATCTCCAGGTGCAGTAGAGTGGTAATCTTGGAACCTCCTGACTCAGAGTACTGCTACCTTCTCACTGCCATAGGAATGCAACTAGTTGACAGCTGGCTTCAAGACATGCTTCCCTGTGAGAGCTGAGGACAGGGCAGAACCCTCCCGCATCCTGCCTGACTGTAGGAACAGCTGCTAACATCCTTATGTTAGTGGCTGGGAGAGATTGCGGGAAAAGCATGTGTGAGCATGGAGCCTGAACTCCCGTGTATCTGAGTTGAATACAGCGATTTCCAATGGCCTTCTTCAATCACAGTGTATCTAGGTTCCAACTCCCATGTCCGAGTGGGTAGCAGACATCTGCCTCCCATGCATATACACTTCTGAGAGTTGAGTTTATGGCCTGTACCTCCACATCCAGCCTGCTGGTACCCTTGGCTTCTAAAAGGCCTAGGCTCGCTGTTTGACGGAAGTGCTGGGAGAGGTAATTGGAAACACACGGCACACAAGACTAGTGCCTCCAAGCTCAGTTCAGCGATTTCCTAGTAATTCCTGTGGTAGACTGGTGCTACATACTAAGTTCCATACCTGAGAGGGTAGCTGAACGCCTTGTCCAAAACCATCTTACTTCTGAGAGTTGAGCTCAGCCTCAGTCCCTCACAGTTCCACACTGCCTGCTGAGTGAGTTTCGCAGGTCTTCAGCAGAGACGTTTGCCAGAGGCTTCTGAGACGCAGGGTAACAATGCAGACCTGGAGGGTATCCCCAGGTGCAGTCGACTGGTAATCTTGGAACCACCTGACTCAGAATACTGCTACCTTCTCACTGCCATAGGAATGCAGCCAGTTGACAGCTAGCTGGCTTCAAGACATGCTTCCCTGAGAGAGCTGAGGACAGGGAAGAACCCTCCCGCATGCTGCCTGACTGTAGGAGTAGCTGCTAACATCCTGATGTTAGTGGCTGGGAGAGGTTGCGGGAAAAGCATGTGTGAGCACTGGGCCTGAACTCCCGTGTATCTGAGTTGAATACCGCGATTTCCAACGGCTTTCCTCAACCAGAGTGTATCTTGTAGCTAGGTTCCAACTCCCATGTCCGAGTGGGTAGCAGACATCTGCCTCCCATGCATACACACTTCTGAGAGTTGAGCTTATGGCCTGTACCTCCACATCCAGCCTGCTGGTACCCTTGGCTTCTAAAAGGCCTAGGCTCGCTGTTTGACGGAATTGCTAGGAGAGGTAATTGGAATCTCCCGGCACACAAAACGAGTGCCTCCAAGCTCAATTCACGATTTCCCAGTAATTCTTGTGGTAGACAGGTGCTACATACTAAGTTCCATATGTGAGATGGTAGCTGAACGCCTTGTCCAAAAGCATCTTACTTCTGAGAGTTGAGCCCACCCTCAGTCCCTCACAGTTCCACACTGCCTGCAGAGTGAGTTTCACACGTCTTCACCAGAGACGATAGCCAGAGGCTTCTGAGTACAAGTTAACAATGCAGACCTGGAGGGTATCTCCAGGTGCAGTAGAGTGGTAATCTTGGAACCTCCTGACTCAGAGTACTGCTACCTTCTCACTGCCATAGGAATGCAGCTAGTTGACAGCTGGCTTCAAGACATGCTTCCCTGTGAGAGCTGAGGACAGGGCAGAACCCTCCCGCATCCTGCCTGACTGTAGGAGTAGCTGCTAACATCCTTATGTTAGTGGCTGGGAGAGGTTGCGGGAAAAGCATGTGTGAGCACTGGGCCTGAGCTCCCGTGTATCTGAGTTGAATACAGCGATTTTCAATGGCCTTCTTCAATCACAGTGTAGCTAGGTTCCAACTCCCATGTCCGAGTGGGTAGCAGACATCTGCCTCCCATGCATAACACTTCTGGGAGTTGAGCTTATGGCCTGTACCTCCACATCCAGCCTGCTGGTACCCTTGGCTTCTAAAAGGCCTAGGCTCGCTGTTTGACGGAAGTGCTGGGAGAGGTAATTGGAATCACCCGGCACACAAGACTAGTGCCTCCAAGCTCAGTTCAGCGATTTCCTAGTAATTCCTGTGGTAGACTGGTGCTACATACTAAGTTCCATACGTGAGAGGGTAGCTGAACGCCTTGTCCAAAACCATCTTACTTCTGAGAGTTGAGCTCACCCTCAGTCCCTCATAGTTCCACACTGCCTGCAGAGTGAGTTTCACACGTCTTCACCAGAGACGATTGCCAGAGGCTTCTGAGTACAAGTTAACAATGCAGACCTGGAGGGTATCTCCAGGTGCAGTAGAGTGGTAATCTTGGAACCTCCTGACTCAGAGTACTGCTACCTTCTCACTGCCATAGGAATGCAGCTAGTTGACAGCTGGCTTCAAGACATGCTTCCCTGTGAGAGCTGAGGACAGGGCAGAACCTTCCCGCATCCTGCCTGACTGTAGGAGTAGCTGCTAACATCCTTCTGTTAGTGGCTGGGAGAGGTTGCGGGAAAAGCATGTGTGAGCACTGGGCCTGAACTCCCGTGTATCTGAGTTGAATACAGCGATTTCCAATGGCCTTCTTCAATCACAGTGTAGCTAGGTTCCAAATCCCATGTCCGAGTGGGTAGCAGACATCTGCCTCCCATGCATATACACTTCTGAGAGTTGAGCTTATGGCCTGTACCTCCACATCCAGCCTGCTGGTACCCTTGGCTTCTAAAAGGCCTAGGCTCGCTGTTTGACGGAAGTGGTGGGAGAGGTAATTGGAATCTCCCGGCACACAAGACGAGTGCCTCCAAGCTCAATTCACGATTTCCCAGTAATTCTTGTGTTAGACAGGTGCTACATACTAAGTTCCATATGTGAGAAGGTAGCTGAACGCCTTGTCCAAAATCATCTTACTTCTGAGAGTTGAGCACACCCTCAGTCCCTCACACTTCCACACTGCCTGCAGAGTGAGTTTCACACGTCTTCACCAGAGACGATTGCCAGAGGCTTCTGAGTAAAAGTTAACAATGCAGACCTGGAGGGTATCTCCAGGTGCAGTAGAGTGGTAATCTTCGAACCTCCTGACTCAGAGTACTGCTACCTTCTCACTGCCATAGGAATGCAGCTAGTTGACAGCTGGCTTCAAGACATGCTTCCCTGTGAGAGCTGAGGACAGGGCAGAACCCTCCCGCATCCTGCCTGACTGTAGGAGTAGCTGCTAACATCCTAATGTTAGTGGCTGGGAGAGGTTGCGGGAAAGGCCTGTGTGAGCACTGGGCCTGAAATCCCGTGTATCTGAGTTGAATACAGCGATTTCCAATGGCCTTCTTCAATCACAGTGTAGCTAGGTTCCTACTCCCATGTCCGAGTGGGTAGCAGACATCTGCCTCCCATGCATATACACTTATGAGAGTTGAGCTTATGGCCTGTACCTCCACATCCAGCCTGCTGGTACCCTTGGCTTCTAAAAGGCCTAGGCTCGCTGTTTGACGGAAGTGCTGGGAGAGGTAATTGGAATCTCCCGGCAAACAAGACGAGTGCCTTCAAGCTCAATTCACGATTTCCCAGTAATTCTTGTTGTAGACAGGTGCTACATACTAATTTCCATATGTGAGAAGGTAGCTGAACGCCTTGTCCAAAAGCATCTTACTTCCTCTTAGTTGAGCACACCCTCAGTCCCTCACACTTCCACACTGCCTGCAGAGTGAGTTTCGCAGGTCTTCAGCAGAGACGTTTGCCAGAGGCTTCTGAGACGCAGGGTAACAATGCAGACCTAGAGGGTATCCCCAGGTGCAGTCGACTGGTAATCTTGGAACCTCCTGACTCAGAATACTGCTACCTTCTCACTGCCATAGGAATGCAACTAGTTGACAGCTAGCTGGCTTCAAGACATGCTTCCCTGAGAGAGCTGAGGACAGGGCAGAACCCTCCCGCATGCTGCCTGACTGTAGGAGTAGCTGCTAACATCCTAATGTTAGTGGCTGGGAGAGGTTGCGTGAAAAGCATGTGTGAGCACTGGGCCTGAACTCCCGTGTATCTGAGTTGAATACAGCGATTTCCAACGGCTTTCCTCAACCAGAGTGTAGCTAGGTTTGAAATCCCATGTACGAGCGGGTAGCAGACATCTGCCTCCCATGCATACACACTTCTGAGAGTTGAGCTTATGGCCTGTACCTCCACATCCAGCCTGCTGGTACCCTTGGCTTCTAAAAGGCCTAGGCTCGCTGTTTGACGGAAGTGCTGGGAGAGGTAATTGGAATCTCCCGGCACACAAGACGAGTGCCTTCAAGCTGAATTCACGATTTCCCAGTAATTCTTGTTGTAGACAGGTGCTACATACTAATTTCCATATGTGAGAAGGTAGCTGAACGCCTTGTCCAAAAGCATCTTACTTCTGAGAGTTGAGCACACCATCAGTCCCTCACACTTCCACACTGCCTGCAGAGTGAGTTTCGCAGGTCTTCAGCAGAGACGTTTGCCAGAGGCTTCTGAGACGCAGGGTAACAATGCAGACCTGGAGGGTATCCCCAGGTGCAGTCGACTGGTAATCTTGGAACCTCCTGACTCAGAATACTGCTACCTTCTCACTGCCATAGGAATGCAACTAGTTGACAGCTAGCTGGCTTCAAGACATGCTTCCCTGAGAGAGCTGAGGACAGGGCAGAACCCTCCCGCATGCTGCCTGACTGTAGGAGTAGCTGCTAACATCCTAATGTTAGTGGCTGGGAGAGGTTGCGGGAAAAGCATGTGTGAGCACTGGGCCTGAACTCCCGTGTATCTGAGTTGAATACAGCGATTTCCAACGGCTTTCCTCAACCAGAGTGTAGCTAGGTTCCAAATCCCATGTACGAGCGGGTAGCAGACATCTGCCTCCCATGCATACACACTTCTGAGAGTTGAGCTTGTGGCCTGTACCTCCACATCCAGCCTGCTGGTACCCTTGGCTTCTAAAAGGCCTAGGCTCGCTGTTTGACGGAAGTGCTGGGAGAGGTAATTGGAATCACCCGGCACACAAGACTAGTGCCTCCAAGCTCAGTTCAGCGATTTCCTAGTAATTCCTGTGGTAGCCTGGTGCTACATACTAAGTTCCATACGTGAGAGGGTAGCTGAACGCCTTGTCCAAAACCATCTTACTTCTGAGAGTTGAGCTCAGCCTCAGTCCCTCACAGTTCCACACTGCCTGCAGAGTGAGTTTCGCAGGTCTTCAGCAGAGACGTTTGCTAGAGGCTTCTGAGACGCAGGGTAACAATGCAGACCTGCAGGGTATCCCCAGGTGCAGTAGACTGGTAATCATGGAACCTACTTACTCAGAATACTGCTACCTCCTCACTGCCATGGGAATGCAGCTAGTTGACAGCTGGCTTCAAGACATGCTTCCCTGTGAGAGGTGAGGACAGGGCAGAACCCTCCCGCATGCTGCCTGACTGTAGGAGTAGCTGCTAACATCCTTCTGTTAGTGGCTGGGAGAGGTTGCGGGAAAAGCATGTGTGAGCACTGGGCCTGAACTCCCGTGTATCTGAGTTGAATACAGCGATTTCCAACGACTTTCCTCAACCAGAGTGTAGCTAGGTTCCAAATCCCATGTACGAGCGGGTAGCAGACATCTGCCTCCCATGCATACACACTTCTGAGAGTTGAGCTTATGGCCTGTACCTCCACATCCAGCCTGCTGGTACCCTTGGCTTCTAAAAGGCCTAGGCTCGCTGTTTGACGGAAGGGCTGGGAGAGGTAATTGGAATCTCCCGGCACACAAGACGAGTGCCTCCAAGCTCAATTCACGATTTCCCAGTAATTCTTGTGGTAGACAGGTGCTACATACTAAGTTCCATTTGTGAGAAGGTAGCTGAACGCCTTGTCCAAAAGCATCTTACTTCTGAGAGTTGAGCACACCCTCAGTCCCTCACACTTCCACACTGCCTGCAGAGTGAGTTTCACACGTCTTCACCAGAGACGATTGCCAGAGGCTTCTGAGTACAAGTTAACAATGCAGACCTGGAGGGTATCTCCAGGTGCAGTAGAGTGGTAATCTTGGAACCTCCTGACTCAGAGTACTGCTACCTTCTCACTGCCATAGGAATGCAGCTAGTTGACAGCTGGCTTCAAGACATGCTTCCCTGTGAGATCTGAGGACAGGGCAGAACCCTCCCGCATTCTGCCTGACTGTAGGAGTAGCTGCTAACATCCTAATGTTAGTGGCTGGGAGAGGTTGCGGGAAAAACATGTGTGATCCCTGGGCCTGAACTCCCGTGTATCTGAGTTGAATACAGCGATTTCCAACGACTTTCCTCAACCAGAGTGTAGCTAGGTTCCAAATCCCATGTACGAGCGGGTAGCAGACATCTGCCTCCCATGCATACACACTTCTGAGAGTTGAGCTTAAGGCCTGTACCTCCACATCCAGCATGCTGGTACCCTTGGCTTCTAAAAGGCCTAGGCTCGCTGTTTGACGGAAGTGCTGGGAGAGGTAATTGGAATCTCCCGGCACACAAGACGAGTGCCTCCAAGCTCAATTAACGATTTCCCAGTAATTTTTGTGGTAGACAGGTGCTACATACTAAGTTCCATATGTGAGAAGGTAGCTGAACGCCTTGTCCAAAAGCATCTTACTTCTGAGAGTTGAGCACACCCTCAGTCCCTCACAGTTCCACACTGCCTGCAGAGTGAGTTTCACACGTCTTCACCAGAGACGATTGCCAGAGGCTTCTGAGTAGAAGTTAACAATGCAGACCTGGAGGGTATCTCCAGGTGCAGTAGAGTGGTAATCTTGGAACCTCCTGACTCAGAGTACTGCTACCTTCTCTCTGCCATAGGAATGCAGCTAGTTGACAGCTGGCTTCAAGACATGCTTCCCTGTGAAAGCTGAGGACAGGGCAGAACCCTCCCGCATCCTGCCTGACTGTAGGAGTAGCTGCTAACATCCTTATGTTAGTGGCTGGGAGAGGTTGCGGGAAAAGCATGTGTGAGCACTGGGCCTGAACTCCTGTGTATCGGAGTTGAATACAGCGACTTCCAATGGCCTTCTTCAATCACAGTGTAGCTAGGTTCCAACTCCCATGTCCGAGTGGGTAGCAGACATCTGCCTCACATGCATACACACTTCTGAGAGTTGAGCTTATGGCCTGTACCTCCACATCCAGCCTGCTGGTACCCTTGGCTTCTAAAAGGCCTAGGCTCGCTGTTTGACGGAAGTGCTGGGAGAGGTAATTGGAATCACCCGGCACACAAGACTAGTGCCTCCAAGCTCAGTTCAGCGATTTCCTAGTAATTCCTGTGGTAGACTGGTGCTACATACTAAGTTCCATTCGTGAGAGGGTAGCTGAACGCCTTGTCCAAAACCATCTTTCTTCTGAGTGTTGAGCTCAGCCTCAGTCCCTCACAGTTCCACACTGCCTGCAGAGTGAGTTTCGCAGGTCTTCAGCAGAGACGTTTGCCAGAGGCTTCTGAGACGCAGGGTAACAATGCAGACCTGGAGGGTATCCCCAGGTGCAGTAGACTGGTAATCTTGGAACCACCTGACTCAGAATACTGCTACCTTCTCACTGCCATAGGAATGCAGCTAGTTGACAGCTGGCTTCAAGACATGCTTTCCTGTGAGAGCTGAGGACAGGACAGAACCCTACCGCATGCTGCCTGACTGTAGGAGTAGCTGCTAACATACTAATGTTAGTGGCTTGAGAGGTTGCGGGAAAAGCATGTGTGAGCACTGGGCCTGAACTCCCGTGTATCTGAGTTGAATACAGCGATTTCCAACGACTTTCCTCAACCAGAGTGTAGCTAGGTTCCAAATCCCATGTACGAGCGGGTAGCAGACATCTGCCTCCCATGCATACACACTTCTGAGAGTTGAGCTTAAGGCCTGTACCTCCACATCCAGCCTGCTGGTACCCTTGGCTTCTAAAAGGCCTAGGCTCGCTGTTTGACGGAAGTGCTGGGAGAGGTAATTGGAAACTCCCGGCACACAAGACGAGTGCCTCCAAGCTCAATTCATGATTTCCCAGTAATTCTTGTGGTAGACAGGTGCTACATACTAAGTTCCATATGTGAGAAGGTAGCTGAACGCCTTGTCCAAAAGCATCTTACTTCTGAGAGTTGAGCACACCCTCAGTCCCTGACACTTCCACACTGCCTGCAGATTGAGTTTCACACGTCTTCACCAGAGACGATTGCCAGAGGCTTCTGAGTACAAGTTAACAATGCAGACCTGGAGGGTATCTCCAGGTGCAGTAGAGTGGTAATCTTGGAACCTCCTGACTCAGAGTACTGCTACCTTCTCACTGCCATAGGAATGCAGCTAGTTGACAGCTGGCTTCAAGACATGCTTCCCTGTGAGAGCTGAGGACAGGGCAGAACCCTCCCGCATCCTGCCTGACTGTAGGAGTAGCTGCTAACAGCCTTATGTTAGTGGCTGGGAGAGGTTGCGGGAAAAGCATGTGTGAGCACTGTGCCTGAACTCCCGTGTATCTGAGTTGAATACAGCGATTTCCAACGAATTTCCTCAACCAGAGTGTAGCTAGGTTCCAACTCCCATGTCCGAGTGGATAGCAGACATCTGCCTCCCATGCATACACACTTCTGAGCGTTGAGCTTATGGCCTGTACCTCCACATCCAGCCTGCTGGTACCCTTGGCTTCTAAAAGGCCTAGGCTCGCTGTTTGACGGAAGTGCTGGGAGAGGTAATTGGAATCTCCCGGCACACAAGACGAGTGCCTCCAAGCTTAATTCACGATTTCCCAGTAATTCTTGTGGTAGAAGGTGCTACATACTAAGTTCCATATGTGAGAAGGTAGCTGAACGCCTTGTCCAAAAGCATCTTACTTCTGAATGTTGAGCACACCCTCAGTCCCTCACACTTCCACACTGCCTGCAGAGTGAGTTTCACACGTCGTCACCAGAGACAATTGACGGAGGCTTCTGAGTACAAGTTAACAATGCAGACCTGGAGCGTATCTCCAGGTGCAGTAGAGTGGTAATCTTGGAACCTCCTGACTCAGAGTACTGCTACCTTCTCACTGCCATAGGAATGCAGCTAGTTGACAGCTGGCTTCAAGACATGCTTCCCTGTGAGAGCTGAGGACAGGGCAGAACCCTCCCGCATCCTGCCTGACTGTAGGAGTAGCTGCTAACATCCTTAAGTTAGTGGCTGGGAGAGGTTGCGGGAAAAGCATGTGTGAGCACTGGGCCTGAACTCCCGTGTATCTGAGTTGAATACAGCGATTTCCAATGGCCTTCTTCTATCACAGTGTAGCTAGGTTCCAACTCCCATGTCTGAGTGGGTAGCAGACATCTGCCTCCCATGCATATACACTACTGAGAGTTGAGTTTATGGCCTGTACCTCCACATCCAGCCTGCTAGTACCCTTGGCTTCTAAAAGGCCTAGGCTCGCTTTTTGACGGAAGTGCTGGGAGACGTAATTGGAATCATCCGGGACACAAGACTCGTGCCTCCAAGCTCAGTTCAGCGATTTCCTAGTAATTCCTGTGATAGACTGGTGCTACATACTAAGTTCCATACGTGAGAGGGTAGCTGAACGCCTTGTCCAAAACCATCTTACTTCTGAGAGTTGAGCTCAGCCTCAGTCCCTCACAGTTCCACACTGCCTGCAGAGTGAGTTTCGCAGGTCTTCAGCAGAGACGTTTGCCAGAGGCTTCTGAGACGCAGGGTAACAATGCAGACCTGCAGGGTATCTCCAGCTGCAGTAGACTGGTAATCTTGGAACCTCCTGACTCAGAATACTGCTACCTCCTCACTGACATGGGAATGCAGCTAGTTGACAGCTGGCTTCAAGACATGCTTCCCTGTGAGAGGTGAGGACAGGGCAGAACCCTCCCGCATGCTGCCTGACTGTAGGAGTAGCTGCTAACATCCTAATATTAGTGGCTGGGAGAGGTTGCGGGAAAAGCATGTGTGAGCACTGGGCCTGAACTCCCGTGTATCTGAGTTGAATACAGCGATTTCCAACGACTTTCCTCAACCAGAGTGTAGCTAGGTTCCAAATCCCATGTACGAGCGGGTAGCAGACATCTGCCTCCCATGCATACACACTTCTGAGAGTTGAGCTTATGGCCTGTACCTCCACATCCAGCCTGCTGGTACCCTTGGCTTCTAAAAGGCCTAGGCTCGCTGTTTGACGGAAGTGCTGGGAGAGGTAATTGGAATCTCCCGGCACACAAGACGAGTGCCTCCAAGCTCAATTGACGATTTCCCAGTAATTCTTGTGGTAGACAGCTGCTACATACTAAGTTCCATATGTGAGAACGTAGCTGAACGCCTTGTCCAAAAGCATCTTACTTCTGAGAGTTGAGCACACCCTCAGTCCCTCACACTTCCACACTGCCTGCAGAGTGAGTTTCACACGTCTTCACCAGAGACGATTGCCAGAGGCTTCTGAGTACAAGTTAACAATGCAAACCTGGAGGGTATCTCCAGCTGCAGTAGAGTGGTAATCTTGGAACCTCCTGACTCAGAGTACTGCTACCTTCTCACTGCCATAGGAATGCAGCTAGTTGACAGCTGGCTTCAAGACATGCTTCCCTGTGAGAGCTGAGGACAGGGCAGAACCCTCCCGCATGCTGCCTGACTGTAGGAGTAGCTGCTAACATCCTAATGTTAGTGGCTGGGAGAGGTTGCGGGAAAAACATGTGTGAGCACTGGGCCTGAACTCCCGTGTATCTGAGTTGAATACAGCGATTTCCCACGACTTTCCTCAACCAGAGTGTAGCTAGGTTCCAAATCCCATGTACGAGCGGGTAGCAGACATCTGCCTCCCATGCATACACACTTCTGAGAGTTGAGCTTAAGGCCTGTACCTCCACATCCAGCATGCTGGTACCCTTGGCTTCTAAAAGGCCTAGGCTCGCTGTTTGACGGAAGTGCTGGGAGAGGTAATTGGAATCTCCCGGCACACAAGACGAGTGCCTCCAAGCTCAATTCACGATTTCCCAGTAATTCTTGTGGTAGACAGGTGCTACATACTAAGTTCCATATGTGAGAAGGTAGCTGAACGCCTTGTCCAAAAGCATCTTACTTCTGAGAGTTGAGCACACCCTCAGTCCCTCACAGTTCCACAGTCCCTGCAGAGTGAGTTTCACACGTCTTCACCAGAGACGATTGCCAGAGGCTTCTGAGTAGAAGTTAACAATGCAGACCTGGAGGGTATCTCCAGGTGCAGTAGAGTGGTAATCTTGGAACCTCCTGACTCAGAGTACTGCTACCTTCTCTCTGCCATAGGAATGCAGCTAGTTGACAGCTGGCTTCAAGACATGCTTCCCTGTGAGAGCTGAGGACAGGGCAGAACCCTCCCGCATCCTGCCTGACTGTAGGAGTAGCTGCTAACATCCTAATGTTAGTGGCTGGGAGAGGTTGCGGGAAAGGCCTGTGTGAGCACTGGGCCTGAACTCCCGTGTATCTGAGTTGAATACAGCGATTTCCAATGGCCTTCTTCAATCACAGTGTAGCTAGGTTCCTACTCCCATGTCCGAGTGGGTAGCAGACATCTGCCTCCCATGCATTTACACTTCTGAGAGTTGAGCTTATGGCCTGTACCTCCACATCCAGCCTGCTGGTACCCTTGGCTTCTAAAAGGCCTAGGCTCGCTGTTTGACGGAAGTGCTGGGAGAGGTAATTGGAATCACCCGGCACACAAGACTAGTGCCTCCAAGCTCAGTTCAGCGATTTCCTAGTAATTACTGTGGTAGACTCATGCTACATACTAAGTTCCATACGTGAGAGGGTAGCTAACCGCCTTGTCCAAAACCATCTTACTTCTGAGAGTTGAGCTCAGCCTCAGTCCCTCACAGTTCCACACTGCCTGCCGAGTGAGTTTCACACGTCTTCAGCAGAGACGTTTGCCAGAGGCTTCTGAGACGCAGGGTAACAATGCAGACTTGGAGGGTAACCCCAGGTGCAGTCGACTGGTAATCTTGGAACCTCCTGACTCAGAATACTGCTACCTTCTCACTGCCATAGGAATGCAGCTAGTTGACAGCTAGCTGGCTTCAAGACATGCTTCCCTGTGAGAGCTGAGGACAGGGCAGAACCCTCCCGCATGCTGCCTGACTGTAGGAGTAGCTGCTAACATCCTAATGTTAGTGGCTGGGAGAGGTTGCGGGAAAAGCATGTGTGAGCACTGGGCCTGAACTCCCGTGTATCTGAGTTGAATACAGCGATTTCCAACGGCTTTCCTCAACCAGAGTGTAGCTAGAATCCAAATCCCATGTACGAGCGAGTAGCAGACATCTGCCTCCCATGCATACACACTTCTGAGAGTTGAGGTTATGGCCTGTACCTCCACATCCAGCCTGCTGGTACCCTTGGCTTCCAAAAGGCCTAGGCTCGCTGTTTGATGGAAGTGCTGGGAGAGGTAATTGGAATCACCCGGCACACAAGACTAGTGCCTCCAAGCTCAGTTCAGCGATTTCCTAGTAATTCCTGTGGTAGACTGGTGCTACATACTAAGTTCCATACGTGAGAGGGTAGCTGAACGCCTTGTCCAAAACCATCTTACTTCTGAGAGTTGAGCTCAGCCTCAGTCCCTCACAGTTCCACACTGCCTGCAGAGTGAGTTTCACACGTCGTCACCAGAGACGATTGCCAGAGGCTTCTGAGTACAAGTTAACAATGCAGACCTGGAGGGTATCTCCAGGTGCAGTAGAGTGGTAATCTTGGAACCTCCTGACTCAGAGTACTGCTACCTTCTCACTACCGTATGAATGCAGCTAGTTGACAGCTGGCTTCAAGACATGCTTCCCTGTGAGAGCTGAGGACAGGGCAGAACCATTCCGCATCCTGCCTGACTGTAGGAGTAGCTGCTAACATCCTTATGTTAGTGGCTGGGAGAGGTTGCGGGAAAAGCTTGTGTGAGCACTGGGCCTGAACTCCCGTGTATCTGAGTTGAATACAGCGATTTCCAATGGCCTTCTTCAATCACAGTGTAGCTAGGTTCCAACTCCCATGTCCGAGTGGGTAGCAGACATCTGCCTCCCATGCATACACACTTCTGAGAGTTGAGCTTATGGCCTGTACCTCCACATCCAGCCTGCTGGTACCCTTGGATTCTAAAAGGCCTAGGCTCGCTGTTTGACGGAAGTGCTGGGAGAGGTAATTGGAATCACCCGGCACACAAGACTAGTGCCTACAAGCTAAGTTCAGCGATTTCTAGTAATTCCTGTGGTAGACTGGTGCTACATACTAAGTTCCATACGTGAGAGGGTAGCTGAACGCCTTGTCCAAAACCATCTTACTTCTGAGAGTTGAGCTCAGCCTCAGTCCCTCACAGTTCCACACTGCCTGCAGAGTGAGTTTCGCAGGTCTTCAGGAGAGACGTTTGCCAGAGGCTTCTGAGACGCAGGGTAACAATGCAGACCTGGAGGGTATCCCCAGGTGCAGTCGACTGGTAATCTTGGAACCTCCTGACTCAGAATACTGCTACCTTCTCACTGCCATAGGAATGCAGCTAGTTGACAGCTACCTGGCTTCAAGACATGCTTCCCTGTGAGAGCTGAGGACAGGGCAGAACCCTCCCGCATGCTGCCTGACTGTAGGAGTAGCTGCTAACATCCTAATGTTAGTGACTGGGAGAGGTTGCGGGAAAAGCATGTGTGAGCACTGGGCCTGAACTCCCGTGTATCTGAGTTGAATACAGCGATTTCCAACGACTTTCCTCAACAAGAGTGTAGCTAAGTTCCAAATCCCATGTGCGAGCGGGTAGCAGACATCTGCCTCCCATGCATACACACTTCTGAGAGTTGAGCTTATGGCCTGTACCTCCACATCCAGCCTGCTGGTACCCTTGGCTTCTAAAAGGCCTAGGCTCGCTGTTTGACGGAAGTGCTGGGAGAGGTAATTGAAATCTTCCGGCACACCAGACGAGTGCCTCCAAGCTCAATTCACGATTTCCCAGTAATTCTTGTGGTAGACAGGTGCTACATACTAAGTTTCATATGTGAGAAGATAGCTGAACGACTTGTCCAAAAGCATCTTACTTCTGAGAGTTGAGCCCACCCTCCTGTGGGACTCCTCACAGTTTCACACTGCCTGCAGAGTGAGTTTCACACATCTTCACCAGAGTCGATTGCCAGAGGCTTCTGAGTACAAGTTAACAATGCAGACCTGGAGGGTATATCCAGGTGCAGTAGAGTGGTAATCTTGGAACCTCCTGACTCAGAGTACTGCTACCTTCTCTCTGCCATAGGAATGCAGCTCGTTGACAGCTGGCTTCAAGACATGCTTCCCTGTGAGATCTGAGGACAGGGCAGAACCCTCTCGCATCCTGCCTGACTGTAGGAGTAGCTGCTAACATCCTTATGTTAGTGGCTGGGAGAGGTTGCGGGAAAAGCATGTGTGAGCACTGGGCCTGAACTCCCGTGTATCTGAGTTGAATACAGCGATTTCCAATGGCCTTCTTCAATCACAGTGTAGCTAGGTTCCAACTCCCATGTCCGAGTGGGTAGCAGACATCTGCCTCCCATGCATATACACTTCTGAGAGTTGAGCTTATGGCCTGTACCTCCACATCCAGCCTGCTGGTACCCTTGGCTTCTAAAAGGCCTAGGCTCGCTGTTTGACGGAAGTGCTGGGAGAGGTAATTGGAATCACCCGGCACACAAGACTAGTGCCTCCAAGCTCAGTTCAGCGATTTCCTAGTAATTCCTGTGGTAGACTGGTGCTACATACTAAGTTCCATACGTGAGAGGGTAGCTGAACGCCTTGTCCAAAACCATCTTACTTCTGAGAGTTGAGCTCACCCTCGGTCACTCAGAGTTCCACACTGCCTGCAGAGTGAGTTTCACAAGTCTTCAGCAGAGACGTTTGCCAGAGGCTTCTGAGACGCAGGGTAACACTGCAGACCTGGAGGGTATACCCAGGTGCAGTCGACTGGTAATCTTGGAACCTCCTGACTCAGAATACTGCTACCTTCTCACTGCCATAGGAATGCAGCTAGTTGACAGCTAGCTGGCTTCAAGACATGCTTCCCTGAGAGAGCTGAAGACAGGGCAGAACCTTCCCGCATGCTGCCTGACTGTAGGAGTAGCTGCTAACATCCTAATGTTAGTGGCTGGGAGAGGTTGCGGGAAAAGCATGTGTGAGCACTGGGCCTGAACTCCCGTGTATCTGAGTTGAATACAGCGATTACCAACGACTTTCCTCAACCAGAGTGTAGCTAAGTTCCAAATCCCATGTGCGAGCGGGTAGCAGACATCTGCCTCCCATGCATACACACTTCTGAGAGTTGAGCTTATGGCCTGTACCTCCACATCCAGCCTGCTGGTACCCTTGGCTTCTAAAAGGCCTAGGCTCGCTGTTTGACGGAAGTGCTGGGAGAGGTAATTGGAATCTCCCGGCACACAAGACGAGTGCCTCCAAGCTCAATTCACGATTTCCCAGTAATTCTTGTGGTAGACAGGTGCTACATACTAATTTCCATATGTGAGAAGTTAGCTGAACGACTTGTCCAAAAGCATCTTACTTCTGAGAGTTGAGCCCACCCTCCTGTGGGACTCCTCACAGTTTCACACTGCCTGCAGAGTGAGTTTCACACATCTTCACCAGAGACGATTGCCAGAGGCTTCTGAGTACAAGTTAACAATGCAGACCTGGAGGGTATCTCCAGGTGCAGTAGAGTGGTAATCTTGGAACCTCCTGACTCAGAGTACTGCTACCTTGTCTCTGCCATAGGAATGCAGCTCGTTGACAGCTGGCTTCAAGACATGCTTCCCTGTGAGAGCTGAGGACAGGGCAGAACCCTCTCGCATCCTGCCTGACTGTAGGAGTAGCTGCTAACATCCTTATGTTAGTGGCTGGGAGAGGTTGCGGGAAAAGCATGTGTGAGCACTGGGCCTGAACTCCCGTGTATCTGAGTTGAATACAGCGATTTCCAATGGCCTTCTTCAATCACAGTGTAGCTAGGTTCCAACTCCCATGTCCGAGTGGGTAGCAGACATCTGCCTCCCATGCATATACACTTCTGAGAGTTGAGCTTATGGCCTGTACCTCCACATCCAGCCTGCTGGTACCCTTGGCTTCTAAAAGGCCTAAGCTCGCTGTTTGACGGAAGTGCTGGGAGAGGTAATTGGAATCACCCGGCACACAAGACTAGTGCCTCCAAGCTCAGTTCAGCGATTTCCTAGTAATTCCTGTGGTAGACTGGTGCTACATACTAAGTTCCATACGTGAGAGGGTAGCTGAACGCCTTGTCCAAAACCATCTTACTTCTGAGAGTTGAGCTCACCCTCGGTCACTCAGAGTTCCACACTGCCTGCAGAGTGAGTTTCACAAGCCTTCAGCAGAGACGTTTGCCAGAGGCTTCTGAGACGCAGGGTAACACTGCAGACCTGGAGGGTATCCCCAGGTGCAGTCGACTGGTAATCTTGGAACCTCCTGACTCAGAATACTGCTACCTTCTCACTGCCATAGGAATGTAGCTAGTTGACAGCTGGCTTCAAGACATGCTTCCCTGTGAGAGCTGAGGACAGGGCAGAACCCTCCCGCATGCTGCCTGACTGTAGGAGTAGCTACTAACATCCTAATGTTAGTGGCTGGGAGAGGTTGCGGGAAAAGCATGTGTGAGCACTGGGCCTGAACTCCCGTGTATCTGAGTTAAATACAGCGATTTCCAATGGCCTTCTTCAATCACAGTGTAGCTAGGTTCCAACTCCCATGTCCGAGCGGGTAGCAGACATCTGCCTCCCATGCATACACACTTCTGAGAGTTGAGCTTATGGCCTGTACCTCCACATCCAGCCTGCTGGTACCCTTGGCTTCTAAAAGGCCTAGGCTCGCTGTTTGACGGAAGTGCTGGGAGAGGTAATTGGAATCACCCGGCACACAAGACGAGTGCCTCCAAGCTCAGTTCAGCGATTTCCTAGTAATTCCTGTGGTAGACTGGTGCTACATACTAAGTTCCATACGTGAGAGGGTAGCTGAACGCCTTGTCCAAAACCATCTTACTTCTGAGAGTTGAGCTCAGCCTCAGTCCCTCACAGTTCCACACTGCCTGCCGAGTGAGTTTCGCAGGTCTTCAGCAGAGACGTTTGCCAGAGGCTTCTGAGACGCAGGGTAACAATGCAGACCTGGAGGGTATACCCAGGTGCAGTCGACTGGTAATCTTGGAACCTCCTGACTCAGAATACTGCTACCTTCTCACTGCCATAGGAATGTAGCTAGTTGACAGCTGGCTTCAAGACATGCTTCCCTGTGAGAGCTGAGGACAGGGCAGAACCCTCCCGCATGCTGCCTGACTGTAGGAGTAGCTACTAACATCCTAATGTTAGTGGCTGGGAGAGGTTGCGGGAAAAGCATGTGTGAGCACTGGGCCTGAACTCCCGTGTATATGAGTTGAATACAGCGATTTCCAACGACTTTCCTCAACCAGAGTGTAGCTAGGTTCCAAATCCCATGTACGAGCGGGTAGCAGACATCTGCCTCCCATGCATACAGACTTCTGAGAGTTGAGCTTATGGCCTGTACCTCCACATCCAGCCTGCTGGTACCCTTGGCTTGTAAAAGGCCTAGGCTCGCTGTTTGACGGAAGTGCTGGGAGAGGTAATTGGAATCTCCCGGCACACAAGAAGAGTGCCTCCAAGCTCAATTCACGATTCCCAGTAATTCTTGTGGTAGTTAGGTGCTACATACTAAGTTCCCTATGTGAGAAGGTAGCTGAACGCCTTGTCCAAAAGCATCTTACTTCTTTTTTTTTTTTTTTTTTTTTAGCATCTTACTTCTGAGAGTTGAGCACACCCTCAGTCCCTCACACATCCACACTGCCTGCAGAGTGAGTTTCACACGTCTTCACCAGAGACGATTGCCAGGGGCTTCTGGGTACAAGTTAACAATGCAGACCTGGAGGGTATCTCCAGGTGCAGTAGAGTGGTAATCTTGGAACCTCCTGACTCAGAGTACTGCTACCTTCTCACTGCCATAGGAATGCAGCTAGTTGACAGCTGGCTTCAAGACATGCTTCCCTATGAGAGCTGAGGACAGGGCAGAAACCTCCCGCATCCTGCCTGAGTGTAGGAGTAGCTGCTAACATCCTAATGTTAGTGGCTGGGAGAGGTTGCGGGAAAAGCATGTGTGAGCACTGGGCCTGAACTCCCGTGTATCTGAGTTGAATACAGCGATTTCCAACGACTTTCCTCAACCAGAGTGTAGCTAGGTTCCAAATCCCATGTACGAGCGGGTAGCAGACATCTGCCTCCCATGCATACACACTTCTGAGAGTTGAGCTTATGGCCTGTACCTCCACATCCAGCCTGCTGGTACCCTTCGCTTCTAAAAGGCCTAGGCTCGCTGTTTGACGGAAGTGCTGGGAGAGGTAATTGGAATCTCCCGCACACAAGTCGAGTGCCTCCAAGCTCAAATCACGATTTCCCAGTAATTCTTGTGGTAGACAGGTGCTACATACTAAGTTCCAGATGTGAGAAGGTAGATGAACGCCTTGTCCAAAATCATCTTACTTCTGAGAGTTGAGCCCACCCTCAGTCCCTCACAGTTCCACACTGCCTGCAGAGTGAGTTTCACACATCTTCACCAGAGACGATTGCCAGAGGCTTCTGAGTAGAAGTTAACAATGCAGACCTGGAGGGTATCTCCAGGTGCAGTAGAGTGGTAATCTTGGAACCTCCTGACTCAGAGTACTGCTACCTTCTCTCTGCCATAGGAATGCAGCTGGTTGACAGCTGGCTTCAAGACATGCTTCCCTGTGAGAGCTGAGGACAGGGCAGAACCCTCTCGCATCCTGCCTGACTGTAGGAGTAGCTGCTAACATCCTTATGTTAGTGGCTGGGAGAGGTTGCGGGAAAAGCATGTGTGAGCACTGGGCCTGAACTCCCGTGTATCTGAGTTGAATACAGCGATTTCCAATGGCCTTCTTCAATCACAGTGTAGCTAGGTTCCAACTCCCATGTCCGAGTGGGTAGCAGACATCTGCCTCCCATGCATATACACTTCTGAGAGTTGAGCTTATGGCCTGTACCTCCACATCCAGCCTGCTGGTACCCTTGGCTTCTAAAAGGCCTAGGCTCGCTGTTTGACGGAAGTGCTGGGAGAGGTAATTGGAATCACCCGGCACACAAGACTAGTGCCTCCAAGCTCAGTTCAGCGATTTCCTAGTAATTCCTGTGGTAGACTGGTGCTACATACTAAGTTCCATACGTGAGAGGGTAGCTGAACGCCTTGTCCAAAACCATCTTACTTCTGAGAGTTGAGCTCAGCCTCAGTCCCTCACAGTTCCACACTGCCTGCACAGTGAGTTTGGCAAGTCTTCAGCAGAGACGTTTGCCAGAGGCTTCTGAGACGCAGGGTAACAATGCAGACATGGAGGGTATCCCCAGGTGCAGTCGACTGGTAATCTTGGAACCTCCTGACTCAGAATACTGCTACCTTCTCACTGCCATAGGAATGCAGCTAGATGACAGCTGGCTTCAAGACATGCTTCCCTGAGAGAGCTGAGGACAGGGCAGAACCCTCCCGCATCCTGCCTGACTGTAGGAGTAGCTGCTAACATCCTTATGTTAGTGGCTGGGAGAGGTTGCGGGAAAAGCATGTGTGAGCCCTGGGCCTGAACTCCCGTGTATCTGAGTTGAATACAGCGATTTCCAATGGCCTTCTTCAATCACAGTGTAGCTAGGTTCCAAATCCCATGTCCGAGTGGGTAGCAGACATCTGCCTCCCATGCATACACACTTCTGAGGGTTGAGCTTATGGCGTGTACCTCCATATCCAGCCTGCTGGTACCCTTGGCTTCTAAAAGGCCTAGGCTCGCTGTTTGACGGAAGTGCTGGGAGAGGTAATTGGAATCACCCGGCACACAAGACTAGTGCCTCCAAGCTCAGTTCAGCGATTTCCTAGTAATTCCTGTGGTAGACTGGTGCTACATACTAAGTTCCATACGTGAGAGGGTAGCTGAACGCCTTGTCCAAAACCATCTTACTTCTGAGAGTTGAGCTCAGCCTCAGTCCCTCACAGTTCCACACTGCCTGCAGAGTGAGTTTCGCAGGTCTTCAGCAGAGACGTTTGCCAGAGGCTTCTGAGACGCAGGGTAACAATGCAGACCTGGAGGGTATCCCCAGGTGCAGTCGACTGGTAATCTTGGAACCTCCTGACTCAGAGTACTGCTTCCTTCTCACTGCCATAGGAATGCAGCTAGTTGACAGCTAGCTGGCTTCAAGACATGCTTCCCTGAGAGAGCTGAGGACAGGGCAGAACCCTCCCGCATGCTGCCTGACTGTAGGAGTAGCTGCTAACATCCTAATGTTAGTGGCTGGGAGAGGTTGCGGGAAAAGCATGTGTGAGCACTGGGCCTGAACTCCCGTGTATCTGAGTTGAATACAGCGATTTCCAACGGCTTTCCTCAACCAGAGTGTAGCTAGGTTCCAAATCCCATGTACGAGCGGGTAGCAGACATCTGCCTCCCATGCATACACACTTCTGAGAGTTGAGCTTATGGCCTGTACCTCCATATCCAGCCTGCTGGAACCCTTGGCTTCTAAAAGGCCTAGGCTCGCTGTTTGACGGAAGTGCTGGGAGAGGTAATTGGAATCTTCCGGCACACAAGACGAGTGGCTCCAAGCTCAATTCACGATTTCCCAGTACTTCTTGTGGTAGACAGGTGCTACATACTAAGTTCCATATGTGAGATGGTAGCTGAACGCCTTGTCCAAAAGCATCTTACTTCTGAGAGTTGAGCCCACCCTCAGTCCCTCACAGTTCCACACTGCCTGCAGAGTGAGTTTCACACGTCTTCACCAGAGACGATTGCCAGAGGCTTCTGAGTACAAGTTAACAATGCAGACCTGGAGGGTATCTCCAGGTGCAGTAGAGTGGTAGTCTTGGAACCTCCTGACTCACAGTACTGCTACCTTCTCACTGCCATAGGAATGCAGCTAGTTGACAGCTGGCTTCAAGACATGCTTCCCTGTGAGAGCTGAGGACAGGGCAGAACCCTCCCGCATCCTGCCTGACTGTAGGAGTAGCTGCTAACATCCTTATGTTAGTGGCTGGGAGAGGTTGCGGGAAAAGCATGTGTGAGCACTGGGCCTGAACTCCCGTGTATCTGAGTTGAATACAGCGATTTCCAACGGCTTTCCTCAACCAGAGTGTAGCTAGGTTCCAACTCCCATGTCCGAGTGGGTAGCAGACATCTGCCTCCCATGCATACATACTTCTGAGAGTTGAGTTTATGGCCTGTACCTCAACATCCAGCCTGCTGGTACCCTTGGCTTCTAAAAGGCCTAGGCTCGCTGTTTGACGGAAGTGCTCGGAAAGGTAATTGGAATCACCCGGCACACAAGACTAGTGCCTCCAAGCTCAGTTCAGCGATTTCCTAGTAATTCCTGTGGTAGACTGGTGCTACATACTAAGTTCCATACGTGAGAGGGTAGCTGAACGCCTTGTCCAAAACCATCTTACTTCTGAGAGTTGAGCTCAGCCTCAGTCCCTCACAGTTCCACACTGCCTGCACAGTGAGTTTGGCAAGTCTTCAGCAGAGACGTTTGCCAGAGGCTTCTGAGACGCAGGGTAACAATGCAGACCTGGAGGGTATCCCCAGGTGCAGTCGACTGGTAATCTTGGAACCTCCTGACTCAGAATACTGCTACCTTCTCACTGCCATAGGAATGCAGCTAGATGACAGCTGGCTTCAAGACATGCTTCCCTGTGAGAGCTGAGGACAGGGCAGAACCCTCCCGCATCCTGCCTGACTGTAGGAATAGCTGCTAACATCCTAATGTTAGTGGCTGGGAGAGGTTGCGGGAAAAGCACGTGTGAGCACTGGGCCTGAACTCCCGTGTATCTGAGTTGAATACAGCGATTTCCAACGGCTTTCCTCAACCAGAGTGTAGCTAGGTTCCAAATCCCATGTACGAGCGGGTAGCAGACATCTGCCTCCCATGCATACACACTTCTGAGAATTGACCTTATGGCCTGTACCTCCACATCCAGCCTGCTGGTACCCTTGGCTTCTAAAAGGCCTAGGCTCGCTGTTTGACGGAAGTGCTGGGAGAGGTAATTGGAATCTGCCGGCACACAAGACGAGTGCCTCCAAGCTCAATTCACGATTTCCCAGTAATTCTTGTGGTAGACAAGTGCTACATACTAAGTTCCATATGTGAGAAGGTAGCTGAACGCCTTGTCCAAAAGCATCTTACTACTTAGAGTTGAGAACACCCTCAGTCCCTCACACTTCCACACTGCCTGCAGAGTGAGTTTCACACGTCTTCACCAGAGACGATTGCCAGAGGCTTCTGAGTACAAGTTAACAATGCAGACCTGGAGGGTATCTCCAGGTGCAGTAGAGTGGTAATCTTGGAACCTCCTGACTCAGAGTACTGCTACCTTCTCACTGCCATAGGAATGCAGCTAGTTGACAGCTGGCTTCAAGACATGCTTCCCTGTGAGAGCTGAGGACAGGGCAGAACCCTCCCGCATGCTGCCTGACTGTAGGAGTAGTTGCTAACATCCTAATGTTAGTGGCTGGGAGAGGTTGCGGGAAAAGCATGTGTGAGCACTGAGCATGAACTCCCGTGTATCTGAGTTGAATACAGCGATTTCCAATGGCCTTCTTCAATCACAGTGTAGCTAGGTTCCACTCCCATGTCCGACTGGGTAGCAGACATCTGCCTCCCATGCATATACACTTCTGAGAGTTGAGCTTATGGCCTGTACCTCCACATCCAGCCTGCTGGTACCCTTGGCTTCTAAAAGGCCTAGGCTCGCTGTTTGACGGAATTGCTGGGAGAGGTAATTGGAATCACCCGGGACACAAGACTAGTGCCTCCAAGCTCAGTTCAGCGATTTCCTAGTAATTCCTGTGGTAGACTGGTGCTACATACTATGTTCCATACGTGAGAGGGTAGCTGAACGCCTTGTCCAAAACCATCTTACTTCTCTGAGTTGAGCTCACACTCAGTCCCTCACAGTTCCACACTGCCTGCACAGTGAGTTTGGCAAGTCTTCAGCAGAGACGTTTGCCAGAGGCTTCTGAGACGCAGGGTAACAATGCAGACCTGGAGGGTATCCCCAGGTGCAGTAGACTGGTAATCTTGGAACCTCCTGACTCAGAATACTGCTACCTTCTCACTGCCATAGGAATGCAGCTAGTTGACAGCTGGCTTCAAGACATGCTTCCCTGTGAGAGCTGAGGACAGGGCAGAACCCTCCCGCATGCTGCCTGACTGTAGGAGTAGCTGCTAACATCCTAATGTTAGTGGCTGGGAGAGGTTGCGGGAAAAGCATGTGTGAGCACTGGGCCTGAACTCCCGTGTATCTGAGTTGAATACAGCGATTTCCAACGGCTTTCCTCAACCAGAGTGTAGCTAGGTTCCAAATCCCATGTACGAGCGGGTAGCAGACATCTGCCTCCCATGCATACACACTTCTGAGAGTTGAGCTTATGGCCTGTACCTCCACATCCAGCCTGCTGGTACCCTTGGCTTCTAAAAGGCCTAGGCTCGCTGTTTGACGGAAGTGCTGGGAGAGGTAATTGGAATCTCCCGGCACACAAGACGAGTGCCTCCAAGCTCAATTCACGATTTCCCAGTAATTCTTGTGGTAGACAGGTGCTACATACTAAGTTCCATATGTGAGAAGGTAGCTGAACGCCTTGTCCAAAAGCATCTTACTTCTGAGAGTTGAGCACACCCTCAGTCCCTCACAGTTCCACACTTCCTGCAGAGTGAGTTTCACACGTCTTCACCAGAGACGATTGCCAGAGGCTTCTGAGTACAAGTTAACAATGCAGACCTGGAGGGTAACTCCAGGTGCAGTAGAGTGGTAATCTTGGAACCTCCTGACTCAGAGTACTGCTACCTTCTCACTGCCATAGGAATGCAGCTAGTTGACAGCTGGCTTCAAGACATGCTTCCCTGAGAGAGCTGAGGACAGGGCAGAACCCTCCCACATGCTGCCTGACTGTAGGAGTAGCTGCTAACATCCTAATGTTAGTGGCTGGGAGAGGTTGCGGGAAAAGCATGTGTGAGCACTGGGCCTGAACTCCCGTGTATCTGAGTTGAATACAGCGATTTCCTACGGCTTTCCTTAACCAGAGTGTAGCTAGGTTCCAAATCCCATGTACGAGCGGGTAGCAGACATCTGCCTCCCATGCATACACACTTCTGAGAGTTGAGCTTATGGCCTGTACCTCCACATCCAGCCTGCTGGTACCCTTGGCTTCTAAAAGGCCTAGGCTCGCTGTTTGACGGAAGTGCTGGGAGAGGTAATTGGAATCTCCCGGCACACAAGACGAGTGCCTCCAAGGTCAATTCACGATTTCCCAGTAATTCTTGTGGTAGACAGGTGCTACATACTAAGTTCCATATGTGAGAAGGTAGCTGAACGCCTTGTCCAGAAGCATCTTACTTCTGAGAGTTGAGCACACCCTCAGTCCCTCACAGTTCCACACTGCCTGCAGAGTGAGTTTCACACGTCTTCACCAGAGACGATTGCCAGAGGCTTCTGAGTACAAGTTAACAATGCAGACCTGGAGGGAATCTCCAGGTGCAGTAGAGTGGTAATCTTGGAACCTCCTGACTCACAGTACTGCTACCTTCTCACTGCCATAGGAATGCAGCTAGTTGACAGCTGGCTTCAAGACATGCTTCCCTGTGAGAGCTGAGGACAGGGCAGAACCCTCCCGCATCCTGCCTGACTGTAGGAGTAGCTGCTAACATCCTAATGTTAGTGGCTGGTTGAGGTTGCGGGAAAAGCATGTGTGAGCACTGGGCCTGAACTCCCGTGTATCTGAGTTGAATACAGCGATTTCCAATGGCCTTCTTCAATCACAGTGTAGCTAGGTTCCAACTCCCATGTCCGAGTGGGTAGCAGACATCTGCCTCCCATGCATATACACTTCTGAGAGTTGAGCTTATGGCCTGTACCTCCACATCCAGCCTGCTGGTACCCTTGGCTTCTAAAAGGCCCAGGCTCGCTGTTTGACGGAAGTGCTGGGAGAGGTAATTGGAATCACCCGGCACACAAGACTAGTGCCTCCAAGCTCAGTTCAGCGATTTCCTAGTAATTCCTGTGGTAGACTAGTGCTACATACTAAGTTCCATACGTGAGAGGGTAGCTGAACGCCTTGTCCAAAACCATCTTACTTCTGAGAGTTGAGCTCACCCTCAGTCCCTCACAGTTCCACACTGCCTGCAGAGTGTGTTTCGCAGGTCTTCAGCAGAGACGTTTGCCAGAGGCTTCTGAGACGCAGGGTAACAATGCAGACCTGGAGGGTATCCCCAGGTGCAGTCGACTGGTAATCTTGGAACCTCCTGACTCAGAATACTGCTACCTTCTCACTGCCATAGGAATGCAGCTAGTTGACAGCTAGCTGGCTTCAAGACATGCTTCCCTGAGAGAGCTGAGGACAGGGCAGAACCCTCCCACATGCTGCCTGACTGTAGGAGTAGCTGCTAACATCCTAATGTTAGTGGCTGGGAGAGGTTGCGGGAAAAGCATGTGTGAGCACTGGGCCTGAACTCCCGTGTATCTGAGTTGAATACAGCGATTTCCAACGGCTTTCCTCAACCAGAGTGTAGCTAGGTTCCAAATCCCATGTACGAGCGGGTAGCAGACATCTGCCTCCCATGCATACACACTTCTGAGAGTTGAGCTTATGGCCTGTACCTCCACATCCAGCCTGCTGGTACCCTTGGCTTCTAAAAGGCCTAGGCTCGCTGATTGACGGAAGTGCTGGGAGAGGTAATTGGAATCACCCGGCACACAAGACTAGTGCCTCCAAGCTCAGTTCAGCGATTTCCTAGTAATTCCTGTGGTAGACTGGTGCTACATACTAAGTTCCATACGTGAGAGGGTAGCTGAACGCCTTGTCCAAAACCATCTTACTTCTGAGAGTTGAGCTCAGCCTCAGTCCCTCACAGTTCCACACTGCCTGCAGAGTGAGTTTCGCAGGTCTTCAGCAGAGACGTTTGCCAGAGGCTTCTGAGACGCAGGGTAACAATGCAGACCTGGAGGGTATCCCCAGGTGCAGTCGACTGGTAATCTTGGAACCTCCTGACTCAGAGTACTGCTACCTTCTCACTGCCATAGGAATGCAGCTAGTTGACAGCTAGCTGGCTTCAAGACATGCTTCCCTGAGAGAGCTGAGGACAGGGCAGAACCCTCCCGCATGCTGCCTGACTGTAGGAGTAGCTGCTAACATCCTAATGTTAGTGGCTGGGAGAGGTTGCGGGAAAAGCATGTGTGAGCACTGGGCCTGAACTCCCGTGTATCTGAGTTGAATACAGCGATTTCCAACGGCTTTCCTCAACCAGAGTGTAGCTAGGTTCCAAATCCCATGTACGAGCGGGTAGCAGACATCTGCCTCCCATGCATACACACTTCTGAGAGTTGAGCTTATGGCCTGTACCTCCATATCCAGCCTGCTGGTACCCTTGGCTTCTAAAAGGCCTAGGCTCGCTGTTTGACGGAAGTGCTGGGAGAGGTAATTGGAATCTTCCGGCACACAAGACGAGTGGCTCCAAGCTCAATTCACGATTTCCCAGTACTTCTTGTGGTAGACAGGTGCTACATACTAAGTTCCATATGTGAGATGGTAGCTGAACGCCTTGTCCAAAAGCATCTTACTTCTGAGAGTTGAGCCCACCCTCAGTCCCTCACAGTTCCACACTGCCTGCAGAGTGAGTTTCACACGTCTTCACCAGAGACGATTGCCAGAGGCTTCTGAGTACAAGTTAACAATGCAGACCTGGAGGGTATCTCCAGGTGCAGTAGAGTGGTAGTCTTGGAACCTCCTGACTCACAGTACTGCTACCTTCTCACTGCCATAGGAATGCAGCTAGTTGACAGCTGGCTTCAAGACATGCTTCCCTGTGAGAGCTGAGGACAGGGCAGAACCCTCCCGCATCCTGCCTGACTGTAGGAGTAGCTGCTAACATCCTTATGTTAGTGGCTGGGAGAGGTTGCGGGAAAAGCATGTGTGAGCACTGGGCCTGAACTCCCGTGTATCTGAGTTGAATACAGCGATTTCCAACGGCTTTCCTCAACCAGAGTGTAGCTAGGTTCCAACTCCCATGTCCGAGTGGGTAGCAGACATCTGCCTCCCATGCATACATACTTCTGAGAGTTGAGTTTATGGCCTGTACCTCAACATCCAGCCTGCTGGTACCCTTGGCTTCTAAAAGGCCTAGGCTCGCTGTTTGACGGAAGTGCTCGGAAAGGTAATTGGAATCACCCGGCACACAAGACTAGTGCCTCCAAGCTCAGTTCAGCGATTTCCTAGTAATTCCTGTGGTAGACTGGTGCTACATACTAAGTTCCATACGTGAGAGGGTAGCTGAACGCCTTGTCCAAAACCATCTTACTTCTGAGAGTTGAGCTCAGCCTCAGTCCCTCACAGTTCCACACTGCCTGCACAGTGAGTTTGGCAAGTCTTCAGCAGAGACGTTTGCCAGAGGCTTCTGAGACGCAGGGTAACAATGCAGACCTGGAGGGTATCCCCAGGTGCAGTCGACTGGTAATCTTGGAACCTCCTGACTCAGAATACTGCTACCTTCTCACTGCCATAGGAATGCAGCTAGATGACAGCTGGCTTCAAGACATGCTTCCCTGAGAGAGCTGAGGACAGGGCAGAACCCTCCCGCATCCTGCCTGACTGTAGGAATAGCTGCTAACATCCTAATGTTAGTGGCTGGGAGAGGTTGCGGGAAAAGCACGTGTGAGCACTGGGCCTGAACTCCCGTGTATCTGAGTTGAATACAGCGATTTCCAACGGCTTTCCTCAACCAGAGTGTAGCTAGGTTCCAAATCCCATGTACGAGCGGGTAGCAGACATCTGCCTCCCATGCATACACACTTCTGAGAATTGACCTTATGGCCTGTACCTCCACATCCAGCCTACTGGTACCCTTGGCTTCTAAAAGGCCTAGGCTCGCTGTTTGACGGAAGTGCTGGGAGAGGTAATTGGAATCTGCCGGCACACAAGACGAGTGCCTCCAAGCTCAATTCACGATTTCCCAGTAATTCTTGTGGTAGACAAGTGCTACATACTAAGTTCCATATGTGAGAAGGTAGCTGAACGCCTTGTCCAAAAGCATCTTACTACTTAGAGTTGAGAACACCCTCAGTCCCTCACACTTCCACACTGCCTGCAGAGTGAGTTTCACACGTCTTCACCAGAGACGATTGCCAGAGGCTTCTGAGTACAAGTTAACAATGCAGACCTGGAGGGTATCTCCAGGTGCAGTAGAGTGGTAATCTTGGAACCTCCTGACTCAGAGTACTGCTACCTTCTCACTGCCATAGGAATGCAGCTAGTTGACAGCTGGCTTCAAGACATGCTTCCCTGTGAGAGCTGAGGACAGGGCAGAACCCTCCCGCATGCTGCCTGACTGTAGGAGTAGTTGCTAAAATCCTAATGTTAGTGGCTGGGAGAGGTTGCGGGAAAAGCATGTGTGAGCACTGAGCATGAACTCCCGTGTATCTGAGTTGAATACAGCGATTTCCAATGGCCTTCTTCAATCACAGTGTAGCTAGGTTCCACTCCCATGTCCGACTGGGTAGCAGACATCTGCCTCCCATGCATATACACTTCTGAGAGTTGAGCTTATGGCCTGTACCTCCACATCCAGCCTGCTGGTACCCTTGGCTTCTAAAAGGCCTAGGCTCGCTGTTTGACGGAATTGCTGGGAGAGGTAATTGGAATCACCCGGGACACAAGACTAGTGCCTCCAAGCTCAGTTCAGCGATTTCCTAGTAATTCCTGTGGTAGACTGGTGCTACATACTATGTTCCATACGTGAGAGGGTAGCTGAACGCCTTGTCCAAAACCATCTTACTTCTCTGAGTTGAGCTCACACTCAGTCCCTCACAGTTCCACACTGATTGCACAGTGAGTTTGGCAAGTCTTCAGCAGAGACGTTTGCCAGAGGCTTCTGAGACGCAGGGTAACAATGCAGACCTGGAGGGTATCCCCAGGTGCAGTAGACTGGTAATCTTGGAACCTCCTGACTCAGAATACTGCTACCTTCTCACTGCCATAGGAATGCAGCTAGTTGACAGCTGGCTTCAAGACATGCTTCCCTGTGAGAGCTGAGGACAGGGCAGAACCCTCCCACATGCTGCCTGACTGTAGGAGTAGCTGCTAACATCCTAATGTTAGTGGCTGGGAGAGGTTGCGGGAAAAGCATGTGTGAGCACTGGGCCTGAACTCCCGTGTATCTGAGTTGAATACAGCGATTTCCTACGGCTTTCCTTAACCAGAGTGTAGCTAGGTTCCAAATCCCATGTACGAGCGGGTAGCAGACATCTGCCTCCCATGCATACACACTTCTGAGAGTTGAGCTTATGGCCTGTACCTCCACATCCAGCCTGCTGGTACCCTTGGCTTCTAAAAGGCCTAGGCTCGCTGTTTGACGGAAGTGCTGGGAGAGGTAATTGGAATCTCCCGGCACACAAGACGAGTGCCTCCAAGGTCAATTCACGATTTCCCAGTAATTCTTGTGGTAGACAGGTGCTACATACTAAGTTCCATATGTGAGAAGGTAGCTGAACGCCTTGTCCAGAAGCATCTTACTTCTGAGAGTTGAGCACACCCTCAGTCCCTCACAGTTCCACACTGCCTGCAGAGTGAGTTTCACACGTCTTCACCAGAGACGATTGCCAGAGGCTTCTGAGTACAAGTTAACAATGCAGACCTGGAGGGAATCTCCAGGTGCAGTAGAGTGGTAATCTTGGAACCTCCTGACTCACAGTACTGCTACCTTCTCACTGCCATAGGAATGCAGCTAGTTGACAGCTGGCTTCAAGACATGCTTCCCTGTGAGAGCTGAGGACAGGGCAGAACCCTCCCGCATCCTGCCTGACTGTAGGAGTAGCTGCTAACATCCTAATGTTAGTGGCTGGTTGAGGTTGCGGGAAAAGCATGTGTGAGCACTGGGCCTGAACTCCCGTGTATCTGAGTTGAATACAGCGATTTCCAATGGCCTTCTTCAATCACAGTGTAGCTAGGTTCCAACTCCCATGTCCGAGTGGGTAGCAGACATCTGCCTCCCATGCATATACACTTCTGAGAGTTGAGCTTATGGCCTGTACCTCCACATCCAGCCTGCTGGTACCCTTGGCTTCTAAAAGGCCCAGGCTCGCTGTTTGACGGAAGTGCTGGGAGAGGTAATTGGAATCACCCGGCACACAAGACTAGTGCCTCCAAGCTCAGTTCAGCGATTTCCTAGTAATTCCTGTGGTAGACTAGTGCTACATACTAAGTTCCATACGTGAGAGGGTAGCTGAACGCCTTGTCCAAAACCATCTTACTTCTGAGAGTTGAGCTCACCCTCAGTCCCTCACAGTTCCACACTGCCTGCAGAGTGTGTTTCGCAGGTCTTCAGCAGAGACGTTTGCCAGAGGCTTCTGAGACGCAGGGTAACAATGCAGACCTGGAGGGTATCCCCAGGTGCAGTCGACTGGTAATCTTGGAACCTCCTGACTCAGAATACTGCTACCTTCTCACTGCCATAGGAATGCAGCTAGTTGACAGCTAGCTGGCTTCAAGACATGCTTCCCTGAGAGAGCTGAGGACAGGGCAGAACCCTCCCACATGCTGCCTGACTGTAGGAGTAGCTGCTAACATCCTAATGTTAGTGGCTGGGAGAGGTTGCGGGAAAAGCATGTGTGAGCACTGGGCCTGAACTCCCGTGTATCTGAGTTGAATACAGCGATTTCCAACGGCTTTCCTCAACCAGAGTGTAGCTAGGTTCCAAATCCCATGTACGAGCGGGTAGCAGACATCTGCCTCCCATGCATACACACTTCTGAGAGTTGAGCTTATGGCCTGTACCTCCACATCCAGCCTGCTGGTACCCTTGGCTTCTAAAAGGCCTAGGCTCGCTGATTGACGGAAGTGCTGGGAGAGGTAATTGGAATCACCCGGCACACAAGACTAGTGCCTCCAAGCTCAGTTCAGCGATTTCCTAGTAATTCCTGTGGTAGACTGGTGCTACATACTAAGTTCCATACGTGAGAGGGTAGCTGAATGCCTTGTCCAAAACCATCTTACTTCTGAGAGTTGAGCTCAGCCTCAGTCCCTCACAGTTCCACACTGCCTGCGAGTGAGTTTCGCAGGTCTTCAGCAGAGACGTTTGCCAGAGGCTTCTGAGACGCAGGGTAATAATGCAGACCTGGAGGGTATCCCCAGGTGCAGTCGACTGGTAATCTTGGAACCTCCTGACTCAGAATACTGCTACCTTCTCACTGCCATAGGAATGCAGCTAGTTGACAGCTGGCTTCAAAACATGCTTCCCTGAGAGAGCTGAGGACAGGGCAGAACCCTCCTGCATGCTGCCTGAATGTAGGAGTAGCTGCTAACATCCTAATGTTAGTGGATGGGAGAGGTTGCGGGAAAAGCATGTGTGAGCACTGGGCCTGAACTCCCGTGTATCTGAGTTGAATACAGCGATTTCCAACGGCTCTCCTCAACCAGAGTGTAGCTAGGTTCCAAATCCCATGTACGAGCGGGTAGCAGACATCTGCCTCCCATGCATACACACTTCTGAGAGTTGAGCTTATGGCCTGTACCTCCACATCCAGCCTGCTGGTACCCTTGGCTTCTAAAAGGCCTAGGCTCGCTGTTTGACGGAAGTGCTGGGAGAGGTAATTGGAATCTCCCGGCACACAAGACGAGTGCCTCCAAGCTCAATTCACGATTTCCCAGTAATTCTTGTGGTAGTTAGGTGCTACATACTAAGTTCCATATGTGAGATGGTAGCTGAACGCCTTGTCCAAAAGCATCTTACTTCTGAGAGTTGAGCCCACCCTCAGTCCCTCATAGTTCCACACTGCCTGCAGAGTGAGTTTCACACGTCATCACCAGAGACGATTGCCAGAGGCTTCTGAGTACAAGTTAATAATGCAGACCTGGAGGGTATCTCCAGGTGCAGTAGAGTGGTAATCTTGGAACCTCCTGACTCAGAGTACTGCTACCTTCTCACTGCCATAGGAATGCAGCTAGTTGACAGCTGGCTTCAAGACATGCATCCCTGTGATAGCTGAGGACAGGAGAGAACCCTCCCGCATCCTGCATGACTGTAGGAGTAGCTGCTAACATCCTTATGTTAGTGGCTGGGAGAGGTTGCGGGAAAAGCATGTGTGAGCACTGGGCCTGAACTCCCGTGTATCTGAGTTGAATACAGCGATTTCCAATGGCCTTCTTCAATCACAGTGTAGCTAGGTTCCAACTCCCATGTCCGAGTGGGTAGCAGACATCTGTCTCCCATGCATATACACTTCTGAGAGTTGAGCTTATGGCCTGTACCTCCACATCCAGCCAGCTGGTACCCTTGGTTTCTAAAAGGCCTAGGCTCGCTGTTGGACGGAAGTGCTGGGAGAGGTAATTGGAATCTCCCGGCACACAAGACGAGTGCCTCCAAGCTCAATTCACGACTTCCCAGTAATTCTTTTGGTAGACAGGTTCTACATACTAAGTTCCATATGTGAGAAGGTAGCTGAACGCCTTGTCCAAAAGCATCTTACTTCTGAGATATGAGCACACCCTCAGTCCCTCACACTTCCACACTGCCTGCAGAGTGAGTTTCACAGGTCTTCAGCAGAGACGTTTGCCAGAGGCTTCTGAGACGCAGGGTAACAATGCAGACCTGGAGGGTATCCCCAGGTGCAGTCGACTGGTAATCTTGGAACATCCTGACTCAGAATACTGCTACCTTCTCACTGCCATAGGAATGCAGCTAGTTGACAGCTAGCAGGCTTGAAGAGATGCTTCCCTGAGAGAGCTGAGGACAGGGCAGAACCCTCCCGCATGCTGCCTGACTGTAGGAGTAGCTGCTAACATCCTAATGTTAGTGGCTGGGAGAGGTTGCGGGAAAAGCATGTGTGAGCACTGGGCCTGAACTCCCGTGTATCTGAGTTGAATACAGCGATTTCCAACGGCTTTCCTCAACCAGAGTGTAGCTAGGTTCCAAATCCCATGTACGAGCGGGTAGCAGACATCTGCCTCCCATGCATAAACACTTCTGAGAGTTGAGCTTATGGCCTGTACCTCCACATCCAGCCTGCTGGTACCCTTGGCTTCTAAAAGGCCTAGGCTCGCTGTTTGACGGAAGTACTGGGAGAGGTAAGTGGAATCTCCCGGCACACAAGACGAGTGCCTCCAAGCTCAATTCACGATTTCCCAGTAATTCTTGTGGTAGACAGGTGTTACATACTAAGTTCCATATGTGAGAAGGTAGCTGAACGCCTTGTCCAAAAGCATCTTACTTCTGAGAGTTGAGCACACCCTCAGTCCCTCACACTTCCACACTGCCTGCAGAGTGAGTTTCACACGTCTTCACCAGAGACGATAGCCAGAGGCTTCTGAGTACAAGTTAACAATGCAGACCTGGAGGGTATCTCCAGGTGCAGTAGAGTGGTAATCTTGGAACCTCCTGACTCAGAGTACTGCTACCTTCTCACTGCCATAGGAATGCAGCTAGTTGACAGCTGGCTTCAAGACATGCTTCCCTGTGAGAGCTGAGGACAGGGCAGAACCCTCCCGCATCCTGCCTGACTGTAGGAGTAGCTGCTAACATCCTTATGTTAGTGGCTGGGAGAGGTTGCGGGAAAAGCATGTGTGAGCACTGGGCCTGAACTCCCGTGTATCTGAGTTGAATACAGCGATTTCCAATGGCCTTCTTCAATCACAGTGTAGCTAGGTTCCAACTCCCATGTCCGAGTGGGTAGCAGACATCTGCCTCCCATTCATACACACTTCTGAGAGTTGAGCTTATGGCCTGTACCTCCACATCCAGCCTGCTGGTACCCTTGGCTTCTAAAAGGCCTAGGCTCGCTGTTTGACGGAAGTGCTGGGAGAGGTAATTTTAATCACCCGGCACACAAGACTAGTGCCTCCAAGCTCAGTTCAGCGATTTCCTAGTAATTCCTGTGGTAGACCTGTGCTACATACTAAGTTCCATACGTGAGAGGGTAGCTGAACGCCTTGTCCAAAACCATCTTAGTTCTGAGAGTTGAGCTCACCCTCAGTCCCTCACAGTTCCACACTGCCTGCAGAGTGAGTTTCGCAGACCTTCAGCAGAGACGTTTGCCAGAGGCTTCTGAGACGCAGGGTAACAATGCAGACCTGGAGGGTATCCCCAGGTGCACTCGACTGGTAATCTTGGAACCTCCTGACTCAGAATACGGCTACCTTCTCACTGCCATAGGAATGCAGGTAGTTGACAGCTAGTTGGCTTCAAGACATGCTTCCCTGAGAGAGCTGAGGACAGGGCAGAACCCTCCCGCATGCTGCCTGACTGTGTGATTAGCTGCTAACATCCTAATGTTAGTGGCTGGGAGAGGTTGCGGGAAAGCATGTGTGAGCACTGGGCCTGAACTCCCGTGTATCTGAGTTGAATACAGCGATTTCCAACGGCTTTCCTCAACCAGAGTGTAGCTAGGTTCCAAATCCCATGTACGAGTGGGAAGCAGACATCTGCCTCCCATGCATACACACTTCTGAGAGTTGAGCTTATGGCCTGTACCTCCACATCCAGCCTGCTGGTACCCTTGGCTTCTAAAAGGCCTAGGCTCGCTGTTGACGGAAGTGCTGGGAGAGGTAATTGGAATCACCCGGCACACAAGACTAGTGCCTCCAAGCTCAGTTCACGATTTCCTAGTAATTCCTGTGGTAGACTGGTGCTACATACTAAGTTCCATACGTGAGAGGGTAGCTGAACGCCTTGTCCAAAACCATCTTACTTCTGAGTGTTGAGCTCAGCCTCAGTCCCTCACAGTTCCACAGTGCCTGCAGAGTGAGTTTTGCAGGTCTTCAGCAGAGACGTTTGCCAGAGGCTTCTGAGACGCAGGGTAACAATGCAGACCTGGAGGGTATCCCCAGGTGCAGTATACTGGTAATCTTGGAACCTCCTGACTCAGAATACTGCTACCTTCTCACTGCCATAGGAATGCAGCTAGTTGACAGCTGGCTTCAAGACATGCTTCCCTGTGAGAGCTGAGGACAGGGCAGAACCCTCCCGCATGCTGCCTGACTGTAGGAGTAGCTGCTAACATCCTAATGTTAGTGGATGGGAGAGGTTGCGGGAAAAGCATGTGTGAGCACTGGGCCTGAACTCCCGTGTATCTGAGTTGAATACAGCGATTTCCAACGGCTCTCCTCAACCAGAGTGTAGCTAGGTTCCAAATCCCATGTACGAGCGGGTAGCAGACATCTGCCTCCCATGCATACACACTTCTGAGAGTTGAGCTTATGGCCTGTACCTCCACATCCAGCCTGCTGGTACCCTTGGCTTCTAAAAGGCCTAGGCTCGCTGTTTGACGGAAGTGCTGGGAGAGGTAATTGGAATCTCCCGGCACACAAGACGAGTGCCTCCAAGCTCAATTCACGATTTCCCAGTAATTCTTGTGGTAGTTAGGTGCTACATACTAAGTTCCATATGTGAGATGGTAGCTGAACGCCTTGTCCAAAAGCATCTTACTTCTGAGAGTTGAGCCCACCCTCAGTCCCTCATAGTTCCACACTGCCTGCAGAGTGAGTTTCACACGTCATCACCAGAGACGATTGCCAGAGGCTTCTGAGTACAAGTTAATAATGCAGACCTGGAGGGTATCTCCAGGTGCAGTAGAGTGGTAATCTTGGAACCTCCTGACTCAGAGTACTGCTACCTTCTCACTGCCATAGGAATGCAGCTAGTTGACAGCTGGCTTCAAGACATGCATCCCTGTGATAGCTGAGGACAGGAGAGAACCCTCCCGCATCCTGCATGACTGTAGGAGTAGCTGCTAACATCCTTATGTTAGTGGCTGGGAGAGGTTGCGGGAAAAGCATGTGTGAGCACTGGGCCTGAACTCCCGTGTATCTGAGTTGAATACAGCGATTTCCAATGGCCTTCTTCAATCACAGTGTAGCTAGGTTCCAACTCCCATGTCCGAGTGGGTAGCAGACATCTGTCTCCCATGCATATACACTTCTGAGAGTTGAGCTTATGGCCTGTACCTCCACATCCAGCCAGCTGGTACCCTTGGTTTCTAAAAGGCCTAGGCTCGCTGTTGGACGGAAGTGCTGGGAGAGGTAATTGGAATCTCCCGGCACACAAGACGAGTGCCTCCAAGCTCAATTCACGACTTCCCAGTAATTCTTTTGGTAGACAGGTTCTACATACTAAGTTCCATATGTGAGAAGGTAGCTGAACGCCTTGTCCAAAAGCATCTTACTTCTGAGATATGAGCACACCCTCAGTCCCTCACACTTCCACACTGCCTGCAGAGTGAGTTTCACAGGTCTTCAGCAGAGACGTTTGCCAGAGGCTTCTGAGACGCAGGGTAACAATGCAGACCTGGAGGGTATCCCCAGGTGCAGTCGACTGGTAATCTTGGAACATCCTGACTCAGAATACTGCTACCTTCTCACTGCCATAGGAATGCAGCTAGTTGACAGCTAGCAGGCTTGAAGAGATGCTTCCCTGAGAGAGCTGAGGACAGGGCAGAACCCTCCCGCATGCTGCCTGACTGTAGGAGTAGCTGCTAACATCCTAATGTTAGTGGCTGGGAGAGGTTGCGGGAAAAGCATGTGTGAGCACTGGGCCTGAACTCCCGTGTATCTGAGTTGAATACAGCGATTTCCAACGGCTTTCCTCAACCAGAGTGTAGCTAGGTTCCAAATCCCATGTACGAGCGGGTAGCAGACATCTGCCTCCCATGCATAAACACTTCTGAGAGTTGAGCTTATGGCCTGTACCTCCACATCCAGCCTGCTGGTACCCTTGGCTTCTAAAAGGCCTAGGCTCGCTGTTTGACGGAAGTACTGGGAGAGGTAAGTGGAATCTCCCGGCACACAAGACGAGTGCCTCCAAGCTCAATTCACGATTTCCCAGTAATTCTTGTGGTAGACAGGTGTTACATACTAAGTTCCATATGTGAGAAGGTAGCTGAACGCCTTGTCCAAAAGCATCTTACTTCTGAGAGTTGAGCACACCCTCAGTCCCTCACACTTCCACACTGCCTGCAGAGTGAGTTTCACACGTCTTCACCAGAGACGATAGCCAGAGGCTTCTGAGTACAAGTTAACAATGCAGACCTGGAGGGTATCTCCAGGTGCAGTAGAGTGGTAATCTTGGAACCTCCTGACTCAGAGTACTGCTACCTTCTCACTGCCATAGGAATGCAGCTAGTTGACAGCTGGCTTCAAGACATGCTTCCCTGTGAGAGCTGAGGACAGGGCAGAACCCTCCCGCATCCTGCCTGACTGTAGGAGTAGCTGCTAACATCCTTATGTTAGTGGCTGGGAGAGGTTGCGGGAAAAGCATGTGTGAGCACTGGGCCTGAACTCCCGTGTATCTGAGTTGAATACAGCGATTTCCAATGGCCTTCTTCAATCACAGTGTAGCTAGGTTCCAACTCCCATGTCCGAGTGGGTAGCAGACATCTGCCTCCCATTCATACACACTTCTGAGAGTTGAGCTTATGGCCTGTACCTCCACATCCAGCCTGCTGGTACCCTTGGCTTCTAAAAGGCCTAGGCTCGCTGTTTGACGGAAGTGCTGGGAGAGGTAATTTTAATCACCCGGCACACAAGACTAGTGCCTCCAAGCTCAGTTCAGCGATTTCCTAGTAATTCCTGTGGTAGACCTGTGCTACATACTAAGTTCCATACGTGAGAGGGTAGCTGAACGCCTTGTCCAAAACCATCTTAGTTCTGAGAGTTGAGCTCACCCTCAGTCCCTCACAGTTCCACACTGCCTGCAGAGTGAGTTTCGCAGACCTTCAGCAGAGACGTTTGCCAGAGGCTTCTGAGACGCAGGGTAACAATGCAGACCTGGAGGGTATCCCCAGGTGCACTCGACTGGTAATCTTGGAACCTCCTGACTCAGAATACGGCTACCTTCTCACTGCCATAGGAATGCAGGTAGTTGACAGCTAGTTGGCTTCAAGACATGCTTCCCTGAGAGAGCTGAGGACAGGGCAGAACCCTCCCGCATGCTGCCTGACTGTGTGATTAGCTGCTAACATCCTAATGTTAGTGGCTGGGAGAGGTTGCGGGAAAGCATGTGTGAGCACTGGGCCTGAACTCCCGTGTATCTGAGTTGAATACAGCGATTTCCAACGGCTTTCCTCAACCAGAGTGTAGCTAGGTTCCAAATCCCATGTACGAGTGGGAAGCAGACATCTGCCTCCCATGCATACACACTTCTGAGAGTTGAGCTTATGGCCTGTACCTCCACATCCAGCCTGCTGGTACCCTTGGCTTCTAAAAGGCCTAGGCTCGCTGTTGACGGAAGTGCTGGGAGAGGTAATTGGAATCACCCGGCACACAAGACTAGTGCCTCCAAGCTCAGTTCACGATTTCCTAGTAATTCCTGTGGTAGACTGGTGCTACATACTAAGTTCCATACGTGAGAGGGTAGCTGAACGCCTTGTCCAAAACCATCTTACTTCTGAGTGTTGAGCTCAGCCTCAGTCCCTCACAGTTCCACAGTGCCTGCAGAGTGAGTTTTGCAGGTCTTCAGCAGAGACGTTTGCCAGAGGCTTCTGAGACGCAGGGTAACAATGCAGACCTGGAGGGTATCCCCAGGTGCAGTATACTGGTAATCTTGGAACCTCCTGACTCAGAATACTGCTACCTTCTCACTGCCATAGGAATGCAGCTAGTTGACAGCTGGCTTCAAGACATGCTTCCCTGTGAGAGCTGAGGACAGGGCAGAACCCTCCCGCATGCTGCCTGACTGTAGGAGTAGCTGCTAACATCCTAATGTTAGTGGCTTGAGAGGTTGCGGGAAAAGCATGTGTGAGCACTGGGCCTGAACTCCCGTGTATCTGAGTTGAATACAGCGATTTCCAACGACTTTCCTCAACCAGCGTGTAGCTAGGTTCCAAATCCCATGTACGAGCGGGTAGCAGACATCTGCCTCCCATGCATACACACTTCTGAGAGTTGAGCTTAAGGCCTGTACCTCCACATCCAGCCTGCTGGTACCCTTCGCTTCTAAAAGACCTAGGCTCGCTGTTTGACGGAAGTGCTGGGAGAGGTAATTGGAATCTCCCGGCACACAAGACGAGTGCCTCCAAGCTCAATTCACGATTTCCCAGTAATTCTTGTGGTAGACAGGTGCTACATACTAAGTTCCATATGTGAGAAGGTAGCTGAACGCCTTGTCCAAAAGCATCTTACTTCTGAGAGTTGAGCCCACCCTCAGTCCCTCACACTTCCACACTGCCTGCAGAGTGAGTTTCACACGTCTTCACCAGAGACAATTGACGGAGGCTTCTGAGTACAAGTTAACAATGCAGCCCTGGAGGGTATCTCCAGGTGCAGTAGAGTGGTAATTTTGGAACCTCCTGACTCAGAGTACTGCTACCTTCTCACTGCCATAGGAATGCAGCTAGTTGACAGCTGGCTTCAACACATGCTTCCCTGTGAGAGCTGAGGACAGGGCAGAACCCTCCCGCATCCTGCCTGACTGTAGGAGTAGCTGCTAACATCCTTATGTTAGTGGCTGGGAGAGGTTGCGGGAAAAGCATGTGTGAGCACTGGGCCTGAACTCCCGTGTATCTGAGTTGAATACAGCGATTTCCAATGGCCTTCTTCAATCACAGTGTAGGTAGGTTCCAACTCCCATGTCCGAGTGGGTAGCAGACATCTACCTCCCATGCATACACACTTCTGAGAGTTGAGCTTATGGCCTGTACCTCCACATCCAGCCTGCCGGTACCCTTGGCTTCTAAAAGGCCTAGGCTCGCTGTTTGACGGAAGTGCTGGGAGAGGTAATTGGAATCACCCGGCACACAAGACTAGTGCCTCCAAGCTCAGTTCAGCGATTTCCTAGTAATTCCTGTGGTAGACTAGTGCTACATACTAAGTTCCATACGTGAGAGGGTAGCTGAACGCCTTGTCCAAAACCATTTTACTTCTGAGAGTTGAGCTCACCCTCAGTCCCTCACAGTTCCACACTGCCTGCAGAGTGAGTTTCACAGGTCTTCAGCAGAGACGTTTGCCAGAGGCTTCTGAGACGCAGGGTAACAATGCAGACCTGGAGGGTATCCCCGGGTGCAGTCGACTGGTAATCTTGGAACCTCCTGACTCAGAATACTGCTACCTTCTCACTGCCATAGGAATGCAGCTAGTTGACAGCTACCTGGCTTCAAGACATGCTTCCCTGAGAGAGCTGAGGACAGGGCAGAACCCTCCCGCATGCTGCCTGACTGTAGGAGTAGCTGCTAACATCCTAATGTTAGTGTCTGGGAGAGGTTGCGGGAAAAGCATGTGTGAGCACTGGGCCTGAACTCCCGTGTATCTGAGTTGAATACAGCATTTTCCAACGACTTTCCTCAACCAGAGTGTAGCTAGGTTCCAAATCCCATGTACGAGCGGGTAGCAGACATCTGCCTCCCATGCATACACACTTCTGAGAGTTGAGCTTATGGCCTGTACCTCCACATCCAGCCTGCTGGTACCCTTGGCTTCTAAAAGGCCTAGGCTTGCTGTTTGACGGAACTGCTGGGAGAGGTAATTGGAATCTCCCGGCACACAATACGAGTGCCTCCAAGCTCAATTCACGATTTCCCAGTAATTCTTATGGTAGTTAGGTGCTACATACTACGTTCCATATGTGAGAACGTAGCTGAACGCCTTGTCCAAAAGCATCTTACTTCTGAGAGTTGAGCACACCCTCAGTCCCTCACACTTCCACACTGCCTGCAGAGTGAGTTTCACACTTCTTCACCAGAGACGATTGCCAGAGGCTTCTGAGTACAAGTTAACAATGCAGACCTGGAGGGTATCTCCAGGTGCAGTAGAGTGGTAATCTTGGAACCTCCAGACTCAGAGTACTGCTACCTTCTCACTGCCATAGGAATGCAGCTAGTTGACAGCTGGCTTCAAGACATGCTTCCCTGTGAGAGCTGAGGACAGGGCAGAACCCTCCCGCATGCTGCCTGACTGTAGGAGTAGCTGCTAACATCCTTATGTTAGTGGCTGCGAGAGGTTGTGGGAAAAGCATGTGTGAGCACTGGGCCTGAACTCCCGTGTATCTGAGTTGAATACAGCGACTTCCAACGGCTTTCCTCAACCAGAGTGTATCTAGGTTCCAAATCCCATGTACGAGCAGGTAGCAGACATCTGCCTTCCATGCATACACACTTCTGAGAGTTGAGCTTATGGCCTGTACCTCCACATCCAGCCTGCTGGTACCCTTGGCTTCTAAAAGGCCTAGGCTCGCTGTTTGACGGAAGTGCTGGGAGAGGTAATTGGAATCACCCGGCACACAAGACTAGTGCCTCCAAGCTCAGTTCAGCGATTTCCTAGTAATTCCTGTGGTCGACTGGTGCTACATACTAAGTTCCATATGTGAGAGGGTAGCTGAACGCCTTGTCCAAAATCATCTTACTTCTGAGAGTTGAGCTCAGCCTCAGTCCCTCACAGTTCCACACTGCCTGCAGAGTGAGTTTCGCAGGTCTTCAGCAGAGACGTTTGCCAGAGGCTTCTGAGACGCAGGGTAACAATGCAGACCTGGAGGGTATCCCCAGGTGCAGTCGACTGGTAATTTGGAACCTCCTGACTCAGAATACTGCTACCTTCTCACTGCCATAGGAATGCAGCTAGTTGACAGCTGGCTTCAAGACATGCTTCCCTGTGAGAGCTGAGGACAGGGCCGAACCCTCCCGCATGCTGCCTGACTGTAGGAGTAGCTGCTAACATCCTTATGTTAGTGGCTGGGAGAGGTTGCGGGAAAAGCATGTGTGAGCACTGGGCCTGAAATCCCGTGTATCTGACTTGAATACAGCGATTTCCAACGGCTTTCCTCAACCAGAGTGTAGCTAGGTTCCAAATCCCATGTACGAGCGGGTAGCAGACATCTGCCTCCCATGCATACACACTTCTGAGAGTTGAGCTTATGGCCTGTACCTCCACATCCAGCCTGCTGGTACCCTTGGCTTCTAAAAGGCCTAGGCTCGCTGTTTGACGGAAGTGCTGGGAGAGGTAATTGGAGTCTCCCGGCACACAAGACGGGTCCCTCCAAGCTCAATTCACGATTTCCCTGTAATTCCTGTGGTAGACAGGTGCTACATACTAAGTTCCATGTGTGAGAAGGTAGCTGAACGCCTGGTCCAAAAGCATCTTACTACTGAGAGTTGAGCACACCCTCAGGCCCTCACACTTCAACACTGCCTCCAGAGTGAGTTTCACACGTCTTCACCAGAGACGATTGCCAGAGGCTTCTGAGTACAATTTAACAACGCAGACCTGGAGGGTATCTCCAGGTGCAGTAGAGTGGTAATCTTGGAACCTCCTGACTCAGAGTACTGCTACCTTCTCACTGCCATAGGAATGCAGCTAGTTGACAGCTGGCTTCAAGACATGCTTCCCTGTGAGAGCTGAGGACAGGGCAGAACCCTCCCGCATCCTGCCTGACTGTAGGAGTAGCTGCTAACATCCTAATGTTAGTGGCTGGGAGAGGTTGCGGGAAAAGCATGTGTGAGCACTGGGCCTGAACTCCCGTGTATCTGAGTTGAATACAGCGATTTCCAATGGCCTTCTTCAATCACAGTGTAGCTAGGTTCCAACTCCCGTGTCCGAGTGGGTAGCAGACATCTGCCTCCCATGCATATACACTTCTGAGAGTTGAGCTTATGGCCTGTACCTCCACATCCAGCCTGCTGGTACCCTTGGCTTCTAAAAGGCCTAGGCTCGCTGTTTGACGGAAGTGCTGGGAGAGGTAATTGGAATCACCCGGCACACAAGACTAGTGCCTCCAAGCTCAGTTCAGCGATTTCCTAGTAATTCCTGTGGTAGACTGGTGCTACATACTAAGTTCCATACGTGAGAGGGTAGCTGAACGCCTTGTCCAAAACCATCTTACTTCTGAGAGTTGAGCTCAGCCTCAGTCCCTCACAGTTCCACACTGCCTGCAGAGTGAGTTTCGCAGGTCTTCAGGAGAGACGTTTGCCAGAGGCTTCTGAGACGCAGGGTAACAATGCAGACCTGGAGGGTATCCCCAGGTGCAGTCGACTGGTAATCTTGGAACCTCCTGACTCAGAATACTGCTACCTTCTCACTGCCATAGGAATGCAGCTAGTTGACAGCTGGCTTCAAGACATGCTTCCCTGTGAGAGCTGAGGACAGGGCAGAACCCTCCCGCATGCTGCCTGACTGTAGGAGTAGCTGCTAACATCCTTATGTTAGTGGCTGGGAGAGTTTGCGGGAAAAGCATGTGTGAGCACTGGGCCTGAACTCCCGTGTATCTGAGTTGAATACAGCGATTTCCAACGGCTTTCCTCAACCAGAGTGTAGCTAGGTTCCAAATCCCATGTACGAGCGGGTAGCAGACATCTGCCTCCCATGCATACACACTTCTGGGAGTTGAGCTTATGGCCTGTACCTCCACATCCAGCCTGCTGGTACCCTTGGCTTCCAAAAGGCCTAGGCTCTCTGTTTGACGGAAGGGCTGGGAGAGGTAATTGGTATCTCCCGGCACAAAAGACGAGTGCCTCCAAGCTCAATTCACGATTTCCCAGTAATTCTTGTGATAGACAGGTGCTACATACTAAGTTCCATATGTGAGAAGGTAGCTGAACGCCTTGTCCAAAAGCATCTTACTTCTGAGAGTTGAGCACACCCTCAGTCCCTCACACTTCCACACTGCTGCAGAGTGAGTTTCACACGTCTTCACCAGAGACGATTGCCAGAGGATTCTGAGTACAAGTTAACAATGCAGACCTGGAGGGTATCTCCAGGTGCAGTAGAGTGGTAATCTTGGAACCTCCTGACTCAGAGTACTGCTACCTTCTCACTGCCATAGGAATGCAGCTAGTTGACAGCTGGCTTCAAGACATGCTTCCCTGTGAGAACTGAGGACAGGGCAGAACCCTCCCGCATCCTGCCTGACTGTAGGAGTAGCTGCTAACATCCTAATGTTAGTTGCTGGGAGAGCTTGCGGGAAAAGCATGTGTGAGCACTGGGCCTGAACTCCCGTGTATCTGAGTTGAATGCAGCGATTTCGAATGGCCTTCTTCAATCACAGTGTAGCTAGGGTCCAACTCCCATGTCCGAGTGGGTAGCAGACATCTGCCTCCCATGCATACACACTTCTGAGAGTTGAGCTTATGGCCTGTACCTCCACAGCCAGCCTGCTGGTACCCTTGGCTTCTAAAAGGCCTAGGCTCGCTGTTTGACGGAAGTGCTGGGAGAGGTAATTGGAATCACCCGGCACACAAGACTAGTGCCTCCAAGCTCAGTTCAGCGATTTCCTAGTAATTCCTGTGGTAGACTGGTGCTACATACTAAGTTCCATACGTGAGAGGGTAGCTGAACGCCTTGTCCAAAACTATCTTACTTCTGAGAGTTGAGCTCAGCCTCAGTCCCTCACAGTTCCACACTGCCTGCAGAGTGAGTTTCGCAGGTCTTCAGCAGAGACGTTTGCCAGAGGCTTCTGAGACGCAGGGTAACAATGCAGACCTGGAGGGTATCCCCAGGTGCAGTCGACTGGTAATCTTGGAACCTCCTGACTCAGAATACTGCTACCTTCTCACTGCCATATTAATGCAGCTAGTTGACAGATGGCTTTAAGACATGCTTCCCTGTGAGAGCTGAGGACAGGGCAGAACCCTCCCGCATGCTGCCTGACTGTAGGAGTAGCTGCTAACATCCTTATGTTAGTGGCTGGGAGAGGTTGCGGGAAAAGCATGTGTGAGCACTGGGCCTGAACTCCCGTGTATCTGAGTTGAATACAGCGATTTCCAACGGCTTTCCTCAACCAGAGTGTAGCTAGGTTCCAAATCCCATTTACGAGCGGGTAGCAGACATTTGCCTCCCATTCATACACACTTCTGAGAGTTGAGCTTATGGCCTGTACCTCCACAGCCAGCCTGCTGGTACCCTTTGCATCTAAAAGGCCTAGGCTCGCTGTTTGACGGAAGTGCTGGGAGAGGTAATTGGAATCATCCGGCACACAAGACTAGTGCCTCCAAGCTCAGTTCAGCGATTTCCTAGTAATTCCTGTGGTAGACTGGTGCTACATACTAAGTTCCATACGTGAGAGGGTAGCTGAACGCCTTGTCCAAAACCATCTTACTTCTGAGAGTTGAGCTCAGCCTCAGTCCCTCACAGTTCCACACTGCCTGCAGAGTGAGTTTCGCAGGTCTTCAGCAGAGACGTTTGCCAGAGGCTTCTGAGACGCAGGGTAACAATGCAGACCTGGAGGGTATCCCCAGGTGCAGTCGACTGGTAATCTTGGAACCTCCTGACTCAGAATACTGCTACCTTCTCACTGCCATAGGAATGCAGCTAGTTGACAGCTGGCTTCAAGACATGCTTCCCTGTGAGAGATGAGTACAGGGCCGAACCCTCCCGCATGCTGCCTGACTGTAGGAGTAGCTGCTAACATCCTTATGTTAGTGGCTGGGAGAGGTTGCGGGAAAAGCATGTGTGAGCACTGGGCCTGAACTCCCGTGTATCTGAGTTGAATACAGCGCTTTCCAACGGCTTTCCTCAACCAGAGTGTAGCTAGGTTCCAAATCCCATGCACGAGCGGGTAGCAGACATCTGCCTCCCATGCATACACACTTCTGAGAGTTGAGCTTATGGCCTGTACTTCCACATCCAGCCTGCTGGTACCCTTGGCTTCTAAAAGGCCTAGGCTCGCTGTTTGACGGAAGTGCTGGGAGAGGTAATTGGAGTCTCCCGGCACACAAGGCGAGTCCCTCCAAGCTCAATTCACGATTTCCCAGTAATTCCTGTGGTAGACAGGTGCTACATACTAAGTTCCGTATGTGAGAAAGGAGCTGAACGCCTGGTCCAAAAGCATCTTACTACTGAGAGTTGAGCACACCCTCAGGCCCTCACACTTCAACACTGCCTGCAGAGTGAGTTTCACACGTCTTCAACAGAGACGATTGCCAGAGGCTTCTGAGTACAAGTTAACAACGCAGACCTGGAGGGTATCTCCAGGTGCAGTAGAGTGGTAATCTTGGAACCTCCTGACTCAGAGTACTGCTACCTTCTCACTGCCATAGGAATGCAGCTAGTTGACAGCTGGCTTCAAGACATGCTTCCCTGTGAGAGCTGAGGACAGGGCAGAACCCTCCCGCATCCTGCCTGACTGTAGGAGTAGCTGCTAACATCCTAATGTTAGTGGCTGGGAGAGGTTGCGGGAAAAGCATGTGTGAGCACTGGGCCTGAACTCCCGTGTATCTGAGTTGAATGCAGCGATTTCGAATGGCCTTCTTCAATCACAGTGTAGCTAGGGTCCAACTCCCATGTCCGAGTGGGTAGCAGACATCTGCCTCCAATGCATATACACTTCTGAGAGTTGAGCTTATGGCCTGTACCTCCACATCCAGCCTGCTGCTACCGTTGCCTTCTAAAAGGCCTAGCCTCGCTGTTTGACGGAAGTGCTGGGAGAGGTATTGGAATCACCCGGCACACAAGACTAGTACCTCCAAGCTCAGATCAGCGATTTCCTAGTAAATCCTGTGGTAGATTGGTGCTACATACTAAGTTCCATACGTGAGAGGGTAGATGAACGTCTTGTCCAAAACCATCTTACTTCTGAGAGTTGAGCTCAGCCTCAGTCCCTCACAGTTCCACACTGCCTGCAGAGTGAGTTTCGCAGGTCTTCAGCAGAGACGTTTGCCAGAGGCTTCTGAGACGCAGGGTATCAATGCAGACCTGGAGGGTATCCCCAGGTGCAGTCGACTGGTAATCTTGGAACCTCCTGACTCAGAATACTGCTACCTTCTCACTGCCATAGGAATGCAGCTAGTTGACAGCTGGCTTCAAGACATGCTTCCCTGTGAGAGCTGAGGACAGGGCAGAACCCTCCCGCATCCTGCCTGACTGTAGGAGTAGCTGCTAACATCCTTATGTTAGTGGCTGTGAGAGGTTGCGGGAAAAGCATGTGTGAGCACTGGGCCTGAACTCCCGTGTATCTGAGTTGAATACAGCGATTTCCAACGGCTTTCCTCAACCAGAGTGTAGTTAGGTTCCAAATCCCATGTACGAGCGGGTAGCAGACATCTGCCTCCCATGCATACACACTTCTGAGAGTTGAGCTTATGGCCTGTACCTCCACATCCAGCCTGCTGGTACCCTTGGCTTCTAAAAGGCCTAGGCTCGCTGTTTGACGGAAGTGCTGGGAGAGGTAATTGGAGTCTCCCGGCACACAAGACGGGTCCCTCCAAGCTCAATTCACGATTTCCCTGTAATTCCTGTGGTAGACAGGTGCTACATACTAAGTTCCATATGTGAGAAGGTAGCTGAAAGCCTGGTCCAAAAGCATCTTACTACTGAGAGTTGAGCACACCCTCAGGCCCTCACACTTCAACACTGCCTGCAGAGTGAGTTTCACACGTCTTCACCAGAGACGATTGCCAGAGGCTTCTGAGTACAAGTTAACAACGCAGACCTGGAGGGTATCTCCAGGTGCAGTAGAGTGGTAATCTTGGAACCTCCTGACTCAGAGTACTGCTACCTTCTCACTGCCATAGGAATGCAGCTAGTTGACAGCTGGCTTCAAGACATGCTTCCCTGTGAGAGCTGAGGACAGGGCAGAACCCTCCCGCATCCTGCCTGACTGTAGGAGTAGCTGCTAACATCCTAATGTTAGTGGCTGGGAGAGGTTGCGGGAAAAGCATGTGTGAGCACTGGGCCTGAACTCCCGTGCATCTGAGTTGAATACAGCGATTTCCAATGGCCTTCTTCAATCACAGTGTAGCTAGGTTCCAACTCCCGTGTCCGAGTGGGTAGCAGACATCTGCCTCCCATGCATATACACTTCTGAGAGTTGAGCTTATGGCCTGTACCTCCACATCCAGCCTGCTGGTACCCTTGGCTTCTAAAAGGCCTAGGCTCGCTGTTTGACGGAAGTGCTGGGAGAGGTAATTGGAATCACACGGCACACAAGACTAGTGCCTCCAAGCTCAGTTCAGCGATTTCCTAGTAATTCCTGTGGTAGACTGGTGCTACATACTAAGTTCCATACGTGAGAGGGTAGCTGAACGCCTTGTCCAAAACCATCTTACTTCTGAGAGTTGAGCTCAGCCTCAGTCCCTCACAGTTCCACACTGCCTGCAGAGTGAGTTTCGCAGGTCTTCAGGAGAGACGTTTGCCAGAGGCTTCTGAGACGCAGGGTAACAATGCAGACCTGGAGGGTATCCCCAGGTGCAGTCGACTGGTAATCTTGGAACCTCCTGACTCAGAATACTGCTACCTTCTCACTGCCATAGGAATGCAGCTAGTTGACAGCTGGCTTCAAGACATGCTTCCCTGTGAGAGCTGAGGACAGGGCAGAACCCTCCCGCATGCTGCCTGACTGTAGGAGTAGCTGCTAACATCCTTATGTTACTGGCTGGGAGAGGTTGCGGGAAAAGCATGTGTGAGCACTGGGCCTGATCTCCCGTGTATCTGAGTTGAATACAGCGATTTCCAACGGCTTTCCTCAACCAGAGTGTAGCTAGGTTCCAAATCCCATGTACGAGCGGGTAGCAGACATCTGCCTCCCATGCATACACACTTCTGGGAGTTGAGCTTATGGCCTGTACCTCCACATCCAGCCTGCTGGTACCCTTGGCTTCCAAAAGGCCTAGGCTCTCTGTTTGACGGAAGGGCTGGGAGAGGTAATTGGTATCTCCCGTCACAAAAGGCGAGTGCCTCCAAGCTCAATTCACGATTTCCCAGTAATTCTTGTGATAGACAGGTGCTACATACTAAGTTCCATATGTGAGAAGGTAGCTGAACGCCTTGTCCAAAAGCATCTTACTTCTGAGAGTTGAGCACACCCTCAGTCCCTCACACTTCCACACTGCTGCAGAGTGAGTTTCACACGTCTTCACCAGAGACGATTGCCAGAGGCTTCTGAGTACGTTAACAATGCAGACCTGGAGGGTATCTCCAGGTGCAGTAGAGTGGTAATCTTGGAACCTCCTGACTCAGAGTACTGCTACCTTCTCACTGCCATAGGAATGCAGCTAGTTGACAGCTGGCTTCAAGACATGCTTCCCTGTGAGAGCTGAGGACAGGGCAGAACCCTCCCGCATCCTGCCTGACTGTAGGAGTAGCTGCTAACATCCTAATGTTAGTTGCTGGGAGAGCTTGCGGGAAAAGCATGTGTGAGCACTGGGCCTGAACTCCCGTGTATCTGAGTTGAATGCAGCGATTTCGAATGTCCTTCTTCAATCACAGTGTAGCTAGGGTCCAACTCCCATGTCCGAGTGGGTAGCAGACATCTGCCTCCCATGCATACACACTTCTGAGGGTTGAGCTTATGGCCTGTACCTCCACATCCAGCCTGCTGGTACCCTTGGCTTCTAAAAGGCCTAGGCTCGCTGTTTGACGGAAGTGCTGGGAGAGGTAATTGGAATCACCCGGCACACAAGACTAATGCCTCCAAGCTCAGTTCAGCGATTTCCTAGTAATTCCTGTGGTAGACTGGTGCTACATACTAAGTTCCATACGTGAGAGGGTATCTGAACGCCTTGTCCAAAACTATCTTACTTCTGAGAGTTGAGCTCAGCCTCAGTCCCTCACAGTTCCACACTGCCTGCAGAGTGAGTTTCGCAGGTCTTCAGCAGAGACGTTTGCCAGAGGCTTCTGAGACGCAGGGTAACAATGCAGACCTGGAGGGTATCCCCAGGTGCAGTCGACTGGTAATCTTGGACCCTCCTGACTCAGAATACTGCTACCTTCTCACTGCCATATTAATGCAGCTAGTTGACAGATGGCTTTAAGACATGCTTCCATGTGAGAGCTGAGGACAGGGCAGAACCCTCCCGCATGCTGCCTGACTGTAGGAGTAGCTGCTAACATCCTTATGTTAGTGGCTGGGAGAGGTTGCGGGAAAAGCATGTGTGAGCACTGGGCCTGAACTCCCGTGTATCTGAGTTGAATACAGCGATTTCCAACGTCTTTCCTCAACCAGAGTGTAGCTAGGTTCCAAATCCCATTTACGAGCGGGTAGCAGACATTTGCCTCCCATTCATACACACTTCTGAGAGTTGAGCTTATGGCCTGTACCTCCACATCCAGCCTGCTGGTACTCTTGGCTTCTAAAAGGCCTAGGCTCGCTGTTTGACGGAAGTGCTGGGAGAGGTAATTGGAGTCTCCCGGCACACAAGACGAGTCCCTCCAAGCTCAATTCACGATTTCCCAGTAATTCCTGTGGTAGACAGGTGCTACATACTAAGTTCCGTATGTGAGAAAGTAGCTGAACGCCTTGTCCAAAACCATCTTACTTCTGAGAGTTGAGCTCAGCCTCAGTCCCTCACAGTTCGACACTGCATGCAGATTGAGTTTCGCAGGTCTTCAGCAGAGACGTTTGCCAGAGGCTTCTGAGACGCAGGGTAACAATGCAGACCTGGAGGGTATCCCCAGGTGCAGTAGAGTGGTAATCTTGGAACCTCCTGACTCAGAATACTGCTACCTTCTCACTGCCATAGGAATGCAGCTAGTTGACAGCTGGCTTCAAGACATGCTTCCCTGTGAGAGCTGAGGACAGGGCAGAACCCTCCCGCATGCTGCCTGACTGTAGGAGTAGCTGCTAACATCCTTATGTTAGTGGCTGGGAGAGGTTGCGGGAAAAGCATGTGTGAGCACTGGGCCTGAACTCCCGTGTATCTGAGTTGAATACAGCGATTTCCAACGGCTTTCCTCAACCAGAGTGTAGCTAGGTTCCAAATCCCATGTACGAGCAGGTAGCAGACATCTGCCTCCCATGCATACACACTTCTGAGTGTTGAGCTTATGGCCTGTACCTCCACATCCAGCCTGCTGGTACCCTTGGCTTCTAAAAGGCCTAGGCTCGCTGTTTGACGGAAGTGCTGGGAGAGGTAATTGGAATCTCACGGCAGACAAGACTAGTGCCTCCAATCTCAATTCACGATTTCCCAGTAATTCTTGTGGTAGACAGGTGCTACATACTAAGTTCCATATGTGAGAAGGTAGCTGAACGCCTTGTCCAAAAGCATCTTACTTCTGAGAGTTGAGCACACCCTCAGTCCCTCACACTTCCACACTGCCTGCAGAGTGAGTTTCACACGTCTTCACCAGAGACGATTGCCAGAGGCTTCTGAGTACAAGTTAACAATGCAGACCTGGAGGGTATCTCCAGCTGTAGTAGAGTGGTAATCTTGGAACCTCCTGACTCAGAGTACTGCTACCTTCTCACTGCCATAGGAATGCAGCTAGTTGACAGCTGGCTTCAAGACATGCTTCCCTGTGAGAACTGAGGACAGGGCAGAACCCTCCCGCATCCTGCCTGAAAGTAGGAGTAGCTGCTAACATCCTAATGTTAGTGGCTGGGAGAGGTTGCGGGAAAAGCATGTGTGAGCACTGGGCCTGAACTCCCGTGTATCTGAGTTGAATACAGCGATTTCCAATGGCCTTCTTCAATCACAGTGTAGCTAGGTTCCAACTCCCATGTCCGAGTGGGTAGCAGACATCTGCCTCCCATGCATACACACTTCTGAGAGTTGAGCTTATGGCCTGTACCTCCACATCCAGCCTGCTGGTACCCTTGGCTTCTAAAAGGCGTAGGCTCGCTGTTTGACGGAAGTGCTGGGAGAGGTAATTGGAATCACCCGGCACACAAGACTAGTGCCTCCAAGCTCAGTTCAGCGATTTCCTAGTAATTCCTGTGGTAGACTGGTGCTACATACTAAGTTCCATACGTGAGAGGGTAGCTGAACGCCTTGTCCAAAAGCATCTTACTTCTGAGAGTTGAGCTCAGCCTCAGTCCCTCACAGTTCGACACTGCCTGCAGAGTGAGTTTCACATGTCTTCACCAGAGACGTTTGCCAGAGGCTTCTGAGACGCAGGGTAACAATGCAGACCTGGAGGGTATCCCCAGGTGCAGTCGACTCGTAATCTTGGAACCTCCTGACTCAGAATACTGCTACCTTCTCACTGCCATAGGAATGCAGCTAGTTAACAGTTAGCTGGCTTCAAGACATGCTTCCCTGTGAGAGCTGAGGACAGGGCCGAACCCTCCCGCATGCTGCCTGACTGTAGGAGTAGCTGCTAACATCCTTATGTTAGTGGCTGGGAGAGGTTGCGGGAAAAGCATGTGTGAGCACTGGGCCTGAACTCCCGTGTATCTGAGTTGAATACAGCGATTTCCAACGGCTTTCCTCAACCAGAGTGTAGCTAGGTTCCAAATCCCATGTACGAGCGGGTAGCAGACATCTGCCTCCCATGCATACACACTTCTGAGAGTTGAGCTTATGGCCTGTACCTCCACAGCCAGCCTGCTGGTACCCTTGGCTTCTAAAAGGCCTAGGCTCGCTGTTTGACGGAAGTGCTGGGAGAGGTAATTGGAATCACCCGGCACACAAGACTAGTGCCTCCAAGCTCCGTTCAGCGATTTCCTAGTAATTCCTGTGGTAGACTGGTGCTACATACTAAGTTCCATACGTGAGAGGGTAGCTGAACGCCTTGTCCAAAACCATCTTACTTCTGAGAGTTGAGCTCAGACTCAGTCCCTCACAGTTCCACACTGCCTGCAGAGTGAGTTTCGCAGGTCTTCAGCAGAGACGTTTGCCGGAGGCTTCTGAGACGCAGGGTAACAATGCAGACCTGGAGGGTATCCCCAGGTGCAGTCGACTGGTAATCTTGGAACCTCCTGACTCAGAATACTACTACCTTCTCACTGCCATAGGAATGCAGCTAGTTGACAGCTAGCTGGCTTCAAGACATGCTTCCCTGTGAGAGCTGAGGACAGGGCAGAACCCTCCCGCATGCTGCCTGACTGTAGGAGTAGCTGCTAACATCCTTATGTTAGTGGCTGGGAGAGGTTGCGGGAAAAGCATGTGTGAGCACTGGGCCTGAACTCCCGTGTATCTGAGTTGAATACAGCGACTTCCAACGGCTTTCCTCAACCAGAGTGTAGCTAGGTTCCAAATCCCATGTACGAGCGGGTAGCAGACATCTGCCTCCCATGCATACACACTTCTGAGAGTTGAGCTTATGGCCTGTACCTCCACATCCAGCCAGCTGGTACCCTTGGCTTCTAAAAGGCCTAGGCTCGCTGTTTGACGGAAGTGCTGGGAGAGGTAATTGGAATCTCCCGGCACACAAGACGAGTGCCTCCAAGCTCAATTCACGATTTCCCAGTAATTCTTGTGGTAGACAGGTGCTACATACTAAGTTCCATATGTGAGAAGGTAGCTGAACGCCTTGTCCAAAAGCATCTTACTTCTGAGAGTTGAGAACACCCTCAGTCCCTCACACTTCCACACTGCTGCTGAGTGAGTTTCACACGTCTTCACCAGAGACGATTGCCAGAGGCTTCTGAGTGCGTTAACAATGCAGACCTGGAGGGTATCTCCAGGCTCAGTAGAGTGGTAATCTTGGAACCTCCTGACTCAGAGTACTGCTACCTTCTCACTGCCATAGGAATCCAGCTAGTTGACAGCTGGCTTCAAGACATGCTTCCCTGTGAGAGCTGAGGACAGGGCAGAACCCTCCCGCATCCTGACTGACTGTAGGAGTAGCTGCTAACATCCTTATGTTAGTGGCTGGGAGAGTTTGCGGGAAAAGCATGTGTGAGCACTGGGCCTGAACTCCCGTGTATCTGAGTTGAATACAGCGATTTCCAATGGCCTTCTTCAATCACAGTGTAGCTAGGTTCCAACTCCCATGTCCGAGTGGGTAGCAGACATCTGCCTCCCATGCATACACACTTCTGAGAGTTGAGCTTATGGCCTGTACCTCCACATCCAGCCTGCTGGTACCCTTGGCTTCTAAAAGGCCTAGGCTCGCTGTTTGACGGAAGTGCTGGGAGAGGTAATTGGAATCACCCGGCACACAAGACTAGTGCCTCCAAGCTCAGTTCAGCGATTTCCTAGTAATTCCTGTGGTAGACTGGTGCTACATACTAAGTTCCATACGTGAGAGGGTAGCTGAACGCCTTGTCCAAAACCATCTTACTTCTGAGAGTTGAGCTCAGCCTCAGTCCCTCACAGTTCCACACTGCCTGCAGAGTGAGTTTCGCAGGTCTTCAGCAGAGACGTTTGCCAGAGGCTTCTGAGACGCAGGGTAACAATGCAGACCTGGAGGGTATCCCCAGGTGCAGTCGACTGGTAATCTTGGAACCTCCTGACTCAGAATACTGCTACCTTCTCACTGCCATAGGAATGCAGCTAGTTGACCGCTAGCTGGCTTCAAGACATGCTTCCCTGTGAGAGCTGAGGACAGGGCCGAACCCTCCCGCATGCTGCCTGACTGTAGGAGTAGCTCTAACATCCTTATGTTAGTGGCTGGGAGAGGTTGCGGGAAAAGCATGTGTGAGCACTGGGCCTGAACTCCCGTGTATCTGAGTTGAATACAGCGATTTCCAACGGCTTTCCTCAACCAGAGTGTAGCTAGGTTCCAAATCCCATGTACGAGCGGGTAGCAGACATCTGCCTCCCATGCATACACACTTCTGAGAGTTGAGCTTATGGCCTGTACCTCCACAGCCAGCCTGCTGGTACCCTTGGCTTCTAAAAGGCCTAGGCTCGCTGTTTGACGGAAGTGCTGGGAGAGGTAATTGGAATCACCCGGCACACAAGACTAGTGCTTCCAAGCTCAGTTCAGCGATTTCCTAGTAATTCCTGTGGTAGACTGGTGCTACATACTAAGTTCCATACGTGAGAGGGTAGCTGAACGCCTTGTCCAAAACCATCTTACTTCTGAGAGTTGAGCTCAGCCACAGACCCTCACAGTTCCACACTGCCTGCAGAGTGAGTTTCGCAGGTCTTCAGCAGAGACGTTTGCCAGAGGCTTCTGAGACGCACGGTAACAATGCAGACCTGGAGGGTATCCCCAGGTGCAGTCGACTGGTAATCTTGGAACCTCATGACTCAGAATACTGCTACCTTCTCACTGCCATAGGAATGCAGCTAGTTGACAGCTGGCTTCAAGACATGCTTCCCTGTGAGAGCTGAGGACAGGGCAGAACCCTCCCGCATCCTGCCTGACTGTAGGAGTAGCTGCTAACATCCTAATGTTAGTTGCTGGGAGAGCTTGCGGGAAAAGCATGTGTGAGCACTGGGCCTGAACTCCCGTGTATCTGAGTTGAATGCAGCGATTTCGAATGTCCTTCTTCAATCACAGTGTAGCTAGGGTCCAACTCCCATGTCCGAGTGGGTAGCAGACATCTGCCTCCCATGCATACACACTTCTGAGGGTTGAGCTTATGGCCTGTACCTCCACATCCAGCCTGCTGGTACCCTTGGCTTCTAAAAGGCCTAGGCTCGCTGTTTGACGGAAGTGCTGGGAGAGGTAATTGGAATCACCCGGCACACAAGACTAGTGCCTCCAAGCTCAGTTCAGCGATTTCCTAGTAATTCCTGTGGTAGACTGGTGCTACATACTAAGTTCCATACGTGAGAGGGTATCTGAACGCCTTGTCCAAAACTATCTTACTTCTGAGAGTTGAGCTCAGCCTCAGTCCCTCACAGTTCCACACTGCCTGCAGAGTGAGTTTCGCAGGTCTTCAGCAGAGACGTTTGCCAGAGGCTTCTGAGACGCAGGGTAACAATGCAGACCTGGAGGGTATCCCCAGGTGCAGTCGACTGGTAATCTTGGACCCTCCTGACTCAGAATACTGCTACCTTCTCACTGCCATATTAATGCAGCTAGTTGACAGATGGCTTTAAGACATGCTTCCATGTGAGAGCTGAGGACAGGGCAGAACCCTCCCGCATGCTGCCTGACTGTAGGAGTAGCTGCTAACATCCTTATGTTAGTGGCTGGGAGAGGTTGCGGGAAAAGCATGTGTGAGCACTGGGCCTGAACTCCCGTGTATCTGAGTTGAATACAGCGATTTCCAACGTCTTTCCTCAACCAGAGTGTAGCTAGGTTCCAAATCCCATTTACGAGCGGGTAGCAGACATTTGCCTCCCATTCATACACACTTCTGAGAGTTGAGCTTATGGCCTGTACCTCCACATCCAGCCTGCTGGTACTCTTGGCTTCTAAAAGGCCTAGGCTCGCTGTTTGACGGAAGTGCTGGGAGAGGTAATTGGAGTCTCCCGGCACACAAGACGAGTCCCTCCAAGCTCAATTCACGATTTCCCAGTAATTCCTGTGGTAGACAGGTGCTACATACTAAGTTCCGTATGTGAGAAAGTAGCTGAACGCCTTGTCCAAAACCATCTTACTTCTGAGAGTTGAGCTCAGCCTCAGTCCCTCACAGTTCGACACTGCATGCAGATTGAGTTTCGCAGGTCTTCAGCAGAGACGTTTGCCAGAGGCTTCTGAGACGCAGGGTAACAATGCAGACCTGGAGGGTATCCCCAGGTGCAGTAGAGTGGTAATCTTGGAACCTCCTGACTCAGAATACTGCTACCTTCTCACTGCCATAGGAATGCAGCTAGTTGACAGCTGGCTTCAAGACATGCTTCCCTGTGAGAGCTGAGGACAGGGCAGAACCCTCCCGCATGCTGCCTGACTGTAGGAGTAGCTGCTAACATCCTTATGTTAGTGGCTGGGAGAGGTTGCGGGAAAAGCATGTGTGAGCACTGGGCCTGAACTCCCGTGTATCTGAGTTGAATACAGCGATTTCCAACGGCTTTCCTCAACCAGAGTGTAGCTAGGTTCCAAATCCCATGTACGAGCAGGTAGCAGACATCTGCCTCCCATGCATACACACTTCTGAGTGTTGAGCTTATGGCCTGTACCTCCACATCCAGCCTGCTGGTACCCTTGGCTTCTAAAAGGCCTAGGCTCGCTGTTTGACGGAAGTGCTGGGAGAGGTAATTGGAATCTCACGGCAGACAAGACTAGTGCCTCCAATCTCAATTCACGATTTCCCAGTAATTCTTGTGGTAGACAGGTGCTACATACTAAGTTCCATATGTGAGAAGGTAGCTGAACGCCTTGTCCAAAAGCATCTTACTTCTGAGAGTTGAGCACACCCTCAGTCCCTCACACTTCCACACTGCCTGCAGAGTGAGTTTCACACGTCTTCACCAGAGACGATTGCCAGAGGCTTCTGAGTACAAGTTAACAATGCAGACCTGGAGGGTATCTCCAGCTGTAGTAGAGTGGTAATCTTGGAACCTCCTGACTCAGAGTACTGCTACCTTCTCACTGCCATAGGAATGCAGCTAGTTGACAGCTGGCTTCAAGACATGCTTCCCTGTGAGAACTGAGGACAGGGCAGAACCCTCCCGCATCCTGCCTGAAAGTAGGAGTAGCTGCTAACATCCTAATGTTAGTGGCTGGGAGAGGTTGCGGGAAAAGCATGTGTGAGCACTGGGCCTGAACTCCCGTGTATCTGAGTTGAATACAGCGATTTCCAATGGCCTTCTTCAATCACAGTGTAGCTAGGTTCCAACTCCCATGTCCGAGTGGGTAGCAGACATCTGCCTCCCATGCATACACACTTCTGAGAGTTGAGCTTATGGCCTGTACCTCCACATCCAGCCTGCTGGTACCCTTGGCTTCTAAAAGGCGTAGGCTCGCTGTTTGACGGAAGTGCTGGGAGAGGTAATTGGAATCACCCGGCACACAAGACTAGTGCCTCCAAGCTCAGTTCAGCGATTTCCTAGTAATTCCTGTGGTAGACTGGTGCTACATACTAAGTTCCATACGTGAGAGGGTAGCTGAACGCCTTGTCCAAAAGCATCTTACTTCTGAGAGTTGAGCTCAGCCTCAGTCCCTCACAGTTCGACACTGCCTGCAGAGTGAGTTTCACATGTCTTCACCAGAGACGTTTGCCAGAGGCTTCTGAGACGCAGGGTAACAATGCAGACCTGGAGGGTATCCCCAGGTGCAGTCGACTCGTAATCTTGGAACCTCCTGACTCAGAATACTGCTACCTTCTCACTGCCATAGGAATGCAGCTAGTTAACAGTTAGCTGGCTTCAAGACATGCTTCCCTGTGAGAGCTGAGGACAGGGCCGAACCCTCCCGCATGCTGCCTGACTGTAGGAGTAGCTGCTAACATCCTTATGTTAGTGGCTGGGAGAGGTTGCGGGAAAAGCATGTGTGAGCACTGGGCCTGAACTCCCGTGTATCTGAGTTGAATACAGCGATTTCCAACGGCTTTCCTCAACCAGAGTGTAGCTAGGTTCCAAATCCCATGTACGAGCGGGTAGCAGACATCTGCCTCCCATGCATACACACTTCTGAGAGTTGAGCTTATGGCCTGTACCTCCACAGCCAGCCTGCTGGTACCCTTGGCTTCTAAAAGGCCTAGGCTCGCTGTTTGACGGAAGTGCTGGGAGAGGTAATTGGAATCACCCGGCACACAAGACTAGTGCCTCCAAGCTCCGTTCAGCGATTTCCTAGTAATTCCTGTGGTAGACTGGTGCTACATACTAAGTTCCATACGTGAGAGGGTAGCTGAACGCCTTGTCCAAAACCATCTTACTTCTGAGAGTTGAGCTCAGACTCAGTCCCTCACAGTTCCACACTGCCTGCAGAGTGAGTTTCGCAGGTCTTCAGCAGAGACGTTTGCCGGAGGCTTCTGAGACGCAGGGTAACAATGCAGACCTGGAGGGTATCCCCAGGTGCAGTCGACTGGTAATCTTGGAACCTCCTGACTCAGAATACTACTACCTTCTCACTGCCATAGGAATGCAGCTAGTTGACAGCTAGCTGGCTTCAAGACATGCTTCCCTGTGAGAGCTGAGGACAGGGCAGAACCCTCCCGCATGCTGCCTGACTGTAGGAGTAGCTGCTAACATCCTTATGTTAGTGGCTGGGAGAGGTTGCGGGAAAAGCATGTGTGAGCACTGGGCCTGAACTCCCGTGTATCTGAGTTGAATACAGCGACTTCCAACGGCTTTCCTCAACCAGAGTGTAGCTAGGTTCCAAATCCCATGTACGAGCGGGTAGCAGACATCTGCCTCCCATGCATACACACTTCTGAGAGTTGAGCTTATGGCCTGTACCTCCACATCCAGCCAGCTGGTACCCTTGGCTTCTAAAAGGCCTAGGCTCGCTGTTTGACGGAAGTGCTGGGAGAGGTAATTGGAATCTCCCGGCACACAAGACGAGTGCCTCCAAGCTCAATTCACGATTTCCCAGTAATTCTTGTGGTAGACAGGTGCTACATACTAAGTTCCATATGTGAGAAGGTAGCTGAACGCCTTGTCCAAAAGCATCTTACTTCTGAGAGTTGAGAACACCCTCAGTCCCTCACACTTCCACACTGCTGCTGAGTGAGTTTCACACGTCTTCACCAGAGACGATTGCCAGAGGCTTCTGAGTGCGTTAACAATGCAGACCTGGAGGGTATCTCCAGGCTCAGTAGAGTGGTAATCTTGGAACCTCCTGACTCAGAGTACTGCTACCTTCTCACTGCCATAGGAATCCAGCTAGTTGACAGCTGGCTTCAAGACATGCTTCCCTGTGAGAGCTGAGGACAGGGCAGAACCCTCCCGCATCCTGACTGACTGTAGGAGTAGCTGCTAACATCCTTATGTTAGTGGCTGGGAGAGTTTGCGGGAAAAGCATGTGTGAGCACTGGGCCTGAACTCCCGTGTATCTGAGTTGAATACAGCGATTTCCAATGGCCTTCTTCAATCACAGTGTAGCTAGGTTCCAACTCCCATGTCCGAGTGGGTAGCAGACATCTGCCTCCCATGCATACACACTTCTGAGAGTTGAGCTTATGGCCTGTACCTCCACATCCAGCCTGCTGGTACCCTTGGCTTCTAAAAGGCCTAGGCTCGCTGTTTGACGGAAGTGCTGGGAGAGGTAATTGGAATCACCCGGCACACAAGACTAGTGCCTCCAAGCTCAGTTCAGCGATTTCCTAGTAATTCCTGTGGTAGACTGGTGCTACATACTAAGTTCCATACGTGAGAGGGTAGCTGAACGCCTTGTCCAAAACCATCTTACTTCTGAGAGTTGAGCTCAGCCTCAGTCCCTCACAGTTCCACACTGCCTGCAGAGTGAGTTTCGCAGGTCTTCAGCAGAGACGTTTGCCAGAGGCTTCTGAGACGCAGGGTAACAATGCAGACCTGGAGGGTATCCCCAGGTGCAGTCGACTGGTAATCTTGGAACCTCCTGACTCAGAATACTGCTACCTTCTCACTGCCATAGGAATGCAGCTAGTTGACCGCTAGCTGGCTTCAAGACATGCTTCCCTGTGAGAGCTGAGGACAGGGCCGAACCCTCCCGCATGCTGCCTGACTGTAGGAGTAGCTCTAACATCCTTATGTTAGTGGCTGGGAGAGGTTGCGGGAAAAGCATGTGTGAGCACTGGGCCTGAACTCCCGTGTATCTGAGTTGAATACAGCGATTTCCAACGGCTTTCCTCAACCAGAGTGTAGCTAGGTTCCAAATCCCATGTACGAGCGGGTAGCAGACATCTGCCTCCCATGCATACACACTTCTGAGAGTTGAGCTTATGGCCTGTACCTCCACAGCCAGCCTGCTGGTACCCTTGGCTTCTAAAAGGCCTAGGCTCGCTGTTTGACGGAAGTGCTGGGAGAGGTAATTGGAATCACCCGGCACACAAGACTAGTGCTTCCAAGCTCAGTTCAGCGATTTCCTAGTAATTCCTGTGGTAGACTGGTGCTACATACTAAGTTCCATACGTGAGAGGGTAGCTGAACGCCTTGTCCAAAACCATCTTACTTCTGAGAGTTGAGCTCAGCCACAGACCCTCACAGTTCCACACTGCCTGCAGAGTGAGTTTCGCAGGTCTTCAGCAGAGACGTTTGCCAGAGGCTTCTGAGACGCACGGTAACAATGCAGACCTGGAGGGTATCCCCAGGTGCAGTCGACTGGTAATCTTGGAACCTCATGACTCAGAATACTGCTACCTTCTCACTGCCATAGGAATGCAGCTAGTTGACAGATGGCTTTAAGACATGCTTCCCTGTGAGAGCTGAGGACAGGGCAGAACCCTCCCGAATGCTGCCTGACTGTAGGAGTAGCTGCTAACATCCTTATGTTAGTGGCTGGGAGAGGTTGCGGGAAAAGCATGTGTGAGCACTGGGCCTGAACTCCCGTGTATCTGAGTTGAATACAGCGATTTCCAACGGCTTTCCTCAAACAGAGTGTAGCTAGGTTCCAAATCCCATGTACGAGCGGGTAGCAGACATCTGCCTCCCATGCATACACACTTCTGAGAGTTGAGCTTATGGCCTGTACCTCCACAGCCAGCCTGCTGGTACCCTAGCATCTAAAAGGCCTAGGCTCGCTGTTTGACGGAAGTGCTGGGAGAGGTAATTGGAATCACCCGGCACACAAGACTAGTGCCTCCAAGCTCAGTTCAGCGATTTCCTAGTAATTCCTGTGGTAGACTGGTGCTACATACTAAGTTCCATACGTGAGAGGGTAGCTGAACGCCTTGTCCAAAACCATCTTACTTCTGAGAGTTGAGCTCAGCCTCAGTCCCTCACAGTTCCACACTGCCTGCAGAGTGAGTTTCGCAGGTCTTCAGCAGAGACGTTTGCCAGAGGCTTCTGAGACGCAGGGTAACAATGCAGACCTGGAGGGTATCCCCAGGTGCAGTCGACTGGTAATCTTGGAACCTCCTGACTCAGAATACTGCTACCTTCTCACTGCCATAGGAATGCAGCTAGTTGAGAGCTGGCTTCAAGACATGCTTCCCTGTGAGAGCTGAGGACAGGGCAGAACCCTCCCGCATGCTGCCTGACTGTAGGAGTAGCTGCTAACATCCTTATGTTAGTGGCTGGGAGAGGTTGCGGGAAAAGCATGTGTGAGCACTGGGCCTGAACTCCCGTGTATCTGAGTTGAATACAGCGATTTCCAACGGCTTTCCTCAACCAGAGTGTAGCTAGGTTCCAAATCCCATGTACGAGCGGGTAGCAGACATCTGCCTCCCATGCATACACACTTCTGAGAGTTGAGCTTATGGCCTGTACCTCCACATCCAGCCTGCTGGTACCCTTGGCTTCTAAAAGGCCTAGGCTCGCTGTTTGACGGAAGTGCTGGGAGAGGTAATTGGAATCTCCCGGCAGACAAGACTAGTGCCTCCAAGCTCAATTCACGATTTCCCAGTAATTCTTGTGGTAGACAGGTGCTACATACTAAGTTCCATATGTGAGAAGGTAGCTGAACGCCTTGTCCAAAAGCATCTTACTTCTGAGAGTTAAGCACACCCTCAGTCCCTCACACTTCCACACTGCCTGCAGAGTGAGTTTCACACGTCTTCACCAGAGACGATTGCCAGAGGCTTCTGAGTACAAGTTAACAATGCAGACCTGGAGGGTATCTCGAGGTGCAGTACAGTGGTAATCTTGGAACCTCCTGACTCAGAGTACTGCTACCTTCTCACTGCCATAGGAATGCAGCTAGTTGACAGCTGGCTTCAAGACATGCTTCCCTGTGAGAGCTGAGGACAGGGCAGAACCCTCCCGCATGCTGCCTGACTGTAGGAGTAGCTGCTAACATCCTAATGTTAGTGGCTGGGAGAGGTTGCGGGAAAAGCATGTGTGAGCACTGGGCCTGAACTCCCGTGTATCTGAGTTGAATACAGCGATTTCCAATGGCCTTCTTCAATCACAGTGTACCTAGGTTCCAACTCCCATGTCCGAGTGGGTAGCAGACATCTGCCTCCCATGCATACACACTTCTGAGAGTTGAGCTTATGGCCTGTACCTCCACATCCAGCCTGCTGGTACCCTTGGCTTCTAAAAGGCCTAGGCTCGCTGTTTGACGGAAGTGCTGGGAGAGGTAATTGGAATCACCCGGCACACAAGACTAGTGCCTCCAAGCTCAGTTCAGCGATTTCCTAGTAATTCCTGTGGTAGACTGGTGCTACATACTAAGTTCCATACGTGAGAGGGTAGCTGAACGCCTTGTCCAAAAGCATCTTACTTCTGAGAGTTGAGCTCAGCCTCAGTCCCTCACAGTTCGACACTGCCTGCAGAGTGAGTTTCGCAGGTCTTCAGCAGAGACGTTTGCCAGAGGCTTCTGAGACGCAGGGTAACAATGCAGACCTGGAGGGTATCCCCAGGTGCAGTCGACTGGGAATCTTGGAACCTCCTGACTCAGAATACTGCTACCTTCTCACTGCCATAGGAATGCAGCTAGTTGACAGATGGCTTTAAGACATGCTTCCCTGTGAGAGCTGAGGACAGGGCAGAACCCTGCCGCATGCTGCCTGACTGTAGGAGTAGCTGCTAACATCCTTATGTTAGTGGCTGGGAGAGGTTGCGGGAAAAGCATGTGTGAGCACTGGGCCTGAACTCCCGTGTATCTGAGTTGAATACAGCGATTTCCAACGGCTTTCCTCAACCAGAGTGTAACTAGGTTCCAAATCCCATGTACGGGCGGGTAGCAGACATCTGCCTCCCATGCATACACACTTCTGAGAGTTGAGCTTATGGCCTGTACCTCCACATCCAGCCTGCTGGTACCCTTGGCTTCTAAAAGGCCTAGGCTCGCTGTTTGACGGAAGTGCTGGGAGAGGTAATTGGAATCTCCCGGCACACAAGATGATTCCCTCCAAGCTCAATTCACGATTTCCCAGTAATTCTTGTGGTAGACAGGTGCTACATACTAAGTTCCATATGTGAGAAGGTAGCTGAACGCCTTGTCCAAAAGCATCTTACTACTGAGAGCTGAGCACACCGTCAAGCCCACACACTTCAACACTGCCTGCAGAGTGACTTTCACACGTCTTCACCAGAGACGATTTCCAGAGGCTTCTGAGTACAAGTTAACAACGCAGACCTGGAGGGTATCTCCAGGTGCAGTAGAGTGGTAATCTTGGAACCTCCTGACTCAGAGTACTGCTACCTTCTCACTGCCATATGAATGCAGCTAGTTGACAGCTGGCTTCAAGACATGCTTCCCTGTGAGAGCTGAGGACAGGGCAGAACCCTCCCGCATCCTGCCTGACTGTAGGAGTAGCTGCTAACATCCTAATGTTAGTGGCTGGGAGAGGTTGCGGGAAAAGCATGTGTGAGCACTGGGCCTGAACTCCCCTGTATCTGAGTTGAATACAGCGATTTCCAATGGCCTTCCTCAATCACAGTGTAGCTAGGTTCCAACTCCCATGTCCGAGTGGGTAGCAGACATCTGCCTCCCATGCATATACACTTCTGAGAGTTGAGCTTATGGCCTGTACCTCCACATCCAGCCTTCTGGTACCCTTGCCTTCTAAAAGGCCTAGGCTCGCTGTTTGACGGAAGTGCTGGGAGAGGTAATTGGAATCACCCGGCACACAAGACTAGTGCCTCCAAGCTCAGTTCAGCGATTTCCCAGTAATTCCTGTGGTAGACTGGTGCTACATACTAAGTTCCATACGTGAGAGGGTAGCTGAACGCCTTGTCCAAAACCATCTTACTTCTGTGAGTTGAGCTCAGCCTCACTCCCTCACAGTTCCACACTGCCTGCAGAGTGAGTTTCGCAGGTCTTCAGCAGAGACGTTTGCCAGAGGCTTCTGAGACGCAGGGTAACAATGCAGACCTGGAGGGTATCCCCAGGTGCAGTCGACTGGTAATCTTGGAACCTCCTGACTCAGAATACTGCTACCTTCTCACTGCCATAGGAATGCAGCTAGTTGACAGCTGGCTTCAAGACATGCTTCCCTGTGAGAGCTGAGGACAGGGCAGAACCCTCCCGCATCCTGCCTGAGTGTAGGAGTAGCTGCTAACATCCTTATGTTAGTGGCTGGGAGAGGTTGCGGGAAAAGCATGTGTGAGCACTGGGCCTGAACTCCCGTGTATCTGAGTTGAATACAGCGATTTCCAACGGCTTTCCTCAACCAGAGTGTAGCTAGGTTCCAAATCCCATGTACGAGCGGGTAGGAGACATCTGCCTCCCATGCATAAACTTCTGAGAGTTGAGCTTATGGCCTGTACCTCCACAGCCAGCCTGCTGGTACCCTTGGCTTCTAAAAGGCCTAGGCTCTCTGTTTGACGGAAGTGCTGGGAGAGGTAATTGGAATCTCCCGGCACACAAGACGAGTGCCTCCAAGCTCAATTCACGATTTCCCAGTAATTCTTGTGGTAGACAGGTGCTACATACTAAGTTCCATATGTGAGAAGGTAGCTGAACGCCTTGTCCAAAAGCATCTTACTTCTGAGAGTTGAGAACACCCTCAGTCCCTCACACTTCCACACTGCTGCTGAGTGAGTTTCACACGTCTTCACCAGAGACGATTGCCAGAGGCTTCTGAGTGCGTTAACAATGCAGACCTGGAGGATATCTCCAGGTGCAGTAGAGTGGTAATCTTGGAACCTCCTGACTCAGAGTACTGCTACCTTCTCACTGCCATAGGAATGCAGCTAGTTGACAGCTGGCTTCAAGACATGCTTCCCTGTGAGAGCTGAGGACAGGGCAGAACCCTCCCGCATGCTGCCTGACTGTAGGAGTAGCTGCTAACATCCTTATGTTAGTGGCTGGGAGAGGTTGCGGGAAAAGCATGTGTGAGCACTGGGCCTGAACTCCCGTGTATCTGAGTTGAATACAGCGATTTCCAACGGCTTTCCTCAACCAGAGTGTAGCTAGGTTCCAAATCCATGTACGTGCGGGTAGCAGACATCTGCCTCCCATGCATACACACTTCTGAGAGTTGAGCTTATGGCCTGTACCTCCACATCCAGCCTGCTGGTACCCTTGGCTTCCAAAAGGCCTAGGCTCTCTGTTTGACGGAAGTGCTGGGAGAGGTAATTGGAATCTCCCGGCACACAAGACGAGTGCCTCCAAGCTCAATTCACGATTTCCCAGTAATTCTTGTGGTAGACAGTTGCTACATACTAAGTTCCATATGTGAGAAGGTAGCTGAACGCCTTGTCCAAAAGCATCTTACTTCTGAGAGTTGAGCACACCCTCAGTCCCTCACACTTCCACACTGCTGCAGAGTGAGTTTCACACGTCTTCACCAGAGACGATTGCCAGAGGCTTCTGAGTACGTTAACAATGCAGACCTGGAGGGTATCCCCAGGTGCAGTCGACTGGTAATCTTGGAACCTCCTGACAAAGAATACTGCTACCTTCTCACTGCCATAGGAATGCAGCTAGTTCACAGATGGCTTTAAGACATGCTTCCCTGTGAGAGCTGAGGACAGGGCAGAACCCTCCCGCATCCTGCCTGGCTGTAGGAGTAGCTGCTAACATCCTTATGTTAGTGGCTGGGAGAGGTTGCGGGAAAAGCATGTGTGAGCACTGGGCCTGAACTCCCGTGTATATGAGTTGAATACAGCGATTTCCAATGGTCTTCTTCAATCACAGTGTAGCTAGGTCTTAACTCCCATGTCCGAGTGGGTAGCAGACATCTGCCTCCCATGCATACACACTTCTGAGAGTTGAGCTTATAGCCTGTACTTCCACATCCAGCCTGCTGGTACCCTTGGCTTCTAAAAGGCCTAGGCTCGCTGTTTGACGGAAGTGCTGGGAGAGGTAATTGGAATCACCCGGCACACAAGACTAGTGCCTCCAAGCTCAGTTCAGCGATTTCCTAGTAATTCCTGTGGTAGACTGGTGCTACATACTAAGTTCCATACGTGAGAGGGTAGCTGAACGCCTTGTCCAAAACCATCTTACTTCTGAGAGTTGAGCTCAGCCTCAGTCCCTCACAGTTCGACACTGCCTGCAGAGTGAGTTTCTCAGGTCTTCAGCAGAGACGTTTGCCAGAGGCTTCTGAGACGCAGGGTAACAATGCAGACCTGGAGGGTATCCCCAGGTGCAGTTGACTGGTAATCTTGGAACCTCCTGACTCAGAATACTGCTACCTTCTCACTGCCATAGGAATGCAGCTAGTTGACAGCTGGCTTCAAGACATGCTTCCCTGTGAGAGCTGAGAACAGGGCAGAACCCTCCCGCATGCTGCCTGACTGTAGGAGTAGCTGCTAACATCCTTATGTTAGTGGCTGGGAGAGGTTGCGGGAAAAGCATTTGTGAGCACTGGGCCTGAACTCCCGTGTATCTGAGTTGAATACAGCGATTTCCAACGGCTTTCCTCAACCAGAGTGTAGCTAGGTTCCAAAACCCATGTACGAGCGGGTAGCAGACATCTGCCTCCCATGCATACACACTTCTGAGAGTTGAGCTTATGGCCTGTACCTCCACAGCCAGCCTGCTGGTACCCTTGGCTTCTAAAAGGCCTAGGCTCGCTGTTTGACGGAAGTGCTGGGAGAGGTAATTGGAATCTCCCGGCACACAAGACGAGTGCCTCCAAGCTCAATTCACGATTTCCCAGTAATTCTTGTGTTAGACAGGAGCTACATACTAAGTTCCATATGTGAGAAGGTAGCTGAACGCCTTGTCCAAAAGCATCTTACTTCTGAGAGTTCAGCACACCCTCAGTCCCTCACACTTCCACACTGCCTGCAGAGTGAGTTTCACACGTCTTCACCAGAGACGATTGCAAGAGGCTTCTGAGTACAAGTTACAATGCATACCGGAGGGTATCTCCAGGTGCAGTAGAGTGGTAATCTTGGACCCTCCTGACTCAGAGTACTGCTACTTTCTCACTGCCATAGGAATGCAGCTAGTTGACAGCTGGCTTCAAGACATGCTTCCCTGTGAGAGCTGAGGACAGGGCAGAACCCTCCCGCATCCTGCCTGACTGTAGGAGTAGCTGCTAACATCCTTATGTTAGTGGCTGGGAGAGGTTGCGGGAAAAGCATGTGTGAGCACTGGGCCTGAACTCCCGTGTATCTGAGTTGAATACAGCGATTTCCAATGGCCTTCTTCAATCACAGTGTAGCTAGGTTCCAACTCCCATGTCCGAGTGGGTAGCAGACATCTGCCTCCCATGCATACACACTGCTGAGAGTTGAGCTTATGGCCTGTACCTCCACAGCCAGCCTGCTGGTACCCTTGGCTTCTAAAAGGCCTAGACTCGCTGTTTGACGGAAGTGCTGGGAGAGTTAATTGGAATCACCCGGCACACAAGACTAGTGCCTCCAAGCTCAGTTCAGCGATTTCCTAGTAATTCCTGTGGTAGACTGGTGCTACATACTAAGTTCCATACGTGAGAGGGTAGCTGAACGCCTTGTCCAAAACCATCTTACTTCTGAGAGTTGAGCTCAGCCTCAGTCCCTCACAGTTCCATACTGCCTGCAGAGTGAGTTTCGCAGGTCTTCAGCAGAGACGTTTGCCAGAGGCTTCTGAGACGCAGGGTAACAATGCAGACCTGGAGGGTATCCCCAGGTGCAGTAGACTGATAATCTTGGAACCTCCTGACTCAGAATACTGCTACCTTCTCACTGCCATAGGAATGCAGCTAGTTGACAGCTGGCTTCAAGACATGCTTCCCTGTGAGAGCTGAGGACAGCGCAGAACCCTCCCGCATGCTGCCTGACTGTAGGAGTAGCTGCTAACATCCTTATGTTAGTGGCTGGGAGAGGTTGCGGGAAAAGCATGTGTGAGCACTGGGCCTGAACTCCCGTGTATCTGAGTTGAATACAGCGATTTCCAACGGCTTTCCTCAACCAGAGTGTAGCTAGGTTCCAAATCCCATGTACGAGCGGGTAGCAGACATCTCCCTCCCATGCATACACACTTCTGAGAGTTGAGCTTATAGCCTGTACCTCCACATCCAGCCTGCTGGTACCCTTGGCTTCTAAAAGGCCTAGGCTCGCTGTTTGACGGAAGTGCTAGGAGAGGTAATTGGAATCTCCCGGCACACAAGACGAGTCCCTCCAAGCTCAATTCACGATTTCCCAGTAATTCTTGTGGTAGACAGGTGCTACATACTAAGTTCCATATGTGAGATGGTAGCTGAACGCCTTGTCCAAAAGCATCTTACTTCTGAGAGTTGAGCACACCCTCAGGCCCTCACACTTCAACACTGCCTCCAGAGTGAGTTTCACCCGTCTTCACCAGAGACGATTGCCAGAGGCTTCTGAGTACAAGTTAACAACGCAGACCTGGAGGGTATCTCCAGGTGCAGTAGAATGGTAATCTTGGAACCTCATGACTCAGAGTACTGCTACCTTCTCATTGCCATAGGAATGCACCTAGTTGACAGCTGGCTTCAAGACATGCTTCCCTGAGAGAGCTGAGGACAGGGCAGAACCCTCCCGCATGCTGCCTGACTGTAGGAGTAGCTGCTAACATCCTAATGTTAGTGGCTGGGAGAGGTTGCGGGAAAAGCATGTGTGAGCACTGGGCCTGAACTCCCGTGTATCTGAGTTGAATACAGCGATTTCCAATGGCCTTCTTCAATCACAGTGTTGCTAGGTTCCAACTCCCATGTCCGAGTGGGTAGCAGACATCTGCCTCCCATGCATACACACTTCTGAGAGTTGAGCTTATGGCCTGTACCTCCACAGCCACCCTGCTGGTACACTTGGCTTCTAAAAGGCCTAGACTCGCTGTTTGACGGAAGTGCTGGGAGAGGTAATTGGAATCACCCGGCACACAAGACCTGTGCCTCCAAGCTCAGTTCAGCGATTTCCTAGTAATTCCTGTGGTAGACTGGTGCTACATACTAAGTTCCATACGTGAGAGGGTAGCTGAACGCCTTGTCCAAAACCATCTTACTTCTGAGAGTTGAGCTCAGCCTCAGTCCCTCACAGTTCCACACTGCCTGCAGAGTGAGTTTCGCAGGTCTTCAGCAGAGACGTTTGCCAGAGGCTTCTGAGACGCAGGGTAACAATGCAGACCTGGAGGGTATCCCCAGGTGCAGTCGACTGGTAATCTTGGAACCTCCTGACTCAGAAAACTGCTACCTTCTCACTGCCATAGGAATGCAGCTAGTTGACAGCTGGCTTCAAGACATGCTTCCGTGAGAGAGCTGAGGACAGGGCAGAACCCTCCCGCATGCTGCCTGACTGTAGGAGTAGCTGCTAACATCCTTATGTTAGTGGCTGGGAGAGGTTGCGGAAAAGCATGTGTGAGCACTGGGCCTGAACTCCCGTGTATCTGAGTTGAATACAGCGATTTCCAACGGCTTTCCTCAACCAGAGTGTAGCTAGGTTCCAAATCCCATGTACGAGCGGGTAGCAGACATCTGCCTCCCATGCATACACACTTCTGAGATTTGAGCTTATGGCCTGTACCTCCACATCCAGCCTGCTGGTACCCTTGGCTTCTAAAAGGCCTAGGCTCGCTGTTTGACGGAAGTGCTGGAAGAGGTAATTGGAATCTCCCGGCACACAAGACGAGTGCCTCCAAGCTCAGTTCCGATTTCCCAGTAATTCTTGTGGAAGACAGGTGCTACATACTAAGTTCCATATGTGAGAGGGTAGCTGAACGCCTTGTCCAAAAGCATCTTACTTCTGAGAGTTGAGCACACCCTCAGTCCCTCACACTTCCACACTGCCTGCAGAGTGAGTTTCACACGTCTTCACCAGAGACGATTGCCAGAGGCTTCTGAGTACAAGTTAACAATGCAGACCTGGAGGATATCTCCAGGTGCAGTAGAGTGGTAATCTTGGAACCTCCTGACTCAGAATACTGCTACCTTCTCACTGCCATAGGAATCCAGCTAGTGGACAGCTAGCTGGCTTCAAGACATGCTTCCCTGAGAGAGCTGAGGACAGGGCAGGACCCTCCCGCATGCTGCCTGACTGTAGGAGTAGCTGCTAACATCCTTATGTTAGTGGCTGGGAGAGGTTGCGGGAAAAGCATGTGTGAGCACTGGGCCTGAACTCCCGTGTATCTGAGTTGAATACAGCGATTTCCAATGGCCTTCTTCAATCATAGTGTAGCTAGGTTCCAAATCCCATGTACGAGTGCGTAGCAGACATCTGCCTCCCATGCATATACACTTCTGAGAGTTGAGCTTATGGCCTGTACCTTCACATCCAGCCTGCTGGTTCACTTGGCATCTAAAAGGCCTAGGCTCGCTGTTTTTTCAGAAGTGCTGGGAGAGGTAATTGGAATCTCCCCGCACACAAGACGAGTGCCTCCTAGCTCAATTCACGATTTCCCAGTAATTCTTTTGGTAGACAGGTGCTACATACTAAGTTCCATACGTGAGAAGGTAGCTGAACGCCTTGTCCAAAATCATCTTACTTCTGAGAGTTGAGCTCAGCCTCAGTCCCTCACAGTTCCACACTGCCTGCAGAGTGAGTTTCGCAGGTCTTCAGCAGAGACGTTTGCCAGAGGCTTCTGAGACGCAGGGTAACAATGCAGACCTGGAGGGTATCCCCAGGTGCAGTCGACTGGTAATCTTGGAACCTCCTGACTCAGAATACTGCTACCTTCTCACTGCCATAGGAATGCAGCTAGTGGACAGCTAGCTGGCTTCAAGACATGCTTCCCTGAGAGAGCTGAGGACAGGGCAGAACCCTCCCGCATGCTGCCTGACTGTAGGAGTAGCTGCTAACATCCTTATGTTAGTGGCTGGGAGAGGTTGCGGGAAAAGCATGTGTGAGCACTGGGCCTGAACTCCCGTGTATCTGAGTTGAATACAGCGATTTCCAACGGCTTTCCTCAACCAGAGTGTAGCTAGGTTCCAAATCCCATGTACGAGCGGGTAGCAGACATCTACCTCCCATGCATACACACTTCTGAGAGTTGAGCTTATGGCCTGTACCTCCACATCCAGCCTGCTGGTACCCTTGGCTTCTAAAAGGCCTAGGCTCGCTGTTTGACGGAAGTGCTGGGAGAGGTAATTGGAATCACCCGGCACACAAGACTAGTGCCTCCAAGCTCAGTTCAGCGATTTCCTAGTAATTCCTGTGGTAGACTGGTGCTACATACTAAGTTCCATACGTGAGAGGGTAGCTGAACGCCTTGTCCAAAACCATCGTACTTCTGAGAGTTGAGCTCAGCCTCAGTCCCTCACAGTTCCACTCTGCCTGCAGAGTGAGTTTCGCAGGTCTTCAGCAGAGACGTTTGCCAGAGGCTTCTGAGACGCAGGGTAACAATGCAGCCCTGGATGGTATCCCCAGGTGCAGTCGACTGGTAATCTTGGAACCTCCTGACTCAGAAAACTGCTACCTTCTCACTGCCATAGGAATGCAGCTAGTTGACAGCTGGCTTCAAGACATGCTTCCCTGTGAGAGCTGAGGACAGGGCAGAACCCTCCCGCATCCTGCCTGACTGTAGGAGTAGCTGCTAACATCCTAATGTTAGTGGCTGGGAGAGTTGGCGGGAAAAGCATGTGTGAGCACTGGGCCTGAACTCCCGTGTATCTGAGTTGAATGCAGCGATTTCGAATGGCCTTCTTCAATCACAGTGTAGCTAGGGTCCAACTCCCATGTCCGAGTGGGTAGCAGACATCTGCCTCCCATGCATATACACTTCTGAGAGTTGAGCTTATGGCCTGTACCTCCACATCCAGCCTGCTGCTACCCTTGCCTTCTAAAAGGCCTAGGCTCGCTGTTTGACGGAAGTGCTGGGAGAGGTAATTGGAATCACCCGGCACACAAGACTAGTGCCTCCAAGCTCAGTTCAGCGATTTCCTACTAATTCCTGTGGTAGACTGGTGCTACATACTAAGTTCCATACGTGAGAGAGTAGCTGAACGTCTTGTCCAAAACCATCTTACTTCTGAGAGTTGAGCTCAGCCTCAGTCCCTCACAGTTCCACACTGCCTGCAGAGTGAGTTTCGCAGGTCTTCAGCAGAGACGTTTGCCAGAGGCTTCTGAGACGCAGGGTAACAATGCAGACCTGGAGGGTATCCCCAGGTGCAGTCGACTGGTAATCTTGGAAACTCCTGACTCAGAATACTGCTACCTTCTCACTGCCATAGGAATGCAGCTAGTTGACAGCTGGCTTCAAGACATGCTTCCCTGTGAGAGCTGAGGACAGCGCAGAACCCTCCCGCATGCTGCCTGACTGTAGGAGTAGCTGCTAACATCCTTATGTTAGTGGCTGGGAGAGGTTGCGGGAAAAGCATGTGTGAGCACTGGGCCTGAACTCCCGTGTATCTGAGTTGAATACAGCGATTTCCAACGGCTTTCCTCAACCAGAGTGTAGCTAGGTTCCAAATCCCATGTACGAGCGGGTAGCAGACATCTGCCTCCCATGCATACACACTTCTGAGAGTTGAGCTTATAGCCTGTACCTCCACATCCAGCCTGCTGGTACCCTTGGCTTCTAAAAGGCCTAGGCTCGCTGTTTGACGGAAGTGCTGGGAGAGGTAATTGGAATCTCCCGGCACACAAGACGAGTCCCTCCAAGCTCAATTCACGATTTCCCAGTAATTCTTGTGGTAGACAGGTGCTACATACTAAGTTCCATATGTGAGATGGTAGCTGAACGCCTTGTCCAAAAGCATCTTACTTCTGAGAGTTGAGCACACCCTCAGGCCCTCACACTTCAACACTGCCTGCAGAGTGAGTTTCACACGTCTTCACCAGAGACGATTGCCAGAGGCTTCTGAGTACAAGTTAACAACGCAGACCTGGAGGGTATCTCCAGGTGCAGTAGAGTGGTAATCTTGAACCTCCTGACTCAGAGTACTGCTACCTTCTCATTGCCATAGGAATGCAGCTAGTTGACAGCTGGCTTCAAGACATGCTTCCCTGAGAGAGCTGAGGACAGGGAAGAACCCTCCCGCATGCTGCCTGACTGTAGGAGTAGCTGCTAACATCCTAATGTTAGTGGCTGGGAGAGTTTGCGGGAAAAGCATGTGTGAGCACTGGGCCTGAACTCCCGTGTATCTGAGTTGAATACAGCGATTTCCAACGGCTTTCCTCAACCAGAGTGTAGCTAGGTTCCAAATCCCATGTACGAGCGGGTAGCAGACATCTGCCTCCCATGCATAAACACTTCTGAGAGTTGAGCTTATGGCCTGTACGTCCACAGCCAGCCTGCTGGTACCCTTGGCTTCTAAAAGGCCTAGGCTCGCTGTTTGACGGAAGTGCTGGGAGAGGTAATTGGAATCTCCCGGCACACAAGACGAGTGCCTCCAAGCTCAATTCACGATTTCCCAGTAATTCTTGTGGTAGACAGGTGCTACATACTAAGTTCTATATGTGAGATGGTAGCTGAACGCCTTGTCCAACAGCATCTTACCTCTGAGAGTTGAGCCCACCCTCAGTCCCTCACAGTTCCACACTGCCTGCAGAGTGAGTTTCACACGTTTTCACCAGAGACGATTGCCAGAGGCTTCTGAGTACAAGTTAACAATGCAGACCTGGGTGGTATCTCCAGGTGCAGTAGAGTGGTAATCTTGGAACCTCCTGACTCAGAATACTGCTACCTTCTCACTGCCATAGGAATGCAGCTAGTGGACAGCTAGCTGGCTTCAAGACATGCTTCCCTGAGAGAGCTGAGGACAGGGCAGGACCCTCCCGCATGCTGCCTGACTGTAGGAGTAGCTGCTAACATCCTTATGTTAGTGGCTGGGAGAGGTTGCGGGAAAAGCATGTGTGAGCACTGGGCCTGAACTCCCGTGTATCTGAGTTGAATACAGCGATTTCCAATGGCCTTCTTCAATCATAGTGTAGCTAGGTTCCAAATCCCATGTACGAGTGCGTAGCAGACATCTGCCTCCCATGCATACACACTTCTGAGAGTTGAGCTTATGGCCTGTACCTTCACATCCAGCCTGCTGGTTCACTTGGCATCTAAAAGGCCTAGGCTCGCTGTTTTTTCAGAAGTGCTGGGAGAGGTAATTGGAATCTCCCGGCACACAAGACGAGTGCCTCCAAGCTCAATTCACGATTTCCCAGTAATTCTTGTGGTAGACAGGTGCTACATACTAAGTTCCATACGTGAGAAGGTAGCTGAACGCCTTGTCCAAAATCATCTTACTTCTGAGAGTTGAGGTCAGCCTCAGTCCCTCACAGTTCGACACTGCCTGCAGAGTGAGTTTCGCAGGTCTTCAGCAGAGACGTTTGCCAGAGGCTTCTGAGACGCAGGTTAACAATGCAGACCTGGAGCGTATCCCCAGGTGCAGTTGACTGGTAATCTTGGAACCTCCTGACTCAGAATACTGCTACCTTCTCACTGCCATAGGAATGCAGCTAGTTGACAGCTGGCTTCAAGACATGCTTCCCTGTGAGAGCTGAGGACAGGGCAGAACCCTCCCGCATGCTGCCTGACTTTAGGATTAGCTGCTAACATCCTTATGTTAGTGGCTGGGAGAGGTGCGGGAAAAGCATGTGTGAGCACTGGGCCTGAACTCCCGTGTATCTGAGTTGAATACAGCGACTTCCAACGGCTTTCCTCAACCAGAGTGTAGCTAGGTTCCAAATCCCATGTACGAGCGGGTAGCAGACATCTGCCTCCCATGCATACACACTTCTGAGAGTTGAGCTTATGGCCTGTACCTCCACATCCAGCCTGCTGGTACCCTTGGCTTCTAAAAGGCCTAGGCTCGCTGTTTGACGGAAGTGCTGGGAGAGGTAATTGGAGTCTCCCGGCACACAAGACGAGTCCCTCCAAGCTCAATTCACGATTTCCCAGTAATTCTTGTGGTAGACAGGTGCTACATACTAAGTTCCATATGTGAGAAGGTAGCTGAACGCCTTGTCCAAAAGCATCTTACTACTGAGAGTTGAGCACACACTCGGGCCCTCACACTTCAACACTGCCTGCAGAGTGAGTTTCACACGTCTTCACCAGAGACGATTGCCAGAGGCTTCTGAGTACAAGTTAACAACGCAGACCTGGAGGGTATCTCCAGGTGCAGTAGAGTGGTAATCTTGGAACCTCCTGACTCAGAGTACTGCTACCTTCTCACTGCCATAGGAATGCAGCTAGTTGACAGCTGGCTTCAAGACATGCTTCCCTGTGAGAGCTGAGGACAGGGCAGAACCCTCCCGCATCCTGCCTGACTCTAGGAGTAGCTGCTAACATCCTAATGTTAGTGGCTGGGAGAGGTTGCGGGAAAAGCATGTGTGAGCACTGGGCCTGAACTCACGTGTATCTGAGTTGAATGCAGCGATTTCGAATGGCCTTCTTCAATCACAGTGTAGCTATGTTCCAACTCCCATGTCCGAGTGGGTAGCAGACATCTGCCTCCCATGCATATACACTTCTGAGAGTTGAGCTTTTGGCCTGTACCTCCACATCCAGCCTGCTGCTACCCTTGCCTTCTAAAAGGCCTAGGCTCGCTGTTTGACGGAGTGCTGGGAGAGGTAATTGGAATCACCCGGCACACAAGACTAGTGCCTCCAAGCTCAGTTCAGCGATTTCCTAGTAATTCCTGTGGTAGACTGGTGCTACATACTAAGTTCCATATGTGAGAAGGTAGCTGAACGCCTTGTCCAAAACCATCGTACTTCTGAGAGTTGAGCTCAGCCTCAGTCCCTCACAGTTCCACACTGCCTGCAGAGTCAGTTTCGCAGGTCTTCAGCAGAGACGTTTGCCAGAGGCTTCTGAGACGCAGGGTAACAATGCAGACCTGGAGGGTATCCCCAGGTGCAGTCGACTGGTAATCTTGGAACCTCCTGACTCAGAATACTGCTACCTTCTCACTGCCATAGGAATGCAGCTAGTTGACAGCTGGCTTCAAGACATGCTTCCCTGTGAGAGCTGAGGACAGTGCAGAACCCTGCCGCATGCTGCCTGACTGTAGGAGTAGCTGCTAACATCCTTATGTTAGTGGCTGGGAGAGGTTGCGGGAAAAGCATGTTTGAGCACTGGGCCTGAACTCCCGTGTATCTGAGTTGAATACAGCGATTTCCAACGGCTTTCCTCAACCAGAGTGTAGCTAGGTTCCAAATCCCATGTACGAGCGGGTAGCAGACATCTGCCTCCCATGCATACACACTTCTGAGAGTTGAGCTTATGGCCTGTACCTCCACAGCCAGCCTGCTGGTACCCTTGGCTTCTAAAAGGCCTAGGCTCGCTGTTTGACGGAAGTGCTGGGAGAGGTAATTGGAATCTCCCGGCACACAAGACGAGTCCCTCCAAGCTCAATTCACGATTTCCCAGTAATTCTTGTGGTAGACAGGTGCTACATACTAAGTTCCATATGTGAGAAGGTAGCTGAACGCCTTGTCCAAAAGCATCTTACTTCTGAGAGTTGAGCACACCCTCAGGCCCTCACACTTCAACACTGCCTGCAGAGTGAGTTTCACACGTCTTCACCAGAGACGATTGCCAGAGGCTTCTGAGTACAAGTTAACAACGCAGACCTGGAGGGTATCTCCAGGTGTAGTAGAGTGGTAATCTTGGAACCTCCTGACTCAGAGTACTGCTACCTTCTCATTGCCATAGGAATGCAGCTAGTTGACAGCTGGCTTCAAGACATGCTTCCCTGTGAGAGCTGAGGACAGGGCAGAACCCTCCCGCATCCTGCCTGACTGTAGGAGTAGCTGCTAACATCCTAATGTTAGTGGCTGGGAGAGGTTGCGGGAAAAGCATGTGTGAGCACTGGGCCTGAACTCCCGTGTATCTGAGTTGAATACAGCGATTTCCAATGGCCTTCTTCAATTACAGTGTAGCTAGGTTCCAACTCCCATGTCCGAGGGGGTAGCAGACATCTGCCTCCCATGTATATACACTTCTGAGAGTTGAGCTTATGGCCTGTACCTCCACATCCAGCCTCCTGGTACCCTTGGCTTCTAAAAGGCCTAGGCTCGCTGTTTGACGGAAGTGCTGGGAGAGGTAATTGGAATCACCCGGCACACAAGACTAGTGCCTCCAAGCTCAGTTCAGCGATTTCCTAGTAATTCCTGTGGTAGACTGGTGCTACATACTAAGTTCCATACGTGAGAGTGTAGCTGAACGCCTTGTCCAAAACCATCTTACTTCTGAGAGTTGAGCTCAGCCTCAGTCCCTCACAGTTCCACACTGCCTGCAGAGTGAGTTTCGCAGGTCTTCAGCAGAGACGTTTGCCAGAGGCTTCTGAGACGCAGGGTAACAATGCAGACCTGGAGGGTATCCCAGGTGCAGTCGACTGGTAATCTTGGAACCTCCTGACTCAGAATACTGCTTACTTCTCACTGCCATAGGAATGCAGCTAGTTGACAGCTGGCTTCAAGTCATGCTTCCCTGTGAGAGCTGAGGACAGGGCAGAACCCTCCCGCATGCTGCCTGACTGTAGGAGTAGCTGCTAACATCCTTATGTTAGTGGCTGGGAGAGGTTGCGGGAAAAGCATGTGTGAGCACTGGGCCTGAAATCCCGTGTATCTGAGTTGAATACAGCGATTTCCAACGGCTTTCCTCAACCAGAGTGTAGCTAGGTTCCAAATCCCATGTACGAGCGGGTAGCAGACATCTGCCTCCCATGCATACACACTTCTGAGAGTTGAGATTATGGCCTGTACCTCCACATCCAGCCTGCTGGTACCCTTGGCTTCTAAAAGGCCTAGGCTCGCTCTTTGACGGAAGTGCTGGGAGAGGTAATTGGAATCTCCCGGCAGACAAGACTAGTGCCTCCAAGCTCAATTCACGATTTCCCAGTAATTCTTGTGGTAGACAGGTGCTACATACTAAGTTCCATATGTGAGAAGGTAGCTGAACGCCTTGTCCAAAAGCATCTTACTTCTGAGAGTTGAGCACACCCTCAGTCCCTCACACTTCCACACTCCCTGCAGGGTGAGTTTCACACGTCTTCACCAGAGACGATTGCCAGAGGCTTCTGAGTACAAGTTAACAATGCAGACCTGGAGGGTATCTCCAGGTGTAGTAGAGTGGTAATCTTGGAACCTCCTGACTCAGAGTACTGCTACCTTCTCACTGCCATAGGAATGCAGCTAGTTGACAGCTGGCTTCAAGACATGCTTCCCTGTGAGAGCTGAGGATAGGGCACAACCCTCCCGCATCCTGCCTGACTGTAGGAGTAGCTGCTAACATCCTAATGTTAGTGGCTGGGAGAGGTTGCGGGAAAAGCATGTGTGAGCACTGGGCCTGAACTCCCGTGTATCTGAGTTGAATATAGCGATTTCAATGGCCTTCTTCAATCACAGTGTAGCTAGGTTCCAACTCCCATGTTCGAGTGGGTAGCAGACATCTGCCTCCCATGCATACACACTTCTGAGAGTTGAGCTTATGGCCTGTACCTCCACAGCCAGCCTGCTGGTACCCTTGGCTTCTAAAAGGCCTAGGCTCGCTGTTTGACGGAAGTGCTGGGAGAGGTAATTGGAATCACCCGGCACAAAAGACTAGTGCCTCCAAGCTCCGTTCAGCGATTTCCTAGTAATTCCTGTGGTAGACTGGTGCTACATACTAAGTTCCATACGTGAGAGGGTAGCTGAACGCCTTGTCCAAAACCATCTTACTTCTGAGAGTTGAGCTCAGACTCAGTCCCTCACAGTTCCACACTGCCTGCAGAGTGAGTTTCGCAGGTCTTCAGCAGAGACGTTTGCCAGAGGCTTCTGAGACGCAGGGTAACAATGCAGACCTGGAGGGTATCCCCAGGTGCAGTGTACTGGTAATCTTGGAACCTCCTGACTCAGAATACTGCTACCTTCTCACTGCCATAGGAATGCAGCTAGTTGACCGCTAGCTGGCTTCAAGACATGCTTCCCTGTGAGAGCTGAGGACAGGGCCGAACCCTCCCGCATGTTGCCTGACTGTAGGAGTAGCTGCTAACATCCTTATGTTAGTGGCTGGGAGAGGTTGCGGGAAAAGCATGTGTGAGCACTGGGCCTGAACTCCCGTGTATCTGAGGTGAATACAGCGATTTCCAACGGCTTTCCTCAACCAGAGTGTAGCTAGGTTCCAAATCCCATGTACGAGCGGGTAGCAGACATCTGCCTCCCATGCATACACACTTCTGAGAGTTGAGCTTATGGCCTGTACCTCCACAGCCAGCCTGCTGGTACCCTTGCCTTCTAAAAGGCCTAGGCTCGCTGTTTGACGGAAGTGCTGGGAGAGGTAATTGGAATCACCCGGCACACAAGACTAGTGCCTCCAAGCTCAGTTCAGCGATTTCCCAGTAATTCCTGTGGTAGACTGGTGCTACATACTAAGTTCCATACGTGAGAGGGTAGCTGAACGCCTTGTCCAAAACCATCTTACTTCTGTGAGTTGAGCTCAGCCTCACTCCCTCACAGTTCCACACTGCCTGCAGAGTGAGTTTCGCAGGTCTTCAGCAGAGACGTTTGCCAGAGGCTTTTGAGACGCAGGGTAACAATGCAGACCTGGAGGGTATCCCCAGGTGCAGTCGACTGGTAATCTTGGAACCTCCTGACTCAGAATACAGCTACCTTCTCACTGCCATAGGAATGCAGCTAGCTGACAGCTGGCTTCAAGACATGCTTCCCTGTGAGAGCTGAGGACAGGGCAGAACCCTCCCGCATCCTGCCTGAGTGTAGGAGTAGCTGCTAACATCCTTATGTTAGTGGCTGGGAGAGGTTGCGGGAAAAGCATGTGTGAGCACTGGGCCTGAACTCCCGTGTATCTGAGTTGAATACAGCGATTTCCAACGGCTTTCCTCAACCAGAGTGTAGCTAGGTTCCAAATCCCATGTACGAGCGGGTAGGAGACATCTGCCTCCCATGCATAAACTTCTGAGAGTTGAGCTTATGGCCTGTACCTCCACAGCCAGCCTGCTGGTACCCTTGGCTTCTAAAAGGCCTAGGCTCTCTGTTTGACGGAAGTGCTGGGAGAGGTAATTGGAATCTCCCGGCACACAAGACGAGTGCCTCCAAGCTCAATTCACGATTTCCCAGTAATTCTTGTGGTAGACAGGTGCTACATACTAAGTTCCATATGTGAGAAGGTAGCTGAACGCCTTGTCCAAAAGCATCTTACTTCTGAGAGTTGAGAACACCCTCAGTCCCTCACACTTCCACACTGCTGCTGAGTGAGTTTCACACGTCTTCACCAGAGACGATTGCCAGAGGCTTCTGAGTGCGTTAACAATGCAGACCTGGAGGGTATCTCCAGGTGCAGTAGAGTGGTAATCTTGGAACCTCCTGACTCAGAGTACTGCTACCTTCTCACTGCCATAGGAATCCAGCTAGTTGACAGCTGGCTTCAAGACATGCTTCCCTGTGAGAGCTGAGGACAGGGCAGAACCCTCCCGCATCCTGCCTGACTGTAGGAGTAGCTGCTAACATCCTTATGTTAGTGGCTGGGAGAGTTTGCGGGAAAAGCATGTGTGAGCACTGGGCCTGAACTCCCGTGTATCTGAGTTGAATACAGCGATTTCCAATGGCCTTCTTCAATCACAGTGTAGCTAGGTTCCAACTCCCATGTCCGAGTGGGTAGCAGATATCTGCCTCCCATGCATACACACTTCTGAGAGTTGAGCTTATGGCCTGTACCTCCACATCCAGCCTGCTGGTACCCTTGGCTTCTAAAAGGCCTAGGCTCGCTGTTTGACGGAAGTGCTGGGAGAGGTAATTGGAATCACCCGGCACACAAGACTAGTGCCTCCAAGCTCAGTTCAGCGATTTCCTAGTAATTCCTGTGGTAGACTGGTGCTACATACTAAGTTCCATACGTGAGAGGGTAGCTGAACGCCTTGTCCAAAACCATCTTACTTCTGAGAGTTGAGCTCAGCCTCAGTCCCTCACAGTTCCACACTGCCTGCAGAGTGAGTTTCGCAGGTCTTCAGCAGAGACGTTTGCCAGAGGCTTCTGAGTACAAGTTAACAACGCAGACCTGGAGGGTATCTCCAGGTGCAGTAGAGTGGTAATCTTGGAACCTCCTTACTCAGAGTACTGCTACCTTCTCACTGCCATAGGAATGCAGCTAGTTGACAGCTGGCTTCAAGACATGCTTCCCTGTGAGAGCTGAGGACAGGGCAGAATCCTCCCGCATGCTGCCTGACTGTAGGAGTAGCTGCTAACATCCTTATGTTAGTGGCTGGGAGAGGTTGCGGGAAAAGCATGTGTGAGCACTGGGCCTGAACTCCCGTGTATCTGAGTTGAATACAGCGATTTCCACCGGCGTTCCTCAACCAGAGTGTAGCTAGGTTCCAAATCCCATGTACGAGCGGGTAGCAGACATCTGCCTCCCATGCATACACACTTCTGAGAGTTGAGCTTATGGCCTGTACCTCCACAGCCAGCCTGCTGGTACCCTTGGCTTCTAAAAGGCCTAGGCTCGCTGTTTGACGGAAGTGCTGGGAGAGGTAATTGGAATCACCCGGCACACAAGACTAGTGCCTCCAAGCTCAGTTCAGCGATTTCCTAGTTATTCCTGTGGTAGACTGGTGCTACATACTAAGTTCCATACGTGAGAGGGTAGCTGAACGCCTTGTCCAAAACCATCTTATTCTGAGAGTTGAGCTCAGCCTCAGTCCCTCACAGTTCCACACTGCCTGCAGAGTGAGTTTCGCAGGTCTTCAGCAGAGACGTTTGCCAGAGGCTTCTGAGACGCAGGGTAACAATGCAGACCTGGAGGGTAACCCCAGGTGCAGTCGACTGGTAATCTTGGAACCTCCTGACTCAGAATACTGCTACCTTCTCACTGCCATAGGAATGCAGCTAGTTGACAGCTGGCTTCAAGACATGCTTCCCTGTGAGAGCTGAGGACAGGGCAGAACCCTCCCGCATGCTGCCTGACTGTAGGAGTAGCTGCTAACATCCTTATGTTAGTGGCTGGGAGAGGTTGCGGGAAAAGCATGTGTGAGCACTGGGCCTGAACTCCCGTGTATCTGAGTTGAATACAGCGATTTCCAACGGCTTTCCTCAACCAGAGTGTAGCTAGGTTCCAAATCCCATGTACGAGGGGGTAGCAGACATCTGCCTCCCATGCATACACACTTCTGAGAGTTGAGCTTATGGCCTGTACCTCCACATCCAGCCTGCTGGTACCCTTGGCTTCTAAAAGGCCTAGGATCTCTGTTTGACGGAAGTGCTGGGAGAGGTAATTGGAATCTCCCGGCACACAAGACGAGTGCCTCCAAGCTCAATTCACGGTTTCCCAGTAATTCTTGTGGTAGACAGGTGCTACATACTAAGTTCCATATGTGAGAAGGTAGCTAAACGCCTTGTCCAAAAGCATCTTACTTCTGAGAGTTGAGCACACCCTCAGTCCCTCACACTTCCACACTGCCTGCAGAGTGAGTTTCACACGTCTTCACCAGAGACGATTGCCTGAGGCTTCTGAGTACAAGTTAACAACGCAGACCTGGAGGGTATCTCCAGGTGCAGTAGAGTGGAAATCTTGGAACCTCCTGACTCAGAGTACTGCTACCTTCTCACTGCCATAGGAATGCAGCTAGTTGACAGCTGGCTTCAAGACATGCTTCCCTGTGAGAGCTGAGGACAGGGCAGAACCCTCCCGCATCCTGCCTGACTGTAGGAGTAGCTGCTAACATCCTAATGTTAGTGGCTGGGAGAGGCTGCGGGAAAAGCATGTGTGAGCACTGGGCCTGAACTCCCGTGTATCTGAGTTGAATACAGCGATTTCCAACGGCTTTCCTCAACCAGAGTGTAGCTAGGTTCCAAATCCCATGTACGAGCGGGTAGCAGACATCTGCCTCCCATGCATACACACTTCTGAGAGTTGAGCTTATGGCCTGTACCTCCACATCCAGCCTGCTGGTACCCTTGGCTTCTAAAAGGCCTAGGCTCGCTGTTTGACGGAAGTGCTGGGAGAGGTAATTGGAATCTCCCGGCACACAAGACGAGTGCCTCCAAGCTCAATTCACGATTTCCCAGTAATTCTTGTGGTAGACAGATGCTACATACTAAGTTCCATATGTGAGAAGGTAGCTGAACGCATTGTACAAAAGCATCTTACTTCTGAGAGTTGAGCACACCCTCAGTCCTCACACTTCCACACTACCTGCAGAGTGAGTTTCACACGTCTTCACCAGAGACGATTGCCAGAGGCTTCTGAGTACAAGTTAACAATGCAGACCTGGAGGGTATCTCCAGGTGCAGTAGAGTGGTAATCTTGGAACCTCCTGACTCAGAGTACTGCTACCTTCTCACTGCCATAGGAATGCAGCTAGTTGACAGCTGGCTTCAAGACATGCTTCCCTGTGGGAGCTGAGGACAGGGCAGAACCCTCCCGCATGCTGCCTGACTGTAGGAGTAGCTGCTAACATCCTAATGTTAGTGGCTGGGAGAGGTTGCGGGAAAAGCATGTGTGAGCACTGGGCCTGAACTCCCGTGTATCTGAGTTGAATACAGCGATTTCCAATGGACTTCTTCAATCACAGTGTAGCTAGGTTCCATCTCCCATGTCCGAGTGGGTAGCAGACATCTTCCTCCCATGCATATACACTTCTGAGAGTTGAGCTTATTGCCTGTACCTCCACATCCAGCCTGCTGGTACACTTGGCTTCTAAAAGGCCTAGGCTCGCTGTTTGACGGAAGTGCTGGGAGAGGTAATTGGAATCACCCGGCACACAAGACTAGTGCCTCCAAGCTCAGTTCAGCGATTTCCTAGTAATTCCTGTGTTAGACTGGTGCTACATACTAAGTTCCATACGTGAGAGGTTAGCTGAACGCCTTGTCCAAAACCATCTTACTTCTGAGAGTTGAGCTCAGCCTCAGTCCCTCACAGTTCCACACTGCCTGCAGAGTGAGTTTCGCAGGTCTTCAGCAGAGACGTTTGCCAGAGGCTTCTGAGACGCAGGGTAACAATGCAGACCTGGAGTGTATCCCCAGGAGCAGTCGACTGGTAATCTTGGAACCTCCTGACTCAGAATACTGCTACCTTCTCACTGCCATAGGAATGCAGCTAGTTGACAGCTGGCTTCAAGACATGCTTCCCTGTGAGAGCTGAGGACAGGGCAGAACCCTCCCGCATGCTGCCTGACTGTAGGAGTAGCTGCTAACATCCTTATGTTAGTGGCTGGGAGAGGTTCCGGGAAAAGCATGTGTGAGCACTGGGCCTGAACTCCCGTGTATCTGAGTTGAATACAGCGATTTCCAACGGCTTTCCTCAACCAGAGTGTAGCTAGGTTCCAAATCCCATGTACGAGCGGGTAGCAGACATCTGCCTCCCATGCATACACACTTCTGAGAGTTGAGCTTATGGCCTGTACCTCCACAGCCAGCCTGCTGGTACCCTTGGCTTCTAAAAGGCCTAGGCTCGGTGTTTGACGGAAGTGCTGGGAGAGGTAATTGGAATCACCCGGCACACAAGACTAGTGCCTCCAAGCTCAGTTCAGCGATTTCCTAGTAATTCCTGTGGTAGACTGGTGCTACATACTAAGTTCCATACGTGAGAGGGTAGCTGAACGCCTTGTCCAAAACCATCTTACTTCTGAGAGTTGAGCTCAGCCTCATTCCCTCACAGTTCGACACTGCCTGCAGAGTGAGTTTCGCAGGTCTTCAGCAGAGACGTTTGCCAGAGGCTTCTGAGACGCAGGGTAACAATGCAGACCTGGAGGGTATCCCCAGGTGCAGTTGACTGGTAATCTTGGAACCTCCTGACTCAGAATACTGCTACCTTCTCACTGCCATAGGAATGCAGCTAGTTGACAGCTGGCTTCAAGACATGCTTCCCTGTGAGAGCTGAGGACAGGGCAGAACCCTCCCCCATGCTGCCTGACTGTAGGAGTAGCTGCTAACATCCTTATGTTAGTGGCTGCGAGAGGTTGCGGGAAAAGCATGTGTGAGCACTGGGCCTGAACTCCCGGGTATCTGAGTTGAATACAGCGACTTCCAACGGCTTTCCTCAACCAGAGTGTAGCTAGGTTCCAAATCCCATGTACGAGCGGGTAGCAGACATCTGCCTCCCATGCATACACACTTCTGAGAGTTGAGCTTATGGCCTGTACCTCCACATCCAGCCTGCTGGTACCCTTGGCTTCTAAGAGGCCTAGGCTCGCTGTTTGACGGAAGTGCTGGGAGAGGTAATTGGAGTCTCCAGGCACACAAGACGAGTCCCTCCAAGCTCAATTCACGATTTCCCAGTAATTCTTGTGGTAGACAGGTGCTACATACTAAGTTCCATATGTGAGAAGGTAGCTGAACGCCTGGTCCAAAAGCATCTTACTACTGAGAGTTGAGCACACCCTCAGGCCCTCACACTTCAACACTGCCTGCAGAGTGAGTTTCACACGTCTTCACCAGAGAGGATTGCCAGAGGCTTCTGAGTTCAAGTTAACAATGCAGACCTGGAGGGTATCTCCAGGTGCAGTAGAGAGGTAATCTTGGAACCTCCTGACTCAGAGTACTGCTACCTTCTCATTGCCATAGGAATGCAGCTAGTTGACAGCTGGCTTCAAGACATGCTTCCCTGTGAGAGCTGAGGACAGGGAAGAACCCTCCCGCATCCTGCCTGAGTGTAGGAGTAGCTGCTAACATCCTAATGTTAGTGGCTGGGAGAGGTCGCGGGAAAAGCATGTGTGAGCACTGGGCCAGAACTCCCGTGTATCTGAGTTGAATACAGCGATTTCCAATGGCCTTCTTCAATCACACTGTAGCTAGGTTCCAACTCCCATGTCCGAGTGGGTAGCAGACATCTGCCTCCCATGCATATACACTTCTGAGAGTTGAGCTTATGGCCTGTACCTCCACATCCAGCCTGCTGGTACCCTTGGCTTCTAAAAGGCCTAGGCTCGCTGTTTGACGGAAGTGCTGGGAGAGGTAATTGGAATCACCCGGCACACAAGACTAGTGCCTCCAAGCTCAGTTCAGCGATTTCCTAGTAATTCCTGTGGTAGACTGGTGCTACATACTAAGTTCCATACGTGAGAGGGTAGCTGAACGCCTTGTCCAAAACCATCTTACTTCTGAGCGTTGAGCTCAGCCTCAGTCCCTCACAGTTCCACACTGCCTGCAGAGTGAGTTTCGCAGGTCTTCAGCAGAGACGTTTGCCAGAGGCTTCTGAGACGCAGGGTAACAATGCAGACCTGGAGGGTATCCCCAGGTGCAGTCGACTGGTAATCTTGGAACCTCCTGACTCAGAATACTGCTACCTTCTCACTGCCATAGGAATGCAGCTAGTTGACAGCTGGCTTCAAGACATGCTTCCCTGTGAGAGCTGAGGACAGGGCAGAACCCTCCCGCATGCTGCCTGACTGTAGGAGTAGCTGCTAACATCCTTATGTTAGTGGCTGGGAGAGGTTACGGGAAAAGCATGTGTGAGCACTGGGCCTGAACTCCCGTGTATCTGAGTTGAATACAGCGATTTCCAACGGCTTTTCGCAACCAGAGTGTAGCTAGGTTCCAAATCCCATGTACGAGCGGGTAGCAGACATCTGCCTCCCATGCATACACACTTCTGGGAGTTGAGCTTATGGCCTGTACCTCCACATCCAGCCTGCTGGTACCCTTGGCTTCCAAAAGGCCTAGGCTCTCTATTTGACGGAAGGGCTGGGAGAGGTAATTGGTATCTCCCGGCACACAAGACGAGTGCCTCCAAGCTCAATTCACGATTTCCCAGTAATTCTTGTGGTAGACAGGTGCTACATACTAAGTTCCATATGTGAGAAGGTAGCTGAACGCCTTGTCCAAAAGCATCTTACTTCTGAGAGTTGAGCACACCCTCAGGCCCTCACACTTCCACACTGCTGCAGAGTGAGTTTCACACGTCTTCACCAGAGACGATTGCCAGAGGCTTCTGAGTACGTTAACAATGCAGACCTGGAGGTTATCTCCAGGTGTAGTAGAGTGGTAATCTTGGAACCTCCTGACTCAGAGTACTGCTACCTTCTCACTGCCATAGGAATGCAGCTAGTTGACAGCTGGCTTCAAGACATGCTTCCCTGTGAGAGCTGAGGACAGGGCAGAACCCTCCCGCATCCTGCCTGACTGTAGGAGTTGCTGCTAACATCCTTATGTTAGTGGCTGTGAGAGGTTGCGGGAAAAGCATGTGTGAGCACTGGGCCTGAACTCCCGTGTATCTGAGTTGAATACAGCGATTTCCAATGGCCTTCTTCAATCACAGTGTAGCTAGGTTCCAACTCCCATGTCCGAGTGGGTAGCAGACATCTGCCTCCCATGCATACACACTTCTGAGAGTTGAGCTTATGGCCTGTACCTCCACATCCAGCCTGCTAGTACCCTTGGCTTCTAAAAGGCCTAGGCTCGCTGTTTGACGGAAGTGCTGGGAGAGGTAATTGGAATCACCCGGCACACAAGACTAGTGCCTCCAAGCTCAGTTCAGCGATTTCCTAGTAATTCCTGTGGTAGACTGGTGCTACATACTAAGTTCCATACGTGAGAGGGTAGCTGAACGCCTTGTCCAAAACCATCTTACTTCTGAGAGTTGAGCTCAGCCTCAGTCCCTCACAGTTCCACACTGCCTGCAGAGTGAGTTTCGCAGGTCTTCAGCAGAGACGTTTGCCAGAGGCTTCTGAGACGCAGGGTAACAATGCAGACATGGAGGGTATCCCCAGGTGCAGTCGACTGGTAATCTTGGAACCTCCTGACTCAGAATACTGCTACCTTCTCACTGCCATAGGAATGCAGCTAGTTGACAGCTGGCTTCAAGACATGCTTCCCTGTGAGAGCTGAGGACAGGGCAGAACCCTCCCGCATGCTGCCTGACTGTAGGAGTAGCTGCTAACATCCTTATGTTAGTGGCTGGGAGAGGTTACGGGAAAAGCATGTGTGAGCACTGGGCCTGAACTCCCGTGTATCTGAGTTGAATACAGCGATTTCCAACGGCTTTTCGCAACCAGAGTGTAGCTAGGTTCCAAATCCCATGTACGAGCGGGTAGCAGACATCTGCCTCCCATGCATACACACTTCTGGGAGTTGAGCTTATGGCCTGTACCTCCACATCCAGCCTGCTGGTACCCTTGGCTTCCAAAAGGCCTAGGCTCTCTGTTTGACGGAAGGGCTGGGAGAGGTAATTGGTATCTCCCGGCACACAAGACGAGTGCCTCCAAGCTCAATTCACGATTTCCCAGTAATTCTTGTGGTAGACAGGTGCTACATACTAAGTTCCATATGTGAGAAGGTAGCTGAACGCCTTGTCCAAAAGCATCTTACTTCTGAGAGTTGAGCACACCCTCAGTCCCTCACACTTCCACACTGCTGCAGAGTGAGTTTCACACGTCTTCACCAGAGACGATTGCCAGAGGCTTCTGAGTACGTTAACAATGCAGACCTGGAGGGTATCTCCAGGTGCAGTAGAGTGGTAATCTTGGAACCTCCTGACTCAGAGTACTGCTACCTTCTCACTGCCATAGGAATGCAGCTAGTTGACAGCTGGCTTCAAGACATGCTTCCCTGTGAGAGCTGAGGACAGGGCCGAACCCTCCCGCATGCTGCCTGACTGTAGGAGTAGCTGCTAACATCCTTATGTTAGTGGCTGGGAGAGGTTGCGGGAAAAGCATGTGTGAGCACTGGGCCTGAACTCCCGTGTATCTGAGTTGAATACAGCGATTTCCAATGGCCTTCTTCAATCACAGTGTAGCTAGGTTCCAACTCCCATGTCCGAGTGGGTAGCAGACATCTGCCTCCCATGCATACACACTTCTGAGAGTTGAGCTTATGGCCTGTACCTCCACATCCAGCCTGCTGGTACCCTTGGCTTCTAAAAGGCCTAGGCTCGCTGTTTGACGGAAGTGCTGGGAGAGGTAATTGGAATCACCCGGCACACAAGACTAGTGCCTCCAAGCTCAGTTCAGCGATTTCCTAGTAATTCCTGTGGTAGACTGGTGCTACATAATAAGTTCCATACGTGAGAGGGTAGCGGAACGCCTTGTCCAAAACCATCTTACTTCTGAGAGTTGAGCTCAGCCTCAGTCCCTCACAGTTCCACACTGCCTGCAGAGTGAGTTTCGCAGGTCTTCAGCAGAGACGTTTGCCAGAGGCTTCTGAGACGCAGGGTAACAATGCAGACCTGGAGGGTATCCCCAAGTGCAGTCGACTGGTAATCTTGGAACCTCCTGACTCAGAATACTGCTACCTTCTCACTGCCATAGGAATGCAGCTAGTTGACAGCTGGCTTCAAGACATGCTTCCCTGTGAGAGCTGAGGACAGGGCAGAACCCTCCCGCATGCTGCCTGACTGTAGGATTAGCTGCTAACATCCTTATGTTAGTGGCTGGGAGAGGTTGCGGGAAAAGCATGTGTGAGCACTGGGCCTGAACTCCCGTGTATCTGAGTTGAATACAGCGACTTCCAACGGCTTTCCTCAACCAGAGTGTAGCTAGGATCCAAATCCCATGTACGAGCGGGTAGCAGACATCTGCCTCCCATGCATACACAGTTCTGAGAGTTGAGCTTATGGCCTGTACCTCCACATCCAGCCTGCAGGTACCCTTGGCTTCTAAAAGGCCTAGGCTCGCTGTTTGTCGGAAGTGCTGGGAGAGGTAATTGGAATCTCCCGGCACACAAGACGAGTGCCCCAAGCTCAATTCACGATTTCCCAGTAATTCTTGTGGTAGACAGGTGCTACATACTAAGTTCCATATGTGAGAAGGTAGCTGAACGCCTTGTCCAAAAGCATCTTACTTCTGAGAGTTGAGCACACCCTCAGTCCCTCACACTTCCACACTGCCTGCAGAGTGAGTTTCACACGTCTTCACCAGAGACGATTGCCAGAGGCTTCTGAGTACAAGTTAACAATGCAGACCTGGAGGGTATCTCCAGGTGTAGTAGAGTGGTAATCTTGGAACCTCCTGACTCAGAGTACTGCTACCTTCTCACTGCCATAGGAATGCAGCTAGTTTACAGCTGGCTTCAAGACATGCTTCCCTGTGAGAACTGAGGACAGGGCAGAACCGTCCCGCATCCTGCCTGACTGTAGGAGTAGCTGCTAACATTCTAATGTTAGTGGCTGGGAGAGGTTGCGGGAAAAGCATGTGTGAGCACTGGGCCTGAACTCCCGTGTATCTGAGTTGATTACAGCGATTTCCAATGGCCTTCTTCAATCACAGTGTAGATAGGTTCCAACTCCCATGTCCGAGTGGGTAGCAGACATCTGCCTCCCATGCATACACACTTCTGATAGTTGAGCTTATGGCCTGTACCTCCACAGCCAGCCTGCTGGTACCCTTGGCTTCTAAAAGGCCTAGGCACGCTGTTTGACGGAAGTGCTGGGAGAGGTAATTGGAATCACCCGGCACACAAGACTAGTGCCTCCAAGCTCAGTTCAGCGATTTCCTAGTAATTCCTGTGGTAGACTGGTGCTACATACTAAGTTCCATACGTGAGAGGGTAGCTGAACGCCTTGTCCAAAACCATCTTACTTCTGAGAGTTGAGCTCAGCCTCAGTCCCTCACAGTTCCACACTGCCTGCAGAGTGAGTTTCGCAGGTCTTCAGCAGAGACGTTTGCCAGAGGCTTCTGAGACGCAGGGTAACAATGCAGACCTGGAGGTTATCCCCAGGTGCAGTCGACTGGTAATCTTGGAACCTCCTGACTCAGAATACTGCTACCTTCTCACTGCCATAGGAATGAAGCTAGTTGACAGCTGGCTTCAAGACATGCTTCCCTGTGAGAGCTGAGGACAGGGCAGAACCCTCCCGCATGCTGCCTGACTGTAGGAGTAGCTGCTAACATCCTTATGTTAGTGGCTGCGAGAGGTTGCGGGAAAAGCATGTGTGAGCACTGGGCCTGAACTCCCGTGTATCTGAGTTGAATACAGCGATTTCCAACGGCTTTCCTCAACCAGAGTGTAGCTAGGTTCCAAATCCCATGTACGAGCGGGTAGCAGACATCTGCCTCCCATGCATACACACTTCTGAGAGTTGAGCTTATGGCCTGTACCTCCACATCCAGCCTGCTGGTACCCTTGGCTTCTAAAAGGCCTAGGCTCGCTGTTTGACGGAAGTGCTGGGAGAGGTAATTTGAATCTCCCGGCACACAAGACGAGTGCCTCCAAGCTCAATTCACGATTTCCCAGTAATTCTTGTGGTAGACAGGTGCTACATACTAAGTTCCATATGTGAGAAGGTAGCTGAACGCCTTGTCCAAAAGCATCTTACTTCTGAGAGTTGAGCACACCCTCAGTCCCTCACACTTCCACACTGCCTGCAGAGTGAGTTTCACACGTCTTCACCAGAGACGATTGCCAGAGGCTTCTGAGTACAAGTTAACAATGCAGACCTGGAGGGTATCTCCAGGTGCAGTAGAGTGGTAATCTTGGAACCTCCTGACTCAGAGTACTGCTACCTTCTCACTGCCATAGAAATGCAGCTAGTTGACAGCTAGCTGGCTTCAAGACATGCTTCCCTGTGGGAGCTGAGGACAGGGTAGAACCCTCCCGCATGCTGCCTGACTGTAGGAGTAGCTGCTAACATCCTAATGTTAGTGGCTGGGAGAGGTTACGGGAAAAGCATGTGTGAGCACTGGGTCTGAACTCCCGTGTATCTGAGTTGAATACAGCGATTTCCAATGGCCTTCTTCAATCACAGTGTAGCTAGGTTCCAACTCCCGTATACGAGTGGGTAGCAGACATCTTCCTCCCATGCATATACACTTCTGAGAGTTGAGCTTATGGCCTGTACCTCCACAGCCAGCCTGCTGGTACCCTTGGCTTCTAAAAGGCCTAGGCTCGCTGTTTGACGGAAGTGGTGGGAGAGGTAATTGGAATCACCCGGCACACAAGACTAGTGCCTCCAAGCTCAGTTCAGCGATTTCCTAGTAATTCCTGTGGTAGACTGGTGCTACATACTAAGTTCCATACGTGAGAGGGTAGCTGAACGCCTTGTCCAAAACCATCTTACTTCTGAGAGTTGAGCTCAGCCTCAGTCCCTCACAGTTCCACACTGCCTGCAGAGTGAGTTTCGCAGGTCTTCAGCAGAGACGTTTGCCAGAGGCTTCTGAGACGCAGGGTAACAATGCAGACCTGGAGGTTATCCCCAGGTGCAGTCGACTGGTAATCTTGGAACCTCCTGACTCAGAATACTGCTACCTTCTCACTGCCATAGGAATGCAGCTAGTTGACAGCTGGCTTCAAGACATGCTTCCCTGTGAGAGCTGAGGACAGGGCAGAACCCTCCCGCATGTTGCCTGACTGTAGGAGTAGCTGCTAACATCCTTATGTTAGTGGCTGGGAGAGGTTGCGGGAAAAGCATGTGTGAGCACTGGGCCTGAACTCCCGTGTATCTGAGTTGAATACAGCGATTTCCAACGGCTTTCCTCAACCAGAGTGTAGCTAGGTTCCAAATCCCATGTACGATCGGGTAGCAGACATCTGCCTCCCATGCATACACACTTCTGAGAGTTGAGCTTATGGCCTGTACCTCCACATCCAGCCTGCTGGTACCCTTGGCTTCTAAAAGGCCTAGGCTCGCTGTTTGACGGAAGTGCTGGGAGAGGTAATTGGAATCTCACGGCAGACAAGACTAGTGCCTCCAATCTCAATTCACGATTTCCCAGTAATTCTTGTGGTAGACAGGTGCTACATACTAAGTTCCATATGTGAGAAGGTAGCTGAACGCCTTGTCCAAAAGCATCTTACTTTGAGAGTTGAGCACACCCTCAGTCCCTCACAGTTCCACACTGCCTGCAGAGTGAGTTTCACACGTCTTCACCAGAGACGATTGCCAGAGGCTTCTGAGTACAAGTTAACAATGCAGACCTGGAGGGTATCTCCAGGTGTAGTAGAGTGGTTATCTTGGAACCTCCTGACTCAGAGTACTGCTACCTTCTCACTGCCATAGGAATGCAGCTAGTTGACAGCTGGCTTCAAGACATGCTTCCCTGTGAGAACTGAGGACAGGGCAGAACCCTCCCGCATCCTGCCTGAATGTAGGAGTAGCTGCTAACATCCTAATGTTAGTGGCTGGGAGAGGTTGCGGGAAAAGCATGTGTGAGCACTGGGCCTGAACTCCCGTGTATCTGAGTTGAATACAGCGATTTCCAATGGCCTTCTTCAATCACAGTGTAGCTAGGTTCCAACTCCCATGTCCGAGTGGGTAGCAGACATCTGCCTCCCATGCATACACACTTCTGAGAGTTGAGCTTATGGCCTGTACCTCCACATCCAGCCTGCTGGTACCCTTGGCTTCTAAAAGGCGTAGGCTCGCTGTTTGACGGAAGTGCTGGGAGAGGTAATTGGAATCACCCGGCACACAAGACTAGTGCCTCCAAGCTCAGTTCAGCGATTTCCTAGTAATTCCTGTGGTAGACTGGTGCTACATACTAAGTTCCATACGTGAGAGGGTAGCTGAACGCCTTGTCCAAAACCATCTTACTTCTGAGAGTTGAGCTCAGCCTCAGTCCCTCACCGTTCCACACTGCCTGCAGAGTGAGTTTCACATGTCTTCACCAGAGACGATTGCCAGAGGCTTCTGAGTACAAGTTAACAATGCAGACCTGGAGGGTATCTCCAGGTGTAGTAGAGTGGTAATCTTGGAACCTCCTGACTCAGAGTACTGCTACCTTCTCACTGCCATAGGAATGCAGCTAGTTGAGAGCTGGCTTCAAGACATGCTTCCCTGTGAGAGCTGAGGACAGGGCAGAACCCTCCCGCATGCTGCCTGACTGTAGGAGTAGCTGCTAACATCCTAATGTTAGTGGCTGGGAGAGTTTGCGGGAAAAGCATGTGTGAGCACTGGGCCTGAACTCCCGTGTATCTGAGTTGAATACAGCGATTTCCAATGGCCTTCTTCAATCACAGTGTACCTAGGTTCCAACTCCCATGTCCGAGTGGGTAGCAGACATCTGCCTCCCATGCATACACTTCTGAGAGTTGAGCTTATGGCCTGTACCTCCACATCCAGCCTGCTGGTACCCTTGGCTTCTAAAAGGCCTAGGCTCGCTGTTTGACGGAAGTGCTGGGAGAGGTAATTGGAATCACCCGGCACACAAGACTAGTGCCTCCAAGCTCAGTTCAGCGATTTCCTAGTAATTCCTGTGGTAGACTGGTGCTACATACTAAGTTCCATACGTGAGAGGGTAGCTGAACGCCTTGTCCAAAAGCATCTTACTTCTGAGAGTTGAGCTCAGCCTCAGTCCCTCACAGTTCGACACTGCCTGCAGAGTGAGTTTCGCAGGTCTTCAGCAGAGTCCTTTGCCAGAGGCTTCTGAGACGCAGGGTAACAATGCAGACCTGGAGGGTATCCCCAGGTGCAGTCGACTGGTAATCTTGGAACCTCCTGACTCAGAATACTGCTACCTTCTCACTGCCATAGGAATGCAGCTAGTTGACAGATGGCTTTAAGACATGCTTCCCTGTGAGAGCTGAGGACAGGGCAGAACCCTGCCGCATGCTGCCTGACTGTAGGAGTAGCTGCTAACATCCTTATGTTAGTGGATGGGAGAGGTTGCGGGAAAATCATGTGTGAGCACTGGGCCTGAACTCCCGTGTATCTGAGTTGAATACAGCGATTTCCAACGGCTTTCCTCAACCAGAGTGTAGCTAGGTTCCAAATCCCATGTACGGGCGGGTAGCAGACATCTGCCTCCCATGCATACACACTTCTGAGAGTTGAGCTTATGGCCTGTACGTCCACATCCAGCCTGCTGGTACCCTTGGCTTCTAAAAGGCCTAGGCTCGCTGTTTGACGGAAGTGCTGGGAGAGGTAATTGGAATCTCCCGGCACACAAGATGATTCCCTCCAAGCTCAATTCACGATTTCCCAGTAATTCTTGTGGTAGACAGGTGCTACATACTAAGTTCCATATGTGAGAAGGTAGCTGAACGCCTTGTCCAAAAGCATCTTACTTCGGAGAGTTGAGCACACCCTCAGGCCCTCACACGTCAACACTGCCTGCAGAGTGAGTTTCACACGTCTTCACCAGAGACGATTGCCAGAGGCTTCTGAGTACAAGTTAACAACGCAGACCTGGAGGGTATCTCCAGGTGCAGTAGAGTGGTAATCATGGAACCTCCTTACTCAGGGTACTGCTACCTTCTCATTGCCATAGGAATGCAGCTACTTGACAGCTGGCTTCAAGACATGCTTCCCTGTGAGAGCTGGGGACAGGGCAGAACCCTCCCGCATGCTGCCTGACTGTAGGAGTAGCTGCTAACATCCTTATGTTAGTTGCTGGGAGAGGTTGCGGGAAAAGCATGTGTGAGCACTGGGCCTGAACTCCCGTGTATCTGAGTTGAATACAGCGATTTCCAACGGCTTTCCTCAACCAGAGTGTAGCTAGGGTCCAAATCCCATGTACGGGCGGGTAGCAGACATCTGCCTCCCATGCATAAACACTTCTGAGAGTTGAGCTTATGGCCTGTACCTCCACAGCCAGCCTGCTGGTACCCTTGGCATCTAAAAGGCCTAGGCTCGCTGTTTGACGGAAGTGCTGGGAGAGGTAATTGGAATCACCCGGCACACAAGACTAGTGCCTCCAAGCTCAGTTCAGCGATTTCCTAGTAATTCCTGTGGTAGACTGGTGCTACATACTAAGTTCCATACGTGAGAGGGTAGCAGAACGCCTTGTCCAAAACCATCTTACTTCTGAGAGTTGAGCTCAGCCTCAGTCCCTCACAGTTCCACACTGCCTGCAGAGTGAGTTTCGCAGGTCTTCAGCAGAGACGTTTGCCAGAGGCTTCTGAGACGCAGGGTAACAATGCAGACCTGGAGGGTATCCCCAGGTGCAGTCGACTGGTAATCTTGGAACCTCCTGACTCAGAATACTGCTACCTTCTCACTGCCATAGGAATGCAGCTAGTTGACAGCTGGCTTCAAGACATGCTTCCCTGTGAGAGCTGAGGACAGGGCAGAACCCTCCCGCATGCTGCCTGACTGTAGGAGTAGCTGCTAACATCCTTATGTTAGTGGCTGGGAGAGGTTGCGGGAAAAGCATGTGTGAGCACTGGGCCTGAACTCCCGTGTATCTGAGTTGAATACAGCGATTTCCAACGGCTTTCCTCAACCAGAGTGTAGCTAGGTTCCAAATCCCATGTACGAGCGGGTAGCAGACATCTGCCTCCCATGCATACACACTTCTGAGAGTTGAGCTTATGGCCTGTACCTCCACATCCAGCCTGCTGGTACCCTTGGCTTCTAAAAGGCCTAGGCTCGCTGTTTGACGGAAGTGCTGGGAGAGGTAATTGGAATCACCCGGCACACAAGACTAGTGCCTCCAAGCTCAGTTCAGCGATTTCCTAGTAATTCCTGTGGTAGACTGGTGCTACATACTAAGTTCCATACGTGAGAGGGTAGCTGAACGCCTTGTCCAAAAGCATCTTACTTCTGAGAGTTGAGCTCAGCCTCAGTCCCTCACAGTTCGACACAGCCTGCAAAGTGAGTTTCGCAGGTCTTCAGCAGAGTCGTTTGCCAGAGGCTTCTGAGACGCAGGGTAACAATGCAGACCTGGAGGGTATCCCCAGGTGCAGTCGACTGGTAATCTTGGAACCTCCTGACTCAGAATACTGCTACCTTCTCACTGCCATAGGAATGCAGCTAGTTGACAGATGGCTTTAAGACATGCTTCCCTGTGAGAGCTGAGGACAGGGCAGAACCCTGCCGCATGCTGCCTGACTGTAGGAGTAGCTGCTAACATCCTTATGTTAGTCGCTGGGAGAGGTTGCGGGAAAAGCATGTGTGAGCACTGGGCCTGAACTCCCGTGTATCTGAGTTGAATACAGCGATTTCCAACGGCTTTCCTCAACCAGAGTGTAGCTAGGTTCCAAATCCCATGTACGAGCGGGTAGCAGACATCTGCCTCCCATGCATACACACTTCTGAGAGTTGAGCTTATGGCCTGTACCTCCACAGCCAGCCTGCTGGTACCCTTGGCTTCTAAAAGGCCTAGGCTCGCTGTTTGACGGAAGTGCTGGGAGAGGTAATTGGAATCTCCCGGCACACAAGACGAGTGCCTCCAAGCTCAATTCACGATTTCCCAGTAATTCTTGTGGTAGACAGGTGCTACATACTAATTTCCATATGTGAGAAGGTAGCTGAACGCCTTGTCCAAAAGCATTATACTTCTGAGAGTTGAGCACACCCTCAGTCCCTCACACTTCCACACTGCCTGCAGAGTGAGTTTCACACGTCTTCACCAGAGACGATTGCCAGAGGCTTCTGAGTACAAGTTAACAATGCAGACCTGGAGGGTATCTCCAGGTGCAGTAGAGTGGTAGTCTTGGAACCTCCTGACTCAGAGTACTGCTACCTTCTCACTGCCATAGGAATGCAGCTAGTTGACAGCTGGCTTCAAGACATGCTTCCCTGTGAGAGCTGAGGACAGGGCAGAACCCTCCCGCATGCTGCCTGACTGTAGGAGTAGCTGCTAACATCCTTATGTTAGTGGCTGGGAGAGGTTGCGGGAAAAGCATGTGTGAGCACTGGGCCTGAACTCCCGTGTATCTGAGTTGAATACAGCGATTTCCAACGGCTTTCCTCAACCAGAGTGTAGCTAGGTTCCAAATCCCATGTACGAGCGGGTAGCAGACATCTGCCTCCCATGCATACACACTTCTGAGAGTTGAGCTTATGGCCTGTACCTCCACAGCCAGCCTGCTGGTACCCTTGGCTTCTAAAAGGCCTAGGCTCGCTGTTTGACGGAAGTGCTGGGAGAGGTAATTGGAATCTCCCGGCACACAAGGCGAGTGCCTCCAAGCTCAATTCACGATTTCCCAGTAATTCTTGTGGTAGACAGGTGCTACATACTAAGTTCCATATGTGAGAAGGTAGCTGAACGCCTTGTCCAAAAGCATCTTACTTCTGAGAGTTGAGCTCAGCCTCAGTCCCTCACACTTCCACACTGCCTGCAGAGTGAGTTTCACACGTCTTCACCAGAGACGATTGCCAGAGGCTTCTGAGTACGTTAACAATGCAGACCTGGAGGGTATCTCCAGGTGCAGTAGAGTGGTAATCTTGGAACCTCCTGACTCAGAGTACTGCTACCTTCTCACTGCCATAGGAATGCAGCTAGCTGACAGCTGGCTTCAAGACATGCTTCCCTGTGAGAGCTGAGGACAGGGCAGAACCCTACCGCATGCTGCCTGACTGTAGGAGTAGCTGCTAACATCCTTATGTTAGTGGCTGGGAGAGGTTGCGGGAAAAGCATGTGTGAGCGCTGGGCCTGAAATCCCGTGTGTCTGAGTTGAATACAGCGATTTCCAACGGCTTTCCTAAACCAGAGTGTAGCTAGGTTCCAAATCCCATGTACGAGCGGGTAGCAGACATCTGCCTCCCATGCATACACACTTCTGAGAGTTGAGCTTATGGCCTGTACCTCCACAGCCAGCCTGCTGGTACCCTTGGCTTCTAAAAGGCCTAGGCTCGCTGTTTGACGGAAGTGCTGGGAGAGGTAATTGGAGTCTCCCGGCACACAAGACGAGTGCCTCCAAGCTCAATTCACGATTTCCCAGTAATTCTTGTGGTAGACAGGTGCTACATACTAAGTTCCATATGTGAGATGGTAGCTGAACGCCTTGTCAAAAGCATCTTACTTCTGAGAGTTGAGCCCACCCTCAGTCCCTCACAGTTCCACACTGCCTGCAGAGTGAGTTTCACACGTCTTCACCAGAGACGATTGCCAGAGGCTTCTGAGTACAAGTTAACAATGCAGACCTGGAGGGTATCTCCAGGTGCAGTAGAGTGGTAATCTTGGAACCTCCTGACTCAGAGTACTGCTACCTTCTCACTGCCATAGGAATGCAGCTAGTTGACAGCTGGCTTCAAGACATGCTTCCCTGTGAGAGCTGAGGACAGGGCAGAACCCTCCCGCATGCTGCCTGACTGTAGGAGTAGCTGCTAACATCCTTATGTTAGTGGCTGGGAGAGGTTGCGGGAAAAGCATGTGTGAGCACTGGGCCTGAACTCCCGTGTATCTGAGTTGAATACAGCGATTTCCACCGGCGTTCCTCAACCAGAGTGTAGCTAGGTTCCAAATCCCATGTACGAGCGGGTAGCAGACATCTGCCTCCCATGCATACAAACTTCTGAGAGTTGAGCTTATGGCCTGTACCTCCACAGCCAGCCTGCTGGTACCCTTGGCTTCTAAAAGGCCTAGGCTCGCTGTTTGACGGAAGTGCTGGGAGAGGTAATTGGAATCACCCGGCACACAAGACTAGTGCCTCCAAGCTCAGTTCAGCGATTTCCTAGTTATTCCTGTGGTAGACTGGTGCTACGTACTAAGTTCCATACGTGAGAGGGTAGCTGAACGCCTTGTCCAAAACCATCTTAGTTCTGAGAGTTGAGCTCAGCCTCAGTCCCTCTCAGTTCCACACTGCCTGCAGAGTGAGTTTCGCAGGTCTTCAGCAGAGACGTTTGCCAGAGGCTTCTGAGACGCAGGGTAACAATGCAGACCTGGAGGGTATCCCCAGGTGCAGTCGACTGGTAATCTTGGAACCTCCTCACTCAGAATACTGCTACCTTCTCACTGCCATAGGAATGCAGTTAGTTGACAGCTGGCTTCAAGACATGCTTCCCTGTGAGAGCTGAGGACAGGGCAGAACCCTCCCGCATGTTGCCTGACTGTAGGAGTAGCTGCTAACATCCTTATGTTAGTGGCTGGGAGAGGTTGCGGGAAAAGCATGTGTGAGCACTGGGCCTGAACTCCCGTGTATCTGAGTTGAATACAGCGATTTCCAACGGCTTTCCTCAACCAGAGTGTAGCTAGGTTCCAAATCCCATGTACGAGCGGGTAGCAGACATCTGCCTCCCATGCATACACACTTCTGAGAGTTGAGCTTATGGCCTGTACCTCCACAGCCAGCCTGCTGGTACCCTTGGCTTCTAAAAGGCCTAGGCTCGCTGTTTGACGGAAGTGCTGGGAGAGGTAATTGGAATCTCCCGGCACACAAGGCGAGTGCCTCCAAGCTCATATCACGATTTCCCAGTAATTCTTGTGGTAGACAGGTGCTACACACTAAGTTCCATATGTGAGATGGTAGCTGAACGCCTTGTCCAAAAGCATCTTACTTCTGAGAGTTGAGCCCACCCTCAGTCCCTCACAGTTCCACACTGCCTGCAGAGTGAGTTTCACACGTCTTCAGCAGAGACGATTGCCAGAGGCTTCTGAGTACAAGTTAACAATGCAGACCTGGAGGGTATCTCCAGGTGCAGTAGAGTGGTAATCTTGGAACCTCCTGACTCAGAGTACTGCTACCTTCTCACTGCCATAGGAATGCAGCTAGTTGACAGCTGGCTTCAAGACATGCTTCCCTGTGAGAGCTGAGGACAGGGCAGAACCCTCCCGCATGCTGCCTGACTGTAGGAGTAGCTGCTAACATCCTAATATTAGTGGCTTGGAGAGGTTGCGGGAAAAGCATGTGTGAGCACTGGGCCTGAACTCCCGTGTACCTGAGTTGAATACAGCGATTTCCAACGGCTTTCCTCAACCAGAGTGTAGCTAGCTTCCAAATCCCATGTACGAGCGGGTAGCAGACATCTGCCTCCCATGCATACACACTTCTGAGAGTTGAGCTTATGGCCTGTACCTCCACAGCCAGCCTGCTGGTACCCTTGGCTTCTAAAAGGCCTAGGCTCGCTGTTTGACGGAAGTGCTGGGAGAGGTAATTGGAATCACCCAGCACACAAGACTAGTGCCTCTAAGCTCAGTTCAGCGATTTCCTAGTAATTCCTGTGGTAGACTGGTGCTACATACTAACTTCCATACGTGAGAGGGTAGCTGAACGCCTTGTCCAAAACAATCTTACTTCTGAGAGTTGAGCTCACCCTCAGTCCCTCACAGTACCACACTGCATGCAGAGTGAGTTTCGCAGGTCTTCAGCAGAGACGTTTGCCAGAGGCTTCTGAGACGCAGGGTAACAATGCAGACCTGGAGGGTATCCCCAGGTGCAGTCGACTGGTAATCTTGGAACCTCCTGACTCAGAATACTGCTACCTTCTCACTGCCATAGGAATGCAGCTAGTTGACAGCTGGCTTCAAGACATGCTTCCCTGTGAGAGCTGAGGACAGGGCAGAACCCTCCCGCATGCTGCCTGACTGTAGGAGTAGCTGCTAACATCCTTATGTTAGTGGCTGGGAGAGGTTGCGGGAAAAGCTTGTGTGAGCACTGGGCCTGAACTCCCGTGTATCTGAGTTGAATACAGCGATTTCCAACGGCTTTCCTCAACCACAGTGTAGCTAGGTTCCAAATCCCATGTACGAGCGGGTAGCAGACATCTGCCTCCCATGCATACAAACTTCTGAGAGTTGAGCTTATGGCCTGTACCTCCACAGCCAGCCTGCTGGTACCCTTGGCTTCTAAAAGGCCTAGGCTTGCTGTTTGACGGAAGTGCTGGGAGAGGTAATTGGAATCACCCGGCACACAAGACTAGTGCCTCCAAGCTCAGTTCAGCGATTTCCTAGTTATTCCTGTGGTAGACTGGTGCTACATACTAAGTTCCATACGTGAGAGGGTAGCTGAACGCCTTGTCCAAAACCATCTTACTTCTGAGAGTTGAGCTCAGCCTCAGTCCCTCACAGTTCCACACTGCCTGCAGAGTGAGTTTCGCAGGTCTTCAGCAGAGACGTTTGCCAGAGGCTTCTGAGACGCAGGGTAACAATGCAGACCTGGAGGGTATCCCCAGGTGCAGTCGACTGGTAATCTTGGAACCTCCTGACTCAGAATACTGCTACCTTCTCACTGCCATAGGAATGCAGTTAGTTGACAGCTGGCTTCAAGACATGCTTCCCTGTGAGAGCTGAGGACAGGGTAGAACCCTCCCGCATGCTGCCTGACTGTAGGAGTAGCTGCTAACATCCTTATGTTAGTGGCTGGGAGAGGTTGCGGGAAAAGCATGTGTGAGCACTGGGCCTGAACTCCCGTGTATCTGAGTTGAATACAGCGATTTCCAACGGCTTTCCTCAACCAGAGTGTAGCTAGGTTCCAAATCCCATGTACGAGCGGGTAGCAGACATCTGCCTCCCATGCATACACACTTCTGAGAGTTGAGCTTATGGCCTGTACCTCCACATCCAGCCTGCTGGTACCCTTGTCTTCTTAAAGGCCTAGGCTCTCTGTTTGACGGAAGTGCTGGGAGAGGTAATTGGAATCTCCCGGCACACAAGACGAGTGCCTCCAAGCTCAATTCACGATTTCCCAGTAATTCTTGTGGTAGACAGGTGCTACATACTAAGTTCCATATGTGAGAAGGTAGCTGAACGCCTTGTCCAAAAGCATCTTACTTCTGAGAGTTGAGCACACCCTCAGTCCCTCACACTTCCACACTGCCTGCAGAGTGAGTTTCACACGTCTTCACCAGAGACGATTGCCAGAGGCTTCTGAGTACAAGTTAACAATGCAGACCTGGAGGGTATCTCCAGGTGCAGTAGAGTGGTAATCTTGGAACCTCCTGACTCAGAGTACTGCTACCTTCTCACTGCCATAGGAATGCAGCTAGTTGACAGCTGGCTTCAAGACATGCTTCCCTGTGAGAGCTGAGGACAGGGCAGAACCCTCCCGCATGCTGCCTGACTGTAGGAGTAGCTGCTAACATCCTTATGTTAGTGGCTGGGAGAGGTTGCGGGAAAAGCATGTGTGAGCACTGGGCCTGAACACCCGTGTATCTGAGTTGAATACAGCGATTTCCAACGGCTTTCCTCAACCAGAGTGTAGCTAGGTTCCAAATCCCATGTACGAGCGGGTAGCAGACATCTGCCTCCCATGCATACACACTTCTGAGAGTTGAGCTTATGGCCTGTACCTCCACATACAGCCTGCTGGTACCCTTGGCTTCTAAAAGGCCTAGGCTCGCTGTTTGATGGAAGTGCTGGGAGAGGTAATTGGAATCTCCCGGCACACAAGACGAGTGCCTCCAAGCTCAATTCACGATTTCCCAGTAATTCTTGTGGTAGACAGGTGCTACATACTAAGTTCCATATGTGAGAAAGTAGCTGAACGCCTTGTCCAAAAGCATCTTACTTCTGAGAGTTGAGCACACCCTCAGTCCCTCACACTTCCACACTGTCTGCAGAGTGAGTTTCACACGTCTTCACCAGAGACGATTGCCAGAGGCTTCTGAGTACAAGTTAACAATGCAGACCTGGAGGGTATCTCCAGGTGCAGTAGAGTGGTAATCTTGGAACCTCCTGACTCAGAGTACTGCTACCTTCTCACTGCCATAGGAATGCAGCTAGTTGACAGCTGGCTTCAAGACATGCTTCCCTGTGAGAGCTGAGGACAGGGCAGAACCCTCCCGCATGCTGCCTGACTGTAGGAGTAGCTGCTAACATCCTTATGTTAGTGGCTGGGAGAGGTTGCGGGAAAAGCATGTGTGAGCACTGGGCCTGAACTCCCGTGTATCTGAGTTGAATACAGCGATTTCCAACGGCTTTCCTCAACCAGAGTGTAGCTAGGTTCCAAATCCCATGTACGAGCGGGTAGCAGACACCTGCCTCCCATGCATACACACTTCTGAGAGTTGAGCTTATGGCCTGTACCTCCACAGCCAGCCTGCTGGTACCCTTGGCTTCTAAAAGGCCTAGGCTCGCTGTTTGACGGAAGTGCTGGGAGAGGTAATTGGAATCTCCCGGCACACAAGGCGAGTGCCTCCAAGCTCAATTCACGATTTCCCAGTAATTCTTGTGGTAGACAGGTGCTACATACTAAGTTCCATATGTGAGATGGTAGCTGAACGCCTTGTCCAAAAGCATCTTACTTCTGAGAGTTGAGCCCACCCTCAGTCCCTCACAGTTCCACACTGCCTGCAGAGTGAGTTTCACACGTCTTCACCGGAGACGATTGCCAGAGGCTTCTGAGTACAAGTTAACAATGCAGACCTGGAGGGTATCTCCAGGTGCAGTAGAGTGGTAATCTTGGAACCTCCTGACTCAGAGTACTGCTACCTTCTCACTGCCATAGGAATGCAGCTAGTTGACAGCTGGCTTCAAGACATGCTTCCCTGTGAGAGCTGAGGACAGGGCAGAACCCTCCCGCATGCTGCCTGACTGTAGGAGTAGCTGCTAACATCCTTATGTTAGTGGCTGGGAGAGGTTGCGGGAAAAGCATGTGTGAGCACTGGGCCTGAACTCCCGTGTATCTGAGTTGAATACAGCGATTTCCATGGCCTTCTTCAATCACAGTGTAGCTAGGTTCCAACTCCCATGTCCGAGTGGGTAGCAGACATCTGCCTCCCATGCATATACACTTCTGAGAGTTGAGCTTATGGCCTGTACCTCCACAGCCAGCCTGCTGGTACCCTTGGCTTCTAAAAGGCCTTGGCTCCCTGTTTGACGGAAGTGCTGGGAGAGGTAATTGGAATCACCCGGCACACAAGACTAGTGCCTCCAAGCTCAGTTCAGCGATTTCCTAGTTATTCCTGTGGTAGACTGGTGCTACATACTAAGTTCCATACGAGAGAGGGTAGCTGAACGCCTTGTCCAAAACCATCTTACTTCTGAGAGTTGAGCTCAGCCTCAGTCCCTCACAGTTCCACACTGCCTGCAGAGTGAGTTTCGCAGGTCTTCAGCAGAGACGTTTGCCAGAGGCTTCTGAGACGCAGGGTAACAATGCAGACCTGGAGGGTATCCCCAGGTGCAGTCGACTGGTAATCTTGGAACCTCCTGACTCAGAATACTGCTACCTTCTCACTGCCATAGGAATGCAGCTAGTTGACAGCTGGCTTCAAGACATGCTTCCCTGTGAGAGCTGAGGACAGGGCAGAACCCTCCCGCATGCTGCCTGACTGTAGGAGTAGCTGCTAACATCCTTATGTTAGTGGCTGGGAGAGGTTGCGGGAAAAGCATGTGTGAGCACTGGGCCTGAACTCCCGTGTATCTGAGTTGAATACAGCGATTTCCAACGGCTTTCCTCAACCAGAGAGTAGCTAGGTTCCAAATCCCATGTACGAGCGGGTAGCAGACATCTGCCTCCCATGCATACACACTTCTGAGAGTTGAGCTTATGGCCTGTACCTCCACAGCCAGCCTGCTGGTACCCTTGGCTTCTAAAAGGCCTAGGCTCGCTGTTTGACGGAAGTGCTGGGAGAGGTAATTGGAATCTCCCGGCACACAAGGCGAGTGCCTCCAAGCTCAATTCACGATTTCCCAGTAATTCTTGTGGTAGACAGGTGCTACATACTAAGTTCCATATGTGAGATGGTAGCTGAACGCCTTGTCCAAAAGCATCTTACTTCTGAGAGTTGAGCCCACCCTCAGTCCCTCACAGTTCCACACTGCCTGCAGAGTGAGTTTCACACGTCTTCACCGGAGACGATTGCCAGAGGCTTCTGAGTACAAGTTAACAATGCAGACCTGGAGGGTATCTCCAGGTGCAGTAGAGTGGTAATCTTGGAAACTCCTGACTCAGAGTACTGCTACCTTCTCACTGCCATAGGAATGCAGCTAGTTGACAGCTGGCTTCAAGACATGCTTCCCTGTGAGAGCTGAGGACAGGGCAGAACCCTCCCGCATGCTGCCTGACTGTAGGAGTAGCTGCTAACATCCTTATGTTAGTGGCTGGGAGAGGTTGCGGGAAAAGCATGTGTGAGCACTGGGCCTGAACTCCCGTGTATCTGAGTTGAATACAGCGATTTCCATGGACTTCTTCAATCACAGTGTAGCTAGGTTCCAACTCCCATGTCCGAGTGGGTAGCAGACATCTGCCTCCCATGCATATACACTTCTGAGAGTTGAGCTTATGGCCTGTACCTCCACAGCCAGCCTGCTGGTACCCTTGGCTTCTAAAAGGCCTTGGCTCCCTGTTTGACGGAAGTGCTGGGAGAGGTAATTGGAATCACCCGGCACACAAGACTAGTGCCTCCAAGCTCAGTTCAGCGATTTCCTAGTTATTCCTGTGGTAGACTGGTGCTACATACTAAGTTCCATACGTGAGAGGTTAGCTGAACGCCTTGTCCAAAACCATCTTACTTCTGAGAGTTGAGCTCAGCCTCAGTCCCTCACAGTTCCACACTGCCTGCAGAGTGAGTTTCGCAGGTCTTCAGCAGAGACGTTTGCCAGAGGCTTCTGAGACGCAGGGTAACAATGCAGACCTGGAGGGTATCCCCAGGTGCAGTCGACTGGTAATCTTGGAACCTCCTGACTCAGAATACTGCTACCTTCTCACTGCCATAGGAATGCAGCTAGTTGACAGCTGGCTTCAAGACATGCTTCCCTGTGAGAGCTGAGGACAGGGCAGAACCCTCCCGCATGCTGCCTGACTGTAGGAGTAGCTGCTAACATCCTTATGTTAGTGGCTGGGAGAGATTGCGGGAAAAGCATGTGTGAGCACTGGGCCTGAACTCCCGTGTATCTGAGTTGAATACAGCGATTTCCAACGGCTTTCCTCAACCAGAGTGTAGCTAGGTTCCAAATCCCATGTACGAGCGGGTAGCAGACATCTGCCTCCCATGCATACACACTTCTGAGAGTTGAGCTTATGGCCTGTACCTCCACATCCAGCCTGCTGGTACCCTTGGCTTCTAAAAGGCCTAGGATCTCTGTTTGACGGAAGTGCTGGGAGAGGTAATTGGAATCTCCCGGCACACAAGACGAGTGCCTCCAAGCTCAATTCACGATTTCCCAGTAATTCTTGTGGTAGACAGGTGCTACATACTAAGTTCCATTTGTGAGAAGGTAGCTGAACGCCTTGTCCAAAAGCATCTTACTTCTGAGAGTTGAGCACACCCTCAGTCCCTCACACTTCCACACTGCCTGCAGAGTGAGTTTCACACGTCTTCACCAGAGACGATTGCCAGAGGCTTCTGAGTACGTTAACAATGCAGACCTGGAGGGTATCTCCAGGTGCAGTAGAGCGGTAATCTTGGAACCTCCTGACTCAGAGTACTGCTACCTTCTCACTGCCATAGGAATGCAGCTAGTTGACAGCTGACTTCAAGACATGCTTCCCTGTGAGAGCTGAGGACAGGGCAGAACCCTCCCGCATCCTGCCTGACTGTAGGAGTAGCTGCTAACATCCTTATGTTAGTGGCTTGGAGAGGTTGCGGGAAAAGCATGTGTGAGCACTGGGCCTGAACTCCCGTGTATCTGAGTTGAATACAGCGATTTCCAACGGCTTTCCTCAACCAGAGTGTAGCTAGGTTCCAAATCCCATGTACGAGCGGGTAGCAGACATCTGCCTCCCATGCATACACACTTCTGAGAGTTGAGCTTATAGCCTGTACCTCCACATCCAGCCTGCTGGTACCCTTGGCTTCTAAAAGGCCTAGGCTCGCTGTTTGACGGAAGTGCTGGGAGAGGTAATTGGAATATCCCGGCACACAAGGCGAGTGCCTCCAAGCTCATATCACGATTTCCCAGTAATTCTTGTGGTAGACAGGTGCTACACACTAAGTTCCATATGTGAGATGGTAGCTGAACGCCTTGTCCAAAAGCATCTTACTTCTGAGAGTTGAGCCCACCCTCAGTCCCTCACAGTTCCACACTGCCTGCAGAGTGAGTTTCACACGTCTTCAGCAGAGACGATTGCCAGAGGCTTCTGAGTACAAGTTAACAATGCAGACCTGGAGGGTATCTCCAGGTGCAGTAGAGTGGTAATCTTGGAACCTCCTGACTCAGAGTACTGCTACCTTCTCACTGCCATAGGAATGCAGCTAGTTGACAGCTGGCTTCAAGACATGCTTCCCTGTGAGAGCTGAGGACAGGGCAGAACCCTCCCGCATGCTGCCTGACTGTAGGAGTAGCTGCTAACATCCTAATATTAGTGGCTTGGAGAGGTTGCGGGAAAAGCATGTGTGAGCACTGGGCCTGAACTCCCGTGTATCTGAGTTGAATACAGCGATTTCCAATGGCCTTCTTCAATCACAGTGTAGCTAGGTTCCAACTCCCATGTCCGAGTGGGTAGCATACATCTGCCTCCCATGCATATACACTTCTGAGAGTTGAGCTTATGGCCTGTACCTCCACAGCCAGCCTGCTGGTACCCTTGGCTTCTAAAGACCTAGGCTCGCTGTTTGACGGAAGTGCTGGGAGAGGTAATTGGAATCACCCGGCACACAAGACTAGTGCCTCCAAGCTCAGTTCAGCGATTTCCTAGTAATTCCTGTGGTAGACTGGTGCTACATACTAAGTTCCATACGTGAGAGGGTAGCTGAACGCCTTGTCCAAAACCATCTTACTTCTGAGAGTTGAGCTCAGCCTCAGTCCCTCACAGTTCCACACTGCCTGCAGAGTGAGTTTCGCAGGTGTTCAGCAGAGACGTTTGCCAGAGGCTTCTGAGACGCAGGGTAACAATGCAGACCTGGAGGGTATCCCCAGGTGCAGTCGACTGGTAATCTTGGAACCTCCTGACTCAGAATACTGCTACCTTCTCACTGCCATAGGAATGCAGCTAGTTGACAGCTGGCTTCAAGACATGCTTCCCTGTGAGAGCTGAGGACAGGGCAGAACCCTCCCGCATGCTGCCTGACTGTAGGAGTAGCTGCTAACATCCTTATGTTAGTGGCGGGGAGACGTTGCGGGAAAAGCATGTGTGAGCCTTGGGCCTGAACTCCCGTGTATCTGAGTTGAATACAGCGATTTCCAACGGCTTTCCTCAACCAGAGTGTAGCTAGGTTCCAAATCCCATGTACGAGCGGGTAGCAGACATCTGCCTCCCATGCATACACACTTCTGAGAGTTGAGCTTATGGCCTGTACCTCCACATCCAGCCTGCTGGTACCCTTGGCTTCTAAAAGGCCTAGGCTCGCTGTTTGACGGAAGTGCTGGGAGAGGTAATTAGAATCTCCCGGCACACAAGACGAGTGCCTCCAAGCTCAATTCACGATTTCCCAGTAATTCTTGTGGTAGACAGGTGCTACATACTAAGTTCCATATGTGAGAAGGTAGCTGAACGCCTTGTCCAAAAGCATCTTACTTCTGAGAGTTGAGCACACCCTCAGTCCCTCACACTTCCACACTGCCTGCAGAGTGAGTTTCACACGTCTTCACCGGAGACGATTGCCAGAGGCTTCTGAGTACAAGTTAACAATGCAGACCTGGAGGGTATCTCCAGGTGCAGTAGAGTGGTAATCTTGGAACCTCCTGACTCAGAGTACTGCTACCTTCTCACTGCCATAGGAATGCAGCTAGTTGACAGCTGGCTTCAAGACATGTTTCCCTGTGAGAGCTGAGGACAGGGCAGAACCCTCCCGCATGCTGCCTGACTGTAGGAGTAGCTGCTAACATCCTTATGTTAGTGGCTGGGAGAGGTTGCGGGAAAAGCATGTGTGAGCACTGGGCCTGAACTCCCGTGTACCTGAGTTGAATACAGCGATTTCCAACGGCTTTCCTCAACCAGAGTGTAGCTAGCTTCCAAATCCCATGTACGAGCGGGTAGCAGACATCTGCCTCCCATGCATACACACTTCTGAGAGTTGAGCTTATGGCCTGTACCTCCACACCCAGCCTGCTGGTACCCTTGGCTTCTAAAAGGCCTAGGCTCGCTGTTTGACGGAAGTGCTGGGAGAGGTAATTGGAATCACCCAGCACACAAGACTAGTGCCTCTAAGCTCAGTTCAGCGATTTCCTAGTAATTCCTGTGGTAGACTGGTGCTACATACTAACTTCCATACGTGAGAGGGTAGCTGAACGCCTTGTCCAAAACAATCTTACTTCTGAGAGTTGAGCTCACCCTCAGTCCCTCACAGTACCACACTGCATGCAGAGTGAGTTTCGCAGGTCTTCAGCAGAGACGTTTGCCAGAGGCTTCTGAGACGCAGGGTAACAATGCAGACCTGGAGGGTATCCCCAGGTGCAGTCGACTGGTAATCTTGGAACCTCCTGACTCAGAATACTGCTACCCTCTCACTGCCATAGGAATGCAGCTAGTTGACAGCTGGCTTCAAGACATGCTTCCCTGTGAGAGCTGAGGACAGGGCCGAACCCTCCCGCATGCTGCCTGACTGTAGGAGTAGCTGCTAACATCCTTATGTTTGTGGCTGGGAGAGGTTGTGGGAAAAGCATGTGTGAGCACTGGGCCTGAACTCCCGTGTATCTGAGTTGAATACAGCGATTTCCAACGGCTTTCCTCAACCAGAGTGTAGCTAGGTTCCAAATCCCATGTACGAGCGGGTAGCAGACATCTGCCTCCCATGCATACACACTTCTGAGAGTTGAGCTTATGGCCTGTTCTCCACATCCAGCCTGCTGGTACCCTTGGCTTCTAAAAGGCCTAGGCTCGCTGTTTGACGGAAGTGCTGGGAGAGGTAATTAGAATCTCCCGGCACACAAGACGAGTGCCTCCAAGCTCAATTCACGATTTCCCAGTAATTCTTGTGGTAGACAGGTGCTACATACTAAGTTCCATATGTGAGAAGGTAGCTGAACGCCTTGTCCAAAAGCATCTTACTTCTGAGAGTTGAGCACACCCTCAGTCCCTCACACTTCCACACTGCCTGCAGAGTGAGTTTCACACGTCTTCACCGGAGACGATTGCCAGAGGCTTCTGAGTACAAGTTAACAATGCAGACCTGGAGGGTATCTCCAGGTGCAGTAGAGTGGTAATCTTGGAACCTCCTGACTCAGAGTACTGCTACCTTCTCACTGCCATAGGAATGCAGCTAGTTGACAGCTGGCTTCAAGACATGTTTCCCTGTGAGAGCTGAGGACAGGGCAGAACCCTCCCGCATGCTGCCTGACTGTAGGAGTAGCTGCTAACATCCTTATGTTAGTGGCTGTGAGAGGTTGCGGGAAAAGCATGTGTGAGCACTGGGCCTGAACTCCCGTGTACCTGAGTTGAATACAGCGATTTCCAACGGCTTTCCTCAACCAGAGTGTAGCTAGCTTCCAAATCCCATGTACGAGCGGGTAGCAGATATCTGCCTCCCATGCATACACACTTCTGAGAGTTGAGCTTATGGCCTGTACCTCCACAGCCAGCCTGCTGGTACCCTTGGCTTCTAAAAGGCCTAGGCTCGCTGTTTGACGGAAGTGCTGGGAGAGGTAATTGGAATCACCCAGCACACAAGACTAGTGCCTCTAAGCTCAGTTCAGCGATTTCCTAGTAATTCTTGTGGTAGACTGGTGCTACATACTAACTTCCATACGTGAGAGGGTAGCTGAACGCCTTGTCCAAAACAATCTTACTTCTGAGAGTTGAGCTCACCCTCAGTCCCTCACAGTACCACACTGCATGCAGAGTGAGTTTCGCAGGTCTTCAGCAGAGACGTTTGCCAGAGGCTTCTGAGACGCAGGGTAACAATGCAGACCTGGAGGGTATCCCCAGGTGCAGTCGACTGGTAATCTTGGAACCTCCTGACTCAGAATACTGCTACCCTCTCACTGCCATAGGAATGCAGCTAGTTGACAGCTGGCTTCAAGACATGCTTCCCTGTGAGAGCTGAGGACAGGGCCGAACCCTCCCGCATGCTGCCTGACTGTAGGAGTAGCTGCTAACATCCTTATGTTTGTGGCTGGGAGAGGTTGTGGGAAAAGCATGTGTGAGCACTGGGCCTGAACTCCCGTGTATCTGAGTTGAATACAGCGATTTCCAACGGCTTTCCTCAACCAGAGTGTAGCTAGGTTCCAAATCCCATGTACGAGCGGGTAGCAGACATCTGCCTCCCATGCATACACACTTCTGAGAGTTGAGCTTATGGCCTGTACCTCCACAGCCAGCCTGCTGGTACCCTTGGCTTCTAAAAGGCCTAGGCTCGCTGTTTGACGGAAGTGCTGGGAGAGGTAATTGGAATCTCCCCGCACACAAGACGAGTGCCTCCAAGCTCAATTCACGATTTCCCAGTAATTCTTGTGGTAGACAGGTGCTACATACTAAGTTCCATATGTGAGAAGGTAGCTGAACGCCTTGTCCAAAAGCATCTTACTTCTGAGAGTTGAGCACACCCTCAGTCCCTCACACTTCCACACTGCCTGCAGAGTGAGTTTCACACGTCTTCACCAGAGACGATTGCCAGAGGCTTCTGAGTACAAGTTAACAATGCAGACCTGGAGGGTATCTCCAGGTGCAGTAGAGTGGTAGTCTTGGAACCTCCTGACTCAGAGTACTGCTACCTTCTCACTGCCATAGGAATGCAGCTAGTTGACAGCTGGCTTCAAGACATGCTTCCCTGTGAGAGCTGAGGACAGGGCCGAACCCTCCCGCATGCTGCCTGACTGTAGGAGTAGCTGCTAACATCCTTATGTTAGTGGCTGGGAGAGGTTGCGGGAAAAGCATTTGTGAGCACTGGGCCTGAACTCCCGTGTATCTGAGTTGAATACAGCGATTTCCAACGGCTTTCCTCAACCAGAGTGTAGCTAGTTTCCAAATCCCATGTACGAGCGGGTAGCAGACATCTGCCTCCCATGCATACACACTTCTGAGAGTTGAGCTTATGGCCTGTACCTCCACAGCCAGCCTGCTGGTACCCTTGGCTTCTAAAAGGCCTAGGCTCGCTGTTTGACGGAAGTGCTGGGAGAGGTAAATGGAATCTCCCGGCACACAAGGCGAGTGCCTCCAAGCTCAATTCACGATTTCCCAGTAATTCTTGTGGTAGACAGGTGCTACATACTAAGTTCCATATGTGAGAAGGTAGCTGAACACCTTGTCCAAAAGCATCTTACTTCTGAGAGTTGAGCTCAGCCTCAGTCCCTCACACTTCCACACTGCCTGCAGAGTGAGTTTCCCAGGTCTTCAGCAGAGACGTTTGCCAGAGGCTTCTGAGTACGTTAACAATGCAGACCTGGAGGGTATACCCAGGTGCAGTCGACTGGTAATCTTGGAACCTCCTGACTAAGAATACTGCTACCTTCTCACTGCCATAGGAATGCAGCTAGTTGACAGCTAGCTGGCTTCAAGACATGCTTCCCTGAGAGAGCTGAGGACAGGGCAGAACCCTCCCGCATGCTGCCTGACTGTAGGAGTAGCTGCTAACATCCTCATGTTAGTGGCTGGGAGAGGTTGCGGGAAAAGCATGTGTGAGCACTGGGCCTGAACTCCCGTGTATCTGAGTAGAATACAGCGATTTTCAACGGCTTTCCTCAACCATAGTGTAGGTAGGTTCCAAATCCCATGTACGAGCGGGTAGCAGACATCTGCCTCCCATGCATACACACTTCTGAGAGTTGAGCTTATGGCCTGTACGTCCACATCAAGCCTGCTGGTACCCTTGGCTTCTAAAAGGCCTAGGCTCGCTGTTTGACGGAAGTGCTGGGAGAGGTAATTGGAATCTCCCGGCACACAAGACGAGTGCCTCCAAGCTCAATTCACGATTTCCCAGTAATTCTTGTGGTAGACAGGTGCTACATACTAAGTTCCATATGTGAGATGGTAGCTGAACGCCTTGTCCAAAAGCTTCTTACTTCTGAGAGTTGAGCCCACCCTCAGGCCCTCACAGTTCCACACTGCCTGCAGAGTGAGTTTCACACGTCTTCACCATAGACGATTCCCAGAGGCTTCTGAGTACAAGTTAACAATGCAGACCTGGAGGGTATCTCCAGGTGCAGTAGTGGTAATCTTGGAACCTCCTGACTCAGAGTACCGCTACCTTCTCACTGCCATAGGAATGCAGCTAGTTGACAGCTGGCTTCAAGACATGCTTCCCTGTGAGAGCTGAGGACAGGGCAGAACCCTCCCGCATGCTGCCTGACTGTAGGAGTAGCTGCTAACATCCTTATGTTAGTGGCTGGGAGAGGTTGTGGGAAAAGCATGTGTGAGCACTGGGCCTGAACTCCCGTGTATCTGAGTTGAATACAGCGATTTCCAATGGCCTTCTTCAATCAGAGTGTAGCTAGGTCCCAACTCCCATGTCCGAGTGGGTAGCAGACATCTGCCTCCCATGCATACACACTTCTGAGAGTTGAGCTTATGGCCTGTACCTCCACATCCAGCCTGCTGGTACCCTTGGCTTCTAAAAGGCCTAGGCTCGCTGTTTGACGGAAGTGCTGGGAGAGGTAATTGGAATCACCCGGCACACAAGACTAGTGCCTCGAAGCTCAGTTCAGCGATTTCCTAGTAATTCCTGTGGTAGACTGGTGCTACATACTAAGTTCCATACGTGAGAGGGTAGCTGAACGCCTTGTCCAAAACCATCTTACTTCTGAGAGTTGAGCTCAGCCTCAGTCCCTCACAGTTCCACACTGCCTGCAGAGTGAGTTTCGCAGGTCTTCAGCAGAGACGTTTGCCAGAGGCTTCTGAGACGCAGGGTAACAATGCAGACCTGGAGGGTATACCCAGGTGCAGTCGACTGGTAATCTTGGGACCTCCTGACTCAGAATACTGCTACCTTCTCACTGCCATAGGAATGCAGCTAGTTGACAGCTGACTTCAAGACATGCTTCCCTGTGAGAGCTGAGGACAGGGCAGAACCCTCCCGCATGCTGCCTGACTGTAGGAGTAGCTGCTAACATCCTTATGTTAGTGGCTGGGAGAGGTTGCGGGAAAAGCATGTGTGAGCACTGGGCCTGAACTCCCGTGTATCTGAGTTGAATACAGCGATTTCCAATGGCTTTCCTCAACCAGAGTGTAGCTAGGTTCCAAATCCCATGTACGAGCGGGTAGCAGACATCTGCCTCCCATGCATACACACTTCTGAGAGTTGAGATTATGGCCTGTACCTCCACATCCAGCCTGCTGGTACCCTTGGCTTCTAATAGGCCTTGGCTCGCTGTTTGACAGAAGTGCTGGGAGAGGTAATTGGAATCACCCGGTACACAAGACTAGTGCCTCCAAGCTCAGTTCAGCGATTTCCTAGTAATTCCTGTGGTAGACTGGTGCTACATACTAAGTTCCATACGTGAGAGAGTAGCTGAACGCCTTGTCCAAAAGCATCTTACTTCTGAGAGTTGAGCACACCCTCAGTCCCTCACACTTCCACACTGCCTGCAGAGTGAGTTTCAACGTCTTCACCAGAGACGATTGCCAGAGGCTTCTGAGTACAAGTTACACTGCAGACCTGGAGGGTATCTCCAGGTGCAGTAGAGTGGTAATCTTGGAACCTCCTGACTCAGAGTACTGCTACCTTCTCACTGCCATAGGAATGCAGCTAGTTGACAGCTGGCTTCAAGACATGCTTCCCTGTGAGAGCTGAGGACAGGGCAGAACCCTCCCGCATGCTGCCTGACTGTAGGAGTAGCTGCTAACATCCTTATGTTAGTGGCTGGGAGAGTTTGCGGGAAAAGCATGTGTGAGCACTGGGCCTGAACTCCCGTGTATCTGAGTTGAATACAGCGATTTCCAATGGCCTTCTTCAATCACAGTGTAGCTAGGTTCCAACTCCCATGTCCGAGTGGGTAGCAGACATCTGCCTCCCATGCATACACACTTCTGAGAGTTGAGCTTATGGCCTGTACCTCCACATCCAGCCTGCTGGTACCCTTGGCTTCTAAAGGCCTAGGCTCGCTGTTTGACGGAAATGCTGGGAGAGGTAATTGGAATCACACGGCACACAAGACTAGTGCCTCCAAGCTCATTTCAGCGATTTCCTAGTAATTCCTGTGGTAGACTGGTGCTACATACTAAGTTCCATACGTGAGAGGGTAGCTGAACGCCTTGTCCAAAACCATCTTACTTCTGAGAGTTGAGCTCAGCCTCAGTCCCTCACAGTTCCACACTGCCTGCAGAGTGAGTTTCGCAGGTCTTCAGCAGAGACGTTTGCCAGAGGCTTCTGAGACGCAGGGTAACAATGCAGACCTGGAGGGTATCCCCAGGTGCAGTCGACTGGTAATCTTGGAACCTCCTGACTCAGAATACTGCTACATTCTCACTGCCATAGGAATGCAGCTAGTTGACAGCTAGCTGGCTTCAAGACATGCCTCCCTGAGAGAGCTGAGGACAGGGCAGAACCCTCCCGCATGCTGCCTGACTGTAGGAGTAGCTGCTAACATCCTAATGTTAGTGGCTGGGAGAGGTTGCGGGAAAAGCATGTGTGAGCACTGGGCCTGAAATCCCGTGTGTCTGAGTTGAATACAGCGATTTCCAACGGCTTTCCTCAACCAGAGTGTAGCTAGGTTCCAAATCCCATGTACGAGCGGGTAGCAGACATCTGCCTCCCATGCATACACACTTCTGAGAGTTGAGCTTATGGCCTGTACCTCCACAGCCAGCCTGCTGGTACCCTTGGCTTCTAAAAGGCCTTGGCTCGCTGTTTGACAGAAGTGCTGGGAGAGGTAATTGGAATCACCCGGCACACAAGACTAGTGCCTCCAAGCTCAGTTCAGCGATTTCCTAGTAATTCCTGTGGTAGACTGGTGCTACATACTAAGTTCCATACGTGAGAGGGTAGCTGAACGCCTTGTCCAAAACCATCTTACTTCCGAGAGTTGAGCCCACCCTCAGTCCCTCAGAGTTCCACACTGCCTGCAGAGTGAGTTTCGCAGGTCTTCAGCAGAGATGTTTGCCAGAGGCTTCTGAGACGCAGGGTAACAATGCAGACCTGGAGGGTATCCCCAGGTGCAGTCGACTGGTAATCTTGGAACCTCCTGACTCAGAATACTGCTACCTTCTCACTGCCATAGGAATGCAGCTAGTTGACAGCTGGCTTCAAGACATGCTTCCCTGTGAGAGCTGAGGACAGGGCAGAACCCTCCCGCATGCTGCCTGACTGTAGGAGTAGCTGCTAACATCCTTATGTAAGTGGCTGGGAGAGGTTGCGGGAAAAGCATGTGTGAGCACTGGGCCTGAACTCCCGTGTATCTGATTTGAATACAGCCATTTCCAACGACTTTTCTCAACCAGAGTGTAGCTAGGTTCCAAATCCCATGTACGAGCGGGTAGCAGACATCTGCCTCCCATGCATACACACTTCTGAGAGTTGAGCTTATGGCCTGTACCTCCACATCCAGCCTGCTGGTACCCTTGGCTTCTAAAAGGCCTAGGCTCGCTGTTTGACGGAAGTGCTGGGAGAGGTAATTGGAATCTCCCGGCACACAAGACGAGTGCCTCCAAGCTCAATTCACGATTTCCCAGTAATTCTTGTGGTAGACAGGTGCTACATACTAAGTTCCATATGTGAGAAGGTAGCTGAACGCCTTGTCCAAAAGCATCTTACTTCTGAGAGTTGAGCACACCCTCAGTCCCTCACACTTCCACACTGTCTGCAGAGTGAGTTTCACACGTCTTCACCAGAGACGATTGCCAGAGGCTTCTGAGTACAAGTTACACTGCAGACCTGGAGGGTATCTCCAGGTGCAGTAGAGTGGTAATCTTGGAACCTCCTGACTCAGAGTACTGCTACCTTCTCACTGCCATAGGAATGCAGCTAGTTGACAGCTGGCTTCAAGACATGCTTCCCTGTGAGAGCTGAGGACAGGGCAGAACCCTCCCGCATGCTGCCTGACTGTAGGAGTAGCTGCTAACATCCTTATATTAGTGGCTGGGAGAGGTTGCGGGAAAAGCATGTGTGAGCACTGGGCCTGAACTCCCGTGTATCTGAGTTGAATACAGCGATTTCCAATGGCCTTCTTCAATCACAGTGTAGCTAGGTTCCAACTCCCATGTCCGAGTGGGTAGCAGACATCTGCCTCCCATGCATACACATTTCTGAGAGTTGAGCTTATGACCTGTACCTCCACATCCAGCCTGCTGGTACCCTTGGCTTCTAAAGGCCTAGGCTCGCTGTTTGACGGAAATGCTGGGAGAGGTAATTGGAATCACCCGGCACACAAGCCTAGTGCCTCCAAGCTCAGTTCAGCGATTTCCTAGTAATTTCTGTGGTAGACTGGTGCTACATACTAAGTTCCATACGTGAGAGGGTAGCTGAACGCCTTGTCCAAAACCATCTTACTTCTGAGAGTTGAGCTCAGCCTCAGTCCCTCACAGTTCCACACTGCCTGCAGAGTGAGTTTCGCAGGTCTTCAGCAGAGACGTTTGCCAGAGGCTTCTGAGACGCAGGGTAACAATGCAGACCTGGAGGGTATCCCCAGGTGCAGTCGACTGGTAATCTTGGAACCTCCTGACTCAGAATACTGCTACATTCTCACTGCCATAGGAATGCAGCTAGTTGACAGCTAGCTGGTTTAAAGACATGCCTCCCTGAGAGAGCTGAGGACAGGGCAGAACCCTCCCGCATGCTGCCTGACTGTAGGAGTAGCTGCTAACATCCTAATGTTAGTGGCTGGGAGAGGTTGCGGGAAAAGCATGTGTGAGCACTGGGCCTGAACTCCCGTGTATCTGAGTTGAATACAGCGATTTCCAACGGCTTTCCTCAACCAGAGTGTAGCTAGGTTCCAAATCCCATGTACGAGCGGGAAGCAGACATCTGCCTCCCATGCATACACACTTCTGAGAGTTGAGCTTATGGACTGTACCTCCACAGCCAGCCTGCTGGTACCCTTGGCTTCTAAAAGGCCTAGGCTCGCTGTTTGACGGAAGTGCTGCGAGAGGTAATTGGAATCTCCCGGCACACAAGACGAGTGCCTCCAAGCTCAATTCACGATTTCCCAGTAATTCTTGTGGTAGACAGGTGCTACATACTAAGTTCCATATGTGAGATGGTAGCTGAACGCCTTGTCCAAAAGCTTCTTACTTCTGAGAGTTGAGCCCACCCTCAGGCCCTCACAGTTCCACACTGCCTGCAGAGTGAGTTTCACACGTCTTCACCAGAGACGATTCCCAGAGGCTTCTGAGTACAAGTTAACAATGCAGACCTGGAGAGTATCTCCAGGTGGAGTAGAGTGGTAATCTTGGAACCTCCTGATTCAGAGTACTGCTACCTTCTCACTGCCATAGGAATGCAGCTAGTTGACAGCTGGCTTCAAGACATGCTTCCCTGTGAGAGCTGAGGACAGGGCAGAACCCTCCCGCATCCTGCCTGACTGTAGGAGTAGCTGCTAACATCCTTATGTTAGTGGCTGGGAGAGGTTGCGGGAAAAGCATGTGTGAGCACTGGGCCTGAACTCCCGTGTATCTGAGTTGAATACAGCGATTTCCAATGGCCTTCTTCAATCACAGTGTAGCTAGGTCCCAACTCCCATGTCCGAGTGGGTAGCAGACATCTGCCTCCCATGCATACACACTTCTGAGAGTTGAGCTTATGGCCTGTACCTCCACATCCAGCCTGCTGGTACCCTTGGCTTCTAATAGGCCTTGGCTCGCTGTTTGACAGAAGTGCTGGGAGAGGTAATTGGAATCACCCGGCACACAAGACTAGTGCCTCCAAGCTCAGTTCAGCGATTTCCTAGTAATTCCTGTGGTAGACTGGTGCTACATACTAAGTTCCATACGTGAGAGTGTAGCTGAACGCCTTATCCAAAACCATCTTACTTCTGAGAGTTGAGCTCAGCCACAGTCCCTCACAGTTCCACACTGCCTGCAGAGTGAGTTTCGGAGGTCTTCAGCAGAGACGTTTGCCAGAGGCTTCTGAGACGCAGCGTAACAATGCAGACCTGGAGGGTATCCCCAGGTGCAGTCGACTGGTAATCTTGGAACCTCCTGACTCAGAATACTGCTACCTTCTCACTGCCATAGGAATGCAGCTAGTTGACAGCTGGCTTCAAGACATGCTTCCCTGTGAGAGCTGAGGACAGGGCAGAACCCTCCCGCATCCTGCCTGACTGTAGGAGTAGCTGCTAACATCCTAATGTTAGTGGCTGGGAGAGGTTGCGGGAAAAGCATGTGTGAGCACTGGGCCTGAACTCCCGTGTATCTGAGTTGAATACAGCGATTTCCAATGGCCTTCTTCAATCACAGTGTAGCTGGGTTCCAACTCCCATGTCCGAGTGGGTAGCAGACATCTGCCTCCCATGCATACACACTTCTGAGAGTTGAGCTTATGGCCTGTACCTCCACATCCAGCCTGCTGGTACCCTTGGCTTCTAAAGGCCTAGGCTCGCTGTTTGACGGAAGTGCTGGGAGAGGTAATTGGAATCACCCGGCACACAAGACTAGTGCCTCCAAGCTCAGTTCAGCGATTTCCTAGTAATTCCTGTGGTAGACTGGTGCTACATACTAAGTTCCATACGTGAGAGGGTAGCTGAACGCCTTGTCCAAAACCATCTTACTTCTGAGAGTTGAGCTCAGCCTCAGTCCCTCACAGTTCCACACTGCCTGCAGAGTGAGTTTCGCAGGTCTTCAGCAGAGACGTTTGCCAGAGGCTTCTGAGACGCAGGGTAACAATGCAGACCTGGAGGGTATCCCCAGGTGCAGTCGACTGGTAATCTTGGAACCTCCTGACTCAGAATACTGCTACCTTCTCACTGCCATAGGAATGCAGCTAGTTGACAGCTAGCTGGCTTCAAGACATGCCTCCCTGAGAGAGCTGAGGACAGGGCAGAACCCTCCCGCATGCTGCCTGACTGTAGGAGTAGCTGCTAACATCCTAATGTTAGTGGCTGGGAGAGGTTGCGGGAAAAGCATGTGTGAGCACTGGGCCTGAACTCCCGTGTATCTGAGTTGAATACAGCCATTTCCAACGGCTTTCCTCAACCAGAGTGTAGCTATGTTCCAAATCCCATGTACGAGCGGGTAGCAGACATCTGCCTCCCATGCATACACACTTCTGAGAGTTGAGCTTATGGCCTGTACCTCCACATCCAGCCTGCTGGTACACTTGGCTTGTAAAAGGCCTAGGCTCGCTGTTTGACGGAAGTGCTGGGAGAGGTAATTGGAATCTCCCGGCACACAAGACGAGTGCCTCCAAGCTCAATTCACGATTTCCCAGTAATTCTTGTGGTAGACAGGTGCTACATACTAAGTTCCATATGTGAGATGGTAGCTGAACGCCTTGTCCAAAAGCATCTTACTTCCGAGAGTTGAGCCCACCCTCAGTCCCTCACAGTTCCACACTGCCTGCAGAGTGAGTTTCACACGTCTTCACCAGAGACGATTGCCAGAGGCTTCTGAGTACAAGTTAACAATGCAGACCTGGAGGGTATCTCCAGGTGCAGTAGAGGTGTAATCTTGGAACCTCCTGACTCAGAGTACTGCTACCTTCTCACTGCCATAGGAATGCAGCTAGTTGACAGCTGGCTTCAAGACATGCTTCCCTGTGAGAGCTGAGGACAGGGCAGAACCCTCGGGCATCCTGCCTGACTGTAGGAGTAGCTGCTAACATCCTAATGTTAGTGGCTGGGAGAGGTTGCGGTAAAAGCATGTGTGAGCACTGTGCCTGAACTCCCGTGTATCTGAGTTGAATACAGCGATTTCTAATGGCCTTCTTCAATCACAGTGTAGCTAGGTTCGAACTCCCATGTCCGAGTGGGTAGCAGACATCTGCCTCCCATGCATACACACTTCTGAGAGTTGAGCTTATGGCCTGTACCTCCACATCCAGCCTGCTGGTACCCTTGGCTTCTAATAGGCCTTGGCTCGCTGTTTGACGGAAGTGCTGGGAGGGGTAATTGGAATCACCCGGCACACAAGACTAGTGCCTCAAAGCTCAGTTCAGCGATTTCCTTGTAATTCCTGTGGTAGACTGGTGCTACATACTAAGTTCCATACGTGAGAGGGTAGCTGAACGCCTTGTCCAAAACCATCTTACTTCTGAGAGTTGAGCTCAGCCTCAGTCCCTCACAGTTCCACACTGCCTGCAGAGTGAGTTTCGCAGGTCTTCAGCAGAGATGTTTGCCAGAGGCTTCTGAGACGAGGGTAGCAATGGAGACCTGGAGGGTATCCCCAGGTGCAGTCGACTGGTAATCTTGGAACCTCCTGACTCAGAATACTGCTACCTTCTCACTGCCATAGGAATGCAGCTAGTTGACAGCTGGCTTGAAGATATGCTTCCCTGTGAGAGCTAAGGACAGGGTAGAACCCTCCCGCATGCTGCCTGACTGTAGGAGTAGCTGCTAACATCCTTATATTAGTGGCTGGGAGAGGTTGCGGGAAAAGCATGTGTGAGCACTGGGCCTGAACTCCCGTGTATCTGATTTGAATACAGCCATTTCCAACGACTTTTCTCAACCAGAGGGTAGCTAGGTTCCAAATCCCATGTACGAGCGGGTAGCAGACATCTGCCTCCCATGCATACACACTTCTGAGAGTTGAGCTTATGGACTTTACCTCCACAGCCAGCCTGCTGGTACCCTTGGCTTCTAAAAGGCCTAGGCTCGCTGTTTGACGGAAGTGCTGGGAGAGGTAATTGGAATCTCCCGGCACACAAGACGAGTGCCTCCAAGCTCAATTCACGATTTCCCAGTAATTCTTGTGGTAGACAGGTGCTACATACTAAGTTCCATATGTGAGAAAGTAGCTGAACGCCTTGTCCAAAAGCATCTTACTTCTGAGAGTTGAGCACACCCTCAGTCCCTCACACTTCCACACTGTCTGCAGAGTGAGTTTCACACGTCTTCACCAGAGACGATTGCCAGAGGCTTCTGAGTACAAGTTAACAATGCAGACCTGGAGGGTATCTCCAGGTGCAGTAGAGTGGTAATCTTGGAACCTCCTGACTAAGAGTACTGCTACCTTCTCACTGCCATAGGAATGCAGCTAGTTGACAGCTGGCTTCAAGACATGCTTCCCTGTGAGAGCTGAGGACAGGGCAGAACCCTCCCGCATGCTGCCTGACTGTAGGAGTAGCTGCTAACATCCTTATGTTAGTGGCTGGGAGAGGTTGCGGGAAAAGCATGTGTGAGCACTGGGCCTGAACTCCCGTGTATCTGAGTTGAATACAGCGATTTCCAACGGCTTTCCTCAACCAGAGTGTAGCTAGGTTCCAAATCCCATGTACGAGCGGGTAGCAGACACCTGCCTCCCATGCATACACACTTCTGAGAGTTGAGCTTATGGCCTGTACCTCCACAGCCAGCCTGCTGGTACCCTTGGCTTCTAAAAGGCCTAGGCTCGCTGTTTGACGGAAGTGCTGGGAGAGGTAATTGGAATCTCCCGGCACACAAGGCGAGTGCCTCCAAGCTCAATTCACGATTTCCCAGTAATTCTTGTGGTAGACAGGTGCTACATACTAAGTTCCATATGTGAGATGGTAGCTGAACGCCTTGTCCAAAAGCATCTTACTTCTGAGAGTTGAGCCCACCCTCAGTCCCTCACAGTTCCACACTGCCTGCAGAGTGAGTTTCACACGTCTTCACCGGAGACGATTGCCAGAGGCTTCTGAGTACAAGTTAACAATGCAGACCTGGAGGGTATCTCCAGGTGCAGTAGAGTGGTAATCTTGGAACCTCCTGACTCAGAGTACTGCTACCTTCTCACTGCCATAGGAATGCAGCTAGTTGACAGCTGGCTTCAAGACATGCTTCCCTGTGAGAGCTGAGGACAGGGCAGAACCCTCCCGCATGCTGCCTGACTGTAGGAGTAGCTGCTAACATCCTTATGTTAGTGGCTGGGAGAGGTTGCGGGAAAAGCATGTGTGAGCACTGGGCCTGAACTCCCGTGTATCTGAGTTGAATACAGCGATTTCCATGGCCTTCTTCAATCACAGTGTAGCTAGGTTCCAACTCCCATGTCCGAGTGGGTAGCAGACATCTGCCTCCCATGCATATACACTTCTGAGAGTTGAGCTTATGGCCTGTACCTCCACAGCCAGCCTGCTGGTACCCTTGGCTTCTAAAAGGCCTTGGCTCCCTGTTTGACGGAAGTGCTGGGAGAGGTAATTGGAATCACCCGGCACACAAGACTAGTGCCTCCAAGCTCAGTTCAGCGATTTCCTAGTTATTCCTGTGGTAGACTGGTGCTACATACTAAGTTCCATACGAGAGAGGGTAGCTGAACGCCTTGTCCAAAACCATCTTACTTCTGAGAGTTGAGCTCAGCCTCAGTCCCTCACAGTTCCACACTGCCTGCAGAGTGAGTTTCGCAGGTCTTCAGCAGAGACGTTTGCCAGAGGCTTCTGAGACGCAGGGTAACAATGCAGACCTGGAGGGTATCCCCAGGTGCAGTCGACTGGTAATCTTGGAACCTCCTGACTCAGAATACTGCTACCTTCTCACTGCCATAGGAATGCAGCTAGTTGACAGCTGGCTTCAAGACATGCTTCCCTGTGAGAGCTGAGGACAGGGCAGAACCCTCCCGCATGCTGCCTGACTGTAGGAGTAGCTGCTAACATCCTTATGTTAGTGGCTGGGAGAGGTTGCGGGAAAAGCATGTGTGAGCACTGGGCCTGAACTCCCGTGTATCTGAGTTGAATACAGCGATTTCCAACGGCTTTCCTCAACCAGAGAGTAGCTAGGTTCCAAATCCCATGTACGAGCGGGTAGCAGACATCTGCCTCCCATGCATACACACTTCTGAGAGTTGAGCTTATGGCCTGTACCTCCACAGCCAGCCTGCTGGTACCCTTGGCTTCTAAAAGGCCTAGGCTCGCTGTTTGACGGAAGTGCTGGGAGAGGTAATTGGAATCTCCCGGCACACAAGGCGAGTGCCTCCAAGCTCAATTCACGATTTCCCAGTAATTCTTGTGGTAGACAGGTGCTACATACTAAGTTCCATATGTGAGATGGTAGCTGAACGCCTTGTCCAAAAGCATCTTACTTCTGAGAGTTGAGCCCACCCTCAGTCCCTCACAGTTCCACACTGCCTGCAGAGTGAGTTTCACACGTCTTCACCGGAGACGATTGCCAGAGGCTTCTGAGTACAAGTTAACAATGCAGACCTGGAGGGTATCTCCAGGTGCAGTAGAGTGGTAATCTTGGAAACTCCTGACTCAGAGTACTGCTACCTTCTCACTGCCATAGGAATGCAGCTTGTTGACAGCTGGCTTCAAGACATGCTTCCCTGTGAGAGCTGAGGACAGGGCAGAACCCTCCCGCATGCTGCCTGACTGTAGGAGTAGCTGCTAACATCCTTATGTTAGTGGCTGGGAGAGGTTGCGGGAAAAGCATGTGTGAGCACTGGGCCTGAACTCCCGTGTATCTGAGTTGAATACAGCGATTTCCATGGACTTCTTCAATCACAGTGTAGCTAGGTTCCAACTCCCATGTCCGAGTGGGTAGCAGACATCTGCCTCCCATGCATACACACTTCTGAGAGTTGAGCTTATGGCCTGTACCTCCACATCCAGCCTGCTGGTACCCTTGGCTTCTAAAAGGCCTAGGATATCTGTTTGACGGAAGTGCTGGGAGAGGTAATTGGAATCTCCCGGCACACAAGACGAGTGCCTCCAAGCTCAATTCACGATTTCCCAGTAATTCTTGTGGTAGACAGGTGCTACATACTAAGTTCCATTTGTGAGAAGGTAGCTGAACGCCTTGTCCAAAAGCATCTTACTTCTGAGAGTTGAGCACACCCTCAGTCCCTCACACTTCCACACTGCCTGCAGAGTGAGTTTCACACGTCTTCACCAGAGACGATTGCCAGAGGCTTCTGAGTACGTTAACAATGCAGACCTGGAGGGTATCTCCAGGTGCAGTAGAGCGGTAATCTTGGAACCTCCTGACTCAGAGTACTGCTACCTTCTCACTGCCATAGGAATGCAGCTAGTTGACAGCTGACTTCAAGACATGCTTCCCTGTGAGAGCTGAGGACAGGGCAGAACCCTCCCGCATCCTGCCTGACTGTAGGAGTAGCTGCTAACATCCTTATGTTAGTGGCTTGGAGAGGTTGCGGGAAAAGCATGTGTGAGCACTGGGCCTGAACTCCCGTGTATCTGAGTTGAATACAGCGATTTCCAACGGCTTTCCTCAACCAGAGTGTAGCTAGGTTCCAAATCCCATGTACGAGCGGGTAGCAGACATCTGCCTCCCATGCATACACACTTCTGAGAGTTGAGCTTATAGCCTGTACCTCCACATCCAGCCTGCTGGTACCCTTGGCTTCTAAAAGGCCTAGGCTCGCTGTTTGACGGAAGTGCTGGGAGAGGTAATTGGAATATCCCGGCACACAAGGCGAGTGCCTCCAAGCTCATATCACGATTTCCCAGTAATTCTTGTGGTAGACAGGTGCTACACACTAAGTTCCATATGTGAGATGGTAGCTGAACGCCTTGTCCAAAAGCATCTTACTTCTGAGAGTTGAGCCCACCCTCAGTCCCTCACAGTTCCACACTGCCTGCAGAGTGAGTTTCACACGTCTTCAGCAGAGACGATTGCCAGAGGCTTCTGAGTACAAGTTAACAATGCAGACCTGGAGGGTATCTCCAGGTGCAGTAGAGTGGTAATCTTGGAACCTCCTGACTCAGAGTACTGCTACCTTCTCACTGCCATAGGAATGCAGCTAGTTGACAGCTGGCTTCAAGACATGCTTCCCTGTGAGAGCTGAGGACAGGGCAGAACCCTCCCGCATGCTGCCTGACTGTAGGAGTAGCTGCTAACATCCTAATATTAGTGGCTTGGAGAGGTTGCGGGAAAAGCATGTGTGAGCACTGGGCCTGAACTCCCGTGTATCTGAGTTGAATACAGCGATTTCCAATGGCCTTCTTCAATCACAGTGTAGCTAGGTTCCAACTCCCATGTCCGAGTGGGTAGCATACATCTGCCTCCCATGCATATACACTTCTGAGAGTTGAGCTTATGGCCTGTACCTCCACAGCCAGCCTGCTGGTACCCTTGGCTTCTAAAGACCTAGGCTCGCTGTTTGACGGAAGTGCTGGGAGAGGTAATTGGAATCACCCGGCACACAAGACTAGTGCCTCCAAGCTCAGTTCAGCGATTTCCTAGTAATTCCTGTGGTAGACTGGTGCTACATACTAAGTTCCATACGTGAGAGGGTAGCTGAACGCCTTGTCCAAAACCATCTTACTTCTGAGAGTTGAGCTCAGCCTCAGTCCCTCACAGTTCCACACTGCCTGCAGAGTGAGTTTCGCAGGTGTTCAGCAGAGACGTTTGCCAGAGGCTTCTGAGACGCAGGGTAACAATGCAGACCTGGAGGGTATCCCCAGGTGCAGTCGACTGGTAATCTTGGAACCTCCTGACTCAGAATACTGCTACCTTCTCACTGCCATAGGAATGCAGCTAGTTGACAGCTGGCTTCAAGACATGCTTCCCTGTGAGAGCTGAGGACAGGGCAGAACCCTCCCGCATGCTGCCTGACTGTAGGAGTAGCTGCTAACATCCTTATGTTAGTGGCGGGGAGACGTTGCGGGAAAAGCATGTGTGAGCCTTGGGCCTGAACTCCCGTGTATCTGAGTTGAATACAGCGATTTCCAACGGCTTTCCTCAACCAGAGTGTAGCTAGGTTCCAAATCCCATGTACGAGCGGGTAGCAGACATCTGCCTCCCATGCATACACACTTCTGAGAGTTGAGCTTATGGCCTGTACCTCCACATCCAGCCTGCTGGTACCCTTGGCTTCTAAAAGGCCTAGGCTCGCTGTTTGACGGAAGTGCTGGGAGAGGTAATTAGAATCTCCCGGCACACAAGACGAGTGCCTCCAAGCTCAATTCACGATTTCCCAGTAATTCTTGTGGTAGACAGGTGCTACATACTAAGTTCCATATGTGAGAAGGTAGCTGAACGCCTTGTCCAAAAGCATCTTACTTCTGAGAGTTGAGCACACCCTCAGTCCCTCACACTTCCACACTGCCTGCAGAGTGAGTTTCACACGTCTTCACCGGAGACGATTGCCAGAGGCTTCTGAGTACAAGTTAACAATGCAGACCTGGAGGGTATCTCCAGGTGCAGTAGAGTGGTAATCTTGGAACCTCCTGACTCAGAGTACTGCTACCTTCTCACTGCCATAGGAATGCAGCTAGTTGACAGCTGGCTTCAAGACATGTTTCCCTGTGAGAGCTGAGGACAGGGCAGAACCCTCCCGCATGCTGCCTGACTGTAGGAGTAGCTGCTAACATCCTTATGTTAGTGGCTGGGAGAGGTTGCGGGAAAAGCATGTGTGAGCACTGGGCCTGAACTCCCGTGTACCTGAGTTGAATACAGCGATTTCCAACGGCTTTCCTCAACCAGAGTGTAGCTAGCTTCCAAATCCCATGTACGAGCGGGTAGCAGACATCTGCCTCCCATGCATACACACTTCTGAGAGTTGAGCTTATGGCCTGTACCTCCACACCCAGCCTGCTGGTACCCTTGGCTTCTAAAAGGCCTAGGCTCGCTGTTTGACGGAAGTGCTGGGAGAGGTAATTGGAATCACCCAGCACACAAGACTAGTGCCTCTAAGCTCAGTTCAGCGATTTCCTAGTAATTCCTGTGGTAGACTGGTGCTACATACTAACTTCCATACGTGAGAGGGTAGCTGAACGCCTTGTCCAAAACAATCTTACTTCTGAGAGTTGAGCTCACCCTCAGTCCCTCACAGTACCACACTGCATGCAGAGTGAGTTTCGCAGGTCTTCAGCAGAGACGTTTGCCAGAGGCTTCTGAGACGCAGGGTAACAATGCAGACCTGGAGGGTATCCCCAGGTGCAGTCGACTGGTAATCTTGGAACCTCCTGACTCAGAATACTGCTACCCTCTCACTGCCATAGGAATGCAGCTAGTTGACAGCTGGCTTCAAGACATGCTTCCCTGTGAGAGCTGAGGACAGGGCCGAACCCTCCCGCATGCTGCCTGACTGTAGGAGTAGCTGCTAACATCCTTATGTTTGTGGCTGGGAGAGGTTGTGGGAAAAGCATGTGTGAGCACTGGGCCTGAACTCCCGTGTATCTGAGTTGAATACAGCGATTTCCAACGGCTTTCCTCAACCAGAGTGTAGCTAGGTTCCAAATCCCATGTACGAGCGGGTAGCAGACATCTGCCTCCCATGCATACACACTTCTGAGAGTTGAGCTTATGGCCTGTACCTCCACAGCCAGCCTGCTGGTACCCTTGGCTTCTAAAAGGCCTAGGCTCGCTGTTTGACGGAAGTGCTGGGAGAGGTAATTGGAATCTCCCCGCACACAAGACGAGTGCCTCCAAGCTCAATTCACGATTTCCCAGTAATTCTTGTGGTAGACAGGTGCTACATACTAAGTTCCATATGTGAGAAGGTAGCTGAACGCCTTGTCCAAAAGCATCTTACTTCTGAGAGTTGAGCACACCCTCAGTCCCTCACACTTCCACACTGCCTGCAGAGTGAGTTTCACACGTCTTCACCAGAGACGATTGCCAGAGGCTTCTGAGTACAAGTTAACAATGCAGACCTGGAGGGTATCTCCAGGTGCAGTAGAGTGGTAGTCTTGGAACCTCCTGACTCAGAGTACTGCTACCTTCTCACTGCCATAGGAATGCAGCTAGTTGACAGCTGGCTTCAAGACATGCTTCCCTGTGAGAGCTGAGGACAGGGCCGAACCCTCCCGCATGCTGCCTGACTGTAGGAGTAGCTGCTAACATCCTTATGTTAGTGGCTGGGAGAGGTTGCGGGAAAAGCATTTGTGAGCACTGGGCCTGAACTCCCGTGTATCTGAGTTGAATACAGCGATTTCCAACGGCTTTCCTCAACCAGAGTGTAGCTAGTTTCCAAATCCCATGTACGAGCGGGTAGCAGACATCTGCCTCCCATGCATACACACTTCTGAGAGTTGAGCTTATGGCCTGTACCTCCACAGCCAGCCTGCTGGTACCCTTGGCTTCTAAAAGGCCTAGGCTCGCTGTTTGACGGAAGTGCTGGGAGAGGTAAATGGAATCTCCCGGCACACAAGGCGAGTGCCTCCAAGCTCAATTCACGATTTCCCAGTAATTCTTGTGGTAGACAGGTGCTACATACTAAGTTCCATATGTGAGAAGGTAGCTGAACACCTTGTCCAAAAGCATCTTACTTCTGAGAGTTGAGCTCAGCCTCAGTCCCTCACACTTCCACACTGCCTGCAGAGTGAGTTTCCCAGGTCTTCAGCAGAGACGTTTGCCAGAGGCTTCTGAGTACGTTAACAATGCAGACCTGGAGGGTATACCCAGGTGCAGTCGACTGGTAATCTTGGAACCTCCTGACTAAGAATACTGCTACCTTCTCACTGCCATAGGAATGCAGCTAGTTGACAGCTAGCTGGCTTCAAGACATGCTTCCCTGAGAGAGCTGAGGACAGGGCAGAACCCTCCCGCATGCTGCCTGACTGTAGGAGTAGCTGCTAACATCCTCATGTTAGTGGCTGGGAGAGGTTGCGGGAAAAGCATGTGTGAGCACTGGGCCTGAACTCCCGTGTATCTGAGTAGAATACAGCGATTTTCAACGGCTTTCCTCAACCATAGTGTAGGTAGGTTCCAAATCCCATGTACGAGCGGGTAGCAGACATCTGCCTCCCATGCATACACACTTCTGAGAGTTGAGCTTATGGCCTGTACGTCCACATCAAGCCTGCTGGTACCCTTGGCTTCTAAAAGGCCTAGGCTCGCTGTTTGACGGAAGTGCTGGGAGAGGTAATTGGAATCTCCCGGCACACAAGACGAGTGCCTCCAAGCTCAATTCACGATTTCCCAGTAATTCTTGTGGTAGACAGGTGCTACATACTAAGTTCCATATGTGAGATGGTAGCTGAACGCCTTGTCCAAAAGCTTCTTACTTCTGAGAGTTGAGCCCACCCTCAGGCCCTCACAGTTCCACACTGCCTGCAGAGTGAGTTTCACACGTCTTCACCAGAGACGATTCCCAGAGGCTTCTGAGTACAAGTTAACAATGCAGACCTGGAGGGTATCTCCAGGTGCAGTAGTGGTAATCTTGGAACCTCCTGACTCAGAGTACCGCTACCTTCTCACTGCCATAGGAATGCAGCTAGTTGACAGCTGGCTTCAAGACATGCTTCCCTGTGAGAGCTGAGGACAGGGCAGAACCCTCCCGCATGCTGCCTGACTGTAGGAGTAGCTGCTAACATCCTTATGTTAGTGGCTGGGAGAGGTTGTGGGAAAAGCATGTGTGAGCACTGGGCCTGAACTCCCGTGTATCTGAGTTGAATACAGCGATTTCCAATGGCCTTCTTCAATCAGAGTGTAGCTAGGTCCCAACTCCCATGTCCGAGTGGGTAGCAGACATCTGCCTCCCATGCATACACACTTCTGAGAGTTGAGCTTATGGCCTGTACCTCCACATCCAGCCTGCTGGTACCCTTGGCTTCTAAAAGGCCTAGGCTCGCTGTTTGACGGAAGTGCTGGGAGAGGTAATTGGAATCACCCGGCACACAAGACTAGTGCCTCGAAGCTCAGTTCAGCGATTTCCTAGTAATTCCTGTGGTAGACTGGTGCTACATACTAAGTTCCATACGTGAGAGGGTAGCTGAACGCCTTGTCCAAAACCATCTTACTTCTGAGAGTTGAGCTCAGCCTCAGTCCCTCACAGTTCCACACTGCCTGCAGAGTGAGTTTCGCAGGTCTTCAGCAGAGACGTTTGCCAGAGGCTTCTGAGACGCAGGGTAACAATGCAGACCTGGAGGGTATACCCAGGTGCAGTCGACTGGTAATCTTGGGACCTCCTGACTCAGAATACTGCTACCTTCTCACTGCCATAGGAATGCAGCTAGTTGACAGCTGACTTCAAGACATGCTTCCCTGTGAGAGCTGAGGACAGGGCAGAACCCTCCCGCATGCTGCCTGACTGTAGGAGTAGCTGCTAACATCCTTATGTTAGTGGCTGGGAGAGGTTGCGGGAAAAGCATGTGTGAGCACTGGGCCTGAACTCCCGTGTATCTGAGTTGAATACAGCGATTTCCAATGGCTTTCCTCAACCAGAGTGTAGCTAGGTTCCAAATCCCATGTACGAGCGGGTAGCAGACATCTGCCTCCCATGCATACACACTTCTGAGAGTTGAGATTATGGCCTGTACCTCCACATCCAGCCTGCTGGTACCCTTGGCTTCTAATAGGCCTTGGCTCGCTGTTTGACAGAAGTGCTGGGAGAGGTAATTGGAATCACCCGGTACACAAGACTAGTGCCTCAAAGCTCAGTTCAGCGATTTCCTAGTAATTCCTGTGGTAGACTGGTGCTACATACTAAGTTCCATACGTGAGAGGGTAGCTGAACGCCTTGTCCAAAAGCATCTTACTTCTGAGAGTTGAGCACACCCTCAGTCCCTCACACTTCCACACTGCCTGCAGAGTGAGTTTCAACGTCTTCACCAGAGACGATTGCCAGAGGCTTCTGAGTACAAGTTACACTGCAGACCTGGAGGGTATCTCCAGGTGCAGTAGAGTGGTAATCTTGGAACCTCCTGACTCAGAGTACTGCTACCTTCTCACTGCCATAGGAATGCAGCTAGTTGACAGCTGGCTTCAAGACATGCTTCCCTGTGAGAGCTGAGGACAGGGCAGAACCCTCCCGCATGCTGCCTGACTGTAGGAGTAGCTGCTAACATCCTTATGTTAGTGGCTGGGAGAGTTTGCGGGAAAAGCATGTGTGAGCACTGGGCCTGAACTCCCGTGTATCTGAGTTGAATACAGCGATTTCCAATGGCCTTCTTCAATCACAGTGTAGCTAGGTTCCAACTCCCATGTCCGAGTGGGTAGCAGACATCTGCCTCCCATGCATACACACTTCTGAGAGTTGAGCTTATGGCCTGTACCTCCACATCCAGCCTGCTGGTACCCTTGGCTTCTAAAGGCCTAGGCTCGCTGTTTGACGGAAATGCTGGGAGAGGTAATTGGAATCACACGGCACACAAGACTAGTGCCTCCAAGCTCATTTCAGCGATTTCCTAGTAATTCCTGTGGTAGACTGGTGCTACATACTAAGTTCCATACGTGAGAGGGTAGCTGAACGCCTTGTCCAAAACCATCTTACTTCTGAGAGTTGAGCTCAGCCTCAGTCCCTCACAGTTCCACACTGCCTGCAGAGTGAGTTTCGCAGGTCTTCAGCAGAGACGTTTGCCAGAGGCTTCTGAGACGCAGGGTAACAATGCAGACCTGGAGGGTATCCCCAGGTGCAGTCGACTGGTAATCTTGGAACCTCCTGACTCAGAATACTGCTACATTCTCACTGCCATAGGAATGCAGCTAGTTGACAGCTAGCTGGCTTCAAGACATGCCTCCCTGAGAGAGCTGAGGACAGGGCAGAACCCTCCCGCATGCTGCCTGACTGTAGGAGTAGCTGCTAACATCCTAATGTTAGTGGCTGGGAGAGGTTGCGGGAAAAGCATGTGTGAGCACTGGGCCTGAAATCCCGTGTGTCTGAGTTGAATACAGCGATTTCCAACGGCTTTCCTCAACCAGAGTGTAGCTAGGTTCCAAATCCCATGTACGAGCGGGTAGCAGACATCTGCCTCCCATGCATACACACTTCTGAGAGTTGAGCTTATGGCCTGTACCTCCACAGCCAGCCTGCTGGTACCCTTGGCTTCTAAAAGGCCTTGGCTCGCTGTTTGACAGAAGTGCTGGGAGAGGTAATTGGAATCACCCGGCACACAAGACTAGTGCCTCCAAGCTCAGTTCAGCGATTTCCTAGTAATTCCTGTGGTAGACTGGTGCTACATACTAAGTTCCATACGTGAGAGGGTAGCTGAACGCCTTGTCCAAAACCATCTTACTTCCGAGAGTTGAGCCCACCCTCAGTCCCTCAGAGTTCCACACTGCCTGCAGAGTGAGTTTCGCAGGTCTTCAGCAGAGATGTTTGCCAGAGGCTTCTGAGACGCAGGGTAACAATGCAGACCTGGAGGGTATCCCCAGGTGCAGTCGACTGGTAATCTTGGAACCTCCTGACTCAGAATACTGCTACCTTCTCACTGCCATAGGAATGCAGCTAGTTGACAGCTGGCTTCAAGACATGCTTCCCTGTGAGAGCTGAGGACAGGGCAGAACCCTCCCGCATGCTGCCTGACTGTAGGAGTAGCTGCTAACATCCTTATGTAAGTGGCTGGGAGAGGTTGCGGGAAAAGCATGTGTGAGCACTGGGCCTGAACTCCCGTGTATCTGATTTGAATACAGCCATTTCCAACGACTTTTCTCAACCAGAGTGTAGCTAGGTTCCAAATCCCATGTACGAGCGGGTAGCAGACATCTGCCTCCCATGCATACACACTTCTGAGAGTTGAGCTTATGGCCTGTACCTCCACATCCAGCCTGCTGGTACCCTTGGCTTCTAAAAGGCCTAGGCTCGCTGTTTGACGGAAGTGCTGGGAGAGGTAATTGGAATCTCCCGGCACACAAGACGAGTGCCTCCAAGCTCAATTCACGATTTCCCAGTAATTCTTGTGGTAGACAGGTGCTACATACTAAGTTCCATATGTGAGAAGGTAGCTGAACGCCTTGTCCAAAAGCATCTTACTTCTGAGAGTTGAGCACACCCTCAGTCCCTCACACTTCCACACTGCCTGCAGAGTGAGTTTCACACGTCTTCACCAGAGACGATTGCCAGAGGCTTCTGAGTACAAGTTACACTGCAGACCTGGAGGGTATCTCCAGGTGCAGTAGAGTGGTAATCTTGGAACCTCCTGACTCAGAGTACTGCTACCTTCTCACTGCCATAGGAATGCAGCTAGTTGACAGCTGGCTTCAAGACATGCTTCCCTGTGAGAGCTGAGGACAGGGCAGAACCCTCCCGCATGCTGCCTGACTGTAGGAGTAGCTGCTAACATCCTTATATTAGTGGCTGGGAGAGGTTGCGGGAAAAGCATGTGTGAGCACTGGGCCTGAACTCCCGTGTATCTGAGTTGAATACAGCGATTTCCAATGGCCTTCTTCAATCACAGTGTAGCTAGGTTCCAACTCCCATGTCCGAGTGGGTAGCAGACATCTGCCTCCCATGCATACACATTTCTGAGAGTTGAGCTTATGACCTGTACCTCCACATCCAGCCTGCTGGTACCCTTGGCTTCTAAAGGCCTAGGCTCGCTGTTTGACGGAAATGCTGGGAGAGGTAATTGGAATCACCCGGCACACAAGCCTAGTGCCTCCAAGCTCAGTTCAGCGATTTCCTAGTAATTTCTGTGGTAGACTGGTGCTACATACTAAGTTCCATACGTGAGAGGGTAGCTGAACGCCTTGTCCAAAACCATCTTACTTCTGAGAGTTGAGCTCAGCCTCAGTCCCTCACAGTTCCACACTGCCTGCAGAGTGAGTTTCGCAGGTCTTCAGCAGAGACGTTTGCCAGAGGCTTCTGAGACGCAGGGTAACAATGCAGACCTGGAGGGTATCCCCAGGTGCAGTCGACTGGTAATCTTGGAACCTCCTGACTCAGAATACTGCTACATTCTCACTGCCATAGGAATGCAGCTAGTTGACAGCTAGCTGGTTTAAAGACATGCCTCCCTGAGAGAGCTGAGGACAGGGCAGAACCCTCCCGCATGCTGCCTGACTGTAGGAGTAGCTGCTAACATCCTAATGTTAGTGGCTGGGAGAGGTTGCGGGAAAAGCATGTGTGAGCACTGGGCCTGAACTCCCGTGTATCTGAGTTGAATACAGCGATTTCCAACGGCTTTCCTCAACCAGAGTGTAGCTAGGTTCCAAATCCCATGTACGAGCGGGAAGCAGACATCTGCCTCCCATGCATACACACTTCTGAGAGTTGAGCTTATGGACTGTACCTCCACAGCCAGCCTGCTGGTACCCTTGGCTTCTAAAAGGCCTAGGCTCGCTGTTTGACGGAAGTGCTGCGAGAGGTAATTGGAATCTCCCGGCACACAAGACGAGTGCCTCCAAGCTCAATTCACGATTTCCCAGTAATTCTTGTGGTAGACAGGTGCTACATACTAAGTTCCATATGTGAGATGGTAGCTGAACGCCTTGTCCAAAAGCTTCTTACTTCTGAGAGTTGAGCCCACCCTCAGGCCCTCACAGTTCCACACTGCCTGCAGAGTGAGTTTCACACGTCTTCACCAGAGACGATTCCCAGAGGCTTCTGAGTACAAGTTAACAATGCAGACCTGGAGAGTATCTCCAGGTGGAGTAGAGTGGTAATCTTGGAACCTCCTGATTCAGAGTACTGCTACCTTCTCACTGCCATAGGAATGCAGCTAGTTGACAGCTGGCTTCAAGACATGCTTCCCTGTGAGAGCTGAGGACAGGGCAGAACCCTCCCGCATCCTGCCTGACTGTAGGAGTAGCTGCTAACATCCTTATGTTAGTGGCTGGGAGAGGTTGCGGGAAAAGCATGTGTGAGCACTGGGCCTGAACTCCCGTGTATCTGAGTTGAATACAGCGATTTCCAATGGCCTTCTTCAATCACAGTGTAGCTAGGTCCCAACTCCCATGTCCGAGTGGGTAGCAGACATCTGCCTCCCATGCATACACACTTCTGAGAGTTGAGCTTATGGCCTGTACCTCCACATCCAGCCTGCTGGTACCCTTGGCTTCTAATAGGCCTTGGCTCGCTGTTTGACAGAAGTGCTGGGAGAGGTAATTGGAATCACCCGGCACACAAGACTAGTGCCTCCAAGCTCAGTTCAGCGATTTCCTAGTAATTCCTGTGGTAGACTGGTGCTACATACTAAGTTCCATACGTGAGAGTGTAGCTGAACGCCTTATCCAAAACCATCTTACTTCTGAGAGTTGAGCTCAGCCACAGTCCCTCACAGTTCCACACTGCCTGCAGAGTGAGTTTCGGAGGTCTTCAGCAGAGACGTTTGCCAGAGGCTTCTGAGACGCAGCGTAACAATGCAGACCTGGAGGGTATCCCCAGGTGCAGTCGACTGGTAATCTTGGAACCTCCTGACTCAGAATACTGCTACCTTCTCACTGCCATAGGAATGCAGCTAGTTGACAGCTGGCTTCAAGACATGCTTCCCTGTGAGAGCTGAGGACAGGGCAGAACCCTCCCGCATCCTGCCTGACTGTAGGAGTAGCTGCTAACATCCTAATGTTAGTGGCTGGGAGAGGTTGCGGGAAAAGCATGTGTGAGCACTGGGCCTGAACTCCCGTGTATCTGAGTTGAATACAGCGATTTCCAATGGCCTTCTTCAATCACAGTGTAGCTGGGTTCCAACTCCCATGTCCGAGTGGGTAGCAGACATCTGCCTCCCATGCATACACACTTCTGAGAGTTGAGCTTATGGCCTGTACCTCCACATCCAGCCTGCTGGTACCCTTGGCTTCTAAAGGCCTAGGCTCGCTGTTTGACGGAAGTGCTGGGAGAGGTAATTGGAATCACCCGGCACACAAGACTAGTGCCTCCAAGCTCAGTTCAGCGATTTCCTAGTAATTCCTGTGGTAGACTGGTGCTACATACTAAGTTCCATACGTGAGAGGGTAGCTGAACGCCTTGTCCAAAACCATCTTACTTCTGAGAGTTGAGCTCAGCCTCAGTCCCTCACAGTTCCACACTGCCTGCAGAGTGAGTTTCGCAGGTCTTCAGCAGAGACGTTTGCCAGAGGCTTCTGAGACGCAGGGTAACAATGCAGACCTGGAGGGTATCCCCAGGTGCAGTCGACTGGTAATCTTGGAACCTCCTGACTCAGAATACTGCTACCTTCTCACTGCCATAGGAATGCAGCTAGTTGACAGCTAGCTGGCTTCAAGACATGCCTCCCTGAGAGAGCTGAGGACAGGGCAGAACCCTCCCGCATGCTGCCTGACTGTAGGAGTAGCTGCTAACATCCTAATGTTAGTGGCTGGGAGAGGTTGCGGGAAACGCATGTGTGAGCACTGGGCCTGAACTCCCGTGTATCTGAGTTGAATACAGCCATTTCCAACGGCTTTCCTCAACCAGAGTGTAGCTATGTTCCAAATCCCATGTACGAGCGGGTAGCAGACATCTGCCTCCCATGCATACACACTTCTGAGAGTTGAGCTTATGGCCTGTACCTCCACATCCAGCCTGCTGGTACACTTGGCTTGTAAAAGGCCTAGGCTCGCTGTTTGACGGAAGTGCTGGGAGAGGTAATTGGAATCTCCCGGCACACAAGACGAGTGCCTCCAAGCTCAATTCACGATTTCCCAGTAATTCTTGTGGTAGACAGGTGCTACATACTAAGTTCCATATGTGAGATGGTAGCTGAACGCCTTGTCCAAAAGCATCTTACTTCCGAGAGTTGAGCCCACCCTCAGTCCCTCACAGTTCCACACTGCCTGCAGAGTGAGTTTCACACGTCTTCACCAGAGACGATTGCCAGAGGCTTCTGAGTACAAGTTAACAATGCAGACCTGGAGGGTATCTCCAGGTGCAGTAGAGGTGTAATCTTGGAACCTCCTGACTCAGAGTACTGCTACCTTCTCACTGCCATAGGAATGCAGCTAGTTGACAGCTGGCTTCAAGACATGCTTCCCTGTGAGAGCTGAGGACAGGGCAGAACCCTCCCGCATCCTGCCTGACTGTAGGAGTAGCTGCTAACATCCTAATGTTAGTGGCTGGGAGAGGTTGCGGTAAAAGCATGTGTGAGCACTGTGCCTGAACTCCCGTGTATCTGAGTTGAATACAGCGATTTCTAATGGCCTTCTTCAATCACAGTGTAGCTAGGTTCGAACTCCCATGTCCGAGTGGGTAGCAGACATCTGCCTCCCATGCATACACACTTCTGAGAGTTGAGCTTATGGCCTGTACCTCCACATCCAGCCTGCTGGTACCCTTGGCTTCTAATAGGCCTTGGCTCGCTGTTTGACGGAAGTGCTGGGAGGGGTAATTGGAATCACACGGCACACAAGACTAGTGCCTCAAAGCTCAGTTCAGCGATTTCCTTGTAATTCCTGTGGTAGACTGGTGCTACATACTAAGTTCCATACGTGAGAGGGTAGCTGAACGCCTTGTCCAAAACCATCTTACTTCTGAGAGTTGAGCTCAGCCTCAGTCCCTCACAGTTCCACACTGCCTGCAGAGTGAGTTTCGCAGGTCTTCAGCAGAGATGTTTGCCAGAGGCTTCTGAGACGCAGGGTAGCAATGGAGACCTGGAGGGTATCCCCAGGTGCAGTCGACTGGTAATCTTGGAACCTCCTGACTCAGAATACTGCTACCTTCTCACTGCCATAGGAATGCAGCTAGTTGACAGCTGGCTTGAAGATATGCTTCCCTGTGAGAGCTAAGGACAGGGTAGAACCCTCCCGCATGCTGCCTGACTGTAGGAGTAGCTGCTAACATCCTTATATTAGTGGCTGGGAGAGGTTGCGGGAAAAGCATGTGTGAGCACTGGGCCTGAACTCCCGTGTATCTGATTTGAATACAGCCATTTCCAACGACTTTTCTCAACCAGAGGGTAGCTAGGTTCCAAATCCCATGTACGAGCGGGTAGCAGACATCTGCCTCCCATGCATACACACTTCTGAGAGTTGAGCTTATGGACTGTACCTCCACAGCCAGCCTGCTGGTACCCTTGGCTTCTAAAAGGCCTAGGCTCGCTGTTTGACGGAAGTGCTGGGAGAGGTAATTGGAATCTCCCGGCACACAAGACGAGTGCCTCCAAGCTCAATTCACGATTTCCCAGTAATTCTTGTGGTAGACAGGTGCTACATACTAAGTTCCATATGTGAGATGGTAGCTGAACGCCTTGTCCAAAAGCATCTTACTTCTGAGAGTTGAGCACACCCTCAGTCCCTCACACTTCCAGACTGCCTGCAGAGTGAGTTTCACACGTCTTCACCAGAGACGATTGCCAGAGGCTTCTGAGTACAAGTTACACTGCAGACCTGGAGGGTATCTCCAGGTGCAGTAGAGTGGTAATCTTGGAACCTCCTTACTCAGAGTACTGCTACCTTCTCACTGCCATTGGAATGCAGCTAGTTGACAGCTGGCTTCAAGACATGCTTCCCTGTGAGAGCTGAGGACAGGGCAGAACCCTCGGGCATCCTGCCTGACTGTAGGAGTAGCTGCTAACATCCTAATGTTAGTGGCTGGGAGAGGTTGCGGTAAAAGCATGTGTGAGCACTGTGCCTGAACTCCCGTGTATCTGAGTTGAATACAGCGATTTCTAATGGCCTTCTTCAATCACAGTGTAGCTAGGTTCCAACTCCCATGTCCGAGTGGGTAGCAGACATCTGCCTCCCATGCATACACACTTCTGAGAGTTGAGCTTATGGCCTGTACCTCCACATCCAGCCTGCTGGTACCCTTGGCTTCTAATAGGCCTTGGCTCGCTGTTTGACGGAAGTGCTGGGAGAGGTAATTGGAATCACCCGGCACACAAGACTAGTGCCTCAAAGCTCAGTTCAGCGATTTCCTTGTAATTCCTGTGGTAGACTGGTGCTACATACTAAGTTCCATACGTGAGAGGGTAGCTGAACGCCTTGTCCAAAACCATCTTACTTCTGAGAGTTGAGCTCAGCCTCAGTCCCTCACAGTTCCACACTGCCTGCAGAGTGAGTTTCGCAGGTCTTCAGCAGAGATGTTTGCCAGAGGCTTCTGAGACGCAGGGTAGCAATGGAGACCTGGAGGGTATCCCCAGGTGCAGTCGACTGGTAATCTTGGAACCTCCTGACTCAGAATACTGCTACCTTCTCACTGCCATAGGAATGCAGCTAGTTGACAGCTGGCTTGAAGATATGCTTCCCTGTGAGAGCTAAGGACAGGGTAGAACCCTCCCGCATGCTGCCTGACTGTAGGAGTAGCTGCTAACATCCTTATATTAGTGGCTGGGAGAGGTTGCGGGAAAAGCATGTGTGAGCACTGGGCCTGAACTCCCGTGTATCTGATTTGAATACAGCCATTTCCAACGACTTTTCTCAACCAGAGGGTAGCTAGGTTCCAAATCCCATGTACGAGCGGGTAGCAGACATCTGCCTCCCATGCATACACACTTCTGAGAGTTGAGCTTATGGACTGTACCTCCACAGCCAGCCTGCTGGTACCCTTGGCTTCTAAAAGGCCTAGGCTCGCTGTTTGACGGAAGTGCTGGGAGAGGTAATTGGAATCTCCCGGCACACAAGACGAGTGCCTCCAAGCTCAATTCACGATTTCCCAGTAATTCTTGTGGTAGACAGGTGCTACATACTAAGTTCCATATGTGAGATGGTAGCTGAACGCCTTGTCCAAAAGCATCTTACTTCTGAGAGTTGAGCACACCCTCAGTCCCTCACACTTCCAGACTGCCTGCAGAGTGAGTTTCACACGTCTTCACCAGAGACGATTGCCAGAGGCTTCTGAGTACAAGTTACACTGCAGACCTGGAGGGTATCTCCAGGTGCAGTAGAGTGGTAATCTTGGAACCTCCTTACTCAGAGTACTGCTACCTTCTCACTGCCATTGGAATGCAGCTAGTTGACAGCTGGCTTCAAGACATGCTTCCCTGTGAGAGCTGAGGACAGGGCAGAACCCTCACGCATGCTGCCTGACTGTAGGAGTAGCTGCTAACATCCTTATGTTAGTGGCTGGGAGAGGTTGCGGGAAAAGCATGTGTGAGCACTGGGCCTGAACTCCCGTGTATCTGAGTTGAATACAGCGATTTCCAATGGCCTTCTTCAATCACAGTGTAGCTAGGTTCCAACTCCCATGTCCGAGTGGGTAGCAGACATCTGCCTCCCATGCATACACACTTCTGAGAGTTGAGCTTATGGCCTGTACCACCACATCCAGCCTGCTGGTACCCTTGGCTTCTAAAAGGCCTAGGCTCGCTGTTTGACGGAAGTGCTGGGAGAGGTAATTGGAATCACCCGGCACACAAGACTAGTGCCTCCAAGCTCAGTTCAGCGATTTCCTAGTAATTCCTGTGGTAGACTGGTGCTACATACTAAGTTCCATACGTGAGAGGGTAGCTGAACGCCTTGTCCAAATCCATCTTACTTCTGAGAGTTGAGCTCAGCCTCAGTCCCTCACAGTTCCACACTGCCTGCAGAGTGAGTTTCGCAGGTCTTCTGCAGAGACGTTTGCCAGAGGCTTCTGAGACGCAGGGTAACAATGCAGACCTGGAGGGTATCCCCAGGTGCAGTCGACTGGTAATCTTGGAACCTCCTGACTCAGAATACTGCTAACTTCTCACTGCCATAGGAATGCAGCTAGTTGACAGCTGGCTTCAAGTCATGCTTCCCTGTGAGAGCTGAGGACAGGGCAGAACCCTCCCGCATGCTGCCTGACTGTAGGAGTAGCTGCTAACATCCTTATATTAGTGGCTGGGAGAGGTGGCTGGAAAAGCATGTGTGAGCACTGGGCCTGAACTCCCGTGTATCTGAGTTGAATACAGCGATTTCCAACGGCTTTCCTCAACCTGAGTGTAGCTAGGTTCGAAATCCCATGTACCAGCGGGTAGCAGACATATGCCTCCCATGCATACACACTTATGAGAGTTGAGCTTATGGCCTGTACCTCCACATCCAGACTGCTGGTACCTTTGGCTCCAAAAGACCTAGGCTCGCTGTTTGACGGACGTGCTGGGAGAGGTAATTGGAATCTCCCGGCACACAAGACGAGTGCCGCCAAGCTCAATTCACGATTTCCCAGTAATTCTTGTGGTAGACAGGTGCTACATACTAAGTTCCATATGTGAGAAGGTTGCTGAACGCCTTGTCCAAAAGCATCTTACTTCTGAGAGTTGAGCACACACTCAGTCCCTCACACTTCCTCACTGCTGCAGAGTGAGCTTCACACGTCTTCACCAGAGACGTTTGCCAGAGGCTTCTGAGTACAAGTTAACAATGCAGACCTGGAGGGTATCTCCAGGTGCAGTAGAGTGGTAATCTTGGAACCTCCTGACTCAGAGTACTGCTACTTTCTCACAGGCATAGGAATGCAGCTAGTTGACAGCTGGCTTCAAGACATGCTTCCCTGTGAGAGCTGAGGACAGGGCAGAACCCTCCCGCATCCTGCCTGACTGTAGGAGTAGCTGCTAACATCCTTATGTTAGTGGCTGGGAGAGGTTGCGGGAAAAGCATGTGTGAGCACTGGGCCTGAACTCCCGTGTATCTGAGTTGAATACAGCGATTTCCAACGGCTTTCCTCAACCAGAGTGTAGCTAGGTTACAAATCCCATGTACGAGCGGGTAGCAGACATCTGCCTCCCATGCATACACACTTCTGAGAGTTGAGCTTATGGCCTGTACCTCCACATCCACCCTGCTGGTACCCTTGGCTTCTAAAAGGCCTAGGCTCTCTGTTTGACGGAAGTGCTGGGAGAGGTAATTGGAATCTCCTGGCACACAAGACGAGTGCCTCCAAGCTCAATTCACGATTTCCCAGTAATTCTTGTGGTAGACAGGTGCTACATACTAAGTTCCATATGTGAGAAGGTAGCTGAACGCCTTGTCCAAAAGCATCTTACTTCTGAGAGTTGAGCACACCCTCAGTCCCTCACACTTCCACACTGCCTGCAGAGTGAGTTTCGCAGGTCTTCAGCAGAGACGTTTGCCAGAGGCTTCTGAGACGCAGGGTAACAATGCAGAACTGGAGCGTATCCCCAGGTGCAGTCGACTGGTAATCTTGGAACCTCCTGACTCAGCTAGTTGACAGCTGGCTTCAAGACGATTGCCAGAGGCTTCTGAGTACGTTAACAATGCAGACCTGGAGGGTATCTCCAGGTGCAGTAGAGTGGTAATCTTGGAACCTCCTGACTCAGAGTACTGCTACATTCTCACTGCCATAGGAATGCAGCTAGTTGACAGCTGGCTTCAAGACATGCTTCCCTGTGAGAGCTGAGGACAGGGCAGAACCCTCCCGCATGCTGCCTGACTGTAGGAGTAGCTGCTAACATCCTTATGTTAGTGGCTGGGAGAGGTTGCCGGAAAAGCATGTGTGAGCACTGGGCCTGAACTCCCGTGTATCTGAGTTGAATACAGCGATTTCCAACGGCTTTCCTCAACCAGAGTGTAGCTAGGTTCCAAATCCCATGTACGAGCGGGTAGCAGACATCTGCCTCCCATGCATACACACTTCTGAGAGTTGAGCTTATGACCTGTACCTCCACAGCCAGCCTGCTGGTACCCTTGGCTTCTAAAAGGCCTAGGCTCGCTGTTTGACGGAAGTGCTGGGAGAGGTAATAGGAATCTCCCGGCACACAAGACTAGTGCCTCCAAGCTCAATTCACGATTTCCCAGTAATTCTTGTGGTAGACAGGTGCTACATACTAAGTTCCATATGTGAGATGGTAGCTGTACGCCTTGTCCAAAAGCATCTTACTTCTGAGAGTTGAGCCCACCCTCAGTCCCTCCCAGTTCCACACTGCCTGCAGAGTGAGTTTCACACGTCTTCACCAGAGACGATTGCTAGAGGCTTCTGAGTACAAGTTAACAATGCAGACCTGGAGGGTATCTCCAGGTGCAGTAGAGTGGTAATCTTGGAACCTCCTGACTCAGAGTACTGCTACCTTCTCACTGCCATAGGAATGCAGCTAGTTGACAGCTGGCTTCAAGACATGCTTCCCTGTGAGAGCTGAGGACAGGGAAGAACCCTCCCGCATCCTGCCTGACTGTAGGAGTAGCTGTTAACATCCTAATGTTAGTGGCTGGGAGAGGTTGCGGGAAAAGTATGTGTGAGCACTGGGCCTGAACTCCCGTGTATCTGAGTTGAATACAGCGATTTCCAATGGCCTTCTTCAATCACAGTGTAGCTAGGTTCCAACTCCCATGTCCGAGTGGGTAGCAGACATCTGTCTCCCATGCATATACACTTCTGAGAGTTGAGCTTATGTTCTGTACCTCCACAGCCAGCCTGCTGGTACCCTTGGCTTCTAAAAGGCCTAGGCTCGCTGTTTGACGGAAGTGCTTGAGAGGAAATTGGAATCACCCGGCACACATGACTAGTGCCTCCAAGCTCAGTTCAGCGATTTCCTAGTAATTCCTGTGGTAGACTGGTGCTACATACTAAGTTCCATACGTGAGAGGGTAGCTGAACGCCTTGTCCAAAACCATCTTATTTCTGAGAGTTGAGCTCAGCCTCAGTCCCTCACAGTTCCACACTGCCTGCAGAGTGAGTTTCGCAGGTCTTCAGCAGAGACGTTTGCCAGAGGCTTCTGAGACGCAGGGTAACAATGCAGACCCGGAGGGTATCCCCAGGTGCAGTCGACTGGTAATAATTGGAACCTCCTGACTCAGAATACTGCTACCTTCTCACTGCCATAGGAATGCAGCTAGTTGACAGCTAGCTGGCTTCAAGACATGCCTCCCTGAGAGAGCTGAGGACAGGGCAGAACCCTCCCGCATGCTGCCTGACTGTAGGAGTAGCTGCTAACATCCTAATGTTAGTGGCTGGGAGAGGTTGCGGGAAAAGCATGTGTGAGCACTGGGCCTGAACTCCCGTGTATCTGAGTTGAATACAGCGATTTCCAACGGCTTTCCTCAACCAGAGTGTAGCTAGGTTCCAAATCCCATGTACGAGCGGGTAACAGACATCTGCCTCCCATGCATACACACTTCTGAGAGTTGAGCTTATGGCCTGTACCTCCACATCCAGCCTGCTGGTACCCTTGGCTTGTAAAAGGCCTAGGCTCGCTGTTTGACGGAAGTGCTGTGAGAGGTAATTGGAATCTCCCGGCACACAAGACGAGTGCCTCCAAGCTCAATTCACGATTTCCCAGTAATTCTTGTGGTAGACTGGTGCTACATACTAAGTTCCATATGTGAGATGGTAGCTGAACGCCTTGTCCAAAAGCATCTTACTTCCGAGAGTTGAGCCCACCCTCAGTCCCTCACAGTTCCACACTGCCTGCAGAGTGAGTTTCACACGTCTTCACCAGAGACGATTGCCAGAGGCTTCTGAGTACAAGTTAACAATGCAGACCTGGAGGGTATCCCCAGGTGCAGTCGACTGGTAATCTTGGAACCTCCTGACTCAGAATACTGCTACCTTCTCACTGCCATAGGAATGCAGCTAGTTGACAGCTGGCTTCAAGACATGCTTCCCTGTGAGAGCTGAGGACAGGGCAGAACCCTCCCGCATGCTGCCTGACTGTAGGAGTAGCTGCTAACATCCTTATGTTAGTGGCTGGGAGATGTTGCGGGAAAAGCATGTGTGAGCACTGGGCCTGAACTCCCGTGTATCTGAGTTGAATACAGCGATTTCCAATGGCCTTCTTCAATCACAGTGTAGCTAGGTTCCAACTCCCATGTCCGAGTGGGTAGCAGACATCTGCCTCCCATGCATACACACTTCTGAGAGTTGAGCTTATGGCCTGTACCTCCACAGCCAGCCTGCTGGTACCCTTGGTTTCTAAGGCCTAGGCTCGCTGTTTGACGGAAGTGCTGGGAGAGGTAATTGGAATCACCCGGCACACAAGACTAGTGCCTCCAAGCTCAGTTCAGCGATTTCCTAGTAATTCCTCTGGTAGACTGGTGCTACATACTAAGTTCCATACGTGAGAGGGTAGCTGAACGCCTTGTCCAAAACCATCTTACTTCTGAGAGTTGAGCTCAGCCTCAGTCCCTCACAGTTCCACACTGCCTGCAGAGTGAGTTTCGCAGGTCTTCAGCAGAGACGTTTGCCAGAGGCTTCTGAGACGCAGGGTAACAATGCAGACCTGGATGGTATCCCCAGGTGCAGTCGACTGGTAATCTTGGAACCTCCTGACTCAGAATACTGCTACCTTCTCACTGCCATAGGAATGCAGCTAGTTGACAGCTAGCTGGGTTCAAGACATGCTTCCCTGTGAGAGCTGAGGACAGGGCAGAACCCTCCCGCATCCTGCCTGACTGTAGGATTAGCTGCTAACATCCTAATGTTAGTGGCTGGGAGAGGTTCCGGGAAAAGCATGTTTGAGCACTGGGCCTGAACTCCCGTGTATCTGAGTTGAATACAGCGATTTCCAACGGCTTTCCTCAACCAGAGTGTAGCTAGGTTCCAAATCCCATGTACGAGCGGGTAGCAGACATCTGCCTCCCATGCATACACACTTCTGAGAGTTGAGCTTATGGCCTGTACCTCCACATCCAGCCTGCTGGTACCCTTGGCTTCTAAAAGGCCTAGGCTCGCTGTTTGACGGAAGTGCTGGGAGAGGTAATTGGAATCTCCCGGCACAAAAGACGAGTGCCTCCAAGCTCAATTCACGATTTCCCAGTAATTCTTGTGGTAGACAGGTGCTACATACTAAGTTCCATATGTGAGAAGGTAGCTGAACGCCTTGTCCAAAAGCATCTTACTTCTGAGAGTTGAGCACACCCTCAGTCCCTCACAGTTCCACACTGCCTGCAGAGTGAGTTTCACACGTCTTCACCAGAGACGATTGCCAGAGGCTTCTGAGTACAAGTTACACTGCAGACCTGGAGGGTATCTCCAGGTGCAGTAGAGTGGTAATCTTGGAACCTCCTGACTCAGAGTACTGCTACCTTCTCACTGCCATAGGAATGCAGCTAGTTGACAGCTGGCTTCAAGACATGCTTCCCTGTGAGAGCTGAGGACAGGGCAGAACCCTCCCGCATGCTGCCTGACTGTAGGAGTAGCTGCTAACATCCTTATGTTAGTGGCTGGGAGAGGTTGCGGGAAAAGCATGTGTGAGCACTGGGCCTTAACTCCCGTGTATCTGAGTTGAATACAGCGATTTCCAATGGCCTTCTTCAATCACAGTGTAGCTAGGTTCCAACTCCCATGTCCGAGTGGGTAGCAGACATCTGCCTCCCATGCATACACACTTTTGAGAGTTGAGTTTATGGCCTGTACCTCCACATCCAGCCTGCTGGTACCCTTGGCTTCTAAAGGCCTAGGTTCGCTGTTTGACGGAATTGCTGGGAGAGGTAATTGGAATCACCCGGCACACAAGACTAGTGCCTCCAAGCTCAGTTCAGTGATTTCCTAGTAATTCCTGTGGTAGACTGGTGCTGCATACTAAGTTCCATACGTGAGAGGGTAGCTGAACGCCTTGTCCAAAACCATCTTACTTCTGAGAGTTGAGCTCAGCCTCAGTCCCTCACAGTTCCACACTGCCTGCAGAGTGAGTTTCGCAGGTCTTCAGCAGAGACGTTTGCCAGAGGCTTCTGAGACGCAGGGTAAAAATGCAGACCTGGAGGGTATCCCCAGGTGCAGTCGACTGGTAATCTTGGAACCTCCTGACTCAGAATACTGCTACATTCTCACTGCCATAGGAATGCAGCTAGTTGACAGCTAGCTGGTTTCAAGACATGCATCCCTGAGAGAGCTGAGGACAGGGCAGAACCCTCCCGCATGCTGCCTGACTGTAGGAGTAGCTGCTAACATCCTAATGTTAGTGGCTGGGAGAGGTTGCGGGAAAAGCATGTGTGAGCACTGGGCCTGAACTCCCGTGTATCTGAGTTGAATACAGCGATTTCCAACGGCTTTCCTCAACCAGAGTGTAGCTAGGTTCCAAATCCCATGTACGAGCGGGTAGCAGACATCTGCCTCCCATGCATACACACTTCTGAGAGTTGAGCTTATGGACTGTACCTCCACAGCCAGCCTGCTGTTACCCTTGGCTTCTAAAAGGCCTAGGCTCGCTGTTTGACGGAAGTGCTGGGAGAGGTAATTGGAATGTCCCGGCACACAAGACGAGTGCCTCCAAGCTCAATTCACGATTTCCCAGTAATTCTTATGGTAGACAGGTGCTACATATTAAGTTCCATATGTGAGAAGGTAGCTGAACGCCTTGTCCAAAAGCATCTTACTTCTGAGAGTTGAGCACACCCTCAGTCCCTCACACTTCCACACTGCCTGCAGAGTGAGTTTCACACGTCTTCACCAGAGACGATTGCCAGAGGCTTCTGAGTACAAGTTACACTGCAGACCTGGAGGGTATCTCCAGGTGCAGTAGAGTGGTAATCTTGGAACCTCCTGACTCAGAGTACTGCTACCTTCTCACTGCCATAGGAATGCAGCTAGTTGACAGCTGGCTTCAAGACATGCTTCCCTGTGAGAGCTGAGGACAGGGCAGAACCCTCCCGCATGCTGCCTGACTGTAGGAGTAGCTGCTAACATCCTTATGTTAGTGGCTGGGAGAGGTTGCGGGAAAAGCATGTGTGAGCACTGGGCCTGAACTCCCGTGTATCTGAGTTGAATACAGCGATTTCCAATGGCCTTCTTCAATCACAGTGTAGCTAGGTTCCAACTCCCATGTCCGAGTGGGTAGCAGACATCTGCCTCCCATGCATACACACTTCTGAGAGTTGAGCTTATGGCCTGTACCTCCACATCCAGCCTGCTGGTACCCTTGGCTTCTAAAGGCCTAGGCTCGCTGTTTGACGGAAATGCTGGGAGAGGTAATTGGAATCACCCGGCACACAAGACTAGTGCCTCCAAGCTCAGTTCAGCGATTTCCTAGTAATTCCTGTGGTAGACTGGTGCTACATACTAAGTTCCATACGTGAGAGGGTAGCTGAACGCCTTGTCCAAAACCATCTTACTTCTGAGAGTTGAGCTCAGCCTCAGTCCCTCACAGTTCCACACTGCCTGCAGAGTGAGTTTCGCAGGTCTTCAGCAGAGACGTTTGCCAGAGGCTTCTGAGACGCAGGGTAACAATGCAGACCTGGAGGGTATCCCCAGGTGCAGTCGACTGGTAATCTTGGAACCTCCTGACTCAGAATACTGCTACATTCTCACTGCCATAGGAATGCAGCTATTTGACAGCTAGCTGGCTTCAAGACATGCCTCCCTGAGAGAGCTGAGGACAGGGCAGATCCCTCCCGCCTGCTGCCTGACTGTAGGAGTAGCTGCTAACATCCTAATGTTAGTGGCTGGGAGAGGTTGCGGGAAAAGCATGTGTGAGCACTGGGCCTGAACTCCCGTGTATCTGAGTTGAATACAGCGATTTCCAACGGCTTTCCTCAACCAGAGTGTAGCTAGGTTCCAAATCCCATGTACGAGCGGGTAGCAGACATCTGCCTCCCATGCATACACACTTCTGAGAGTTGAGCTTATGGCCTGTACCTCCACAGCCAGCCTGCTGGTCCCCTTGGCTTCTAAAAGGCCTTGGCTCGCTGTTTGACAGAAGTGCTGGGAGAGGTAATTGGAATCACCCGGCACACAAACTAGTGCCTCCAAGCTCAGTTCAGCGATTTCCTAGTAATTCCTGTGGTAGACTGGTGCTACATACTAAGTTCCATACGTGAGAGGGTAGCTGAACGCCTTGTCCAAAACCATCTTACTTCTGAGAGTTGAGCTCAGCCTCAGTCCCTCACAGTTCCACACTGCCTGCAGAGTGAGTTTCGCAGGTCTTCAGCAGAGACGTTTGCCAGAGGCTTCTGAGACGCAGGGAAACAATGCAGACCTGGAAGGTATACCCAGGTGCAGTAGACTCGTAATCTTGGAACCTCCTGACTCAGAATACTGCTACCTTCTCACTGCCATAGGAATGCAGCTAGTTGACAGCTGGCTTCAAGACATGCTTCCCTGTGAGAGCTGAGGACAGGGCAGAACCCTCCCGCATGCTGCCTGACTGTAGGAGTAGCTGCTAACATCCTTATGTTATGGCTGGGAGAGGTTGCGGGAAAAGCATGTGTGAGCACTGGGCCTGAACTCCCGTGTATCTGAGTTGAATACAGCGATTTCCAACGGCTTTCGTCAACCAGAGTGTAGCTAGGTTCCAAATCCCATGTACGAGCGGGTAGCAGACATCTGCCTCCCATGCATACACACTTCTGAGAGTTGAGCTTATGGCCTGTACCTCCACATCCAGCCTGCTGGTACCCTTGGCTTCTAAAAGGCCTAGGCTCGCTGTTTGACGGAAGTGCTGGGAGAGGTAATTGGAATCTCCCGGCACACAAGACGAGTGCCTCCAAGCTCAATTCACTATTTCCCAGTAATTCTTGTGGTAGACAGGTGCTACATACTAAGTTCCATATGTGAGAAGGTAGCTGAACGCCTTGTCCAAAAGCATCTTACTTCTGAGAGTTGAGCACACCCTCAGGCCCTCACACTTCAACACTGCCTGCAGAGTGAGTTTCACACGTCTTCACCAGAGACGATTGCCAAAGTTTTCTGAGTACAAGTTAACAACGCAGACCTGGAGGGTATCTCCAGGTGCAGTAGAGTGGTAATCTTGGAACCTCCTGACTCAGAGTACTGCTACCTTCTCACTGCCATAGGAATGCAGCTAGTTGACAGCTGGCTTCAAGACATGCTTCCCTGTGAGAGCTGAGGACAGGGCAGAACCCTCGCGCATGCTGCCTGACTGTAGGAGTAGCTGCTAACATCCTAATGTTAGTGGCTGGGAGAGGTTGCGGGAAAAGCATGTGTGAGCACTGGGCCTGAACTCCCGTATATCTGATTTGAATACAGCGATTTCCAACGGCTTTCCTCAACCAGAGTGTAGCTAGGTTCCAAATCCCATTTACGAGCGGGTAGCAGACATCTGCCTCCCATGCATACACACTTCTGAGAGTTGAGCTTATGGCCTGTACCTCCACAGCAAGCCTGCTGGTACCCTTGGCTTCTAAAAGGCCTAGGCTCGCTGTTTGACGGAAGTGCTGGGAGAGGTAATTGGAATCACCCGGCACACAAGACTAGTGCCTCCAAGCTCAGTTCAGCGATTTCCTAGTAATTCCTGTGGTAGACTGGTGCTACATACTAAGTTCCATACGTGAGAGGGTAGCTGAACGCCTTGTCCAAAACCATCTTACTTCTGAGAGTTGAGCTCAGCCTCAGTCCCTCACAGTTCCACACTGCCTGCAGAGTGAGTTTCGCAGGTCTTCAGCAGAGACGTTTGCCAGAAGCTTCTGAGACACAGGGTAACAATGCAGACCTGGAGGGTATCCCCAGGTGCAGTCGACTGGTAATCTTGGAACCTCCTGACTCAGAATACTGCTACCTTCTCACTGCCATAGGAATGCAGCTAGTTGACAGCTGGCTTCAAGACATACTTCCCTGTGAGAGCTGAGGACAGGGCAGAACCCTCCCGCATACTGCCTGACTGTAGGAGTAGCTGCTAACATCCTTATGTTAGTGACTGGGAGAGGTTGCGGGAAAAGCATGTGTGAGCACTGGGCCTGAACTCCCGTGTATCTGAGTTGAATACAGCGATTTCCAACGGCTTTCCTCAACCAGAGTGTAGCTAGGTTCCAAATCCCATGTACGAGCGGATAGCAGACATCTGCCTCCCATGCATACACACTTCTGAGAGTTGAGCTTATGGCCTGTACCTCCACTTCCAGCCTGCTGGTACCCTTGGCTTCTAAAAGGCCTAGGCTCGCTGTTTGACGGAAGTGCTGGGAGAGGTAATTGGAATCTCCCGGCACACAAGACGAGTGCCTCCAAGCTCAATTCACGATTTCCCAGTAATTCTTGTGGGAGACAGGTGCTACATACTAAGTTCCATATGTGAGATGGTAGCTGAACGCCTTGTCCAAAAGCATCTTACTTCTGAGAGTTGAGCACACCCTCAGGCCCTCACACTTCAACACTGCCTGCAGAGTGAGTTTCACACGTCTTCACCAGAGACGATTGCCAGAGGCTTCTGAGTACAAGTTAACAACGCAGACCTGGAGGGTATCTCCAGGTGCAGTAGAGTGGTAATCTTGGAACCTCCTGACTCAGAGTACTGCTACCTTCTCACTGCCATAGGAATGCAGCTAGTTGACAGCTGGCTTCAAGACATGCTTCCCTGTGAGAGCTGAGGACAGGGCAGAACCCTCAGCATCCTGCCTGACTGTAGGAGTAGCTGCTAACATCCTAATGTTAGTGGCTGGGAGAGGTTGCGGGAAAAGCATGTGTGAGCACTGGGCCTGAACTCCCGTATATGTGAGTTGAATACAGCGATTTCCAACGGCTTTCCTCAACCAGAGTTTAGCTAGGTTCCAAATCCCATGTACGAGCGGGTAGCAGACATCTGCCTCCCATGCATACACACTTCTGAGAGTTGAGCTTATGGCCTGTACCTCCACATCCAGCCTGCTGGTACCCTTGGGTTCTAAAAGGCCTAGGCTCGCTGTTTGACGGAAGTGCTGGGAGAGGTAATTGGAATCACCCGGCACACAAGACTAGTGCCTCCAAGCTCAGTTCAGTGATTTCCTAGTAATTCCTGTGGTAGACTGGTGCTACATACTAAGTTCCATAAGTGAGAGGGTAGCTGACCGCCTTGTCCAAAACCATCTTACTTCTGAGAGTTGAGCTCACCCTCAGTCCCTCACAGTTCCACACTGCCTGCAGAGTGAGTTTCGCAGGTCTTCAGCAGTGACGTTTGCCAGAGGCTTCTGAGACGCAGGGTAACAATGCAGACCTGGAGGGTATCCCCAGGTGCAGTCGACTGGTAATCTTGGAACCTCCTGACTCAGAATACTGCTACCTTCTCACTGCCATAGGAATGCAGCTAGGTGACAGCTGGCTTCAAGACATGCTTCCCTGTGAGAGCTGAGGACAGGGCAGAACCCTCCCGCATGCTGCCTGACTGTAGGAGTAGCTGCTAACATCCTTATGTTAGTGGCTGGGAGAGGTTGCGGGAAAAGCATGTGTGAGCACTGGGCCTGAACTCCCGTGTATCTGAGTTGAATACAGCGATTTCCAACGGCTTTCCTCAACCAGAGTGTAGCTAGGTTCCAAATCCCATGTACGAGCGGGTAGCAGACATCTGCCTCCCATGCATACACACTTCTGAGAGTTGAGCTTATGGCCTGTACCTCCACAGCCAGCCTGCTGGTACCCTTGGCTTCTAAAAGGCCTAGGCTCGCTGTTTGACGGAAGTGCTGGGAGAGGTAATTGGAAGCTCCCGGCACACAAGACGAGTGCCTCCAAGCTCAATTCACGATTTCCCAGTAATTCTTGTGGTAGACAGGTGCTACATACTAAGTTCCATATGTGAGAAGGTAGCTGAACGCCTTGTCCAAAAGCATCTTACTTCTGAGAGTTGAGCTCACCCTCAGGCCCTCACACTTCCACACTGCCTGCAGAGTGAGTTTCACACGTCTTCACCAGAGACGATTGCCAGAGGCTTTTGAGTACAAGTTACAATGCAGACCTGGAGGGTATCTCCAGGTGCAGTAGAGTGGTAATTTTGGAACCTCCTGACTCAGAGTACTGCTACCTTCTCACTGCCATAGGAATGCAGGTAGTTGACAGCTGGCTTCAAGACATGCTTCCCTGTGAGAGCTGAGGACAGGGCAGAACGCTCCCGCATCCTGCCTGACTGTAGGAGTAGCTGCTAACATCCTAATGTTAGTGGCTGGGAGAGGTTGCGGAAAAAGCACGTGTGAGCACTGGGCCTAAACTCCCGTGTATCTGAGTTGAATACAGCGAATTCCAATGGCCTTCTTCAATCACAGTGTAGCTAGGTTCCAACTCCCATGTCCGAGTGGGTAGCAGACATCTGCCTCCCATGCATACACACTTCTGAGAGTTGAGCTTATGGCCTGTACCTGCACATCCAGCCTGCTGGTACCCTTGGCTTCTAAAAGGCCTAGGCTCGCTGTTTGACGGAAGTGCTGGGAGAGGTAATTGGAATCACCCAGCACACAAGACTAGTGCCTCCAAGCTCAGTTCAGCGATTTCCTAGTAATTCCTGTGGTAGACTGGTGCTACATACTAAGTTCCATACGTGAGAGGGTAGCTGAACGCCTTGTCCCAAACCATCTTACTTCTGAGAGTTGAGCTCAGCCTCAGTCCCTCACAGTTCCACACTGCCTGGAGAGTGAGTTTCGCAGGTCTTCACTAGAGACGTTTGCCAGAGGCTTCTGAGACGCAGGGTAACAATGCAGACCTGGAGGGTATCCCCAGGTGCAGTCGACTGGTAATCTTGGAACCTCCTGACTCAGAATACTGCTACCTTCTCACTGCCATAGGAATGCAGCTAGTTGACAGCTGGCTTCAAGACATGCTTCCCTGTGAGAGCTGAGGACAGGGCAGAACCCTCCCGCATGCTGCCTGACTGTAGGAGTAGCTGCTAACATCCTTATGTTAGCGGCTGGGAGAGGTTGCGGGATAAGCATGTGTGAACACTGGGCCTGAACTCCCGTGTACCTGAGTTGAATACAGCGATTTCCAACGGCTTTCCTCAACCAGAGTGTAGCTAGGTTCCAAATCCCATGTACGAGCGGGTAGCAGACATCTGCCTCCCATGCATACACACTTCTGAGAGTTGAGCTTATGGCCTGTACCTCCACAGCCAGCCTGCTGGTACCCTTGGCTTCTAAAAGGCCTAGGCTCGCTGTTTGACGGAAGTGCTGGGAGAGGTAATTGGAATCTCCCGGCACACAAGACGAGTGCCTCCAAGCTCAATTCACGATTTCCCAGTAATTCTTGTGGGAGACAGGTGCTACATACTAAGTTCCATATGTGAGAAGGTAGCTGAACGCCTTGTCCAAAAGCATCTTACTTCTGAGAGTTGAGCACACCCTCAGGCCCTCACACTTCAACACTGCCTGCAGAGTGAGTTTCACACGTCTTCACCAGAGACGATTGCCAGAGGCTTCTGAGTACAAGTTAACAATGCAGACCTGGAGGGTATCTCCAGGTGCAGTAGAGTGGTAATCTTGGAACCTCCTGACTCAGAGTACTGCTACCTTCTCACTGCCATAGGAATGCAGCTAGTTGACAGCTGGCTTCAAGACATGCTTCCCTGTGAGAGCTGAGGACAGGGCAGAACCCTCCCGCATCCTGCCTGACTGTAGGAGTAGCTGCTAACATCCTAATGTTAGTGGCTGGGAGAGGTTGCCGGAAAAGCATGTGTGAGCACTGGGCCTGAACTCCCGTGTATCTGAGTTGTATACAGCGATTTCCAATGGCCTTCTTCAATCACAGTGTAGCTAGGTTCCAACACCCATGTCCGAGTGGGTAGCAGACATCTGCCTCCCATGCATACACACTTCTGAGAGTTGAGCTTATGGCCTGTACCTCCACATCCAGCCTTCTGGTACTCTTGGCTTCTAAAAGGCCTAGGCTCGCTGTTTGACGGAAGTGCTGGGAGAGGTAATTGGAATCACCCGGCACACAAGACTAGTGCCTCCAAGCTCAGTTCAGCGATTTCCTAGTAATTCCTGTGGTAGACTGGTGCTACATACTAAGTTCCATACGTGAGAGGGTAGCTGAACGCCTTGTCCAAAACCATCTTACTTCTGAGAGTTGAGCTCAGCCTCAGTCCCTCACAGTTCGACACTGCCTGCAGAGTGAGTTTCGCAGGTCTTCAGCAGAGACGTTTGCCAGAGGCTTCTGAGACGCAGGGTAACAATGCAGACCTGGAGGGTATCCGCAGGTGCAGTCGACTGGTAATCTTGGTACCTCCTGACTCAGAATACTGCTGCCTTCTCACTGCCATAGGAATGCAGCTAGTTGACAGCTGGCTTCAAGACATGCTTCCCTGTGAGAGCTGAGGACAGGGCAGAACCCTCCCGCATGCTGCCTGACTGTAGGAGTAGCTGCTAACATCCTTATGTTAGTGGCTGGAGGAGGTTGCGGGAAAAGCATGTGTGAGCACTGGGCCTGAACTCCCGTGTATCTGAGTTGAATACAGCGATTTCCAACGGCTTTCCTCAACCAGAGTGTAGCTAGGTTCCAAATCCCATGTACGAGCGGGTAGCAGACATCTGCCTCCCATGCATACACACTTCTGAGAGTTGAGCTTATGGCCTGTACCTCCACAGCCAGCCTGCTGGTACCCTTGGCTTCTAAAAGGCCTAGGCTCGCTGTTTGACGGAAGTGCTGGGAGAGGTAATTGGAATCTCCCGGCACACAAGACGAGTGCCTCCAAGCTCAATTCACGATTTCCCAGTAATTCTTGTGGTAGACAGGTGCTACATACTAAGTTCCATATGTGAGAAGGTAGCTGAACGCCTTGTCCAAAAGCATCTTACTTCTGAGAGTTGAGCACACCCTCAGTCCCTCACACTTCCACACTGCCTGCAGAGTGAGTTTCACACGTCTTCACCAGAGACGATTGCCAGAGGCTTCTGAGTACAAGTTAACAATGCAGACCTGGAGGGTATCTCCAGGTGCAGTAGAGTGGTAATCTTGGAACCTCCTGACTCAGAGTACTGCTACCTTCTCACTGCCATAGGAATGCAGCTAGTTGACAGCTGGCTTCAAGACATGCTTCCCTGTGAGAGCTGAGGACAGGGCAGAACCCTCACGCATCCTGCCTGACTGTAGGAGTAGCTGCTAACATCCTAATGTTAGTGGATGGGAGAGGTTGCGGGAAAAGCATGTGTGAGCACTGGGCCTGAACTCCCGTGTATCTGAGTTGAATACAGCGAATTCCAATGGCCTTCTTCAATCACAGTGTAGCTAGGTTCCAACTCCCATGTCCGAGTGGGTAGCAGACATCTGCCTCCCATGCATACACACTTCTGAGAGTTGAGCTTATGGCCTGTACCTCCACATCCAGCCTGCTGGTACCCTTGGCTTCTAAAAGGCCTAGGCTCGCTGTTTGACGGAAGTGCTGGGAGAGGTAATTGGAATCACCCGGCACACAAGACTAGTGCCTCCAAGCTCAGTTCAGCGATTTCCTAGTAAGTCCTGTGGTAGACTGGTGCTACATAATATGTTCCATACGTGAGAGGGTAGCTGAACGCCTTGTCCAAAAGCATCTTACTTCTGAGAGTTGAGCTCACCCTCAGTCCCTCACAGTTCGACACTGCCTGCAGAGTGAGTTTCGCAGGTCTTCAGCAGAGACGTCTGCCAGAGGCTTCTGAGACGCAGGGTAACAATGCAGACCTGGAGGGTATCCCCAGGTGCAGTCGACTGGTAATCTTGGAACCTCCTGACTCAGAATACTGCTACCTTCTCACTGCCATAGGAATGCAGCTAGTTGACAGCTGGCTTCAAGACATGCTTCCCTGTGAGAGCTGAGGACAGGGCAGAACCCTCCCGCATCCTGCCTGACTGTAGGAGTAGCTGCTAACATCCTTATGTTAGTGGCTGGGAGAGGTTGCGGGAAAAGCATGTGTGAGCACTGGGCCTGAACTCCCGTGTATCTGAGTTGAATACAGCGATTTCCAACGGCTTTCCTCAACCAGAGTGTAGCTAGTTTCCAAATCCCATGTACGAGCGGGTAGCAGACATCTGCCTCCCATGCATAAACACTTCAGAGAGTTGAGCTTATGGCCTGTACCTCCACAGCCAGCCTGCTGGTACCCTTGGCTTCTAAAAGGCCTAGCCTCGCTGTTTGATGGAAGTGCTGGGAGAGGTAATTGGAATCTCCCGGCACACAAGACGAGTGCCTCCAAGCTCAATTCACGATTTCCCAGTAATTCTTGTGGTAGACAGGTGCTACATACTAAGTTCCATATGTGAGATGGTAGCTGAACGCCTTGTCCAAAAGCATCTTACTTCTGAGAGTTGAGCCCACCCTCAGTCCCTACAATTCCACACTACCTGCAGAGTGAGTTTCACACGTCTTCACCAGAGACTATTGCCAGAGGCTTCTGAGTACAAGTTAACAATGCAGACCTGGAGGGTATCTCCAGGTGCAGTAGAGTGGTAATCTTGGAACCTCCTGACTCAGAGTACTGCTACCTTCTCACTGCCATAGGAATGCAGCTAGTTGACAGCTGGCTTCAAGACATGCTTCCCTGTGAGAGCTGAGGACAGGGCAGAACCCTCCCGCATCCTGCCTGACTGTAGGAGTAGCTGCTAACATCCTTAAGTTAGTGGCTGGGAGAGGTTGCGGGAAAAGCATGTGTGAGCACTGGGCCTGAACTCCCGTGTATCTGAGTTGAATACAGCGATTTCCAATGGCCTTCTTCAATCACAGTGTAGCTAGGTTCCAACTCCCATGTCCGAGTGGGTAGCAGACATCTGCCTTCCATGCATACACACTTCTGAGGGTTGAGCTTAAGGCCTGTACCTCCACATCCAGCCTGCTGGTACCCTTGGCTTCTAAAAGGCCTAGGCTCGCTGTTTGACGGAAGTGCTGGGAGAGGTAATTGGAATCACCCGGCACACAAGACTAGTGCCTCCAAGCTCAGTTCAGCTATTTCCTAGTAAGTCCTGTGGTAGACTGGTGCTACATACTAAATTCCATACGTGAGAGGGTAGCTGAACGCCTTGTCCAAAACCTTCTTACTTCTGAGAGTTGAGCTCAGCCTCAGTCCCTCACAGTTCCACACTGCCTGCAGAGTGAGTTTCGCAGGTCTTCAGCAGAGACGTTTGCCAGAGGCTTCTGAGACGCAGGGTAACAATGCAGACCTGGAGGGTATCCCCAGGTGCAGTCGACTGGTAATCTTGGAACCTCCTGACTCAGAATACTGCTACCTTCTCACTGCCATAGGAATGCAGCTAGTTGACAGCTAGCTGGCTTCAAGACATGCTTCCCTGAGAGAGCTGAGGACAGGGCAGAACCCTCCCGCAAGCTGCCTGACTGTAGGAGTAGCTGCTAACATCCTAATGTTAGTGGCTGGTAGAGGTTGCGGGAAAAGCATGTGTGAGCACTGGCTCTAAACTCCCGTGTATCTGAGTTGAATACAGCGATTTCCAACGGCTTTCGTCAACCAGAGTGTAGCTAGGTTCCAAATCCCATGTACGAGCGGGTAGCAGACATCTGCCTCCCATGCATACACACTTCTGAGAGTTGAGCTTATGGCCTGTACCTCCACAGCCAGCCTGCTGGTACCCTTGGCTTCTAAAAGGCCTAGGCTCGCTGTTTGACGGAAGTGCTGGGAGAGGTAATTGGAATTTCCCGGCACACAAGACGAGTGCCTCCAAGCTCAATTCACGATTTCCCAGTAATTCTTGTGGTAGACAAGTGCTACATACTAAGTTCCATATGGGAGATGGTAGCTGAACGCCTTGTCCAATAGCATCTTACTTCTGAGAGTTGAGACCACCCTCAGTCCCTCACAGTTCCACACTGCCTGCAGAGTGAGTTTCACACGTCTTCACCAGGACGATTGCCAGAGGCTTCTGAGTACAAGTTAACAATGCAGACCTGGAGGGTATCTCCAGGTGCAGTAGAGTGGTAATCTTGGAACCTCCTGACTCAGAGTACTGCTACCTTCTCACTGCCATAGGAATGCAGCTAGTTGACAGCTGGCTTCAAGACATGCTTCCCTGTGAGAGCTGAGGACAGGGCAGAACCCTCCCGCATGCTGCCTGACTGTAGGAGTAGCTGCTAACATCCTTATGTTAGTGGCTGGGAGAGGTTGCGGGAAAAGCATGTGTGAGCACTGGGCCTGAACTCCCGTGTATCTGAGTTGAATACAGCGATTTCCAACGGCTTTCCTAAACCAGGGGGTAGCTAGGTACCAAATCCCATGTACGAGCGGGTAGCAGATATCTGCCTCCCATGCATACACACTTCTGAGATTTGAGCTTATGGCCTGTACCTCCACAGCCAGCCTGCTGGTACCCTTGGCTTCTAAAAGGCCTAGGCTCGCTGTTTGACGGAAGTGCTGGGAGAGGTAATTGGAATCACCCGGCACACAAGACTAGTGCCTCCTTCTCAGTTCAGCGATTTCCTAGTAATTCCTGTGGTAGACTGGTGCTACATACTAAGTTCCATACGTGAGAGGGTAGCTGAACGCCTTGTCCAAAACCATCTTACTTCTGAGAGTTGAGCTCAGCCTCAGTCCCTCACAGTTCGACACTGCCTGCAGAGTGAGTTTCGCAGGTCTTCAGCAGAGACGTTTGCCAGAGGCTTCTGAGACGCAGGGTAACAATGCAGACATGGAGGGTATCCCCAGGTGCAGTCGACTGGTAATCTTGGAACCTCCTGACTCAGAATACTGCTACCTTCTCACTGCCATAGGAATGCAGCTAGTTGACAGTTGGCTTCAAGACATGCTTCCCTGTGAGAGCTGAGGACAGGGCAGAACCCTCCCGCATGCTGCCTGACTGTAGGAGTAGCTGCTAACCTCCTTATGTTATTGGCTGGGAGAGGTTGCGGGAAAAGCATGTGTGAGCACTGGGCCTGAACTCCCGTGTATCTGAGTTGAATACAGCGATTTCCAACGGCTTTCCTCAAACAGAGTGTAGCTAGGTTCCAAATCCCATGTACGAGCGGGTAGCAGACATCTGCCTCCCATGCATACACACTTCTGAGAGTTGAGCTTATGGCCTGTACCTCCACATCCAGCCTCCTGGTACCCTTGGCTTCTAAAAGGCCTAGGCTCGCTGTTTGACGGAAGTGCTGGGAGAGGTAATTGGAATCTCCCGGCACACAAGACGAGTGCCTCCAAGCTCAATTCACGATTTCCCAGTAATTCTTGTGGTAGACAGGTGCTACATACTAAGTTCCATATGTGAGAAGGTAGCTGAACGCCTTGTCCAAAAGCATCTTACTTCTGAGAGTTGAGCACACCCTCAGTCCCTCACAATTCCACACTGCCTGCAGAGTGAGTTTCACACGTCTTCACCAGAGACGATTGCCAGAGGCTTCTGAGTACAAGTTAACAATGCAGACCTGGAGGGTATCTCCAGGTGCAGTAGAGTGGTAATCTTGGAACCTCCTGACTCAGAGTACTGCTACCTTCTCAATGCCATAGGAATGCAGCTAGTTGACAGCTGGCTTCAAGACATGCTTCCCTGTGAGAGCTGAGGACAGGGCAGAACCCTCCCGCATCCTGCCTGACTGTAGGAGTAGCTGCTAACATCCTAATGTTAGTGGCTGGGAGAGGTTGCGGGAAAAGAATGTGTGAGCACTGGGCCTGAACTCCCGTGTATCTGAGTTGAATAGAGCGATTTCCAATGGCCTTCTTCAATCACAGTGTAGCTAGCTTCCAACTCCCATGTCCGAGGGGGTAGCAGACAGCTGCCTCCCATGCATACACACTTCTGAGAGTTGAGCTTATGGCCTGTACCCCCACATCCAGCCTGCTGGTACCCTTGGCTTCTAAAAGGCCTAGGCTCGCTGTTTGACGGAAGTGCTGGGAGAGGTAATTGGAATCACCCGGCACACAAGACTAGTGCCTCCAAGCTCAGTTCAGCGATTTCCTAGTAATTCCTGTGGTAGACTGGTGCTACATACTAAGTTCCATACGTGAGAGGGTAGCTGAACGCCTTGTCCAAAACCATCTTACTTCTGAGAGTTGAGCTCAGCCTCAGTCCCTCACAGTTCCACACTGATGCAGAGTGAGTTTCGCAGGTCTTCAGCAGAGACGTTTGCCAGAGGCTTCTGAGACGCAGGGTAACAATGCAGACCTGGAGTGTATCCCCAGGTGCAGTCGACTGGTAATCTTGGAACCTCCTGACTCAGAATACTGCTACCTTCTCACTGCCATAGGAATGCAGCTAGTTGACAGCTGGCTTCAAGACATGCTTCCCTGTGAGAGCTGAGGACAGGGCAGAACCCTCCCGCATGCTGCCTTACTGTAGGAGTAGCTGCTAACATCCTTATGTTAGTGGCTGGGAGAGGTTGCGGGAAAAGCATGTGTGAGCACTGGGCCTGAACTCCCGTGTATCTGAGTTGAATACAGCGATTTCCATCGGCTTTCCTCAACCAGAGTGTAGCTAGGTTCCAAATCCCATGTACGAGCGGGTAGCAGACATCTGCCTCCCATGCATACACACTTCTGAGAGTTGAGCTTATGGCCTGTACCTCCACAGCCAGCCTGCTGGTACCCTTGGCTTCTAAAAGGCCTAGGCTCGCTGTTTGACGGAAGTGCTGGGAGAGGTAATTGGAATCACCCGGCACACAAGACTAGTGCCTCCAAGCTCAGTTCAGCGATTTCCTAGTAATTCCTGTGGTAGACTGGTGCTACATACTAAGTTCCATACGTGAGAGGGTAGCTGAACGCCTTGTCCAAAACCATCTTACTTCTGAGAGTTGAGCTCAGCCTCCGTCCCTCACAGTTCGACACTGCCTGCAGAGTGAGTTTCGCAGGTCTTCAGCAGAGACGTTTGCCGGAGGCTTCTGAGACGCAGGGTAACATTGCAGAATTGGAAGGTATCCCCAGGTGCAGTCGACTGGTTATCTTGGAATCTCTTGACTCAGAATACCGCTACCTTCTCACTGCCATAGGAATGCAGCTAGTTGACAGCTAGCTGGCTTCAAGACATGCTTCCCTGTGAGAGCTGAGGACAGGGCAGAACCCTCCCGCATGCTGCCTGACTGTAGGAGTAGCTGCTAACATCCTTATGTTAGTGGCTGGGAGAGGCTGCGGGAAAAGCATGTGTGAGCACTGGGCCTGAACTCCCGTGTACCTGAGTTGAATACAGCGATTTCCAACGGCTTTCCTCAACCAGAGTGTAGCTACGTTCCAAATCCCATGTACGAGCGGGTAGCAGACATCTGCGTCCCATGCATACACACTTCTGAGAGTTGAGCTTATGGCCTGTACCTCCACAGCCAGCCTGCTGGTACCCTTGGCTTCTAAAAGGCCTAGGCTCGCTGTTTGGCGGAAGTGCTGGGAGAGGTATTTGGAATCACCCGGCACACAAGACTAGTGCCCCCAAGCTCAGTTCAGCGATTTCCTAGTAATTCCTGTGGTAGACTGGTGCTACATACTAAGTTCCATACGTGAGAGGGTAGCTGAACGCCTTCTCCAAAACCTTCTTACTTCTGAGAGTTGAGCTCAGCCTCAGTCCCTCACAGTTTCACACTGCCTGCAGAGTGAGTTTCGCAGGTCTTCAGCAGAGACGTTTGCCAGAGGCTTCTGAGACGCAGGGTAACAATGCAGACCTGGAGGGTATCCGCAGGTGCAGTCGACTGGTAATCTTGGAACCTCCTGACTCAGAATACTGCTACCTTCTCACTGCCATAGGAATGCAGCTAGTTGACAGCTGGCTTCAAGACATGCTTCCCTGTGAGAGCTGAGGACAGGCAGAACCCTCCCCCATGCTGCCTGACTGTAGGAGTAGCTGCTAACATCCTTATGTTAGTGGCTGGGAGAAGTTGCGGGAAAACCATGTTTGAGCACTGGGCCTGAACTCCCGTGTATCTGAGTTGAATACAGCGATTTCCAACGGCTTTCCTCAACCAGAGTGTAGCTAGGTTCCAAATCCCATGTACGAGCGGGTAGCAGACATCTGCCTCCCATGCATACACACTTCTGAGAGTTGAGCTTATGGCCTGTACCTCCACAGCCAGCCTGCTGGTACCCTTGGCTTCTAAAAGGCCTAGGCTCGCTGTTTGACGGAAGTGCTGGGAGAGGTAATTGGAATCAACCGGCACACAAGACTAGTGCCTCCAAGCTCAGTTCAGCGATTTCCTAGTAATTCCTGTGGTAGACTGGTGCTACATACTAAGTTCCATACGTGAGAGGGTAGCTGAACGCCTTGTCCAAAACCATCTTACTTCTGAGAGTTGAGCTCAGCCTCCGTCCCTCACAGTTCGACACTGCCTGCAGAGTGATTTTCGCAGGTCTTCAGCAGAGACGTTTGCCAGAGGCTTCTGAGACGCAGGGTAACAATGCAGACCTGGAAGGTATCCCCAGGTGCAGTCGACTGGTTATCTTGGAACCTCCTGACTCAGAATACTGCTACCTTCTCACTGCCATAGGAATGCAGCTAGTTGACAGCTGGCTTCAAGACATGCTTCCCTGTGAGAGCTGAGGACAGGGCCGAACCCTCCCGCATGCTGCCTGACTGTAGGAGTAGCTGCTAACATCCTTATGTTAGTGGCTGGGAGAGGTTGCGGGAAAAGCATGTGTGAGCACTGGGCCTGAACTCCCGTGTACCTGAGTTGAATACAGCGATTTCCAACGGCTTTCCTCAACCAGAGTGTAGCTAGGTTCCAAATCCCATGTACGAGCGGGTAGCAGACATCTGCGTCCCATGCGTACACACTTCTGAGAGTTGAGCTTATGGCCTGTACCTCCACAGCCAGCCTGCTGGTACCTTTGGCTTCTAAAAGGCCTAGGCTCGCTGTTTGACGGAAGTGCTGGGAGAGGTAATTGGAATCACCGGTCACACAAGACTAGTGCCTCCAAGCTCAGTTCAGCCATTTCCTAGTAATTCCTGTGGTAGACTGGTGCTACATACTAAGCTCCATACGTGAGAGGGTAGCTGAACGCCTTGTCCAAAACCATCTTACTTCTGAGAGTTGAGCTCAGCCTCAGTCCCTCACAGTTCGACACTTCCTGCAGAGTGAGTTTCGCAGGTCTTCAGCAGAGACGTTTGCCAGAGGCTTCTGAGACGCAGGGTAACAATGCAGACCTGGAGGGTATCCCCAGGTGCAGTCGACTGGTAATCTTGGAACCTCCTGACTCAGAATACTGCTACCTTCTCACTGCCATAGGAATGCAGCTAGTTGACAGCTGGCTTCAAGACATGCTTCCCTGTGAGAGCTGAGGACAGGGCAGAACCCTCCCGCATGCTGCCTGACTGTAGGAGTAGCTGCTAACATCCTTATGTTAGTGGCTGGGAGAGGTTGCGGGAAAAGCATGTGTGAGCACTGGGCCTGAACTCCCGTGTATCTGAGTTGAATACAGCGATTTCCAACGGCTTTCCTCAACCAGAGTGTAGCTAGGTTCCAAATCCCATGTACGAGCGGGTAGCAGACATCTGCCTCCCATGCATACACACTTCTGAGAGTTGAGCTTATGGCCTGTACCTCCACAGCCAGCCTGCTGGTACCCTTGGCTTCTAAAAGGCCTACGCTCACTGTTTGACGGAAGTGCTGGGAGAGGTAATTGGAATCACCCGGCACACAAGACTAGTGCCTCCAAGCTCAGTTCACGATTTCCTAGTAATTCCGGTGGTAGACTGGTGCTACATACTAAGTTCCATACGTGAGAGGGTAGCTGAACGCCTTGTCGAAAACCATCTTACTTCGGAGAGTTGAGCTCAGCCTCAGTCCCTCACAGTTCGACACTGCCTGCAGAGTGAGTTTCGCAGGTCTTCAGCAGAGACGTTTGCCAGAGGCTTCTGAGACGCAGGGTAACAATGCAGACCTGGAGGGTATCCCCAGGTGCAGTCGACTGCTAATCTTGGAACCTCCTGACTCAGAATACTGCTACCTTCTCACTGCCATAGGAATGCAGCTAGTTGACAGCTGGCTTCAAGACATGCTTCCCTGTGAGAGCTGAGGACAGGGCAGAACCCTCCCGCATGCTGCCTGACTGTAGGAGTAGCTGCTAACATCCTTATGTTAGTGGCTGGGAGAGGTTGCGGGAAAAGCATGTGTGAGCACTGGGCCTGAACTCCCGTGTATCTCAGTTGAATACAGCGATTTCCAACGGCTTTCCTCAACCAGAGTGTAGCTAGGTTCCAAATCCCATGTACGAGCGGGTAGCAGACATCTGCCTCCCATGCATACACACTTCTGAGAGTTGAGCTTATGGCCTGTACCTCCACAGCCAGCCTGCTGGTACCCTTGGCTTCTAAAAGGCCTAGGCTCGCTGTTTGACGGAAGTGCTGGGAGAGGTAATTGGAATCTCCCGGCACACAAGACGAGTGCCTCCAAGCTCAATTCACGATTTCCCAGTAATTCTTGTGGTAGACAGGTGCTACATACTAAGTTCCATATGTGAGAAGGTAGCTGAACGCCTTGTCCAAAAGCATCTTACTTCTGAGAGTTGAGCACACCCTCAGTCCCGCACACTTCCACACTGCCTGCAGAGTGAGTTTCACACGTCTTCACCAGGACGATTGCCAGAGGCTTCTGAGTACAAGTTAACAATGCAGACCTGGAGGGTATCTCCAGGTGCAGTAGAGTGGTAATCTTGGAACCTCCTGACTCAGAGTACTGCTACCTTCTCACTGCCATAGGAATGCAGCTGGTTGACAGCTGGCTTCAAGAGATGCTTCCCTGTGAGAGCTGAGGACAGGGCAGAACCCTCCCGCATCCTGCCTGACTGTAGGAGTAGCTGCTAACATCCTAATGTTAGTGGCTGGGAGAGGTTGCGGGAAAAGCATGTGTGAGCACTGGGCCTGAACTCCCGTGTATCTGAGTTCAATACAGCGATTTCCAATGGCCTTCTTCAATCACAGTGTAGCTAGGTTCCAACTCCCATGTCCGACAGGGTAGCAGACATCTGCCTCCCATGCATACACACTTCTGAGTGTTGAGCTTATGGCCTGTACCTCCACATCCAGCCTGCTGGTACCCTTACTTCTAAAAGTCCTAGGCTCGCTGTTTGACGGAAGTGCTGGGAGAGGTAATTGGAATCACCCGGCACACAAGACTAGTGCCTCCAAGCTCAGTTCAGCCATTTCCTAGTAATTCCTGAGGTAGACTGGTGCTACATTCTAAGTTCCATACTTGAGAGGGTAGCTGAACGCCTTGTCCAAAACCATCTTACTTCTGAGAGTTGAGCTCAGCCTCAGTCCCTCACAGTTCAACACTTCCTGCAGAGTGAGTTTCGCAGGTCTTCAGCAGAGACGTTTGCCAGAGGCTTCTGAGACGCAGGGTAACAATGCAGACCTGGAGGGTATCCCCAGGTGCATTCAACTGGTAATCTTGGAACCTCCTGACTCAGAATACTGCTACCTTCTCACTGCCATAGGAATGCAGCTAGTTGACAGCTGGCTTCAAGACATGCTTCCCTGTGAGAGCTGAGGACAGGGCAGAACCCTCCCGCATGCTGCCTGACTGTAGGAGTAGCTGCTAACATCCTTATGTTAGTGGCTGGGAGAGGTTGCGGGAAAAGCATGTGTGAGAACTGGGCCTGAACTCCCGTGTATCTGAGTTGAATACAGCGATTTCCAACGGCTTTCCTCAACCAGAGTGTAGCTAGGTTCCAAATCCCATGTACGAGCGGGTAGCAGACATCTGCCTCCCATGCATACACACTTCTGAGAGTTGAGCTTATGGCCTGTACCTCCACATCCAGCCTGCTGGTACCCTTGGCTTCTAAAAGGCCTAGGCTCACTTTTTGACGGAAGTGTTGGGAGAGGTAATTGGAATCACCCGGCACACAAGACTAGTGCCTCCAAGCTCAGTTCAGCGATTTCCTAGTAATTCCTGTGGTAGACTGGTGCTACATACTAAGTTCCATATGTGAGATGGTAGCTGAACGCCTTGTCCAAAAGCATCTTACTTCCGAGAGTTGAGCCCACCCTCAGTCCCTCACAGTTCCACACTGCCTGCAGAGTGAGTTTCACACGTCTTCACCAGAGACGATTGCCAGAGGCTTCTGAGTACAAGTTAACAATGCAGACCTGGAGGGTATCCCCAGGTGCAGTCTACTGGTAATCTTGGAACCTCCTGACTCAGAATACTGCTACCTTCTCACTGCCATAGGAATGCAGCTAGTTGACAGCTGGCTTCAAGACATGCTTCCCTGTGAGAGCTGAGGACAGGGCAGAACCCTCCCGCATGCTGCCTGACTGTAGGAGTAGCTGCTAACATCCTTATGTTAGTGGCTGGGAGATGTTGCGGGAAAAGCATGTGTGAGCACTGGGCCTGAACTCCCGTGTATCTGAGTTGAATACAGCGATTTCCAATGGCCTTCTTCAATCACAGTGTAGCTAGGTTCCAACTCCCATGTCCGAGTGGGTAGCAGACATCTGCCTCCCATGCATACACACTTCTGAGAGTTGAGCTTATGGCCTGTACCTCCACAGCCAGCCTGCTGGTACCCTTGGTTTCTAAGGCCTAGGCTCGCTGTTTGACGGAAGTGCTGGGAGAGGTAATTGGAATCACCCGGCACACAAGACTAGTGCCTCCAAGCTCAGTTCAGCGATTTCCTAGTAATTCCTCTGGTAGACTGGTGCTACATACTAAGTTCCATACGTGAGAGGGTAGCTGAACGCCTTGTCCAAAACCATCTTACTTCTGAGAGTTGAGCTCAGCCTCAGTCCCTCACAGTTCCACACTGCCTGCAGAGTGAGTTTCGCAGGTCTTCAGCAGAGACGTTTGCCAGAGGCTTCTGAGACGCAGGGTAACAATGCAGACCTGGATGGTATCCCCAGGTGCAGTCGACTGGTAATCTTGGAACCTCCTGACTCAGAATACTGCTACCTTCTCACTGCCATAGGAATGCAGCTAGTTGACAGCTAGCTGGGTTCAAGACATGCTTCCCTGTGAGAGCTGAGGACAGGGCAGAACCCTCCCGCATCCTGCCTGACTGTAGGATTAGCTGCTAACATCCTAATGTTAGTGGCTGGGAGAGGTTCCGGGAAAAGCATGTTTGAGCACTGGGCCTGAACTCCCGTGTATCTGAGTTGAATACAGCGATTTCCAACGGCTTTCCTCAACCAGAGTGTAGCTAGGTTCCAAATCCCATGTACGAGCGGGTAGCAGACATCTGCCTCCCATGCATACACACTTCTGAGAGTTGAGCTTATGGCCTGTACCTCCACATCCAGCCTGCTGGTACCCTTGGCTTCTAAAAGGCCTAGGCTCGCTGTTTGACGGAAGTGCTGGGAGAGGTAATTGGAATCTCCCGGCACAAAAGACGAGTGCCTCCAAGCTCAATTCACGATTTCCCAGTAATTCTTGTGGTAGACAGGTGCTACATACTAAGTTCCATATGTGAGAAGGTAGCTGAACGCCTTGTCCAAAAGCATCTTACTTCTGAGAGTTGAGCACACCCTCAGTCCCTCACAGTTCCACACTGCCTGCAGAGTGAGTTTCACACGTCTTCACCAGAGACGATTGCCAGAGGCTTCTGAGTACAAGTTACACTGCAGACCTGGAGGGTATCTCCAGGTGCAGTAGAGTGGTAATCTTGGAACCTCCTGACTCAGAGTACTGCTACCTTCTCACTGCCATAGGAATGCAGCTAGTTGACAGCTGGCTTCAAGACATGCTTCCCTGTGAGAGCTGAGGACAGGGCAGAACCCTCCCGCATGCTGCCTGACTGTAGGAGTAGCTGCTAACATCCTTATGTTAGTGGCTGGGAGAGGTTGCGGGAAAAGCATGTGTGAGCACTGGGCCTTAACTCCCGTGTATCTGAGTTGAATACAGCGATTTCCAATGGCCTTCTTCAATCACAGTGTAGCTAGGTTCCAACTCCCATGTCCGAGTGGGTAGCAGACATCTGCCTCCCATGCATACACACTTTTGAGAGTTGAGTTTATGGCCTGTACCTCCACATCCAGCCTGCTGGTACCCTTGGCTTCTAAAGGCCTAGGTTCGCTGTTTGACGGAATTGCTGGGAGAGGTAATTGGAATCACCCGGCACACAAGACTAGTGCCTCCAAGCTCAGTTCAGTGATTTCCTAGTAATTCCTGTGGTAGACTGGTGCTGCATACTAAGTTCCATACGTGAGAGGGTAGCTGAACGCCTTGTCCAAAACCATCTTACTTCTGAGAGTTGAGCTCAGCCTCAGTCCCTCACAGTTCCACACTGCCTGCAGAGTGAGTTTCGCAGGTCTTCAGCAGAGACGTTTGCCAGAGGCTTCTGAGACGCAGGGTAAAAATGCAGACCTGGAGGGTATCCCCAGGTGCAGTCGACTGGTAATCTTGGAACCTCCTGACTCAGAATACTGCTACATTCTCACTGCCATAGGAATGCAGCTAGTTGACAGCTAGCTGGTTTCAAGACATGCATCCCTGAGAGAGCTGAGGACAGGGCAGAACCCTCCCGCATGCTGCCTGACTGTAGGAGTAGCTGCTAACATCCTAATGTTAGTGGCTGGGAGAGGTTGCGGGAAAAGCATGTGTGAGCACTGGGCCTGAACTCCCGTGTATCTGAGTTGAATACAGCGATTTCCAACGGCTTTCCTCAACCAGAGTGTAGCTAGGTTCCAAATCCCATGTACGAGCGGGTAGCAGACATCTGCCTCCCATGCATACACACTTCTGAGAGTTGAGCTTATGGACTGTACCTCCACAGCCAGCCTGCTGTTACCCTTGGCTTCTAAAAGGCCTAGGCTCGCTGTTTGACGGAAGTGCTGGGAGAGGTAATTGGAATGTCCCGGCACACAAGACGAGTGCCTCCAAGCTCAATTCACGATTTCCCAGTAATTCTTATGGTAGACAGGTGCTACATATTAAGTTCCATATGTGAGAAGGTAGCTGAACGCCTTGTCCAAAAGCATCTTACTTCTGAGAGTTGAGCACACCCTCAGTCCCTCACACTTCCACACTGCCTGCAGAGTGAGTTTCACACGTCTTCACCAGAGACGATTGCCAGAGGCTTCTGAGTACAAGTTACACTGCAGACCTGGAGGGTATCTCCAGGTGCAGTAGAGTGGTAATCTTGGAACCTCCTGACTCAGAGTACTGCTACCTTCTCACTGCCATAGGAATGCAGCTAGTTGACAGCTGGCTTCAAGACATGCTTCCCTGTGAGAGCTGAGGACAGGGCAGAACCCTCCCGCATGCTGCCTGACTGTAGGAGTAGCTGCTAACATCCTTATGTTAGTGGCTGGGAGAGGTTGCGGGAAAAGCATGTGTGAGCACTGGGCCTGAACTCCCGTGTATCTGAGTTGAATACAGCGATTTCCAATGGCCTTCTTCAATCACAGTGTAGCTAGGTTCCAACTCCCATGTCCGAGTGGGTAGCAGACATCTGCCTCCCATGCATACACACTTCTGAGAGTTGAGCTTATGGCCTGTACCTCCACATCCAGCCTGCTGGTACCCTTGGCTTCTAAAGGCCTAGGCTCGCTGTTTGACGGAAATGCTGGGAGAGGTAATTGGAATCACCCGGCACACAAGACTAGTGCCTCCAAGCTCAGTTCAGCGATTTCCTAGTAATTCCTGTGGTAGACTGGTGCTACATACTAAGTTCCATACGTGAGAGGGTAGCTGAACGCCTTGTCCAAAACCATCTTACTTCTGAGAGTTGAGCTCAGCCTCAGTCCCTCACAGTTCCACACTGCCTGCAGAGTGAGTTTCGCAGGTCTTCAGCAGAGACGTTTGCCAGAGGCTTCTGAGACGCAGGGTAACAATGCAGACCTGGAGGGTATCCCCAGGTGCAGTCGACTGGTAATCTTGGAACCTCCTGACTCAGAATACTGCTACATTCTCACTGCCATAGGAATGCAGCTATTTGACAGCTAGCTGGCTTCAAGACATGCCTCCCTGAGAGAGCTGAGGACAGGGCAGATCCCTCCCGCCTGCTGCCTGACTGTAGGAGTAGCTGCTAACATCCTAATGTTAGTGGCTGGGAGAGGTTGCGGGAAAAGCATGTGTGAGCACTGGGCCTGAACTCCCGTGTATCTGAGTTGAATACAGCGATTTCCAACGGCTTTCCTCAACCAGAGTGTAGCTAGGTTCCAAATCCCATGTACGAGCGGGTAGCAGACATCTGCCTCCCATGCATACACACTTCTGAGAGTTGAGCTTATGGCCTGTACCTCCACAGCCAGCCTGCTGGTCCCCTTGGCTTCTAAAAGGCCTTGGCTCGCTGTTTGACAGAAGTGCTGGGAGAGGTAATTGGAATCACCCGGCACACAAACTAGTGCCTCCAAGCTCAGTTCAGCGATTTCCTAGTAATTCCTGTGGTAGACTGGTGCTACATACTAAGTTCCATACGTGAGAGGGTAGCTGAACGCCTTGTCCAAAACCATCTTACTTCTGAGAGTTGAGCTCAGCCTCAGTCCCTCACAGTTCCACACTGCCTGCAGAGTGAGTTTCGCAGGTCTTCAGCAGAGACGTTTGCCAGAGGCTTCTGAGACGCAGGGAAACAATGCAGACCTGGAAGGTATACCCAGGTGCAGTAGACTCGTAATCTTGGAACCTCCTGACTCAGAATACTGCTACCTTCTCACTGCCATAGGAATGCAGCTAGTTGACAGCTGGCTTCAAGACATGCTTCCCTGTGAGAGCTGAGGACAGGGCAGAACCCTCCCGCATGCTGCCTGACTGTAGGAGTAGCTGCTAACATCCTTATGTTATGGCTGGGAGAGGTTGCGGGAAAAGCATGTGTGAGCACTGGGCCTGAACTCCCGTGTATCTGAGTTGAATACAGCGATTTCCAACGGCTTTCGTCAACCAGAGTGTAGCTAGGTTCCAAATCCCATGTACGAGCGGGTAGCAGACATCTGCCTCCCATGCATACACACTTCTGAGAGTTGAGCTTATGGCCTGTACCTCCACATCCAGCCTGCTGGTACCCTTGGCTTCTAAAAGGCCTAGGCTCGCTGTTTGACGGAAGTGCTGGGAGAGGTAATTGGAATCTCCCGGCACACAAGACGAGTGCCTCCAAGCTCAATTCACGATTTCCCAGTAATTCTTGTGGTAGACAGGTGCTACATACTAAGTTCCATATGTGAGAAGGTAGCTGAACGCCTTGTCCAAAAGCATCTTACTTCTGAGAGTTGAGCACACCCTCAGGCCCTCACACTTCAACACTGCCTGCAGAGTGAGTTTCACACGTCTTCACCAGAGACGATTGCCAAAGTTTTCTGAGTACAAGTTAACAACGCAGACCTGGAGGGTATCTCCAGGTGCAGTAGAGTGGTAATCTTGGAACCTCCTGACTCAGAGTACTGCTACCTTCTCACTGCCATAGGAATGCAGCTAGTTGACAGCTGGCTTCAAGACATGCTTCCCTGTGAGAGCTGAGGACAGGGCAGAACCCTCGCGCATGCTGCCTGACTGTAGGAGTAGCTGCTAACATCCTAATGTTAGTGGCTGGGAGAGGTTGCGGGAAAAGCATGTGTGAGCACTGGGCCTGAACTCCCGTATATCTGATTTGAATACAGCGATTTCCAACGGCTTTCCTCAACCAGAGTGTAGCTAGGTTCCAAATCCCATTTACGAGCGGGTAGCAGACATCTGCCTCCCATGCATACACACTTCTGAGAGTTGAGCTTATGGCCTGTACCTCCACAGCAAGCCTGCTGGTACCCTTGGCTTCTAAAAGGCCTAGGCTCGCTGTTTGACGGAAGTGCTGGGAGAGGTAATTGGAATCACCCGGCACACAAGACTAGTGCCTCCAAGCTCAGTTCAGCGATTTCCTAGTAATTCCTGTGGTAGACTGGTGCTACATACTAAGTTCCATACGTGAGAGGGTAGCTGAACGCCTTGTCCAAAACCATCTTACTTCTGAGAGTTGAGCTCAGCCTCAGTCCCTCACAGTTCCACACTGCCTGCAGAGTGAGTTTCGCAGGTCTTCAGCAGAGACGTTTGCCAGAAGCTTCTGAGACACAGGGTAACAATGCAGACCTGGAGGGTATCCCCAGGTGCAGTCGACTGGTAATCTTGGAACCTCCTGACTCAGAATACTGCTACCTTCTCACTGCCATAGGAATGCAGCTAGTTGACAGCTGGCTTCAAGACATACTTCCCTGTGAGAGCTGAGGACAGGGCAGAACCCTCCCGCATACTGCCTGACTGTAGGAGTAGCTGCTAACATCCTTATGTTAGTGACTGGGAGAGGTTGCGGGAAAAGCATGTGTGAGCACTGGGCCTGAACTCCCGTGTATCTGAGTTGAATACAGCGATTTCCAACGGCTTTCCTCAACCAGAGTGTAGCTAGGTTCCAAATCCCATGTACGAGCGGATAGCAGACATCTGCCTCCCATGCATACACACTTCTGAGAGTTGAGCTTATGGCCTGTACCTCCACTTCCAGCCTGCTGGTACCCTTGGCTTCTAAAAGGCCTAGGCTCGCTGTTTGACGGAAGTGCTGGGAGAGGTAATTGGAATCTCCCGGCACACAAGACGAGTGCCTCCAAGCTCAATTCACGATTTCCCAGTAATTCTTGTGGGAGACAGGTGCTACATACTAAGTTCCATATGTGAGATGGTAGCTGAACGCCTTGTCCAAAAGCATCTTACTTCTGAGAGTTGAGCACACCCTCAGGCCCTCACACTTCAACACTGCCTGCAGAGTGAGTTTCACACGTCTTCACCAGAGACGATTGCCAGAGGCTTCTGAGTACAAGTTAACAACGCAGACCTGGAGGGTATCTCCAGGTGCAGTAGAGTGGTAATCTTGGAACCTCCTGACTCAGAGTACTGCTACCTTCTCACTGCCATAGGAATGCAGCTAGTTGACAGCTGGCTTCAAGACATGCTTCCCTGTGAGAGCTGAGGACAGGGCAGAACCCTCAGCATCCTGCCTGACTGTAGGAGTAGCTGCTAACATCCTAATGTTAGTGGCTGGGAGAGGTTGCGGGAAAAGCATGTGTGAGCACTGGGCCTGAACTCCCGTATATGTGAGTTGAATACAGCGATTTCCAACGGCTTTCCTCAACCAGAGTTTAGCTAGGTTCCAAATCCCATGTACGAGCGGGTAGCAGACATCTGCCTCCCATGCATACACACTTCTGAGAGTTGAGCTTATGGCCTGTACCTCCACATCCAGCCTGCTGGTACCCTTGGGTTCTAAAAGGCCTAGGCTCGCTGTTTGACGGAAGTGCTGGGAGAGGTAATTGGAATCACCCGGCACACAAGACTAGTGCCTCCAAGCTCAGTTCAGTGATTTCCTAGTAATTCCTGTGGTAGACTGGTGCTACATACTAAGTTCCATACGTGAGAGGGTAGCTGACCGCCTTGTCCAAAACCATCTTACTTCTGAGAGTTGAGCTCACCCTCAGTCCCTCACAGTTCCACACTGCCTGCAGAGTGAGTTTCGCAGGTCTTCAGCAGTGACGTTTGCCAGAGGCTTCTGAGACGCAGGGTAACAATGCAGACCTGGAGGGTATCCCCAGGTGCAGTCGACTGGTAATCTTGGAACCTCCTGACTCAGAATACTGCTACCTTCTCACTGCCATAGGAATGCAGCTAGGTGACAGCTGGCTTCAAGACATGCTTCCCTGTGAGAGCTGAGGACAGGGCAGAACCCTCCCGCATGCTGCCTGACTGTAGGAGTAGCTGCTAACATCCTTATGTTAGTGGCTGGGAGAGGTTGCGGGAAAAGCATGTGTGAGCACTGGGCCTGAACTCCCGTGTATCTGAGTTGAATACAGCGATTTCCAACGGCTTTCCTCAACCAGAGTGTAGCTAGGTTCCAAATCCCATGTACGAGCGGGTAGCAGACATCTGCCTCCCATGCATACACACTTCTGAGAGTTGAGCTTATGGCCTGTACCTCCACAGCCAGCCTGCTGGTACCCTTGGCTTCTAAAAGGCCTAGGCTCGCTGTTTGACGGAAGTGCTGGGAGAGGTAATTGGAAGCTCCCGGCACACAAGACGAGTGCCTCCAAGCTCAATTCACGATTTCCCAGTAATTCTTGTGGTAGACAGGTGCTACATACTAAGTTCCATATGTGAGAAGGTAGCTGAACGCCTTGTCCAAAAGCATCTTACTTCTGAGAGTTGAGCTCACCCTCAGGCCCTCACACTTCCACACTGCCTGCAGAGTGAGTTTCACACGTCTTCACCAGAGACGATTGCCAGAGGCTTTTGAGTACAAGTTACAATGCAGACCTGGAGGGTATCTCCAGGTGCAGTAGAGTGGTAATTTTGGAACCTCCTGACTCAGAGTACTGCTACCTTCTCACTGCCATAGGAATGCAGGTAGTTGACAGCTGGCTTCAAGACATGCTTCCCTGTGAGAGCTGAGGACAGGGCAGAACGCTCCCGCATCCTGCCTGACTGTAGGAGTAGCTGCTAACATCCTAATGTTAGTGGCTGGGAGAGGTTGCGGAAAAAGCACGTGTGAGCACTGGGCCTAAACTCCCGTGTATCTGAGTTGAATACAGCGAATTCCAATGGCCTTCTTCAATCACAGTGTAGCTAGGTTCCAACTCCCATGTCCGAGTGGGTAGCAGACATCTGCCTCCCATGCATACACACTTCTGAGAGTTGAGCTTATGGCCTGTACCTGCACATCCAGCCTGCTGGTACCCTTGGCTTCTAAAAGGCCTAGGCTCGCTGTTTGACGGAAGTGCTGGGAGAGGTAATTGGAATCACCCAGCACACAAGACTAGTGCCTCCAAGCTCAGTTCAGCGATTTCCTAGTAATTCCTGTGGTAGACTGGTGCTACATACTAAGTTCCATACGTGAGAGGGTAGCTGAACGCCTTGTCCCAAACCATCTTACTTCTGAGAGTTGAGCTCAGCCTCAGTCCCTCACAGTTCCACACTGCCTGGAGAGTGAGTTTCGCAGGTCTTCACTAGAGACGTTTGCCAGAGGCTTCTGAGACGCAGGGTAACAATGCAGACCTGGAGGGTATCCCCAGGTGCAGTCGACTGGTAATCTTGGAACCTCCTGACTCAGAATACTGCTACCTTCTCACTGCCATAGGAATGCAGCTAGTTGACAGCTGGCTTCAAGACATGCTTCCCTGTGAGAGCTGAGGACAGGGCAGAACCCTCCCGCATGCTGCCTGACTGTAGGAGTAGCTGCTAACATCCTTATGTTAGCGGCTGGGAGAGGTTGCGGGATAAGCATGTGTGAACACTGGGCCTGAACTCCCGTGTACCTGAGTTGAATACAGCGATTTCCAACGGCTTTCCTCAACCAGAGTGTAGCTAGGTTCCAAATCCCATGTACGAGCGGGTAGCAGACATCTGCCTCCCATGCATACACACTTCTGAGAGTTGAGCTTATGGCCTGTACCTCCACAGCCAGCCTGCTGGTACCCTTGGCTTCTAAAAGGCCTAGGCTCGCTGTTTGACGGAAGTGCTGGGAGAGGTAATTGGAATCTCCCGGCACACAAGACGAGTGCCTCCAAGCTCAATTCACGATTTCCCAGTAATTCTTGTGGGAGACAGGTGCTACATACTAAGTTCCATATGTGAGAAGGTAGCTGAACGCCTTGTCCAAAAGCATCTTACTTCTGAGAGTTGAGCACACCCTCAGGCCCTCACACTTCAACACTGCCTGCAGAGTGAGTTTCACACGTCTTCACCAGAGACGATTGCCAGAGGCTTCTGAGTACAAGTTAACAATGCAGACCTGGAGGGTATCTCCAGGTGCAGTAGAGTGGTAATCTTGGAACCTCCTGACTCAGAGTACTGCTACCTTCTCACTGCCATAGGAATGCAGCTAGTTGACAGCTGGCTTCAAGACATGCTTCCCTGTGAGAGCTGAGGACAGGGCAGAACCCTCCCGCATCCTGCCTGACTGTAGGAGTAGCTGCTAACATCCTAATGTTAGTGGCTGGGAGAGGTTGCCGGAAAAGCATGTGTGAGCACTGGGCCTGAACTCCCGTGTATCTGAGTTGTATACAGCGATTTCCAATGGCCTTCTTCAATCACAGTGTAGCTAGGTTCCAACACCCATGTCCGAGTGGGTAGCAGACATCTGCCTCCCATGCATACACACTTCTGAGAGTTGAGCTTATGGCCTGTACCTCCACATCCAGCCTTCTGGTACTCTTGGCTTCTAAAAGGCCTAGGCTCGCTGTTTGACGGAAGTGCTGGGAGAGGTAATTGGAATCACCCGGCACACAAGACTAGTGCCTCCAAGCTCAGTTCAGCGATTTCCTAGTAATTCCTGTGGTAGACTGGTGCTACATACTAAGTTCCATACGTGAGAGGGTAGCTGAACGCCTTGTCCAAAACCATCTTACTTCTGAGAGTTGAGCTCAGCCTCAGTCCCTCACAGTTCGACACTGCCTGCAGAGTGAGTTTCGCAGGTCTTCAGCAGAGACGTTTGCCAGAGGCTTCTGAGACGCAGGGTAACAATGCAGACCTGGAGGGTATCCGCAGGTGCAGTCGACTGGTAATCTTGGTACCTCCTGACTCAGAATACTGCTGCCTTCTCACTGCCATAGGAATGCAGCTAGTTGACAGCTGGCTTCAAGACATGCTTCCCTGTGAGAGCTGAGGACAGGGCAGAACCCTCCCGCATGCTGCCTGACTGTAGGAGTAGCTGCTAACATCCTTATGTTAGTGGCTGGAGGAGGTTGCGGGAAAAGCATGTGTGAGCACTGGGCCTGAACTCCCGTGTATCTGAGTTGAATACAGCGATTTCCAACGGCTTTCCTCAACCAGAGTGTAGCTAGGTTCCAAATCCCATGTACGAGCGGGTAGCAGACATCTGCCTCCCATGCATACACACTTCTGAGAGTTGAGCTTATGGCCTGTACCTCCACAGCCAGCCTGCTGGTACCCTTGGCTTCTAAAAGGCCTAGGCTCGCTGTTTGACGGAAGTGCCGGGAGAGGTAATTGGAATCTCCCGGCACACAAGACGAGTGCCTCCAAGCTCAATTCACGATTTCCCAGTAATTCTTGTGGTAGACAGGTGCTACATACTAAGTTCCATATGTGAGAAGGTAGCTGAACGCCTTGTCCAAAAGCATCTTACTTCTGAGAGTTGAGCACACCCTCAGTCCCTCACACTTCCACACTGCCTGCAGAGTGAGTTTCACACGTCTTCACCAGAGACGATTGCCAGAGGCTTCTGAGTACAAGTTAACAATGCAGACCTGGAGGGTATCTCCAGGTGCAGTAGAGTGGTAATCTTGGAACCTCCTGACTCAGAGTACTGCTACCTTCTCACTGCCATAGGAATGCAGCTAGTTGACAGCTGGCTTCAAGACATGCTTCCCTGTGAGAGCTGAGGACAGGGCAGAACCCTCACGCATCCTGCCTGACTGTAGGAGTAGCTGCTAACATCCTAATGTTAGTGGATGGGAGAGGTTGCGGGAAAAGCATGTGTGAGCACTGGGCCTGAACTCCCGTGTATCTGAGTTGAATACAGCGAATTCCAATGGCCTTCTTCAATCACAGTGTAGCTAGGTTCCAACTCCCATGTCCGAGTGGGTAGCAGACATCTGCCTCCCATGCATACACACTTCTGAGAGTTGAGCTTATGGCCTGTACCTCCACATCCAGCCTGCTGGTACCCTTGGCTTCTAAAAGGCCTAGGCTCGCTGTTTGACGGAAGTGCTGGGAGAGGTAATTGGAATCACCCGGCACACAAGACTAGTGCCTCCAAGCTCAGTTCAGCGATTTCCTAGTAAGTCCTGTGGTAGACTGGTGCTACATAATATGTTCCATACGTGAGAGGGTAGCTGAACGCCTTGTCCAAAAGCATCTTACTTCTGAGAGTTGAGCTCACCCTCAGTCCCTCACAGTTCGACACTGCCTGCAGAGTGAGTTTCGCAGGTCTTCAGCAGAGACGTCTGCCAGAGGCTTCTGAGACGCAGGGTAACAATGCAGACCTGGAGGGTATCCCCAGGTGCAGTCGACTGGTAATCTTGGAACCTCCTGACTCAGAATACTGCTACCTTCTCACTGCCATAGGAATGCAGCTAGTTGACAGCTGGCTTCAAGACATGCTTCCCTGTGAGAGCTGAGGACAGGGCAGAACCCTCCCGCATCCTGCCTGACTGTAGGAGTAGCTGCTAACATCCTTATGTTAGTGGCTGGGAGAGGTTGCGGGAAAAGCATGTGTGAGCACTGGGCCTGAACTCCCGTGTATCTGAGTTGAATACAGCGATTTCCAACGGCTTTCCTCAACCAGAGTGTAGCTAGTTTCCAAATCCCATGTACGAGCGGGTAGCAGACATCTGCCTCCCATGCATAAACACTTCAGAGAGTTGAGCTTATGGCCTGTACCTCCACAGCCAGCCTGCTGGTACCCTTGGCTTCTAAAAGGCCTAGCCTCGCTGTTTGATGGAAGTGCTGGGAGAGGTAATTGGAATCTCCCGGCACACAAGACGAGTGCCTCCAAGCTCAATTCACGATTTCCCAGTAATTCTTGTGGTAGACAGGTGCTACATACTAAGTTCCATATGTGAGATGGTAGCTGAACGCCTTGTCCAAAAGCATCTTACTTCTGAGAGTTGAGCCCACCCTCAGTCCCTACAATTCCACACTACCTGCAGAGTGAGTTTCACACGTCTTCACCAGAGACTATTGCCAGAGGCTTCTGAGTACAAGTTAACAATGCAGACCTGGAGGGTATCTCCAGGTGCAGTAGAGTGGTAATCTTGGAACCTCCTGACTCAGAGTACTGCTACCTTCTCACTGCCATAGGAATGCAGCTAGTTGACAGCTGGCTTCAAGACATGCTTCCCTGTGAGAGCTGAGGACAGGGCAGAACCCTCCCGCATCCTGCCTGACTGTAGGAGTAGCTGCTAACATCCTTAAGTTAGTGGCTGGGAGAGGTTGCGGGAAAAGCATGTGTGAGCACTGGGCCTGAACTCCCGTGTATCTGAGTTGAATACAGCGATTTCCAATGGCCTTCTTCAATCACAGTGTAGCTAGGTTCCAACTCCCATGTCCGAGTGGGTAGCAGACATCTGCCTTCCATGCATACACACTTCTGAGGGTTGAGCTTAAGGCCTGTACCTCCACATCCAGCCTGCTGGTACCCTTGGCTTCTAAAAGGCCTAGGCTCGCTGTTTGACGGAAGTGCTGGGAGAGGTAATTGGAATCACCCGGCACACAAGACTAGTGCCTCCAAGCTCAGTTCAGCTATTTCCTAGTAAGTCCTGTGGTAGACTGGTGCTACATACTAAATTCCATACGTGAGAGGGTAGCTGAACGCCTTGTCCAAAACCTTCTTACTTCTGAGAGTTGAGCTCAGCCTCAGTCCCTCACAGTTCCACACTGCCTGCAGAGTGAGTTTCGCAGGTCTTCAGCAGAGACGTTTGCCAGAGGCTTCTGAGACGCAGGGTAACAATGCAGACCTGGAGGGTATCCCCAGGTGCAGTCGACTGGTAATCTTGGAACCTCCTGACTCAGAATACTGCTACCTTCTCACTGCCATAGGAATGCAGCTAGTTGACAGCTAGCTGGCTTCAAGACATGCTTCCCTGAGAGAGCTGAGGACAGGGCAGAACCCTCCCGCAAGCTGCCTGACTGTAGGAGTAGCTGCTAACATCCTAATGTTAGTGGCTGGTAGAGGTTGCGGGAAAAGCATGTGTGAGCACTGGCTCTAAACTCCCGTGTATCTGAGTTGAATACAGCGATTTCCAACGGCTTTCGTCAACCAGAGTGTAGCTAGGTTCCAAATCCCATGTACGAGCGGGTAGCAGACATCTGCCTCCCATGCATACACACTTCTGAGAGTTGAGCTTATGGCCTGTACCTCCACAGCCAGCCTGCTGGTACCCTTGGCTTCTAAAAGGCCTAGGCTCGCTGTTTGACGGAAGTGCTGGGAGAGGTAATTGGAATTTCCCGGCACACAAGACGAGTGCCTCCAAGCTCAATTCACGATTTCCCAGTAATTCTTGTGGTAGACAAGTGCTACATACTAAGTTCCATATGGGAGATGGTAGCTGAACGCCTTGTCCAATAGCATCTTACTTCTGAGAGTTGAGACCACCCTCAGTCCCTCACAGTTCCACACTGCCTGCAGAGTGAGTTTCACACGTCTTCACCAGGACGATTGCCAGAGGCTTCTGAGTACAAGTTAACAATGCAGACCTGGAGGGTATCTCCAGGTGCAGTAGAGTGGTAATCTTGGAACCTCCTGACTCAGAGTACTGCTACCTTCTCACTGCCATAGGAATGCAGCTAGTTGACAGCTGGCTTCAAGACATGCTTCCCTGTGAGAGCTGAGGACAGGGCAGAACCCTCCCGCATGCTGCCTGACTGTAGGAGTAGCTGCTAACATCCTTATGTTAGTGGCTGGGAGAGGTTGCGGGAAAAGCATGTGTGAGCACTGGGCCTGAACTCCCGTGTATCTGAGTTGAATACAGCGATTTCCAACGGCTTTCCTAAACCAGGGGGTAGCTAGGTACCAAATCCCATGTACGAGCGGGTAGCAGATATCTGCCTCCCATGCATACACACTTCTGAGATTTGAGCTTATGGCCTGTACCTCCACAGCCAGCCTGCTGGTACCCTTGGCTTCTAAAAGGCCTAGGCTCGCTGTTTGACGGAAGTGCTGGGAGAGGTAATTGGAATCACCCGGCACACAAGACTAGTGCCTCCTTCTCAGTTCAGCGATTTCCTAGTAATTCCTGTGGTAGACTGGTGCTACATACTAAGTTCCATACGTGAGAGGGTAGCTGAACGCCTTGTCCAAAACCATCTTACTTCTGAGAGTTGAGCTCAGCCTCCGTCCCTCACAGTTCGACACTGCCTGCAGAGTGAGTTTCGCAGGTCTTCAGCAGAGACGTTTGCCAGAGGCTTCTGAGACGCAGGGTAACAATGCAGACATGGAGGGTATCCCCAGGTGCAGTCGACTGGTAATCTTGGAACCTCCTGACTCAGAATACTGCTACCTTCTCACTGCCATAGGAATGCAGCTAGTTGACAGTTGGCTTCAAGACATGCTTCCCTGTGAGAGCTGAGGACAGGGCAGAACCCTCCCGCATGCTGCCTGACTGTAGGAGTAGCTGCTAACCTCCTTATGTTATTGGCTGGGAGAGGTTGCGGGAAAAGCATGTGTGAGCACTGGGCCTGAACTCCCGTGTATCTGAGTTGAATACAGCGATTTCCAACGGCTTTCCTCAAACAGAGTGTAGCTAGGTTCCAAATCCCATGTACGAGCGGGTAGCAGACATCTGCCTCCCATGCATACACACTTCTGAGAGTTGAGCTTATGGCCTGTACCTCCACATCCAGCCTCCTGGTACCCTTGGCTTCTAAAAGGCCTAGGCTCGCTGTTTGACGGAAGTGCTGGGAGAGGTAATTGGAATCTCCCGGCACACAAGACGAGTGCCTCCAAGCTCAATTCACGATTTCCCAGTAATTCTTGTGGTAGACAGGTGCTACATACTAAGTTCCATATGTGAGAAGGTAGCTGAACGCCTTGTCCAAAAGCATCTTACTTCTGAGAGTTGAGCACACCCTCAGTCCCTCACAATTCCACACTGCCTGCAGAGTGAGTTTCACACGTCTTCACCAGAGACGATTGCCAGAGGCTTCTGAGTACAAGTTAACAATGCAGACCTGGAGGGTATCTCCAGGTGCAGTAGAGTGGTAATCTTGGAACCTCCTGACTCAGAGTACTGCTACCTTCTCAATGCCATAGGAATGCAGCTAGTTGACAGCTGGCTTCAAGACATGCTTCCCTGTGAGAGCTGAGGACAGGGCAGAACCCTCCCGCATCCTGCCTGACTGTAGGAGTAGCTGCTAACATCCTAATGTTAGTGGCTGGGAGAGGTTGCGGGAAAAGAATGTGTGAGCACTGGGCCTGAACTCCCGTGTATCTGAGTTGAATAGAGCGATTTCCAATGGCCTTCTTCAATCACAGTGTAGCTAGCTTCCAACTCCCATGTCCGAGGGGGTAGCAGACAGCTGCCTCCCATGCATACACACTTCTGAGAGTTGAGCTTATGGCCTGTACCCCCACATCCAGCCTGCTGGTACCCTTGGCTTCTAAAAGGCCTAGGCTCGCTGTTTGACGGAAGTGCTGGGAGAGGTAATTGGAATCACCCGGCACACAAGACTAGTGCCTCCAAGCTCAGTTCAGCGATTTCCTAGTAATTCCTGTGGTAGACTGGTGCTACATACTAAGTTCCATACGTGAGAGGGTAGCTGAACGCCTTGTCCAAAACCATCTTACTTCTGAGAGTTGAGCTCAGCCTCAGTCCCTCACAGTTCCACACTGATGCAGAGTGAGTTTCGCAGGTCTTCAGCAGAGACGTTTGCCAGAGGCTTCTGAGACGCAGGGTAACAATGCAGACCTGGAGTGTATCCCCAGGTGCAGTCGACTGGTAATCTTGGAACCTCCTGACTCAGAATACTGCTACCTTCTCACTGCCATAGGAATGCAGCTAGTTGACAGCTGGCTTCAAGACATGCTTCCCTGTGAGAGCTGAGGACAGGGCAGAACCCTCCCGCATGCTGCCTTACTGTAGGAGTAGCTGCTAACATCCTTATGTTAGTGGCTGGGAGAGGTTGCGGGAAAAGCATGTGTGAGCACTGGGCCTGAACTCCCGTGTATCTGAGTTGAATACAGCGATTTCCATCGGCTTTCCTCAACCAGAGTGTAGCTAGGTTCCAAATCCCATGTACGAGCGGGTAGCAGACATCTGCCTCCCATGCATACACACTTCTGAGAGTTGAGCTTATGGCCTGTACCTCCACAGCCAGCCTGCTGGTACCCTTGGCTTCTAAAAGGCCTAGGCTCGCTGTTTGACGGAAGTGCTGGGAGAGGTAATTGGAATCACCCGGCACACAAGACTAGTGCCTCCAAGCTCAGTTCAGCGATTTCCTAGTAATTCCTGTGGTAGACTGGTGCTACATACTAAGTTCCATACGTGAGAGGGTAGCTGAACGCCTTGTCCAAAACCATCTTACTTCTGAGAGTTGAGCTCAGCCTCCGTCCCTCACAGTTCGACACTGCCTGCAGAGTGAGTTTCGCAGGTCTTCAGCAGAGACGTTTGCCGGAGGCTTCTGAGACGCAGGGTAACATTGCAGAATTGGAAGGTATCCCCAGGTGCAGTCGACTGGTTATCTTGGAATCTCTTGACTCAGAATACCGCTACCTTCTCACTGCCATAGGAATGCAGCTAGTTGACAGCTAGCTGGCTTCAAGACATGCTTCCCTGTGAGAGCTGAGGACAGGGCAGAACCCTCCCGCATGCTGCCTGACTGTAGGAGTAGCTGCTAACATCCTTATGTTAGTGGCTGGGAGAGGCTGCGGGAAAAGCATGTGTGAGCACTGGGCCTGAACTCCCGTGTACCTGAGTTGAATACAGCGATTTCCAACGGCTTTCCTCAACCAGAGTGTAGCTACGTTCCAAATCCCATGTACGAGCGGGTAGCAGACATCTGCGTCCCATGCATACACACTTCTGAGAGTTGAGCTTATGGCCTGTACCTCCACAGCCAGCCTGCTGGTACCCTTGGCTTCTAAAAGGCCTAGGCTCGCTGTTTGGCGGAAGTGCTGGGAGAGGTATTTGGAATCACCCGGCACACAAGACTAGTGCCCCCAAGCTCAGTTCAGCGATTTCCTAGTAATTCCTGTGGTAGACTGGTGCTACATACTAAGTTCCATACGTGAGAGGGTAGCTGAACGCCTTCTCCAAAACCTTCTTACTTCTGAGAGTTGAGCTCAGCCTCAGTCCCTCACAGTTTCACACTGCCTGCAGAGTGAGTTTCGCAGGTCTTCAGCAGAGACGTTTGCCAGAGGCTTCTGAGACGCAGGGTAACAATGCAGACCTGGAGGGTATCCGCAGGTGCAGTCGACTGGTAATCTTGGAACCTCCTGACTCAGAATACTGCTACCTTCTCACTGCCATAGGAATGCAGCTAGTTGACAGCTGGCTTCAAGACATGCTTCCCTGTGAGAGCTGAGGACAGGCAGAACCCTCCCCCATGCTGCCTGACTGTAGGAGTAGCTGCTAACATCCTTATGTTAGTGGCTGGGAGAAGTTGCGGGAAAACCATGTGTGAGCACTGGGCCTGAACTCCCGTGTATCTGAGTTGAATACAGCGATTTCCAACGGCTTTCCTCAACCAGAGTGTAGCTAGGTTCCAAATCCCATGTACGAGCGGGTAGCAGACATCTGCCTCCCATGCATACACACTTCTGAGAGTTGAGCTTATGGCCTGTACCTCCACAGCCAGCCTGCTGGTACCCTTGGCTTCTAAAAGGCCTAGGCTCGCTGTTTGACGGAAGTGCTGGGAGAGGTAATTGGAATCAACCGGCACACAAGACTAGTGCCTCCAAGCTCAGTTCAGCGATTTCCTAGTAATTCCTGTGGTAGACTGGTGCTACATACTAAGTTCCATACGTGAGAGGGTAGCTGAACGCCTTGTCCAAAACCATCTTACTTCTGAGAGTTGAGCTCAGCCTCCGTCCCTCACAGTTCGACACTGCCTGCAGAGTGATTTTCGCAGGTCTTCAGCAGAGACGTTTGCCAGAGGCTTCTGAGACGCAGGGTAACAATGCAGACCTGGAAGGTATCCCCAGGTGCAGTCGACTGGTTATCTTGGAACCTCCTGACTCAGAATACTGCTACCTTCTCACTGCCATAGGAATGCAGCTAGTTGACAGCTGGCTTCAAGACATGCTTCCCTGTGAGAGCTGAGGACAGGGCCGAACCCTCCCGCATGCTGCCTGACTGTAGGAGTAGCTGCTAACATCCTTATGTTAGTGGCTGGGAGAGGTTGCGGGAAAAGCATGTGTGAGCACTGGGCCTGAACTCCCGTGTACCTGAGTTGAATACAGCGATTTCCAACGGCTTTCCTCAACCAGAGTGTAGCTAGGTTCCAAATCCCATGTACGAGCGGGTAGCAGACATCTGCGTCCCATGCGTACACACTTCTGAGAGTTGAGCTTATGGCCTGTACCTCCACAGCCAGCCTGCTGGTACCTTTGGCTTCTAAAAGGCCTAGGCTCGCTGTTTGACGGAAGTGCTGGGAGAGGTAATTGGAATCACCGGTCACACAAGACTAGTGCCTCCAAGCTCAGTTCAGCCATTTCCTAGTAATTCCTGTGGTAGACTGGTGCTACATACTAAGCTCCATACGTGAGAGGGTAGCTGAACGCCTTGTCCAAAACCATCTTACTTCTGAGAGTTGAGCTCAGCCTCAGTCCCTCACAGTTCGACACTTCCTGCAGAGTGAGTTTCGCAGGTCTTCAGCAGAGACGTTTGCCAGAGGCTTCTGAGACGCAGGGTAACAATGCAGACCTGGAGGGTATCCCCAGGTGCAGTCGACTGGTAATCTTGGAACCTCCTGACTCAGAATACTGCTACCTTCTCACTGCCATAGGAATGCAGCTAGTTGACAGCTGGCTTCAAGACATGCTTCCCTGTGAGAGCTGAGGACAGGGCAGAACCCTCCCGCATGCTGCCTGACTGTAGGAGTAGCTGCTAACATCCTTATGTTAGTGGCTGGGAGAGGTTGCGGGAAAAGCATGTGTGAGCACTGGGCCTGAACTCCCGTGTATCTGAGTTGAATACAGCGATTTCCAACGGCTTTCCTCAACCAGAGTGTAGCTAGGTTCCAAATCCCATGTACGAGCGGGTAGCAGACATCTGCCTCCCATGCATACACACTTCTGAGAGTTGAGCTTATGGCCTGTACCTCCACAGCCAGCCTGCTGGTACCCTTGGCTTCTAAAAGGCCTACGCTCACTGTTTGACGGAAGTGCTGGGAGAGGTAATTGGAATCACCCGGCACACAAGACTAGTGCCTCCAAGCTCAGTTCACGATTTCCTAGTAATTCCGGTGGTAGACTGGTGCTACATACTAAGTTCCATACGTGAGAGGGTAGCTGAACGCCTTGTCGAAAACCATCTTACTTCGGAGAGTTGAGCTCAGCCTCAGTCCCTCACAGTTCGACACTGCCTGCAGAGTGAGTTTCGCAGGTCTTCAGCAGAGACGTTTGCCAGAGGCTTCTGAGACGCAGGGTAACAATGCAGACCTGGAGGGTATCCCCAGGTGCAGTCGACTGCTAATCTTGGAACCTCCTGACTCAGAATACTGCTACCTTCTCACTGCCATAGGAATGCAGCTAGTTGACAGCTGGCTTCAAGACATGCTTCCCTGTGAGAGCTGAGGACAGGGCAGAACCCTCCCGCATGCTGCCTGACTGTAGGAGTAGCTGCTAACATCCTTATGTTAGTGGCTGGGAGAGGTTGCGGGAAAAGCATGTGTGAGCACTGGGCCTGAACTCCCGTGTATCTCAGTTGAATACAGCGATTTCCAACGGCTTTCCTCAACCAGAGTGTAGCTAGGTTCCAAATCCCATGTACGAGCGGGTAGCAGACATCTGCCTCCCATGCATACACACTTCTGAGAGTTGAGCTTATGGCCTGTACCTCCACAGCCAGCCTGCTGGTACCCTTGGCTTCTAAAAGGCCTAGGCTCGCTGTTTGACGGAAGTGCTGGGAGAGGTAATTGGAATCTCCCGGCACACAAGACGAGTGCCTCCAAGCTCAATTCACGATTTCCCAGTAATTCTTGTGGTAGACAGGTGCTACATACTAAGTTCCATATGTGAGAAGGTAGCTGAACGCCTTGTCCAAAAGCATCTTACTTCTGAGAGTTGAGCACACCCTCAGTCCCGCACACTTCCACACTGCCTGCAGAGTGAGTTTCACACGTCTTCACCAGGACGATTGCCAGAGGCTTCTGAGTACAAGTTAACAATGCAGACCTGGAGGGTATCTCCAGGTGCAGTAGAGTGGTAATCTTGGAACCTCCTGACTCAGAGTACTGCTACCTTCTCACTGCCATAGGAATGCAGCTGGTTGACAGCTGGCTTCAAGAGATGCTTCCCTGTGAGAGCTGAGGACAGGGCAGAACCCTCCCGCATCCTGCCTGACTGTAGGAGTAGCTGCTAACATCCTAATGTTAGTGGCTGGGAGAGGTTGCGGGAAAAGCATGTGTGAGCACTGGGCCTGAACTCCCGTGTATCTGAGTTCAATACAGCGATTTCCAATGGCCTTCTTCAATCACAGTGTAGCTAGGTTCCAACTCCCATGTCCGACAGGGTAGCAGACATCTGCCTCCCATGCATACACACTTCTGAGTGTTGAGCTTATGGCCTGTACCTCCACATCCAGCCTGCTGGTACCCTTACTTCTAAAAGTCCTAGGCTCGCTGTTTGACGGAAGTGCTGGGAGAGGTAATTGGAATCACCCGGCACACAAGACTAGTGCCTCCAAGCTCAGTTCAGCCATTTCCTAGTAATTCCTGAGGTAGACTGGTGCTACATTCTAAGTTCCATACTTGAGAGGGTAGCTGAACGCCTTGTCCAAAACCATCTTACTTCTGAGAGTTGAGCTCAGCCTCAGTCCCTCACAGTTCAACACTTCCTGCAGAGTGAGTTTCGCAGGTCTTCAGCAGAGACGTTTGCCAGAGGCTTCTGAGACGCAGGGTAACAATGCAGACCTGGAGGGTATCCCCAGGTGCATTCAACTGGTAATCTTGGAACCTCCTGACTCAGAATACTGCTACCTTCTCACTGCCATAGGAATGCAGCTAGTTGACAGCTGGCTTCAAGACATGCTTCCCTGTGAGAGCTGAGGACAGGGCAGAACCCTCCCGCATGCTGCCTGACTGTAGGAGTAGCTGCTAACATCCTTATGTTAGTGGCTGGGAGAGGTTGCGGGAAAAGCATGTGTGAGAACTGGGCCTGAACTCCCGTGTATCTGAGTTGAATACAGCGATTTCCAACGGCTTTCCTCAACCAGAGTGTAGCTAGGTTCCAAATCCCATGTACGAGCGGGTAGCAGACATCTGCCTCCCATGCATACACACTTCTGAGAGTTGAGCTTATGGCCTGTACCTCCACATCCAGCCTGCTGGTACCCTTGGCTTCTAAAAGGCCTAGGCTCACTGTTTGACGGAAGTGCTGGGAGAGGTAATTGGAATCACCCGGCACACAAGACTAGTGCCTCCAAGCTCAGTTCAGCGATTTCCTAGTAATTCCTGTGGTAGACTGGTGCTACATACTAAGTTCCATACGTGAGAGGGTAGCTGAACGCCTTGTCCAAAACCATCTTACTTCTGAGAGTTGAGCTCAGCCTCAGTCCCTCACAGTTCGACACTGCCTGCAGAGTGAGTTTCGCAGGTCTTCAGCAGAGACGTTTGCCAGAGGCTTCTGAGACGCAGGGTAACAATGCAGACCTGGAGGGTATCCCCAGGTGCAGTCGACTGGTAATCTTGGAACCTCCTGACTCAGAATACTGCTACCTTCTCACTGCCATAGGAATGCAGCTAGTTGACAGCTGGCTTCAAAACATGCTTCCCTGTGAGAGCTGAGGACAGGGAAGAACCCTCCCGCATGCTGCCTGACTGTAGGAGTAGCTGCTAACATCCTTATGTTAGTGGCTGGGAGAGGTTGCGGGAAAAGCATGTGTGAGCACTGGGCCTGAACTCCCGTGTACCTGAGTTGAATACAGCGATTTCCAACGGCTTTCCTCAACCAGAGTGTAGCTAGGATCCAAATCCCATGTACGAGCGGGTAGCAGACATCTGCCTCCCATGCATACACACTTCTGAGAGTTGAGCTTATGGCCTGTACCTCCACAGCCAGCCTGCTGCTACCCTTGGCTTCTAAAAGGCCTAGGCTCGCTGTTTGGCGGAAGTGCTGGGAGAGGTAATTGGAATCACCCGGCACACAAGACTAGTGCCTCCAAGCTCAGTTCAGCGATTTCCTAGTAATTCCTGTGGTAGACTGGTGCTACATACTAAGTTCCATACGTGAGAGGTTAGCTGAACGCCTTGTCCAAAACCATCTTACTTCGGAGAGTTGAGCTCAGCCTCAGTCCCTCACAGTTCGACACTGCCTGCAGAGTGAGTTTCGCAGGTCTTCAGCAGAGACGTTTGCCAGAGGCTTCTGAGAGGCAGGGTAACAATGCAGACCTGGAGGGTATCCCCAGGTGCAGTCGACTGGTAATCTTGGAACCTCCTGACTCAGAATACTGCTACCTTATCACTGCCATAGGAATGCAGCTAGTTGACAGCTGGCTTCAAGACATGCTTCCCTGTGAGAGCTGAGGACAGGGGAGAACCCTCCCTTATGCTGCCTGACTGTAGGAGTAGCTGCTAACATCCTTATGTTAGTGGCTGGCAGAGGTTGCGGGAAAAGCATGTGTTAGCACTGGGCCTGAACTCCCGTGTATCTGAGGTGAATACAGCGATTTCCAACGGCTTTCCTCAGCCAGAGTGTAGCTAGTTTCCAAATCCCATGTACGAGCGGGTAGCAGACATCTGCCTCCCATGCATACACACTTCTGAGAGTTGAGTTTATGGCCTGTACCTCCACAGCCAGCCTGCTGGTACCCTTGGCTTCTAAAAGGCCTAGGCTCGCTGTTTGACGGAAGTCCTGGGAGAGGTAATTGGAATCACCGGTCACACAAGACTAGTGCCTCCAAGCTCAGTTCAGCCATTTCCTAGTAATTCCTGAGGTAGACTGGTGCTACATTCTAAGTTCCATACTTGAGAGGGTAGCTGAACGCCTTGTCCAAAACCATCTTACTTCTGAGAGTTGAGCTCAGCCTCAGTCCCTCACAGTTCGACACTTCCTGCAGAGTGAGTTTCGCAGGTCTTCAGCAGAGACGTTTGCCAGAGGCTTCTGAGACGCAGGGTAACAATGCAGACCTGGAGGGTATCCCCAGGTGCATTCGACTGGTAATCTTGGAACCTCCTGACTCAGAATACTGCTACCTTCTCACTGCCATAGGAATGCAGCTAGTTGACAGCTGGCTTCAAGACATGCTTCCCTGTGAGAGCTGAGGACAGGGCAGAACCCTCCCGCATGCTGCCTGACTGTAGGAGTAGCTGCTAACATCCTTATGTTAGTGGCTGGGAGAGGTTGCGGGAAAAGCATGTGTGAGCACTGGGCCTGAACTCCCGTGTATCTGAGTTGAATACAGCGATTTCCAACGGCTTTCCTCAACCAGAGTGTAGCTAGGTTCCAAATCCCATGTACGAGCGGGTAGCAGACATCTGCCTCCCATGCATACACACTTCTGAGAGTTGAGCTTATGGCCTGTACCTCCACATCCAGCCTGCTGGTACCCTTGGCTTCTAAAAGGCCTAGGCTCACTGTTTGACGGAAGTGCTGGGAGAGGTATTTGGAATCACCCGGCACACAAGACTAGTGCCTCCAAGCTCAGTTCAGCGATTTCCTAGTAATTCCTGTGGTAGACTGGTGCTACATACTAAGTTCCATACGTGAGAGGGTAGCTGAACGCCTTGTCCAAAACCATCTTACTTCTGAGAGTTGAGCTCAGCCTCAGTCCCTCACAGTTCGACACTGCCTGCAGAGTGAGTTTCGGAGGTCTTCATCAGAGACGTTTGCCAGAGGCTTCTGAGACGCAGGGTAACAATGCAGACCTGGAGGGTATCCCCAGGTGCAGTCGACTGGTAATCTTGGAACCTCCTGACTCAGAATACTGCTACCTTCTCACTGCCATAGGAATGCAGCTAGTTGACAGCTGGCTTCAAAACATGCTTCCCTGTGAGAGCTGAGGACAGGGAAGAACCCTCCCGCATGCTGCCTGACTGTAGGAGTAGCTGCTAACATCCTTATGTTAGTGGCTGGGAGAGGTTGCGGGAAAAGCATGTGTGAGCACTGGGCCTGAACTCCCGTGTACCTGAGTTGAATACAGCGATTTCCAACGGCTTTCCTCAACCAGAGTGTAGCTAGGTTCCAAATCCCATGTACGAGCGGGTAGCAGACATCTGCCTCCCATGCATACACACTTCTGAGAGTTGAGCTTATGGCCTGTACCTCCACAGCCAGCCTGCTGCTACCCTTGGCTTCTAAAAGGCCTAGGCTCGCTGTATGGCGGAAGTGCTGGGAGAGGTAATTGGAATCACCCGGCACACAAGACTAGTGCCTCCAAGCTCAGTTCAGCGATTTTCTAGTAATTCCTGTGGTAGACTGGTGCTACATACTAAGTTCCATACGTGAGAGGTTAGCTGAACGCCTTGTCCAAAACCATCTTACTTCGGAGAGTTGAGCTCAGCCTCAGTCCCTCACAGTTCGACACTGCCTGCAGAGTGAGTTTCGCAGGTCTTCAGCAGAGACGTTTGCCAGAGGCTTCTGAGAGGCAGGGTAACAATGCAGACCTGGAGGGTATCCCCAGGTGCAGTCGACTGGTAATCTTGGAACCTCCTGACTCAGAATACTGCTACCTTATCACTGCCATAGGAATGCAGCTAGTTGACAGCTGGCTTCAAGACATGCTTCCCTGTGAGAGCTGAGGACAGGGGAGAACCCTCCCTTATGCTGCCTGACTGTAGGAGTAGCTGCTAACATCCTTATGTTAGTGGCTGGCAGAGGTTGCGGGAAAAGCATGTGTGAGCACTGGGCCTGAACTCCCGTGTATCTGAGTTGAATACAGCGATTTCCAACGGCTTTCCTCAACCAGAGTGTAGCAAGGTTCCAAATCCCATGTACGAGCGGGTAGCAGACATCTGGCTCCCATGCATACACACTTCTGAGAGTTGAGGTTATGGCCTGTACCTCCACAGCCAGCCTGCTGGTACCCTTGGTTTCTAAAAGGCCTAGCATCGCTGTTTGACGGAAGTGCTGGGAAAGGTAATTGGAATCTCCCGGCACACAAGACGAGTGCCTCCAAGCTCAATTCACGATTTCCCAGTAATTCTTGTGGGAGACAGGTGCTACATACTAAGTTCCATATGTGAGAAGGTAGCTGAACGCCTTGTCCAAAAGCATCTTACTTCTGAGAGTTGAGCACACCCTCATTCCCTCACACTTCCACACTGCCTGCAGAGTGAGTTTCACACGTCTTCACCAGAGACGATGGCCAGAGGCTTCTGAGTACAAGTTAACAATGCAGACCTGGAGGGTATCTCCAGGTGCAGTAGAGTGGTAATCTTGGAACCTCCTGACTCAGAGTACTGCTACCTTCTCACTGCCATAGGAATGCAGCTAGTTGACAGCTGGCTTCAAGACATGCTTCCCTGTGGGAGCTGAGGAGAGGGCAGAACCCTCCCGCATGCTGCCTGACTGTAGGAGTAGCTGCTAACATCGCTATGTTAGTGGCTGGGAGAGGTTGCGGGAAAAGCATGTGTGAGCACTGGGCCTGAACTCCCGTGTATCTGAGTTGAATACAGCGATTTCCAATTGCCTTCTTCAATCACAGTGTAGCTAGGTTCCAACTCCCATGTCCGAGTGGGTAGCAGACATCTTCCTCCCATGCATACACACTTCTGAGAGTTGAGCTTATGGCCTGTACCTCCACATCCAGTCTGCTGGTACCCTTGGATTCTAAAAGGCCTAGTCTCGCTGTTTGACGGAAGTGCTGGGAGAGGTAATTGGAATCACCCGGCACACAAGATTAGTGCCTCCAAGCTCAGTTCAGCGATTTCCTAGTAATTCCTGTGGTAGACTGGTGCTACATACTAAGTTCCATACGTGAGAGGGTAGCTGAACGCCTTGTCCAAAACCATCTTACTTCTGAGAGTTGAGCTCAGCCTCAGTCCCTCACACTTCCACACTGCCTGCAGAGTGAGTTTCACACGTCTTCACCAGACACGATTGCCAGAGGCTTCTGAGTACAAGTTAACAATGCAGACCTGGAGGGTATCTCCAGGTGCAGTAGAGTGGTAATCTTGGAACCTCCTGACTCAGAGTACTGCTACCTTCTCACTGCCATAGGAATGCAGCTAGTTGACAGCTGGCTTCAAGACATGCTTCCCTGTGAGAGCTGAGGACAGGGCAGAACCCTCCCGCATCCTGCCTGACTGTAGGAGTAGCTGCTAACATCCTTATGTTAGTGGCTGGGAGAGGTTGCGGGAAAAGCATGTGTGAGCACTGGGCCTGAACTCCCGTGTATCTGAGTTGAATACAGCGATTTCCAACGGCTTTCCTCAACCAGAGTGTAGCTAGGTTCCAAATCCCATGTACGAGCGGGTAGCAGACATCTGCCTCCCATGCATACACACTTCTGAGTGTTGAGCTTATGGCCTGTACCTCCACATCCAGCCTGCTGGTACCCTTGGCTTCTAAAAGGCCTAGGCTCGCTGTTTGACGGAAGTGCTGGGAGAGGTAATTGCAATCTCCCGGCACACAAGACGAGTGCCTCCAAGCTCAATTCACGATTTCCCAGTAATTCTTGTTGTAGACAGGTGCTACATACTAAGTTCCATATGTGAGAAGGTAGCTGAACGCCTTGTCCAAAAGCATCTTACTTCTGAGAGTTGAGCCCTCCCTCAGTCCCTCACACTTCCACACTGCCTGCAAAGTGAGTTTCACACGTCTTCACCAGAGACGATTGCCAGAGGCTTCTGAGTACAAGTTAACAATGCAGACTTGGAGGGTACTCCAGGTGCAGTAGAGTGGTAATCTTGGAACCTCCTGACTCAGAGTACTGCTACCTTCTCACTGCCATAGGAATGCAGCTAGTTGACAGCTGGCTTCAAGACATGCTTCCCTGTGAGAGCTGAGGACAGGGCAGAACCCTCCCGCATCCTGCCTGACTGTAGGAGTAGCTGCTAACATCCTAATGTTAGTGGCTGGGAGAGGATGCGGGAAAAGCATGTGTGAGCACTGGGCCTGAACTCCCGTGTATCTGAGTTGAATACAGCGATTTCCAATGGCCTTCTTCAATCACAGTGTAGCTAGTTTCCAACTCCCATGTCCGAGTGGGTAGCAGACATCTGCCTCCCATGCATACACACTTCTGAGAGTTGAGCTTATGGCCTGTACCTCCACATCCAGCCTGCTGGTACCCTTGGCTTCTAAAAGGCCTAGGCTCGCTGTTTGACGGAAGTGCTGGGAGTGGTAATTGGAATCACCCGGCACACAAGACTAGTGCCTTCAAGCTCAGTTCAGCGATTTCTTGTAATTCATGTGGTAGACTGGTGCTACATACTAAGTTCCATACGTGAGAGGGTAGGTGAACGCCTTGTCCAAAACCATCTTACTTCTGAGAGTTTTGCTCAGCCTCAGGCCCTCACAGATCCACACTGCCTGCAGAGTGAGTTTCGCAGGTCTTCAGCAGAGACGTTTGCCAGAGGCTTCTGAGACGCAGGGTAACAATGCAGACCTGGAGGGTATCCCCAGGTGCAGTCGACTGTTAATCTTGGAACCTCCTGACTCAGAATACTGCTACCTTCTCACTGCCATAGGAATGCAGCTAGTTGACAGGTAGCTGGCTTCAAGACATGCTTCCCTGAGAGAGCTGAGGACAGGGCAGAACCCTCTCGCATGCTGCCTGACTGTAGGAGTAGCTGCTAACATCCTAATGTTAGTGGCTGGGAGATGTTGCGGGAAAAGCATGTGTGAGCACTGGGCCTGAACTCCCGTGTATCTGAGTTGAATACAGCGATTTCCAATGGCTTTCCTCAACCAGAGTGTAGCTAGGTTCCAAATCCCATGTACGAGCGGGTAGCTGACATCTGCCTCCCATGCATACACACTTCTGAGAGTTGAGCTTATGGCCTGTACCTCCACATCCAGCCTGCTGGTACCCTTGGCTTCTAAAAGGCCTAGGCTCGCTGTTTGACGGAAGTGCTGCGAGAGGTAATTGGAATCTCCCGGCACACAAGACGAGTGCCTCCAACTCAATTCACATTTCCCAGTAATTTTTGTCGTAGAAAGGTGCTACATACTAAGTTCCATATGTGAGATGGTAGCTGAACGCCTTGTCCAAAAGCATCTTACTTCTGAGAGTTGAGCCCACCCTCAGTCCCTCACAGTTCCACACTGCCTGCAGAGTGAGTTTCACACGTCTTCACCAGAGACGATTGCCAGAGGCTTCTGAGTACATGTTAACAATGTAGACCTGGAGGGTATCTCCAGGTGCAGTAGAGTGGTAATCTTGGAACCTCCTGACTCAGAGTCCTGCTACCTTCTCACTGCCATAGGAATGCAGCTAGTTGACAGCTGGCTTCAAGACATGCTTCCCTGTGAGAGCTGAGGACAGGGCAGAACCCTCCCGCATGCTGCCTGACTGTAGGAGTAGCTGCTAACATCCTTATGTTAGTGGCTGGGAGAGGTTGCGGGAAAAGCATGTGTGAGCACTGGGCCTGAACTCCCTTGTATCTGAGTTGAATACAGCGATTTCCAATGGCCTTCTTCAATCACAGTGTAGCTAGCTTCCAACTCCCATGTACGAGTGGGTAGCAGACATCTGCCTCCCATGCATACACACTTCTGAGAGTTGAGCTTATGGCCTGTACCTCCACAGCCAGCCTGCTGGTACCCTTGGCTTCTAAAAGGCCTAGGCTCGCTGTTTGACGGAAGTGCTGGGAGAGGTAATTGGAATCACCCGGCACACAAGACTAGTGCCTCCAAGCTCAGTTCAGCGATTTCCTAGTAATTCCTGTGGTAGACTGGTGCTACATACTAAGTTCCATTCGTGAGAGGGTAGGTGAACGCCTTGTCCAAAACCATCTTACTTCTGAGAGTTGAGCTCAGCCTCAGTCCCTCACAGTTCGACACTGCCTGCAGAGTGAGTTTCGCAGGTCTTCAGCAGAGACGTTTGCCAGAGGCTTCTGAGACGCAGGGTAACAATGCAGACCTGGAGGGTATCCCCAGGTGCAGTCGACTGGTAATCTTGGAACCTCCTGACTCAGAATACTGCTACCTTCTCACTGCCATAGGAATGCAGCTAGTTGACAGCTGGCTTCAAGACATGCTTCCCTGTGAGAGCTGAGGACAGGGCAGAACCCTCCCGCATGCTGCCTGACTGTAGGAGTAGCTGCTAACATCCTTATGTTAGTGGCTGGGAGAGGTTGCGGGAAAAGCATGTGTGAGCACGGGCCTGAACTCCCGTGTATCTGAGTTGAATACAGCCATTTCCAACGGCTTTCCTCAACCAGAGTGTAGCTAGGTTCCAAATCCCATGTACGAGCGGGTAGCTGACATCTGCCTCCCATGCATACACACTTCTGAGAGTTGAGCTTATGGCCTGTACCTCCACAGCCAGCCTGCTGGTACACTTGGCTTCTAAAAGGCCTAGGCTCGCTGTTTGACGGAAGTGCTGGGAGAGGTAATTGGAATCTCCCGGCACACAAGACGAGTGCCTCCAAGCTCAATTCACGATTTCCCAGTAATTCTTGTGGTAGACAGGTGCTACATACTAAGTTCCATATGTGAGAAGGTAGCTGAACGCCTTGTCCAAAAGCATCTTACTTCTGAGAGTTGAGCACACCCACAGTCCCTCACACTTCCACACTGCCTGCAGATTGAGTTTCACACGTCTTCACCAGGACGATTGCCAGAGGCTTCTGAGTACAAGTTAACAATGCAGACCTGGAGGGTTTCTCCAGGTGCAGTAGAGTGGTAATCTTGGAACCTCCTGACTCAGAGTACTGCTACCTTCTCACTGCCATAGGAATGCAGCTAGTTGACAGCTGGCTTCAAGACATGCTTCCCTGTGAGAGCTGAGGACTGGGCAGAACCCTCCCGCATCCTGCCTGACTGTGGGAGTAGCTGCTAACATCCTAATGTTAGTGGCTGGGAGAGGTTGCGGGAAAAGCATGTGTGAGCACTGGGCCTGAACTCCCATATATCTGAGTTGAATACAGCGATTTCCAATGGCCTTCTTCAATCACAGTGTAGCTAGCTTCCAACTCCCCTGTCCGAGTGGGTAGCAGACATCTGCCTCCCATGCATACACACTTCTGAGAGTTGAGCTTATGGCCTGTACCTCCACATCCAGCCTGCTGGTACCCTTGGCTTCTAAAAGGCCTAGGCTCGCTGTTTGACGGAAGTGCTGGGAGAGGTAATTGGAATCACCCGGCACACAAGACTAGTGCCTCCAAGATCAGTTCAGCGATTTCCTAGTAATTCCTGTGGTAGACTGGTGCTACATACTAAGTTCCATACGTGAGCGGGTAGCGGAACGCCTTGTCCAAAACCATCTTACTTCTGAGAGTTGAGCTCAGCCTCAGTCCCTCACAGTTCCACACTGCCCGCAGAGTGAGTTTCGCAGGTCTTCAGCAGAGACGTTTGCCAGAGGCTTCTGAGACGCAGGGTAACAATGCAGACCTGGAGGGTATCCCCAGGTGCAGTCGACTGGTAATCTTGGAACCTCCTGACTCAGAATACTGCTACCTTCTCACTGCCATAGGAATGCAGCTAGTTGACAGCTGGCTTCAAGACATGCTTCCCTGTGAGAGCTGAGGACAGGGCAGAACCCTCCCGCATGCTGCCTGACTGTAGGAGTAGCTGCTAACATCCTTATGTTAGTGGCTGGGAGAGGTTGCGGGAAAAGCATGTGTGAGCACTGGGCCTGAACTCCCGTGTATCTGAGTTGAATACAGCGATTTCCAACGGCTTTCCTCAACCAGAGTGTAGCTAGGTTCCAAATCCCATGTACGAGCGGGTAGCAGACATCTGCCTCCCATGCATACACACTTCTGAGTGTTGAGTTTATGGCCTGTACCTCCACATCCAGCCTGCTGGTACCCTTGGCTTCTAAAAGGCCTAGGCTCGCTGTTTGACGGAAGTGCTGGGAGAGGTAATTGCAATCTCCCGGCACACAAGACGAGTGCCTCCAAGCTCAATTCACGATTTCCCAGTAATTCTTGTTGTAGACAGGGGCTACATACTAAGTTCCATATGTGAGAAGGTAGCTGAACGCCTTGTCCAAAAGCATCTTACTTCTGAGAGTTGAGCCCTCCCTCAGTCCCTCACACTTCCACACTGCCTGCAAAGTGAGTTTCACACGTCTTCACCAGAGACGATTGCCAGAGGCTTCTGAGTACAAGTTAACAATGCAGAATTGGAGGGTACTCCAGGTGCAGTAGAGTGGTAATCTTGGAACCTCCTGACTCAGAGTACTGCTACCTTCTCACTGCCATAGGAATGCAGCTAGTTGACAGCTGGCTTCAAGACATGCTTCCCTGTGAGAGCTGAGGATAGGGCAGAAACCTCCCGCATCCTGCCTGACTGTAGGAATAGCTGCTAACATCCTTATGTTAGTGGCTGGGAGAGGTTGCGGGAAAAGCATGTGTGAGCACTGGGCCTGAACTCCCTTGTATCTGAGTTGAATACAGCGATTTCCAATGGCCTTCTTCAATCACAGTGTAGCTAGGTTCCAACTCCCATGTCCGAGTGGGTAGCAGACATCTGCCTCCCATGCATACACACTTCTGAGAGTTGAGCTTATGGCCTGTACCTCCACAGCCAGCCTGCTGGTACCCTTGGCTTCTAAAAGGCCTAGGCTCGCTGTTTGACGGAAGTGCTGGGAGAGGTAATTGGAATCACCCGGCACACAAGACTAGTGCCTCCAAGCTCAGTTCAGCGATTTCCTAGTAATTCCTGTGGTAGACTGGTGCTACATACAAAGTTCCATACGTGAGAGGTTGGTGAACGCCTTGTCCAAAACCATCTTACTTCTGAGAGTTGAGCTCAGCCTCAGTCCCTCACAGTTCCACACTGCCTGCAGAGTGAGTTTCGCAGGTCTTCAGCAGAGACCTTTGCCAGAGGCTTCTGAGACGCAGGGTAACAATGCAGACCTGGAGGGTATCCCCAGGTGCAGTCGACTGGTAATCTTGGAACCTCCTGACTCAGAATACTGCTACCTTCTCACTGCCATAGGAATGCAGCTAGTTGACAGCTGGCTTCAAGACATGATTCCCTGTGAGAGCTGAGGACAGGGCAGAACCCTCCCGCATGCTGCCTGACTGTAGGAGTAGCTGCTAACATCCTTATGTTAGTGGCTGGGAGAGGTTGCGGGAAAAGCATGTGTGAGCACGGGCCTGAACTCCCGTGTATCTGAGTTGAATACAGCCATTTCCAACGGCTTTCCTCAACCAGAGTGTAGCTAGGTTCCAAATCCCATGTACGAGCGGGTAGCTGACATCTGCCTCCCATGCATACACACTTCTGAGAGTTGAGCTTATGGCCTGTACCTCCACAGCCAGCCTGCTGGTACACTTGGCTTCTAAAAGGCCTAGGCTCGCTGTTTGACGGAAGTGCTGGGAGAGGTAATTGGAATCTCCCGGCACACAAGACGAGTGCCTCCAAGCTCAATTCACGATTTCCCAGTAATTCTTGTGGTAGACAGGTGCTACATACTAAGTTCCATATGTGAGAAGGTAGCTGAACGCCTTGTCCAAAAGCATCTTACTTCTGAGAGTTGAGCACACCCTCAGTCCCTCACACTTCCACACTGCCTGCAGATTGAGTTTCACACGTCTTCACCAGGACGATTGCCAGAGGCTTCTGAGTACAAGTTAACAATGCAGACCTGGAGGGTTTCTCCAGGTGCAGTAGAGTGGTAATCTTGGAACCTCCTGACTCAGAGTACTGCTACCTTCTCACTGCCATAGGAATGCAGCTAGTTGACAGCTGGCTTCAAGACATGCTTCCCTGTGAGAGCTGAGGACTGGGCAGAACCCTCCCGCATCCTGCCTGACTGTAGGAATAGCTGCTAACATCCTTATGTTAGTGGCTGGGAGAGGTTGCGGGAAAAGCATGTGTGAGCACTGGGCCTGAACTCCCTTGTATCTGAGTTGAATACAGCGATTTCCAATGGCCTTCTTCAATCACAGTGTAGCTAGGTTCCAACTCCCATGTCCGAGTGGGTAGCAGACATCTGCCTCCCATGCATACACACTTCTGAGAGTTGAGCTTATGGCCTGTACCTCCACAGCCAGCCTGCTGGTACCCTTGGCTTCTAAAAGGCCTAGGCTCGCTGTTTGACGGAAGTGCTGGGAGAGGTAATTGGAATCACCCGGCACACAAGACTAGTGCCTCCAAGCTCAGTTCAGCGATTTCCTAGTAATTCCTGTGGTAGACTGGTGCTACATACAAAGTTCCATACGTGAGAGGTTGGTGAACGCCTTGTCCAAAACCATCTTACTTCTGAGAGTTGAGCTCAGCCTCAGTCCCTCACAGTTCCACACTGCCTGCAGAGTGAGTTTCGCAGGTCTTCAGCAGAGACGTTTGCCAGAGGCTTCTGAGACGCAGGGTAACAATGCAGACCTGGAGGGTATCCCCAGGTGCAGTCGACTGGTAATCTTGGAACCTCCTGACTCAGAATACTGCTACCTTCTCACTGCCATAGGAATGCAGCTAGTTGACAGCTGGCTTCAAGACATGATTCCCTGTGAGAGCTGAGGACAGGGCAGAACCCTCCCGCATGCTGCCTGACTGTAGGAGTAGCTGCTAACATCCTTATGTTAGTGGCTGGGAGAGGTTGCGGGAAAAGCATGTGTGAGCACGGGCCTGAACTCCCGTGTATCTGAGTTGAATACAGCCATTTCCAACGGCTTTCCTCAACCAGAGTGTAGCTAGGTTCCAAATCCCATGTACGAGCGGGTAGCTGACATCTGCCTCCCATGCATACACACTTCTGAGAGTTGAGCTTATGGCCTGTACCTCCACAGCCAGCCTGCTGGTACCCTTGGCTTCTAAAAGGCCTAGGCTCGCTGTTTGACGGAAGTGCTGGGAGAGGTAATTGGAATCACCCGGCACACAAGACTAGTGCCTCCAAGATCAGTTCAGCGATTTCCTAGTAATTCCTGTGGTAGACTGGTGCTACATACTAAGTTCCATACGTGAGAGGGTAGCGGAACGCCTTGTCCAAAACCATCTTACTTCTGAGAGTTGAGCTCAGCCTCAGTCCCTCACAGTTCCACACTGCCCGCAGAGTGAGTTTCGCAGGTCTTCAGCAGAGACGTTTGCCAGAGGCTTCTGAGACGCAGGGTAACAATGCAGACCTGGAGGGTATCCCCAGGTGCAGTCGACTGGTAATCTTGGAACCTCCTGACTCAGAATACTGCTACCTTCTCACTGCCATAGGAATGCAGCTAGTTGACAGCTGGCTTCAAGACATGCTTCCCTGTGAGAGCTGAGGACAGGGCAGAACCCTAATGCATGCTGCCTGACTGTAGGAGTAGCTCCTAACATCCTTATGTTAGTGGCTGGGAGAGTTTGCGGGAAAAGCATGTGTGAGCACTGGGCCTGAACTCCCGTGTATCTGAGTTGAATACAGCGATTTCCTACGGCTTTCCTCAACCAGAGTGTAGCTAGTTTCCAAATCCCATGTACGAGCGGGTAGCAGACATCTGCCTCCCATGCATACACACTTCTGAGAGTTGAGCTTATGGCCTGTACCTCCACATCCAGCCTGCTGGTACCCTTGGCTTCTAAAAGTCCTAGGCTCGCTGTTTGACGGAAGTGCTGGGAGAGGTAATTGGAATCTCCCGGCACACAAGACGAGTGCCTCCAAGCTCAATTCACGATTTCCCAGTAATTCTTGTGGTAGACAGGTGCTACATATTAAGTTCCATATGTGAGAAGGTAGCTGAACGCCTTGTCCAAAAGCATCTTACTTCTGAGAGTTGAGCACACCCTCAGTCCCTCACACTTCCACACTGCCTGCAGAGTGAGTTTCACACGTCTTCACCAGAGACGATTGCCAGAGGCTTCTGAGTACAAGTTAACAATGCAGACCTGGAGGGTATCTCCAGGTGCAGTAGAGTGGTAATCTTGGAACCTCCTGACTCAGAGTACTGCTACCTTCTCACTGCCATAGGAATGCAGCTAGTTGACAGCTGGCTTCAAGACATGCTTCCCTGTGAGAGCTGAGGATAGGGCAGAAACCTCCCGCATCCTGCCTGACTGTAGGAGTAGCTGCTAACATCCTTATGTTAGTGGCTGGGAGAGGTTGCGGGAAAAGCATGTGTGAGCACTGGGCATGAACTCCCGTGTATCTGAGTTGAATACAGCGATTTCCAACGGCTTTCCTCAACCAGAGTGTAGCTAGGTTCCAAATCCCATGTACGAGCGGGTAGCAGACATCTGCCTCCCATGCATACACACTTCTGAGAGTTGAGCTTATGGCCTGTACCTCCACAGCCAGCCTGCTGGTACCCTTGGCTTCTAAAAGGCCTAGGCTCGCTGTTTGGCGGAAGTGCTGGGAGAGGTAATTGGAATCACCCGGCACACAAGACTAGTGCCTCCAAGCTCAGTTCAGCGATTTCCTAGTAATTCTTGTGGTAGACTGGTGCTACATACTAAGTTCCATACGTGAGAGGGTAGCTGAACGCCTTGTCCAAAACCAACTTACTTCTGAGAGTTGAGCTCAGCCTCAGTCCCTCACAGTTCCACACTGCCTGCAGAGTGAGTTTCGCAGGTCTTCAGCAGAGACGTTTGCCAGAGGCTTCTGAGACGCAGGGTAACAATGCAGACCTGGAGGGTATCCCCAGGTGCAGTCGACTGGTAATCTTGGAACCTCCTGACTCAGAATACTGCTACCTTCTCACTGCCATAGGAATGCAGCTAGTTGACAGCTGGCTTCAAGACATGCTTCCCTGTGAGAGCTGAGGACAGGGGAGAACCCTCCCTTATGCTGCCTGACTGTAGGAGTAGCTGCTAACATCCTTATGTTAGTGGCTGGGAGAGTTTGCGGGAAAAGCATGTGTGAGCACTGGGCCTGAACTCCCGTGTATCTGAGGTGAATACAGCGATTTCCAACGGCTTTCCTCAACCAGAGTGTAGCTAGGTTCCAAATCCCATGTACGAGCGGGTAGCAGACATATGCCTCCCATGCATACACACTTCTGAGAGTTGAGCTTATGGCCTGTACCTCCACAGCCAACCTGCTGGTACCCTTGGCTTCTAATAGGCCTAGGCTCGCTGTTTGACGCAAGTGCTGGGAGAGGTAATTGGAATCACCCGGCACACAAGACTAGTGCCTCCAAGCTCAGTTCAGCGATTTCCTAGTAATTCCTGTGGTAGACTGGTGCTACATACTAAGTTCCAAACGTGAGAGGGTAGCTGAACGCCTTGTCCAAAACCATCTTACTTCTGAGAGTTGAGCTCAGCCTCAGTCCCTCACAGTTCCACACTGCCTGCAGAGTGAGTTTCGCAGGTCTTCAGCAGAGACGTTTGCCAGAGGCTTCTGAGACGCAGGGTAACAATGCAGACCTGGAGGGTATCCCCAGGTGCATTCGACTCGTAATCTTGGAACCTCCTGACACAGAATACTGCTACCTTCTCACTGCCATAGGAATGCAGCTAGTTGACAGCTCGCTTCAAGACCTGCTTCCCTGTGAGAGCTGAGGACAGGGCAGAACCCTCCCGCATGCTGCCTGACTGTAGGAGTAGCTCTAACATCCTAATGTTAGTGGCTGGGAGAGGTTGCGGGAAAAGCATGTGTGAGCACTGGGCCTGAACTCCCGTGTATCTGAGTTGAATACAGCGATTTCCAACGGCTTTCCTCAACCAGAGTGTAGCTAGGTTCCAAATCCCATGTACGAGCGGGAAGCAGACATCTGCCTCCAATGCATACACACTTCTGAGAGTTGAGCTTATGGCCTGTACCTCCACATCCAGCCTGCTGTTACCTTTGGCTTCTAAAAGGCCTAGGCTCGCTGTTTGACTGAAGTGCTGGGAGAGGTAATTGGAATCACCCTGCACACAAGACTAGAGCCTCCAAGCTCAGTCCAGCGATTTCCCAGTAATTCTTGTGGTAGACAGGTGCTACATACTAAGTTCCATATGTGAGAAGGTAGCTGAACGCCTTGTCCAAAAGCATCTTATTTCTGAGAGTTGAGCTCAGCCTCAGTCCCTCACAGTTCCACACTACCTGCAGAGTGAGTTACACACGTCTTCACCAGAGACGATTACCAGAGGCTTCTGAGACGCAGGGTAACAATGCAGACCTGGAGGGTATCTCCAGGTGCAGTAGAGTGGTAATCTTGGAACCTCCTGACTAGAGTACTGCTACCTTCTCACTGCCAGAAGAATGCAGCCAGTTGACAGCTGGCTTCAAGACATGCTTCCCTGTGAGAGCTGAGGACAGGGCAGAACCCTCCCGCATCCTGCCTGACTGTAGGAGTAGCTGCTAACATCCTAATGTTAGTGGCTGGGAGAGGTTGCGGGAAAAGCATGTGTGAGCACTGGGCATGAACTCCCGTGTATCTGAGTTGAATACAGCGATTTCCAATGGCCTTCTTCAATCACAGTGTAGCTAGGTTGCAACTCCCATGTCCGAGTGGGTAGCAGACATCTGCCTCCCATGCATACACACTTCTGAGAGTTGAGCTTATGGCCTTTACCTCCACATCCACCCTGCTGGTACACTTGGCTTCTAAAAGGCCTAGGCTCGCTGTTTGACGGAAGTGTTGGGAGAGTTAATTGGAATCACCCGGCACACAAGACTAGTGCCTCCAAGCTCAGTCCAGCGATTTCCTAGTAATTCCTGTGGTAGACTGGTGCTACATACTAAGTTCCATACGTGAGAGGGTAGCTGAACGCCTTGTCCAAAAGCATCTTACTTCTGAGAGTTGAGCTCAGCCTCAGTCTCTCACAGTTCCACACTGCCTGCAGAGTGAGTTTCGCAGGTCTTCAGCAGAGACGTTTGCCAGAGGCTTCTGAGACGCAGAGTAACAATGCAGACCTGGAGGGTATCCCAAGGTGCAGTAGACTGGTAATCTTGGAACCTCCTGACTCAGAATACTGCTACCTTCTCACTGCCATAGGAATGCAGCTAGTTGACAGCTGGCTTCAAGACATGCTTCCCTGTGAGAGCTGAGGACAGGGCAGAGCCCTCCCGCATCCTGCCTGACTGTAGGAAGGCTGCTAACATCCTAATGTTAGTGGCTGGGAGAGGTTGCGGGAAAAGCATGTGTGAGCACTGGGCCTGAACTCCCGTGTATCTGAGTTGAATACAGCGATTTCCAATGGCCTTCTTCAATCACAGTGTAGCTAGTTTCCAACTCCCATGTCCGAGTGGGTAGCAGACATCTGCCTCCCATGCATACACACTTCTGAGAGTTGAGCTTATGGCCTTTACCTCCACATCCACCCTGCTGGTACCCTTGGCTTCTAAAAGGCCTAGGCTCGCTGTTTGACGGAAGTGCTGGGAGAGGTAATTGGAATCTCCCGGCACACAAGACGAGTGCCTCCAAGCTCAATTCACGATTTCCCAGTAATTCTTGTGGTAGACAGGTGCTACATTCTAAGTTCCATATGTGAGAAGGTAGCTGAACGCCTTGTCCAAAAGCATCTTACTTCTGAGAGTTGAGCACACCCTCAGTCCCTCACACTTCCACACTGCCTGCAGAGTGAGTTTCACACGTCTTCACCAGAGACGATTGCCAGAGGCTTCTGAGTACAAGTTAACAATGCAGACCTGGAGGGTATCTCCAGGTGCAGTAGAGTGGTAATCTTGGAACCTCCTGACTCAGAGTACTGCTACCTTCTCACTGCCATAGGAATGCAGCTAGTTGACAGCTGGCTTCAAGACATGCTTCCCTGTGAGAGCTGAGGACAGGGCAGAAGCCTCCCGCATCCTGCCTGACTGTAGGAGTAGCCTCTAACATCCTAATGTTAGTGGCTGGGAGAGGTTGCGGGAAAAGCATGTGTGAGCACTGGGCCTGAACTCCTGTGTATCTGAGTTGAATAGAGCGATTTCCAATGGCCTTCTTCAATCACAGTGTAGCTAGGTTCCAACTCCCATGTCCGAGTGGGTAGCAGACATCTGCCTCCCATGCATACACACTTCTGAGAGTTGAGCTTATGGCCTGTACCTCCACATCCAGCCTGCTGGTACCCTTGGCTTCTAAAAGGCCTAGGCTCGCTGTTTGACGGAAGTGCTGGGAGAGGTAATTGGAATCACCCGGCACACAAGACTAGTGCCTCCAAGCTCAGTTCAGCGATTTCCTAGTAATTCCTGTGGTAAACTGGTGCTACATACTAAGTTCCATACGTGAGAGGGTAGCTGAACGCCTTGTCCAAAACCATCTTACTTCTGAGAGTTGAGCTCAGCCTCAGTCCCTCACAGTTCCACACTGCCTGCAGAGTGAGTTTCGCAGGTCTTCAGCAGAGACGTTTGCAAGAGTCTTCTGAGACGCAGGGTAACAATGCAGACCTGGAGGGTATCCCCAGGTGCAGTCGACTGGTAATCTTGGACCCTGCTGACTCAGAATACTGCTACCTTCTCACTGCCATAGGAATGCAGCTAGTTGACAGCTGGCTTCAAGACATGCTTCCCTGTGAGAGCTGAGGACAGGGCAGAACCCTCCCGCATGCTGCCTGACTGTAGGAGTAGCTGCTAACATCCTTATGTTAGTGGCTGGGAGAGGTTGCGGGAAAAGCATGTGTGAGCACTGGGCCTGAACTCCCGTGTATCTGAGTTGAACACAGCGATTTCCAACGGCTTTCCTCAACCAGAGTGTAACTAGGTTCCAAATCCCATGTACGAGCGGGTAGCAGACATCTGCCTCCCATGCATACACACTTCTGAGAGTAGAGCTTATGGCCTGTACCTCCACATCCACCCTGCTGGTACCCTTGGCTTCTAAAAGGCCTAGGCTCGCTGTTTTACGGAAGTGCTGCGAGAGGTAATTGGAATCTCCCGGCACACAAGACGAGTGCCTCCAAGCTCAATTCACGATTTCCCAGTAATTCTTGTGGTAGACAGGTGCTACATTCTAAGTTCCATATGTGAGAAGGTAGCTGAACGCCTTGTCCAAAAGCATCTTACTTCTGAGAGTTGAGCACACCCTCAGTCCCTCACACTTCCACACTGCCTGTAGAGTGAGTTTCACACGTCTTCACCAGAGACGATTGCCAGAGGCTTCTGAGTACAAGTTAACAATGCAGACCTGGAGGGTATCTCCAGGTGCAGTAGAGTGGTAATCTTGGAACCTCCTGACTCAGAGTACTGCTACCTTCTCACTGCCATAGGAATGCAGCTTGTTGACAGCTGGCTTCAAGACATGCTTCCCTGTGAGAGCTGAGGACAGGGCAGAACCCTCCCGCATCCTGCCTGACTGTAGGAGTAGCCTCTAACATCCTAATGTTAGTGCCTGGGAGAGGTTGCGGGAAAAGCATGTGTGAGCACTGGGCCTGAAGTCCTGTGTATCTGAGTTGAATAGAGCGATTTCCAATGGCCTTCTTCAATCACAGTGTAGCTAGGTTCCAACTCCCATGTCCGAGTGGGTAGCAGACATCTGCCTCCCATGCATACACACTTCTGAGAGTTGAGCTTATGGCCTGTACCTCCACATCCAGCCTGCTGGTACCCTTGGCTTCTAAAAGGCCTAGGCTCGCTGTTTGACGGAAGTGCTGGGAGAGGTAATTGGAATCACACGGCACACAAGACTAGTGCCTCCAAGCTCAGTTCAGTGATTTCCTAGTAATTCCTGTGGTAGACTGGTGCTACATACTAAGTTCCATACGTGAGAGGGTAGCTGAACGCCTTGTCCAAAACCATCTTACTTCTGAGAGTTGAGCTCAGCCTCAGTCCCTCACAGTTCGACACTGCCTGCAGAGTGAGTTTCACACGTCTTCACCAGAGACGATTGCCAGAGGCTTCTGAGACGCAGGGTAACAATGCAGACCTGGAGGGTATCCCCAGGTGCAGTCGACTGGTAATCTTGGAACCTCCTGACTCAGAATACTGCTACCTTCTCACTGCCATAGGAATGCAGCTAGTTGACAGCTGGATTAAAGACCTGCTTCCCTGTGAGAGCTGAGGACAGGGCAGAACCCTCCCGCATGCTGCCTGACTGTAGGAGTAGCTGCTAACATCCTTATGTTAGTGGCTGGGAGAGGTTGCGGGAAAAGTATGTGTGAGCACTGGGCCTGAACTCCCGTGTATCTGAGTTTATTACAGCGATTTCCAACGGCTTACCTCAACCAAAGTGTATCTAGTTTCCAAATCCCATGTACGAGCGGGAAGCAGACATCTGCCTCCCATGCATACACACTTCTGAGAGTTGAGCTTATGGCCTGTACCTCCACAGCAAGCTTGCTGGTACCCTTGGCTTCTAAAAGGCCTAGGCTCGCTGTTTGTCGGAAGTGCTGGGAGAGGTAATTGGAATCTCCCGGCACACAAGACGAGTGTCTCCAAGCTCAATTCACGATTTCCCAGTAATTCTTGTGGTAGACAGGTGCTACAAACTAAGTTCCATATGTGAGAAGTTAGCTGAACGCCTTGTCCAAAAGCATCTTACTTCTGAGAGTTGAGCTCATCCTCAGTCCCTCACAGTTCCACACTGCCTGCAGAGTGAGTTTCGCAGGTCTTTAGCAGAGACGTTTGCCAGAGGCTTCTGAGACGCAGGGCAACAATGCAGACCTGGAGTATAACCCCAGGTGCAGTAGACTCGTAATCTTGGAACCTCCTGACTCAGAATACTGCTACCTTCTCACTGCCATAGGAATGCAGCTAGTTCACAGCTGGCTTCAAGACATGCTTCCCTGTGAGTGCTGAGGACAGGGCAGCACCCTCCCGCATCCTGCCTGACTGTAGGAGTAGCTGCTAACATCCTAATGTTAGTGGCTGGGAGAGGTTGCGGGAAAAGCGTGTGTGAGCACAGGGCCTGAACTCCCGTGTATCTGAGTTGAATACAGCGATTTCCAACGGCTTTCATCAACCAGAGTGTAGCTAGGATACAAATCCCATGTACGAGCGGGTAGCAGACATCTGCCTCCCATGCATACACACTTCTGAGAGTTGAGCTTATGGCCTGTACCTCCACATCCAGCCTGCTGGTACCCTTGGCTTCTAAAAGGCCTAGGCTCGTTGTTTGACGGAAGTGTTGGGAGAGTTAATTGGCATCACCCGGCACACAAGACTAGTGCCACCAAGCTCAGTCCAGCGATTTCCTAGTAATTCCTGTGGTAGACTGGTGCTACATACTAAGTTCCATACGTGAGAGGGTAGCTGAACGCCTTGACCAAAAGCATCTTACTTCTGAGAGTTGAGCTCAGCCTCAGTCCCTCACAGTTCCACACTGCCTGCAGAGTGAGTTTCGCAGGTCTTCAGCAGAGACGTTTGCCAGAGGCTTCTGAGACGCAGGGTAACAATGCAGACCTGGAGGGTATCCCCAGGTGCAGTATACTGGTAATCTTGGAACCTCCTGACTCAGAATACTGCTACCTTCTCACTGCCATAGGAATACAGCTAGTTGACAGCTGGCTTCAAGACATGCTTCCCTGTGAGAGCTGAGGTCAGGGCAGAAGCATCCCGCATCCTGCCTGACTGTAGGAGTAGCTGCTAACATCCTTATGTTAGTGGCTGGGAGAGGTTGCGGGAAAAGCATGTGTGAGCACTGGGCCTGAACTCCCGTGTATCTGAGGTGAATACAGCGATTTCCAACGGCTTTCCTCAACCAGAGTGTAGCTAGGTTCCAAATCCCATGTACGAGCGGGAAGCAGACATCTGCCTCCCATGCATACACACTTCTGAGAGTTGAGGTTATGGCCTGTACCTCCACAGCCAGCCTGCTGGTACCCTTGGTTTCTAAAAGGCCTAGCATCGCTGTTTGACGGAAGTGTTGGGAGAGGTAATTGGAATCACCCGGCACACAAGACTAGTGCCTCCGCGCTCAATTCACGGTTTCCCTGTAATTCTTGTGGTAGACAGGTGCTGCATACTAAGTTCCATACGTGAGAAGGTAGCTGAACGCCTTGACCAAAAGCATCTTACTTCTGAGAGTTGAGCTCAGCCTCAGTAACTCACAGTTCCACACTGCCTGCAGAGTGAGTTTCGCAGGTCTTCAGCAGAGATGATTGCCAGAGGTTTCTGAGTACAAGTTAACAATGCAGACCTGGAGGGTGTCTCCAGGTGCAGTAGAGTGGTAATCTTGGCACCTCCTGACTCAGAATACTGCTACCTTCTCACTGCTATAGGAATGCAGCTAGTTGACAGCTGGCTTCAAGACATGCTTCCCTGTGAGAGCTGAGGACAGGGCAGAACCCTCCCGCATCCTGCCTGACTGTAGGAGTAGCTGCTAACATCCTAATGTTAGTGGCTGGGAGAGGTTGCGGGAAAAGCATGTGTGAGCACTGGGCCTGAACTCCCGTGTATCTGAGTTGAATACAGCGATTTCCAACGGCTTTCCTCAATCAGAGTGTAGCTAGGTTCCAAATCCCATGTACGAGCGGGTAGCAGACATCTGCCTCCAATGCATACACACTTCTGAGAGTTGAGCTTATGGCGTGTACCTCCACAGCCACCTGCTGGTACCCTTGGCTTCTAAAAGGCCTAGGCTCGCTGTTTGGCGGAAGTGCTGGGAGAGGTAATTGGAATCACCCTGTACACAAGACTAGTGCCTCCAAGATCAATTCACGATTTCCCAGTAATTCTTGTGGTAGACAGGTGCTACATACTAAGTTCCATATGTGAGAAGGTAGCTGAACGCCTTGTCCAAAAGCATCTTACTTCTGAGAGTTGAGCTCACCCTCAGTCCCTCACACTTCCACACTACCTGCAGAGTGAGTTCCACACGTCTTCACCAGAGACGATTGCCAGAGGCTTCTGAGTACAAGTTAACAATGCAGACCTGGAGGGTATCTCCAGGTGCAGTAGAGTGGTAATCTTGGAACCTCCTGACTCAGAGTACTGCTACCTTCTCACTGCCAGAGGAATGCAGCCAGTTGACAGCTGGCTTCAAGACATGCTTCCCTGTGAGAGCTGAGGACAGGGCAGAACCCTCCCGCATCCTGCCTGACTGTAGGAGTAGCTGCTAACATCCTTATGTTAGTGGCTGGGAGAGGTTGCGGGAAAAGCATGTGTGAGCACTGGGCCTGAACTCCCGTGTATCTGAGTTGAATACAGCGATTTCCAATGGCCTTCTTCAATCACAGTGTAGCTAGGTTCCAACTCCCATGTCCGAGTGGGTAGCAGACATCTGCCTCCCATGCATACACACTTCTGAGAGTTGAGCTTATGGCCTGTACCTCCACAGCCAGCCTGCTGGTACCCTTGGCTTATAAAAGGCCTAGGCTCGTTGTTTGACGGAAGTGTTGGGAGAGTTAATTGGAATCACCCGGCACACAAGACTAGTGCCTCCAAGCTCAGTCCAGCGATTTCCTAGTAATTCCTGTGGTAGACTGGTGCTACATACTAAGTTCCATACGTGAGAGGGTAGCTGAACGCCTTGTCCAAAAGCATCTTACTTCTGAGAGTTGAGCTCAGCCTCATCCCTCACAGTTCCACACTGCCTGCAGAGTGAGTTTCGCAGGTCTTCAGCAGAGACGTTTGCCAGAGGCTTCTGAGACGCAGAGTAACAATGCAGACCTGGAGGGTATCCCCAGGTGCAGTAGACTGGTAATCATGGAACCTCCTGACTCAGAATACTGCTACCTTCTCACTGCCATAGGAATGCAGCTAGTTGACAGCTGGCTTCAAGACATGCTTCCCAGTGAGAGCTGAGGACAGGGCAGAACCCTCCCGCATCCTGCCTGATTGTAGGAGTAGCTGCTAACATCCTAATGTTAGTGGCTGGGAGAGGTTGCGGGAAAAGCATGTGTGAGCACTGGGCCTGAACTCCCGTGTATCTGAGTTGAATACAGCGATTTCCAATGGCCTTCTTCAATCACAGTGTAGCTAGGTTCCAACTCCCATGTCCGAGTGGGTAGCAGACATCTGTCTCCCATGCATACACACTTCTGAGAGTTGAGCTTATGGCCTTTACCTCCACATCCACCCTGCTGGTACCCTTGGCTTCTAAAAGGCCTAGGCTCGCTGTTTGACGGAAGTGCTGGGAGAGGTAATTGGAATATCCCGGCACACAAGACGAGTGCCTCCAAGCTCAATTCACGATTTTCCAGTAATTCTTGTGGTAGACAGGTGCTACATACTAAGTTCCATACGTGAGAAGGTAGCTGAACGCCTTGTCCAAAAGCATCTTACTTCTGAGAGTTGAGCTCAGCCTCAGTCCCTCACAGTTCCACACTGCCTGCAGAGCGAGTTTCACACGTCTTCACCAGAGACGATTACCAGAGGCTTCTGAGACGCAGGGTAACAATGCATACCTGGAGGGTATCTCCAGGTGCAGTAGAGTGGTAATCTTGGAATCTCCTGTCTCAGAGTACTGCTACCTTCTCACTGCCATAGGAATGCAGCTAGTTGACAGCTGACTTCAAGACATGCTTCCCTGGGAGAGCTGAGGACAGGGCAGAACCCTCCCGCATCCTGCCTGACTGTAGGAGTAGCTGCTAACATCCTTATGTTAGTGGCTGGGAGAGGTTGCGGGAAAAGCATGTGTGAGCACTGGGCCTGAACTCCCGTGTATCTGAGTTGAATACAGCGATTTCCATCGGCTTTCCTCAACCAGAGTGTAGCTATGTTCCAAATCCCATGTACGCGCGGGTAGCAGACATCTGCCTCCCATGCATACACACTTCTGAGAGTTGAGCTTATGGCCTGTACCTCCACATCCAGCCTGCTGGTACCCTTGGCTTCTAAAAGGCCTAGGCTCGCTGTTTGACGGAAGTGTTGGGAGAGGTAATTGGAATTACCCGGCAAAAAAGACTAGTGCCTCCAAGCTCAATTCACGATTCCCAGTAATTCTTGTGGTAGACAGGTGCTACATACTAAGTTCCATACGTGAGAAGGTAGCTGAACGCCTTGTCCAAAAGCATCTTACTTCTGAGAGTTGAGCTCAGCCTCAGTCCCTCACAGTTCCACACTGCCTTCAGAGTGAGTTTCGCAGGTCTTCAGCAGACGATTGCCAGAGGCTTCTGAGTACAAGTTAACAATGCAGACCTGAAGGGTATCTCCAGGTGCAGTAGAGTGGTAATCTTGGACATCCTGACTCAGAGTACTGCTACCTTCTCACTGCCATAGGAATGCAGCTAGTTGACAGCTGGCTTCAAGACATGCTTCCCTGTGAGAGCTGAGGACAGGGCAGAACCCTCCCGCATCCTGCCTGACTGTAGGAGTAGCTGCTAACATCCTAATGTTAGTGGCTGGGAGAGGTTGCGGGAAAAGCATGTGTGAGCACTGGGCCTGAACTCCCGTGTATCTTAGTTGAATACAGCGATTTCCAATGGCCTTCTTCAATCACAGTGTAGCTAGGTTCCAACTCCCATGTCCGAGTGGGTTGCAGACATCTGCCTCCCATGCATACACACTTCTGAGAGTTGAGCTTATGGCCTGTACCTCCGCATCCAGCCTGCTGGTACCCTTGGCTTCTAAAAGGCCTAGGCTCGCTGTTTGGCGGAAGTGCTGGGAGAGGTAATTGGAATCACCCGGCACACAAGACTAGTGCCTCCAAGCTCAGTTCAGCGATTTCCTAGTAATTCCTGTGGTAGACTGGTGCTACATACTAAGTTCCATACGTGAGAGGGTAGCTGAACTCCTTGTCCAAAACCATCTTACTTCTGAGAGTTGAGCTCAGCCTCAGTCCCTCACAGTTCCACACTGCCTGCAGAGTGAGTTTCGCAGGTCTTCAGCAGAGACGTTTGCCAGAGGCTTCTGAGACGCAGGGTAACAATGCAGACCTGGAGGTTATCCCCAGGTGCAGTCGACTGGTAATCTTGGAACCTCCTGACTCAGAATACTGCTACCTTCTCACTGCCATAGGAATGAAGCTAGTTGACAGCTGGCTTCAAGACATGCTTCCCTGTGAGAGCTGAGGACAGGGCAGAACCCTCCCGCATGCTGCCTGACTGTAGGAGTATCTGCTAACATCCTTATGTTAGTGGCTGGGAGAGGTTGCGGGAAAAGCATGTGTGAGCACTGGGCCTGAACTCCCGTGTATCTGAGTTGAATACAGCGATTTCCAACGGCTTTCCTCAACCAGAGTGTTGCTAGGTTCCAAATCCCATGTACGAGCGGGTAACAGATATCTGCCTCCCATGCATACACACTTCTGAGAGTTGAGCTTATGGCCTGTACCTCCACAGCCAGCCTGCTGGTACCCTTGGCTTATAAAAGGCCTAGGCTCGCTGTTTGACGGAAGTGCTGGGAGAGGTCATTGGAATCACCCGGCACACAAGACTAGTGCCTCCAAGCTCAGTTCAGCGATTTCCTAGTAATTCCTGTGGTAGACTGGTGCTACATACTAAGTTCCATACGTGAGAGGGTAGCTGAACGCCTTGTCCAAAACCATCTTACTTCTGAGAGTTGAGCTCAGCCTCAGTCCCTCACACTTCCACACTGCCTGCAGAGTGAGTTTCGCAGGTCTTCAGCAGAGACGTTTGCCAGAGGCTTCTGAGACGCAGGGTAACAATGCAGACCTGGAGGGTATCCCCAGGTGCAGTCGACTGGTAATCTTGGAACCTCCTGACTCAGAATACTGCTACCTTCTCACTGCCATAGGAATGCAGCCAGTTGACAGCCTGCTTCAAGACATGCTTCCCTGTGAGAGCTGAGGACAGGGCAGAACCCTCCCGCATGCTGCCTGACTGTAGGAGTAGCTGCTAACATCCTTATATTAGTGGCTGGGAGAGGTTGCGGGAAAAGCATGTGTGAGCACTGGGCCTGAACACCCGTGTATCTGAGTTGAATACAGCGATTTCCAACGGCTTTCCTCAACCAGAGTGTAGCTAGGTTCCAAATCCCATGTACCAGCGGGTAGCAGACATCTGCCTCCCATGCATACACACTTCTGAGAGTTGAGCTTATGGCCTGTACCTCCACAGCCAGCCTGCTGGTACCCTTGGCTTCTAAAAGGCCTAGGCTCGCTGTTTGACGGAAGTGCTGGGAGAGGTAATTGGAATCTCCTGGCACACAATACGAGTGCGTCCAAGCTCAATTCACGATTTCCCAGTAATTCTTGTGGTAGACAGGTGCTACATACTAAGTTCCATATGTGAGAAGGTAGCTGAAGGCCTTGTCCAAAAGCATCTTACTTCTGAGAGTTGAGCACACCCTCAGTCCCTCACACTTCCACACTGCCTGCAGAGTGAGTTTCACACGTCTTCACCAGAGACGATTGCCAGAGGCTTCTGAGACGCAGGGTAACAATGCAGACCTGGAGGGTATCCCCAGGTGCAGTCGACTGGTAATCTTGGAACCTCCTGACTCAGAATACTGCTACCTTCTCACTGCCATAGGAATGCAGCTAGTTGACAGCTGGATTAAAGACCTGCTTCCCTGTGAGAGCTGAGGACAGGGCAGAACCCTCCCGCATGCTGCCTGACTGTAGGAGTAGCTGCTAACATCCTTATGTTAGTGGCTGGGAGAGGTTGCGGGAAAAGTATGTGTGAGCACTGGGCCTGAACTCCCGTGTATCTGAGTTTATTACAGCGATTTCCAACGGCTTACCTCAACCAAAGTGTATCTAGTTTCCAAATCCCATGTACGAGCGGGTAGCAGACATCTGCCTCCCATGCATACACACTTCTGAGAGTTGAGCTTATGGCCTGTACCTCCACAGCAAGCTTGCTGGTACCCTTGGCTTCTAAAAGGCCTAGGCTCGCTGTTTGTCGGAAGTGCTGGGAGAGGTAATTGGAATCTCCCGGCACACAAGACGAGTGTCTCCAAGCTCAATTCACGATTTCCCAGTAATTCTTGTGGTAGACAGGTGCTACATACTAAGTTCCATATGTGAGATTGTAGCTGAACGTCTTGTCCAAAAGCATCTTACTTCTGAGAGTTGAGCCCACCCTCAGTCCCTCACACTTCCACACTGCCTGCAATGTGAGTTTCACACGTCTTCACCAGAGACGATTGCCAGAGGCTTCTGAGTACAAGTTAACAATGCAGACCTGGAGGGTATCTCCAGGTGCAGTAGAGTGGTAATCTTGGAACCTCCTGACTCAGAGTACTGCTACCTTCTCACTGCCATAGGAATGCAGCTAGTTGACAGCTGGCTTCAAGACATGCTTCCCTGTGAGTGCTGAGGACAGGGCAGCACCCTCCCGCATCCTGCCTGACTGTAGGAGTAGCTGCTAACATCCTTATGTTAGTGGCTGGGAGTGGTTGCGGGAAAAGCATGTGTGAGCACTGGGACTGAACTCCCGTGTATGTGAGTTGAATACAGCGATTTCCAACGGCTTTCATCAACCAGAGTGTAGCTAGGATACAAATCCCATGTACGAGCGGGTAGCAGACATCTGCCTCCCATGCATACACACTTCTGAGAGTTGAGCTTATGGCCTGTACCTCCACATCCAGCCTGCTGGTACCCTTGGCATCTAAAAGCCCTAGCCTCGCTGTTTGACGGAAGTGTTGGGAGAGGTAATTGGAATCAACCGGCACACAAGACTAGTGCCTCCAAGCTGAGTCCAGCGATTTCCTAGTAATTCCTGTGGTAGACTGGTGCTACATACTAAGTTCCATACGTGAGAGGGTAGCTGAACGCCTTGTCCAAAAGCATCTTACTTCTGAGAGTTGAGCTCACCCTCAGTCCCTCACAGTTCTACACTGCCTGCAGAGTGAGTTTCGCAGGTCTTCAGCAGAGACGTTTGCCAGAGGCTTCTGAGACGCAGGGTAACAATGCAGACCTGGAGGGTATCCCCAGGTGCAGTAGACTGGTAATCTTGGAACCTCCTGACTCAGAATACTGCTACCTTCTCACTACCATAGGAATGCAGCTAGTTGACAGCTGGCTTCAACACATGCTTCCCTGTGAGAGCTGAGGACAGGGCAGAACCCTCCCGCATCCTGCCTGACTGTAGGAGTAGCTGCTAACATCCTAATGTTAGTGGCTGGGAGAGGTTGCGGGAAAAGCATGTGTGAGCACTGGGCCTGAACTCCCGTGTATCTGAGTTGAATACAGCGATTTCCAACGGCTTTCCTCAACCAGAGTGTAGCTAGTTTCCAAATCCCATGTCCGAGTGGGTAGCAGACATCTGCCTCCCATGCATACACACTTCTGAGAGTTGAGCTTATGGCCTGTACCTCCACATCCAGCCTGCTGGTACCCTTGGCTTCTAAAAGGCCTAGGCTCGCTGTTTGACTGAAGTGCTGGGAGAGGTAATTGGAATTTCCCGGCACACAATTCGAGTGCCTCCAAGCTCAATTCACGATTTCCCAGTAATTCTTGTGGTAGACAGGTGTTACATACTAAGTTCCATATGTGAGAAGGTAGCTGAACGCCTTGTCCGAAAGCATCTACTTCTGAGAGTTGAGCTCACCCTCAGTCCCTCACAGTTCCACACTACCTGCAGAGTGAGTTCCACACGTCTTCACCAGAGACGATTGCCAGAGGCTTCTGAGTACAAGTTAACAATGCAGACCTGGAGGGTATCTCCAGGTGCAGTAGAGTGGTAATCTTGGAACCTCCTGACTCAGAGTACTGCTACCTTCTCACTGCCAGAGGAATGCAGCCAGTTGACAGCTGGCTTCAAGACATGCTTCCCTGTGAGAGCTGAGGACAGGGCAGAACCCTCCCGCATCCTGCCTGACTCTGGGAGTAGCTGCTAACATCCTTATGTTAGTGGCTGGGAGAGGTTGCGGGAAAAGCATGTGTGAGCACTGGGCTTGAACTCCCGTGTATCTGAGCTGAATACAGCGATTTCCAATGGCCTTCTTCAATCACAGTGTAGCTAGGTTCCAACTCCCATATCCGAGTGGGTAGCAGACATCTGCCTCCCATGCATACACACTTCTGAGAGTTGAGCTTATGGCCTGTACCTCCACAGCCAGCCTGCTGGTACCCTTGGCTTCTAAAAGGCCTAGGCTCGTTGTTTGACGGAAGTGTTGGGAGAGTTAATTGGAATCACCCGGCACACAAGACTAGTGCCACCAAGCTCAGTCCAGCGATTTCCTAGTAATTCCTGTGGTAGACTGGTGCTACATACTAAGTTCCATACGTGAGAGGGTAGCTGAACGCCTTGTCCAAAAGCATCTTACTTCTGAGAGTTGAGCTCAGCCTCAGACCCTCACAGTTCCACACTGCCTGCAGAGTGAGTTTCACACGTCTTCACCAGAGACGCTTACCAGAGGCTTCTGAGACGCAGGGTAACAATGCATACCTGGAGGGTATCTCCAGGTGCAGTAGAGTGGTAATCTTGGAATCTCCTGTCTCAGAGTACTGCTACCTTCTCTCTGCCATATGAATGCAGCTAGTTGACAGCTGACTTCAAGACATGCTTCCCTGGGAGAGCTGAGGACAGGGCAGAACCCTCCCGCATGCTGCCTGACTGTAGGAGTAGCTGCTAACATCCTTATGTTAGTGGCTGGGAGAGGTTGCGGGAAAAGCATGTGTGAGCACTGGGCCTGAACTCCCGTGTATCTGAGTTGAATACAGCGATTTCCAACGGCTTTCCTCAACCAGAGTGTAGCTATGTTCCAAATCCCATGTACGAGCGGGTAGCAGACATCTGCCTCCCATGCATACACACTTCTGAGAGTTGAGCTTATGGCCTGTACCTCCACATCCAGCCTGCTGGTATCCTTGGCTTCTAAAAGGCCTAGGCTCGCTGTATGACGGAAGTGTTGGGAGAGGTAATTGGAATTACCCGGCAAAAAAGACTAGTGCCTCCAAGCTCAATTCACGATTCCCAGTAATTCTTGTGGTAGACAGGTGCTACATACTAAGTTCCATACGTGAGAAGGTAGCTGAACGCCTTGTCCAAAAGCATCTTACTTCTGAGAGTTGAGCTCAGCCTCAGTCCCTCACAGTTCCACACTGCCTTCAGAGTGAGTTTCGCAGGTCTTCAGCAGAGACGATTGCCAGAGGCTTCTGAGTACAAGTTAACAATGCAGACCTGAAGGGTATCTCCAGGTGCAGTAGAGTGGTAATCTTGGACATCCTGACTCAGAACACTGCTACCTTCTCACTGCTATAGGAATGCAGCTAGTTGACAGCTCGCTTCAAGACATGCTTCCCTGTGAGAGCTGAGGACAGGGCAGAACGCTCCCGCATGCTGCCTGACTGTAGGAGTAGCTCTAACATCCTAATGTTAGTGGCTGGGAGAGGTTGCGGGAAAAGCATGTGTGAGCACTGGGCGTGAACTCCCGTGTATCTGAGTTGAATACAGCGATTTCCAACGGCTTTCCTCAACCAGAGTGTAGCTAGGTTCCAAATCCCATGTACGAGCGGGTAGCAGACATCTGCCTCCAATGCATACACACTTCTGAGAGTTGAGCTTATGGCCTTTACCTCCACATCCACCCTGCTGGTACCCTTGGCTTCTAAAAGGCCTAGGCTCGCTGTTTGACGGAAGTGTTGGGAGAGTTAATTGGAATCACCCGGCACACAAGACTAGTGCCTCCAAGCTCAGTCCAGCGATTTCCTAGTAATTCCTGTGGTAGACTGGTGCTACATACTAAGTTCCATACGTGAGAGGGTAGCTGAACGCCTTGTCCAAAAGCATCTTACTTCTGAGAGTTGAGCTCAGCCTCAGTCCCTCACAGTTCCACACTGCCTGCAGAGTGAGTTTCGCAGGTCTTCAGCAGAGACGTTTGCCAGAGGCTTCTGAGACGCAGAGTAACAATGCAGACCTGGAGGGTATCCCCAGGTGCAGTAGACTGGTAATCTTGGAACCTCCTGACTCAGAATACTGCTACCTTCTCACTGCCATAGGAATGCAGCTAGTTGACAGCTGGCTTCAAGACATGCTTCCCTGTGAGAGCTGAGGACAGGGCAGAACCCTCCCGCATCCTGCCTGACTGTAGGAGTAGCTGCTAACATCCTAATGTTAGTGGCTGGGAGAGGTTGCGGGAAAAGCATGTGTGAGCACTGGGCCTGAACTCCCGTGTATCTGAGTTGAATACAGCGATTTCCAATGGCCTTCTTCAATCACAGTGTAGCTAGTTTCCAACTCCCATGTCCGAGTGGGTAGCAGACATCTGCCTCCCATGCATACACATTTCTGAGAGTTGAGCTTGTGGCCTGTACCTCCACATCCAGCCTGCTGGTACCCTTGGCTTCTAAAAGGCCTAGACTCGCTGTTTGACGGATATGTTGGGAGAGGTAATTGGAATCACACGGCACATAAGACTAGTGCCTCCAAGCTCAATTCACGATTTCCCAGTAATTCTTGTGGTAGGCAGGTGCTACATACTAAGTTCCATACGTGAGAAGGTAGCTGAACGCCTTGTCCAAAATCATCTTACTTCTGAGAGTTGAGCTCAGCCTCAGTCCCTCACAGTTCCACACTGCCTGCAGAGTGAGTTTCGCAGGTCTTCAGCAGAGACGATTGCCAGAGGCTTCTGAGTACAAGTTAACAATGCAGACCTGGAGGGTATCTCCAGGTGCAGTAGAGTGGTAATCTTGGACTTCCTGACTCAGAATACTGCTACCTTCTCACTGCTATAGGAATGCAGCTAGTTGACAGTTGGCTTCAAGACATGCTTCCCTGTGAGAGCTGAGGACAGGGCAGAACCGTCCCGCATCCTGCCTGACTGTAGGAGTAGCTGCTAACATCCTAATGTTAGTGGCTGGGAGAGGTTGCGGGAAAAGCATGTGTGAGCACTGGGCCTGAACTCCCGTGTATCTGAGTTGAATACAGCGATTTCCAACGGCTTTCCTCAACCAGAGTGTAGCTAGGTTACAAATCCCATGTACGAGCGGGTAGCAGACATCTGCCTCCAATGCATACACACTTCTGAGAGTTGAGCTTATGGCCTGTACCTCCACATCCAGCCTGCTGGTACCCTTGGCTTCTAAAAGGCCTAGGCACGCTGTTTGACGGAAGTGCTGGGAGAGGTAATTGGAATCACCCGGCACACAAGACTAGTGCCTCCAAGCTCAGTTCAGCGATTTCCTAGTAATTCCTGTGGTAGACTGGTGCTACATACTAATTTCCATACGTGAGAGGGTAGCTGAACGCCTTGTCCAAAACCATCTTACTTCTGAGAGTTGAGCTCAGCCTCAGTCCCTCACAGTTCCACACTGCCTGCAGAGTGAGTTTCGCAGGTCTTCAGCAGAGACGTTTGCCAGAGGCTTCTGAGACGCAGGGTTACAATGCAGCCCTGGAGGGTATCCCCAGGTGCAGTCGACTGGTAATCTTGGACCCTCCTGACTCAGAATACTGCTACCTTCTCACTGCCATAGGAATGCAGCTAGTTGACAGCTGGCTTCAAGACATGCTTCCCTGTGAGAGCTGAGGACAGGGCAGAACCCTCCCGCATCCTGCCTGACTGTAGGAGTAGCTGCTAATATCCTAATGTTAGTGGCTGGGAGAGGTTGCGGGAAAAGCATGTGTGAGCACTGGGCCTGAACGACCGTGTATCTGAGTTGAATACAGCGATTTCCAATGGCCTTCTTCAATCACAGTGTAGCTAGGTTCCAACTCCCATGTCCGAGTGGGTAGCAGACATCTGCCTCCCATGCATACACACTTCTGAGAGTTGAGCTTATGGCCTGTACCTCCACATCCAGCCTGCTGGTACCCTTGGCTTCTAAAAGGCCTAGGCTCGCTGTTTGACGGAAGTGCTGGGAGAGGTAATTGGAATCACCCAGCACACAAGACTAGTGCCTCCAAGCTCAGTTCAGCGATTTCCTAGTAATTCCTGTGGTAGACTGCTGCTACATACTAAGTTCAATACGTGAGAGGGTAGCTGAACGCCTTGTCCAAAACCATCTTACTTCTGAGAGTTGAGCTCAGCCTCAGTCCCTCACAGTTCCACACTGCCTGCAGAGTGAGTTTCGCAGGTCTTCAGCAGAGACGTTTGCCAGAGGCTTCTGAGACGCAGGGTAACAATGCAGACCTGGAGGGTATCCCCAGGTGCAGTCGACTGGTAATCTTGGAACCTCCTGACTCAGAATACTGCTACCTTCTCACTGCCATAGGAATGCAGCTAGTTGACAGCTGGCTTCAAGACATGCTTCCCTGTGAAGCTGAGGACAGGGCAGAACCCTCCCGCATGCTGCCTGACTGTAGGAGTAGCTGCTAACATCCTTATGTTAGTGGCTGGGAGAGGTTGCGGGAAAAGCATGTGTGAGCACTGGGCCTGAACTCCCGTGTACCTGAGTTGAATACAGCGATTTCCAACGGCTTTCCTCAACCAGAGTGTAGCTAGGTTCCAAATCCCATGTACGAGCGGGTAGCAGACATCTGCCTCCATGCATACACACTTCTGAGTGTTGAGCTTATGGCTTGTACCTCCACAGGCAGCCTGCTGGTACCCTTGGCTTCTAAAAGGCCTAGGCTCGCTGTTTGACGGAAGTGCTGGGAGAGGTAATTGGAATCTCCCGGCACACAAGACGAGTGCCTCCAAGCTCAATTCCCGATTTCCAAGTAATTCTTGGGGGAGACAGGTGCTACATACTAAGTTACATATGTGAGAAGGTAGGTGAACGCCTTGTCCAAAAGCATCTTACTTCTGAGACTTGAGCACACCCTCAGTCCCTCACACTTCCACACTGCCTGCAGAGTGAGTTTCACACGTCTTTACCAGAGACGATTGCCAGGGGCTTCTGAGTACAAGTTAACAATGCAGACCTGGAGGGTATCTCCAGGTGCAGTAGAGTGGTAATCTTGGAACCTCCTGACTCAGAGTACTGCTACCATCGCACTGCCATAGCAATGCAGCTAGTTTACAGCTGGCTTCAAGACATGCTTCCCTGTGAGAGCTGAGGACAGGGCAGAACCCTCCCGCATCCTGCCTGACTGTAGGAGTAGCTGCTAATATCCTTATGTTAGTGGCTTGGAGAGGTTGCGGGAAAAGCATGTGTGAGCACTGGGTCTGAACTCCCGTGTATCTGAGTTGAATACAGCGATTTCCATCGGCTTTCCTCAACCAGAGTGTAGCTAGGTTCCAAATCCCATGTACGAGCGGGTAGCAGACATCTGCCTCCCATGCATACACACTTCTGAGAGTTGAGCTTATGGCCTGTACCTCCACATCCAGCCTGCAGGTACCCTTGGCTTCTAAAAGGCCTAGGCTCGCTGTTTGACGGAAGTGCTGCGAGAGGTAATTGGAATCTCCCGGCACACAAGACGAGTGCCTCCAAGCTCAATTCACGATTTTCCAGTAATTCTTGTGGTAGACAGGTGCTACATACTAAGTTCCATATGTGAGAAGGTAGCTGAACGCCTTGTCCAAAAGCATATTACTTCTGAGAGTTGAGCACACCCTAAGTCCCTCACACTTCCACACTGCTTGCAGAGTGAGTTTCACACGTCTTCACCAGAGACGATTGCCAGAGGCTTCTGAGTACAAGTTAACAATGCAGACCTGGAGGGTATCTCCAGGTGCAGTAGAGTGGTAATCTTGGAACCTCCTGACTCAGAGTACTGATACCTTCTCACTGCCATAGGAATGCAGCTAGTTGACAGCTGGCTTCAAGACATGCTTCCCTGTGAGAGCTGAGGACAGGGCAGAACCCTCCCGCATCCTGCCTGACTGTAGGAGTAGCTGCTAATATCCTAAAGTTAGTGGCTGGGAGAGGTTCCGGGAAAAGCATGTGTGAGCACTGGGCCTGAACTCCCGTGTATCTGAGTTGAATACAGCGATTTCCAATGCCCTTCTTCAATCACAGTGTAGCTAGGTTCCAACTCCCATGTCCGAGTGGGTAGCAGACATCTGCCTCCCATGGATACACACTTCTGAGAGTTGAGCTTATGGCCTATACCTCCACATCCAGCCTGCTGGTACCCTTGGCTTCTAAAAGGCCTAGGCTCGCTGTTTGACGGAAGTGCTGGGAGAGGTAATTGGAATCACCCGGCACACAAGACGAGTGCTCCAAGCTCAATTCACGATTTCCCAGTAATTCTTGTTGTAGACAGGTGCTACATACTAAGTTCCATATGTGAGAGGGTAGCTGAACGCCTTGTCCAAAACCATCTTACTTCTGAGAGTTGAGCTCAGCCTCAGTCCCTCACAGTTCGACACTGCCTGCAGAGTGAGTTTCGCAGGTCTTCAGTAGAGACGTTTGCCAGAGGCTTCTGAGACGCAGGGTAACAATGCAGACCTGGAGGGTATCCCCAGGTGCAGTCGACTGGTAATCTTGGAACCTCCTGACTCAGAATACTGCTACCTTCTCACTGCCATAGGAGTGAAGCTAGTTGACAGCTGGCTTCAAGACATGCTTCCCTGTGAGAGCTGAGGACAGGGCAGAACCCTCCCGCATGCTGCCTGACTGTAGGAGTAGCTGCTAACATCCTTATGTTAGTGGCTGGGAGAGGTTGCGGGAAAAGCATGTGTGAGCACTGGGCCTGAACTCCCGTGTATCTGAGGTGAATACAGCGATTTCCAACGGCTTTCCTCAACCAGAGTGTAGCTAGGTTCCAAATCCCATGTACGAGCGGGTAGCAGACATCTGCCTCCCATGCATACACACTTCTGAGAGTTGAGCTTATGGCCTGTACCTCCACATCCAGCCTGCTGGTACCCTTGGCTTCTAAAAGGCCTAGGCTCGCTGTTTGACGGAAGTGTTGGGAGAGGTAATTGGAATCACCCGGCACACAAGACTAGTGCCTCCAAGCTCAATTCACGGTTTCCCTGTAATTCTTGTGGTAGACAGGTGCTACATACTAAGTTCCATACGTGAGAAGGTAGCTGAACGCCTTGACCAAAAGCATCTTACTTCTGAGAGTTGAGCTCAGCCTCAGTAACTCACAGTTCCACATTGCCTGCAGAGTGAGTTTCGCAGGTCTTCAGCAGAGATGATTGCCAGAGGTTTCTGAGTACAAGTTAACAATGCAGACCTGGAGGGTATCTCCAGGTGCAGTAGAGTGGTAATCTTGGCACCTCCTGACTCAGAATACTGCTACCTTCTCACTGCCATAGGAATGCAGCTAGTTGACAGCTGGCTTCAAGACATGCTTCCCAGTGAGAGCTGAGGACAGGGCATAACCCTCCCGCATCCTGCCTGACTGTAGGAGTAGCTGCTAACATCCTAATGTTAGTGGCTGGGAGAGGTTGCGGGAAAAGCATGTGTGAGCACTGGGCCTGAACTCCCGTGTATCTGAGTTGAATACAGCGATTTCCAATGGCCTTCTTCAATCACAGTGTAGCTAGGTTCCAAATCCCATGTCCGAGTGGGTAGCAGACATCTGCCTCCCATGCATACACACTTCTGAGAGTTGAGCTTATGGCCTTTACCTCCACATCCACCCTGCTGGTACCCTTGGCTTCTAAAAGGCCTAGGCTCGCTGTTTGACGGAAGTGCTGGGAGAGGTAATTGGAATATCCCGGCACACAAGACGAGTGCCTCCAAGCTCAATTCACGATTTTCCAGTAATTCTTGTGGTAGACTGGTGCTACATACTAAGTTCCATACGTGAGAAGGTAGCTGAACGCCTTGTCCAAAAGCATCTTACTTCTGAGAGTTGAGCTCAGCCTCAGTCCCAGCAGTTCCACACTGCCTGCAGAGTGAGTTTCACACGTCTTCACCAGAGACGCTTACCAGAGGCTTCTGAGACGCAGGGTAACAATGCATACCTGGAGGGTATCTCCAGGTGCAGTAGAGTGGTAATCTTGGAATCTCCTGTCTCAGAGTACTGCTACCTTCTCTCTGCCATATGAATGCAGCTAGTTGACAGCTGACTTCAAGACATGCTTCCCTGGGAGAGCTGAGGACAGGGCAGAACCCTCCCGCATCCTGCCTGACTGTAGGAGTAGCTGCTAACATCCTTATGTTAGTGGCTGGGAGAGGTTGCGGGAAAAGCATGTGTGAGCACTGGGCCTGAACTCCCGTGTATCTGAGTTGAATACAGCGATTTCCAACGGCTTTCCTCAACCAGAGTGTAGCTATGTTCCAAATCCCATGTACGAGCGGGTAGCAGACATCTGCCTCCCATGCATACACACTTCTGAAAGTTGAGCTTATGGCCTGTACCTCCACATCCAGCCTGCTGGTACCCTTGGCTTCTAAAAGGCCTAGGCTCGCTGTATGACGGAAGTGTTGGGAGAGGTAATTGGAATTACCCGGCAAAAAAGACTAGTGCCTCCAAGCTCAATTCACGATTCCCAGTAATTCTTGTGGTAGACAGGTGCTACATACTAAGTTCCATACGTGAGAAGGTAGCTGAACGCCTTGTCCAAAAGCATCTTACTTCTGAGAGTTGAGCTCAGCCTCAGTCCCTCACAGTTCCACACTGCCTTCAGAGTGAGTTTCGCAGGTCTTCAGCAGAGACGATTGCCAGAGGCTTCTGAGTACAAGTTAACAATGCAGACCTGAAGGGTATCTCCAGGTGCAGTAGAGTGGTAATCTTGGACATCCTGACTCAGAACACTGCTACCTTCTCACTGCTATAGGAATGCAGCTAGTTGACAGCTCGCTTCAAGACATGCTTCCCTGTGAGAGCTGAGGACAGGGCAGAACCCTCCCGCATGCTGCCTGACTGTAGGAGTAGCTCTAACATCCTAATGTTAGTGGCTGGGAGAGGTTGCGGGAAAAGCATGTGTGAGCACTGGGCGTGAACTCCCGTGTATCTGAGTTGAATACAGCGATTTCCAACGGCTTTCCTCAACCAGAGTGTAGCTAGGTTCCAAATCCCATGTACGAGCGGGTAGCAGATATCTGCCTCCAATGCATACACACTTCTGAGAGTTGAGCTTATGGCCTTTACCTCCACATCCACCCTGCTGGTACCCTTGGCTTCTAAAAGGCCTAGGCTCGCTGTTTGACGGAAGTGTTGGGAGAGTTAATTGAATCACCCTGCACACAAGACTAGTGCCTCCAAGCTCAGTCCAGCGATTTCCTAGTAATTCCTGTGGTAGACTGGTGCTACATACTAAGTTCCATACGTGAGAGGGTAGCTGAACGCCTTGTCCAAAAGCATCTTACTTCTGAGAGTTGAGCTCAGCCTCAGTCCCTCACAGTTCCACACTGCCTGCAGAGTGAGTTTCGCAGGTCTTCAGCAGAGACGTTTGCCAGAGGCTTCTGAGACGCAGAGTAACAATGCAAACCTGGAGGGTATCCCCAGGTGCAGTAGACTGGTAATCTTGGAACCTCCTGACTCAGAATACTGCTACCTTCTCACTGCCATAGGAATGCAGCTAGTTGACAGCTGGCTTCAAGACATGCTTCCCTGTGAGAGCTGAGGACAGGGCAGAACCCTCCCGCATCCTGCCTGACTGTAGGAGTAGCTGCTAACATCCTAATGTTAGTGGCTGGGAGAGGTTGCGGGAAAAGCATGTGTGAGCACTGGGCCTGAACTCCCGTGTATCTGAGTTGAATACAGCGATTTCCAATGGACTTCTTCAATCACAGTGTAGCTAGTTTCCAACTCCCATGTCCGAGTGGGTAGCAGACATCTGCCTCCCATGCATACACATTTCTGAGAGTTGAGCTTGTGGCCTGTACCTCCACATCCAGCCTGCTGGTACCCTTGGCTTCTAAAAGGCCTAGACTCGCTGTTTGACGGATATGTTGGGAGAGGTAATTGGAATCACACGGCACATAAGACTAGTGCCTCCAAGCTCAATTCACGATTTCCCAGTAATTCTTGTGGTAGACAGGTGCTACATACTAAGTTCCATACGTGAGAAGGTAGCTGAACGCCTTGTCCAAAATCATCTTACTTCTGAGAGTTGAGCTCAGCCTCAGTCCCTCACAGTTCCACACTGCCTGCAGAGTGAGTTTCGCAGGTCTTCAGCAGAGACGATTGCCAGAGGCTTCTGAGTACAAGTTAACAATGCAGACCTGGAGGGTATCTCCAGGTGCAGTAGAGTGGTAATCTTGGACTTCCTGACTCAGAATACTGCTACCTTCTCACTGCTATAGGAATGCAGCTAGTTGACAGTTGGCTTCAAGACATGCTTCCCTGTGAGAGCTGAGGACAGGGCAGAACCCTCCCGCATCCTGCCTGACTGTAGGAGTAGCTGCTAACATCCTAATGTTAGTGGCTGGGAGAGGTTGCGGGAAAAGCATGTGTGAGCACTGGGCCTGAACTCCCGTGTATCTGAGTTGAATACAGCGATTTCCAACGGCTTTCCTCAACCAGAGTGTAGCTAGGTTACAAATCCCATGTACGAGCGGGTAGCAGACATCTGCCTCCAATGCCTACACACTTCTGAGAGTTGAGATTATGGCCTGTACCTCCAAATCCAGTCTGCTGGTACCCTTGGCTTCTAAAAGGCCTAGGCTCGCTGTTTGACTGAAGTGCTGGGAGAGGTAATTGGAATCACCCTGTACACAAGACTAGTGCCTCCAAGCTCAGTCCAGCGATTTCCCAGTAATTCTTGTGGTAGACAGGTGCTACATACTAAGTTCCATATGTGAGAAGGTAGCTGATCGCCTTGTCCAAAAGCATCTTACTTCTGAGAGTTGAGCTCACCCTCAGTCCCTCACAGTTCCACACTGCCTGCAGAGTGAGTTTCACACGTCTTCACCAGAGACGATTACCAGAGGCTTCTGAGACGCAGGGTAACAATGCAGACCTGGAGGGTATCTCCATGTGCAGTAGAGAGGTAATCTTGGAACCTCCTGACTCAGAGTGCTGCTACCTTCTCACTGCCATAGGAATGCAGCTAGTTGACAGCTGACTTCAAGACATGCTTCCCTGTGAAAGCTGAGGACAGGGCAGAACCCTCCCGCATCCTGCCTGACTGTAGGAGTAGCTGCTAACATCCTAATGTTAGTGGCTGGGAGAGGTTGCGGGAAAAGCATGTGTGAGCACTGGGCCTGAACTCCCGTGTATCTGAGTTGAAGACAGCGATTTCCAATGGCCTTCTTCAATCACAATATAGCTAGGTTCCAACTCCCATGTCCGAGTGGGTAGCAGACATCTGCCTCCCATGCATACACACTTCTGAGAGTTGAGCTTATGGCCTGTACCTCCACATCCAGCCTGCTGGTACCCTTGGCTTCTAAAAGGCCTAGGCTCGCTGTTTGACGGAAGTGCTGGGAGAGGTAATTGGAATCACCCGGCACACAAGACGAGTGCTCCAAGCTCAATTCACGATTTCCCAGTAATTCTTGTTGTAGACAGGTGCTACATACTAAGTTCCATATGTGAGAGGGTAGCTGAACGCCTTGTCCAAAACCATCTTACTTCTGAGAGTTGAGCTCAGCCTCAGTCCCTCACAGTTCGACACTGCCTGCAGAGTGAGTTTCGCAGGTCTTCAGTAGAGACGTTTGCCAGAGGCTTCTGAGACGCAGGGTAACAATGCAGACCTGGAGGGTATCCCCAGGTGCAGTCGACTGGTAATCTTGGAACCTCCTGACTCAGAATACTGCTACCTTCTCACTGCCATAGGAGTGAAGCTAGTTGACAGCTGGCTTCAAGACATGCTTCCCTGTGATAGCTGAGGACAGGGCAGAACCCTCCCGCATGCTGCCTGACTGTAGGAGTAGCTGCTAACATCCTTATGTTAGTGGCTGGGAGAGGTTGCGGGAAAAGCATGTGTGAGCACTGGGCCTGAACTCCCGTGTATCTGAGGTGAATACAGCGATTTCCAACGGCTTTCCTCAACCAGAGTGTAGCTAGGTTCCAAATCCCATGTACGAGCGGGTAGCAGACATCTGCCTCCCATGCATACACACTTCTGAGAGTTGAGCTTATGGCCTGTACCTCCACATCCAGCCTGCTGGTACCCTTGGCTTCTAAAAGGCCTAGGCTCGCTGTTTGACGGAAGTGTTGGGAGAGGTAATTGGAATCACCCGGCACACAAGACTAGTGCCTCCAAGCTCAATTCACGGTTTCCCTGTAATTCTTGTGGTAGACAGGTGCTACATACTAAGTTCCATACGTGAGAAGGTAGCTGAACGCCTTGACCAAAAGCATCTTACTTCTGAGAGTTGAGCTCAGCCTCAGTAACTCACAGTTCCACATTGCCTGCAGAGTGAGTTTCGCAGGTCTTCAGCAGAGATGATTGCCAGAGGTTTCTGAGTACAAGTTAACAATGCAGACCTGGAGGGTATCTCCAGGTGCAGTAGAGTGGTAATCTTGGCACCTCCTGACTCAGAATACTGCTACCTTCTCACTGCTATAGGAATGCAGCTAGTTGACAGCTGGCTTCAAGACATGCTTCCCAGTGAGAGCTGAGGACAGGGCATAACCCTCCCGCATCCTGCCTGACTGTAGGAGTAGCTGCTAACATCCTAATGTTAGTGGCTGGGAGAGGTTGCGGGAAAAGCATGTGTGAGCACTGGGCCTGAACTCCCGTGTATCTGAGTTGAATACAGCGATTTCCAATGGCCTTCTTCAATCACAGTGTAGCTAGGTTCCAACTCCCATGTCCGAGTGGGTAGCAGACATCTGCCTCCCATGCATACACACTTCTGAGAGTTGAGCTTATGGCCTTTACCTCCACATCCACCCTGCTGGTACCCTTGGCTTCTAAAAGGCCTAGGCTCGCTGTTTGACGGAAGTGCTGGGAGAGGTAATTGGAATATCCCGGCACACAAGACGAGTGCCTCCAAGCTCAATTCACGATTTTCCAGTAATTCTTGTGGTAGACTGGTGCTACATACTAAGTTCCATACGTGAGAAGGTAGCTGAACGCCTTGTCCAAAAGCATCTTACTTCTGAGAGTTGAGCTCAGCCTCAGTCCCAGCAGTTCCACACTGCCTGCAGAGTGAGTTTCACACGTCTTCACCAGAGACGATTACCAGAGGCTTCTGAGACGCAGGGTAACAATGCATACCTGGAGGGTATCTCCAGGTGCAGTAGAGTGGTAATCTTGGAATCTCCTGTCTCAGAGTACTGCTACCTTCTCTCTGCCATATGAATGCAGCTAGTTGACAGCTGACTTCAAGACATGCTTCCCTGTGAGAGCTGAGGACAGGGCAGAACCCTCCCGCATCCTGCCTGACTGTAGGAGTAGCTGCTAACATCCTTATGTTAGTGGCTGGGAGAGGTTGCGGGAAAAGCATGTGTGAGCACTGGGCCTGAACTCCCGTGTATCTGAGTTGAATACAGCGATTTCCAACGGCTTTCCTCAACCAGAGTGTAGCTATGTTCCAAATCCCATGTACGAGCGGGTAGCAGACATCTGCCTCCCATGCATACACACTTCTGAGAGTTGAGCTTATGGCCTGTACCTCCACATCCAGCCTGCTGGTACCCTTGGCTTCTAAAAGGCCTAGGCTCGCTGTATGACGGAAGTGTTGGGAGAGGTAATTGGAATTACCCGGCAAAAAAGACTAGTGCCTCCAAGCTCAATTCACGATTCCCAGTAATTCTTGTGGTAGACAGGTGCTACATACTAAGTTCCATACGTGAGAAGGTAGCTGAACGCCTTGTCCAAAAGCATCTTACTTCTGAGAGTTGAGCTCAGCCTCAGGCCCTCACAGTTCCACACTGCCTTCAGAGTGAGTTTCGCAGGTCTTCAGCAGAGACGATTGCCAGAGGCTTCTGAGTACAAGTTAACAATGCAGACCTGAAGGGTATCTCCAGGTGCAGTAGAGTGGTAATCTTGGACATCCTGACTCAGAACACTGCTACCTTCTCACTGCTATAGGAATGCAGCTAGTTGACAGCTCGCTTCAAGACATGCTTCCCTGTGAGAGCTGAGGACAGGGCAGAACCCTCCCGCATGCTGCCTGACTGTAGGAGTAGCTCTAACATCCTAATGTTAGTGGCTGGGAGAGGTTGCGGGAAAAGCATGTGTGAGCACTGGGCGTGAACTCCCGTGTATCTGAGTTGAATACAGCGATTTCCAACGGCTTTCCTCAACCAGAGTGTAGCTAGGTTCCAAATCCCATGTACGAGCGGGTAGCAGACATCTGCCTCCAATGCATACACACTTCTGAGAGTTGAGCTTATGGCCTTTACCTCCACATCCACCCTGCTGGTACCCTTGGCTTCTAAAAGGCCTAGGCTCGCTGTTTGACGGAAGTGTTGGGAGAGTTAATTGGAATCACCCGGCACACAAGACTAGTGCCTCCAAGCTCAGTCCAGCGATTTCCTAGTAATTCCTGTGGTAGACTGGTGCTACATACTAAGTTCCATACGTGAGAGGGTAGCTGAACGCCTTGTCCAAAAGCATCTTACTTCTGAGAGTTGAGCTCAGCCTCAGTCCCTCACAGTTCCACACTGCCTGCAGAGTGAGTTTCGCAGGTCTTCAGCAGAGACGTTTGCCAGAGGCTTCTGAGACGCAGAGTAACAATGCAGACCTGGAGGGTATCCCCAGGTGCAGTAGACTGGTAATCTTGGAACCTCCTGACTCAGAATACTGCTACCTTCTCACTGCCATAGGAATGCAGCTAGTTGACAGCTGGCTTCAAGACATGCTTCCCTGTGAGAGCTGAGGACAGGGCAGACCCTCCCGCATCCTGCCTGACTGTAGGAGTAGCTGCTAACATCCTAATGTTAGTGGCTGGGAGAGGTTGCGGGAAAAGCATGTGTGAGCACTGGGCCTGAACTCCCGTGTATCTGAGTTGAATACAGCGATTTCCAATGGACTTCTTCAATCACAGTGTAGCTAGTTTCCAACTCCCATGTCCGAGTGGGTAGCAGACATCTGCCTCCCATGCATACACATTTCTGAGAGTTGAGCTTGTGGCCTGTACCTCCACATCCAGCCTGCTGGTACCCTTGGCTTCTAAAAGGCCTAGACTCGCTGTTTGACGGATATGTTGGGAGAGGTAATTGGAATCACACGGCACATAAGACTAGTGCCTCCAAGCTCAATTCACGATTTCCCAGTAATTCTTGTGGTAGGCAGGTGCTACATACTAAGTTCCATACGTGAGAAGGTAGCTGAACGCCTTGTCCAAAATCATCTTACTTCTGAGAGTTGAGCTCAGCCTCAGTCCCTCACAGTTCCACACTGCCTGCAGAGTGAGTTTCGCAGGTCTTCAGCAGAGACGATTGCCAGAGGCTTCTGAGTACAAGTTAACAATGCAGACCTGGAGGGTATCTCCAGGTGCAGTAGAGTGGTAATCTTGAACTTCCTGACTCAGAATACTGCTACCTTCTCACTGCTATAGGAATGCAGCTAGTTGACAGTTGGCTTCAAGACATGCTTCCCTGTGAGAGCTGAGGACAGGGCAGAACCCTCCCGCATCCTGCCTGACTGTAGGAGTAGCTGCTAACATCCTAATGTTAGTGGCTGGGAGAGGTTGCGGGAAAAGCATGTGTGAGCACTGGGCCTGAACTCCCGTGTATCTGAGTTGAATACAGCGATTTCCAACGGCTTTCCTCAACCAGAGTGTAGCTAGGTTACAAATCCCATGTACGAGCGGGTAGCAGACATCTGCCTCCAATGCCTACACACTTCTGAGAGTTGAGATTATGGCCTGTACCTCCAAATCCAGTCTGCTGGTACCCTTGGCTTCTAAAAGGCCTAGGCTCGCTGTTTGACTGAAGTGCTGGGAGAGGTAATTGGAATCACCCTGTACACAAGACTAGTGCCTCCAAGCTCAGTCCAGCGATTTCCCAGTAATTCTTGTGGTAGACAGGTGCTACATACTAAGTTCCATATGTGAGAAGGTAGCTGATCGCCTTGTCCAAAAGCATCTTACTTCTGAGAGTTGAGCTCACCCTCAGTCCCTCACAGTTCCACACTGCCTGCAGAGTGAGTTTCACACGTCTTCACCAGAGACGATTACCAGAGGCTTCTGAGACGCAGGGTAACAATGCAGACCTGGAGGGTATCTCCATGTGCAGTAGAGAGGTAATCTTGGAACCTCCTGACTCAGAGTGCTGCTACCTTCTCACTGCCATAGGATGCAGCTAGTTGACAGCTGACTTCAAGACATGCTTCCCTGTGAAAGCTGAGGACAGGGCAGAACCCTCCCGCATCCTGCCTGACTGTAGGAGTAGCTGCTAACATCCTAATGTTAGTGGCTGGGAGAGGTTGCGGGAAAAGCATGTGTGAGCACTGGGCATGAACTCCCGTGTATCTGAGTTGAAGACAGCGATTTCCAATGGCCTTCTTCAATCACAATATAGCTAGGTTCCAACTCCCATGTCCGAGTGGGTAGCAGACATCTGCCTCCCATGCATACACACTTCTGAGAGTTGAGCTTATGGCCTGTACCTCCACATCCAGCCTGCTGGTACCCTTGGCTTCTAAAAGGCCTAGGCTCGCTGTTTGACGGAAGTGCTGGGAGAGGTAATTGGAATCTCCCGGCACACAAGACGAGTGGCTCTAAGATCAATTCACGATTTCCCAGTAATTCTTGTGGTAGGCAGGTGCTACATACTAAGTACCATACGTGAGAAGGTAGCTGAACGCCTTGTCCAAAATCATCTTACTTCTGAGAGTTGAGCTCAGCCTCAGTCCCTCACAGTTCCACACTGCCTGCAGAGTGAGTTTCGCAGGTCTTCAGCAGAGACGATTGCCAGAGGCTTCTGAGTACAAGTTAACAATGCAGACCTGGAGGGTATCTCCAGGTGCAGTAGAGTGGTAATCTTGGACATCCTGACTCAGAATACTGCTACCTTCTCACTGCTATAGGAATGCAGCTAGTGGACAGTTGGCTTCAAGACATGCTTCCCTGTGAGAGCTGAGGACAGGGCAGAACCCTCCCGCATGCTGCCTGACTGTAGGAGTAGCTGCTAACATCCTTATGTTAGTGGCTGGGAGAGGTTGCGGGAAAAGCATGTGTGAGCACTGGGCCTGAACTCCCGTGTATCTGAGGTGAATACAGCGATTTCCAACGGCTTTCCTCAACCAGAGTGTAGCTAGGTTCCAAATCCCATGTACGAGCGGGTAGCAGACATCTGCCTCCCATGCATACACACTTCTGAGAGTTGAGCTTATGGCCTGTACCTCCACATCCAGCCTGCTGGTACCCTTGGCTTCTAAAAGGCCTAGGCTCGCTGTTTGACGGAAGTGCTGGGAAAGGTAATTGGAATCACCCGGCACACAAGACTAGTGCCTCCAAGCTCAGTTCAGCGATTTCCTAGTAATTCCTGTGGTAGACAGGTGCTACATACTAAGTTCCATATGTGAGAAGGTAGCTGAACGCCTTGTCCAAAAGCATCTTACGTCTGAGAGTTGAGCACACCCTCAGTCCCTCACACTTCCACACTGCCTGCACAGTGAGTTTCACACGTCTTCACCAGAGACGATTGCCAGAGGCTTCTGAGTACAAGTTAACAATGCAGACCTGGAGGGTATCCCCAGGTGCAGTAGAGTGATAATCTTGGAACCTCCTGACTCAGAGTACTGCTACCTTCTCACTGCCATAGGAATGCAGCTAGTTGACAGCTGGCTTCAAGACATGCTTCCCTGTGAGAGCTGAGGACAGGGCAGAACCCTCCCGCATCCTGCCTGACTATAGGAGTAGCTGCTAACATCCTAATGTTAGTGGCTGGGAGAGGTTGCGGGAAAAGCATGTGTGAGCACTGGGCCTGAATTCCAGTGTATCTGAGTTGAATACAGCGATTTCCAATGGCCTTCTTCAATCACAGTGTAGCTAGGTTCCAACTCCCATGTCCGAGTGGGTAGCAGACATCTGCCTCCCATGCATACACACTTCTGAGAGTTGAGCTTATGGCCTGTACCTCCACATCCAGCCTGCTGGTACCCTTGGCTTCTAAAAGGCCTAGGCTCGCTGTTTGACGGAAGTGCTGGGAGCGGTAATTGGAATCACCCGGCACACAAGACTAGTGCCTTCAAGCTCAGTTCAGCGATTTCCTAGTAATTCCTGTGGTAGACTGGTGCTACATACTAAGTTCCATACGTGAGAGGGTAGCTGAACGCCTTGTCCAAAACCATCTTACTTCTGATAGTTGAGCTCAGCCTCAGTCCCTCACAGTTCCACACTGCCTGCAGAGTGAGTTTCCCAGGTCTTCAGCAGAGACGTTTGCCAGAGGCTTCTGAGACGCAGGGTAACAATGCAGACCTGGAGGGTATCCCCAGGTGCAGTCGACTGGTAATCTTGGAACGTCCTGACTCAGAATACTGCTACCTTCTCACTGCCATAGGAATGCAGCTAGTTGACAGCTAGCTGGCTTCAAGACATGCTTCCCTGAGAGAGCTGAGGACAGGGAAGAACCCTCCCGCATGCTGCCTGACTGTAGGAGTGGCTGCTAACATCCTAATGTTAGTGGCTGGGAGATGTTGCGGGAAAAACATGTGTGAGCACTGGGCCTGAACTCCCGTGAATCTGAGTTGAATACAGCGATTTTCAACGGCTTTCCTCAACCAGAGTGTAGCTAGGTTCCAAATCCCATGTACGAGCGGGTAGCAGACATCTGCCTCCCATGCATACACACTTCTGAGAGTTGAGGTTATGGCCTGTACCTCCAAATCCAGCCTGCTGGTACCCTTGGCTTCTAAAAGGCCTAGGCTCGCTGTTTGACGGAAGTGCTGCGAGAGGTAATTGGAATCTCCCGGCACACAAGACGAGTGCCTCCAATCTCAATTCACGATTTCCCAGTAATTCTTGTGGTAGACAGGTGCTACATACTAAGTTCCATATGTGAGAAGGTAGCTGAACGCCTTGTCCAAAAGCATCTTACTTCTGAGAGTTGAGCACACCCTCAGTCCCTCACACTTCCACACTGCCTGCAGAGTGAGTTTCACACGTCTTCACCAGAGACGATTGCCAGAGGCTTCTGAGTACAAGTTAACAATGCAGACCTGGAGGGTATCTCCAGGTGCAGTAGAGTGGTAATCTTGGAACCTCCTGACTCAGAGTACTGCTACCTTCTCACTGCCATAGGAATGCAGCTAGTTGACAGCTGGCTTCAAGACATGCTTCCCTGTGAGAGCTGAGGACAGGGCAGAACCCTCCCGCATCCTGCCTGACTGTAGGAGTAGCTGCTAACAACCTAATGTTAGTGGCTGGGAGAGGTGCGGGAAAAGCATGTGTGAGCACTGGGCCTGAACTCCCGTGTATCTGAGTTGAATACAGCGATTTCCAATGGCCTTCTTCAATCACAGTGTAGCTAAGTTCCAACTCCCATGTCCGAGTGGATAGCAGACATCTGCCTCCCATGCATACACACTTCTGAGAGTTGAGCTTATGGCCTGTACCTCCACATCCAGCCTGCTGGTACCCTTGGCTTCTAAAAGGCCTAGGCTCGCTGTTTGACGGAAGTGCTGGGAGAGGTAATTGGAATCACCCGGCACACAAGACTAGTGCCTCCAAGCTCAGTTCAGCGATTTCCTAGTAATTCCTGTGGTAGACTGGTGCTACATACTAAGTTCCATACGTGAGAGGGTAGCTGATCGCCTTGTCCAAAACCATCTTACTTCTGAGAGTTGAGCTCAGCCTCAGTCCCTCACAGTTCCACACTGCCTGCAGAGTGAGTTTCGCAGGTCTTCAGCAGAGACGTTTGCCAGAGGCTTCTGAGACGCAGGGTAACAATGCAGACCTGGAGGCTATCCCCAGGTGCAGTCGACTGGTAATCTTGGAACCTCGTGACTCAGAATACTGCTACCTTCTCACTGCCATAGGAATGCAGCTAGTTGACAGCTGGCTTCAAGACATGCTTCCCTGTGAGAGCTGAGGACAGGGCAGAACCCTCCCGCATGCTGCCTGACTGTAGGAGTAGCTGCTAACATCCTTATGTAAGTGGCTGGGAGAGGTTGCGGGAAAAGCATGTATGAGCACTGGGCCTGAACTCCCGTGTACCTGAGTTGAATACAGCGATTTCCAACGGCTTTCCTCAACCAGAGTGTAGCTAGGTTCCAAATCCCATGTACGAGCGGGTAGCAGACATCTGCGTCCCATGCATACACACTTCTGAGTGTTGCGCTTATGGCCTGTACCTCCACAGCCAGCCTGCTGGTACCCTTGGCTTCTAAAAGGCATAGGCTCGCTGTTTGGCGGAAGTGCTGGGAGAGGTAATTGGAATCACCGGGCACACAAGACTAGTGCCTCCAAGCTCAGTTCAGCGATTTCCTAGAAATTCCTGTGGTAGACTGGTGCTACATACTAAGTTCCATACGTGAGAGGGTAGCTGATCGCCTTGTCCAAAACCATCTTACTTCTGAGAGTTGAGCTCACCCTCAGTCCCTCACAGTTCCACACTGCCTGGAGAGTGAGTTTCGCAGGTCTTCAGCAGAGACGTTTGCCAGAGGCTTCTGAGACGCAGGATAACAATGCAGACCTGGAGGGTATCCCCAGGTGCAGTCGACTGGTAATCTTGGAACCTCCTGACTCTGAATACTACTACCTTCTCACTGCCATAGGAATGCAGCTAGTTGACAGCTGGCTTCAAAGACATGCTTCCCTGTGAGAGCTGAGGACAGGGCAGAACCATCCCGCATGCTGCCTGACTGAAGGAGTAGCTGCTAACATCCTTATGTTAGTGGCTGGGAGAGGTTGTGGGAAAAGCATGTGTGAGCACTGAGCCTGAAATCCCGTGTACCTGAGTTGAATACAGCGAATTCCAACGGCTTTCCTCAACCAGAGTGTAGCTAGGTTCCAAATCCCATGTACGAGCGGGTAGCAGACATCTGCCTCCCATGCATACACACTTCTGAGAGTTGAGCTTATGGCCTGTACCTCCACAGCCAGCCTGCTGGTACCCTTGGCTTCTAAAAGTTCTAGGCTCGCTGTTTGACGGAAGTGCTGGGAAAGGTAATTGGAATCACCCGGCACACAAGACTAGTGCCTCCAAGCTCAGTTCAGCGATTTCCTAGTAATTCCTGTGGTAGACAGGTGCTACATACTAAGTTCCATATGTGAGAAGGTAGCTGAACGCCTTGTCCAAAAGCATGTTACTTCTGAGAGTTGAGCACACCCTCAGTCCCTCACACTTCCACACTGCCTGCACAGTGAGTTTCACACGTCTTCACCAGAGACGATTGCCAGAGGCTTCTGAGTACAAGTTAACAATGCAGACCTGGAGGGTATCCCCAGGTGCAGTAGAGTGATAATCTTGGAACCTCCTGACTCAGAGTACTGCTACCTTCTCACTGCCATAGGAATGCAGCTAGTTGACAGCTGGCTTCAAGACATGCTTCCCTGTGAGAGCTGAGGACAGGGCAGAACCCTCCCGCATCCTGCCTGACTATAGGAGTAGCTGCTAACATCCTAATGTTAGTGGCTGGGAGAGGTTGCGGGAAAAGCATGTGTGAGCACTGGGCCTGAACTCCAGTGTATCTGAGTTGAATACAGCGATTTCCAATGGCCTTCTTCAATCACAGTGTAGCTAGGTTCCAACTCCCATGTCCGAGTGGGTAGCAGACATCTGCCTCCCATGCATACACACTTTTGAGAGTTGAGCTTATGGCCTGTACCTCCACATCCAGCCTGCTGGTACCCTTGGCTTCTAAAAGGCCTAGGCTCGCTGTTTGACGGAAGTGCTGGGAGAGGTAATTGGAATCACCCGGCACACAAGACTAGTGCCTTCAAGCTCAGTTCAGCGATTTCCTAGTAATTCCTGTGGTAGACTGGTGCTACATACTAAGTTCCATACGTGAGAGGGTAGCTGAACGCCTTGTCCAAAACCATCTTACTTCTGAGAGTTGAGCTCAGCCTCAGTCCCTCACACTTCCACACTGCCTGCAGAGTGAGTTTCGCAGGTCTTCAGCAGAGACGTTTGCCAGAGGCTTCTGAGACGCAGGGTAACAATGCAGACCTGGAGGGTATCCCCAGGTGCAGTCGACTGGTAATCTTGGAACCTCCTGACTCAGAATACTGCTATCTTCTCACTGCCATAGGAATGCAGCTAGTTGACAGCTAGCTGGCTTCAAGACATGCTTCCCTGAGAGAGCTGAGGACAGGGAAGAACCCTCCCGCATGCTGCCTGACTGTAGGAGTGGCTGCTAACATCCTAATGTTAGTGGCTGGGAGATGTTGCGGGAAAAACATGTGTGAGCACTGGGCCTGAACTCCCGTGTATCTGAGGTGAATACAGCGATTTCCAACGGCTTTCCTCAACCAGAGTGTAGCTAGGTTCCAAATCCCATGTACGAGCGGGTAGCAGACATCTGCCTCCCATGCATACACACTTCTGAGAGTTGAGCTTATGGCCTGTACCTCCACATCCAGCCTGCTGGTACCCTTGGCTTCTAAAAGGCCTAGGCTCGCTGTTTGACGGAAGTGCTGCGAGAGGTAATTGGAATCTCCCGGCACACAAGACGAGTGCCTCCAAGCTCAATTCACGATTTCCCAGTAATTCTTGTGGTAGACAGGTGCTACATACTAAGTTCCATATGTGAGAAGGTAGCTGAACGCCTTGTCCAAAAGCATCTTACTTCTGAGAGTTGAGCACACCTTCAGTCCCTCACACTTCCACACTGCCTGCAGAGTGAGTTTCACACGTCTTCACCAGAGACGATTGCCAGAGGCTTCTGAGTACAAGTTAACAATGCAGACCTGGAGGGTATCTCCAGGTGCAGTTGAGTGGTAATCTTGGAACCTCCTGACTCAGAGTACTGCTACCTTCTCACTGCCATAGGAATGCAGCTAGTTGACAGCTGGCTTCAAGACATGCTTCCCTGTGAGAGCTGAGGACAGGGCAGAACCCTCCCGCATCCTGCCTGACTGTAGGAGTAGCTGCTAACATCCTAATGTTAGTGGCTGGGAGAGGTTGCGGGAAAAGCATGTGTGAGCACTGGGACTGAACTCCCGTGTATCTGAGTTGAATACAGCGATTTCCAACGGCTTTCCTCAACCAGAGTGTAGCTAGGTTCCAAATCGCATGTACGAGCGGGTAGCAGACATCTGCCTCCCATGCATACACACTTCTGAGAGTTGAGCTTATGGCCTGTACCTCCACAGCCAGCCTGCCGGTACCCTTGGCTTCTAAAAGGTCTAGGCTCGCTGTTTGACGGAAGTGCTGGGAGAGGTAATTGGAATCACCCGGCACACAAGACTAGTGCCTCCAAGCTCAGTTCAGCGATTTCCTAGTAATTCCTGTGGTAGACTGGTGCTACATACTAAGTTCCATACGTGAGAGGGTAGCTGAACGCCTTGTCCAAAACCATCTTACTTCTGAGAGTTGAGCTCAGCCTCAGTCCCTCACAGTTCCACACTGCCTGCAGAGTGAGTTTCGCAGGTCTTCAGCAGAGACGTTTGCCAGAGGCTTCTGAGACGCAGGGTAACAATGCAGACCTGGAGGGTATCCCCAGGTGCAGTCGACTGGTAATCTTGGAACCTCCTGACTCAGAATACTGCTACCTTCTCACTGCCATAGGAATGCAGCTAGTTGACAGCTAGCTGGCTTCAAGACATGCTTCCCTGAGAGAGCTGAGGACAGGGAAGAACCCTCCCGCATGCTGCCTGACTGTAGGAGTAGCTGCTAACATCCTAATGTTTGTGGCTGGGAGATGTTGCGGGAAAAACATGTGTGAGCACTGGGCCTGAACTCCCGTGTATCTGAGTTGAATACAGTGATTTCCAACGGCTTTCCTCAACCAGAGTGTAGCTAGGTTCCAAATCCCATGTACGAGGGGTTAGCAGACATCTGCCTCCCATGCATACACACTTCTGAGAGTTGAGCTTATGGCCTGTACCTCCACATCCAGCCTGCTGGTACCCTTGGCTTCTAAAAGGCCTAGGCTCGCTGTTTGACGGAAGTGCTGGGAGAGGTAATTGGAATCTCCCGGCACACAAGACGAGTGCCTCCAAGCTCAATTCACGATTTCCCAGTAATTCTTGTGGTAGACAGGTGCTACATACTAAGTTCCATAGGTGAGATGGTAGCTGAACGCCTTGTCCAAAAGCATCTTACTTCTGAGAGTTGAGCACACCCTCAGTCCCTCACACTTCCACACTGCCTGCAGAGTGAGTTTCACACGTCTTCACCAGAGATGTTTGCCAGAGGCTTCTGAGACGCAGGGTAACAATGCAAACCTGGAGGGTATCCCCAGGTGCAGTCGACTGGTAATCTTGGAACCTCCTGACTCAGAATACTGCTACCTTCTCACTGCCATAGGAATGCAGCTAGTTGACAGCTAGCTGGCTTCAAGACATGCTTCCCTGAGAGAGCTGAGGACAGGGCAGAACCCTCCCGCATGCTGCCTGACTGTAGGAGTAGCTGCTAACATCCTAATGTTAGTGGCTGGGAGAGGTTGCGGGAAAAGCATGCGTGAGCACTGGGTCTAAACTCCCGTGTATCTGAGTTGAATACAGCGATTTCCAACGGCTTTCCTCAACCAGAGTGTAGCTAGGTTCCAAATCCCATGTACGAGCGGGTAGCAGACATCTGCCTCCCATGCATACACACTTCTGAGAGTTGAGCTTATGGCCTGTACCTCCACAGCCAGCCTGCTGGTACCCTTGGCTTCTAAAAGGCCTAGGCTCGCTGTTTGACGGAAGTGCTGGGAGAGGTAATTGGAATCTCCCGGCACACAAGACGAGTGCCTCCAAGCTCAATTCACGATTTCCCAGTAATTCTTGTGGTAGACAGGTGCTACATACTAAGTTCCATATGTGAGAAGGTAGCTGAACGCCTTGTCCAAAAGCATCTTACTTCTGAGAGTTGAGCCCACCCTCAGTCCCTCACAGTTCCACACTGCCTGCAGAGTGAGTTTCACACGTCTTCACCAGAGACGATTGCCAGAGGCTTCTGAGTACAAGTTAACAATGCAGACCTGGAGGGTATCTCCAGGTGCAGTAGAGTGGTAATCTTGGAACCTCCTGACTCAGAGTACTGCTACCTTCTCACTGCCATAGGAATGCAGGTAGTTGACAGCTGGCTTCAAGACATGCTTCCCTGTGAGAGCTGAGGACAGGGCAGAGCCCTCCCGCATGCTGCCTGACTGTAGGAGTAGCTGCTAACATTCTAATGTTAGTGGCTGGGAGAGGTTGCGTGAAAAGCATATGTGAGCACTGGGCCTGAACTCCCGTGTATCTGAGTTGAATACAGCGATTTCCAATGACCTTCTTCAATCACAGTGTAGCTAGGTTCCAAATCCCATGTAGGAGCGGGTAGCAGACATCTGCCTCCCATGCATACACACTTCTGAGAGTTGAGCTTATGGCCTGTACCTCCACATCCAGCCTGCTGGTACCCTTGGCTTCTAAAAGGCCTAGGGTCGCTGTTTGACGGAAGTGCTGGGAGAGGTAACTGGAATCTCCCGGCACACAAGACGAGTGCCTCCAAGCTCAATTCACGATTTCCCAGTAATTCTTGTGGTAGACAGGTGCTACATACTAAGTTCCATATGTGAGAAGGTAGCTGAACGCCTTGTCCAAAAGCATTTTACTTCTGAGAGTTGAGCACACCCTCAGTCCCTCACACTTCCACACTGCCTGCAGAGTGAGTTTCACACGTCTTCACCAGAGACGATTGCCAGAGGCTTCTGAGTACAAGTTAACAATGCAGACCTGGAGGGTATCTCCAGGTGCAGTAGAGTGGTAATCTTGGAACCTCCTGACTCAGAGTACTGCTACCTTCTCACTGCCATAGGAATGCAGCTAGTTGACAGCTGGCTTCAAGACATGCTTCCCTGTGAGAGCTGAAGACAGGTCAGAACCCTCCCGCATGCTGCCTGACTGTAGGAGTAGCTGCTAACATCCTTATGTTAGTGGCTGGGAGAGGTTGCGGGAAAAGCATGTGTGAGCACTGGGCCTGAACTCCCGTGTATCTGAGTTGAATACAGCGATTTCCACCGGCGTTCCTCAACCAGAGTGTAGCTAGGTTCCAAATCCCATGTACGAGCGGGTAGCAGACATCTGCCTCCCATGCATACAAACTTCTGAGAGTTGAGCTTATGGCCTGTACCTCCACAGCCAGCCTGCTGGTACCCTTGGCTTCTAAAAGGCGTAGGCTCGCTGTTTGACGGAAGTGCTGGGAGAGTTAATTGGAATCACCCGGCACACAAGACTAGTGCCTCCAAGCTCAGTTCAGCGATTTCCTAGTAAATCCTGTGGTAGACTGGTGCTACATACTAAGTTCCATACGTGAGAGGGTAGCTGAACGCCTTGTCCAAAACCATCTTACTTCTGAGAGTTGAGCTCAGCCTCAGTCCCTCACAGTTCCACACTGCCTGCAGAGTGAGTTTCGCAGGTCTTCAGCAGAGACGTTTGCCAGAGGCTTCTGAGACGCAGGGTAACAATGCAGACCTGGAGGGTATCCCCAGGTGCAGTCGACTGGTAATCTTGGAACCTCCTGACTCAGAATACTGCTACCTTCTCACTGCCATAGGAATGCAGTTAGTTGACAGCTGGCTTCAAGACATGCTTCCCTGTGTGAGCTGAGGACAGGGCAGAACCCTCCCGCATGCTGCCTGACTGTAGGAGTAGCTGCTAACATCCTTATGTTAGTGGCTGGGAGAGGTTGCGGGAAAAGCATGTGTGAGCACTGGGCCTGAACTCCCGTGTATCTGAGTTGAATACAGCGATTTCCAACGGCTTTCCTCAACCAGAGTGTAGCTAGGTTCCAAATCCCATGTACGAGCGGGTAGCAGACATCTGCCTCCCATGCATACACACTTCTGAGAGTTGAGCTTATGGCCTGTACCTCCACAGCCAGCCTGCTGGTACACTTGGCTTCTAAAAGGCCTAGGCTCGCTGTTTGACGGAAGTGCTGGGAGAGGTAATTGGAATCTCCCGGCACACAAGGCGAGTGCCTCCAAGCTCAATTCACGATTTCCCAGTAATTCTTCTGGTAGACAGGTGCTCCATACTAAGTTCCTTATGTGAGATGGTAGCTGAACGCCTTGTCCAAAAGCATCTTACTTCTGAGAGTTGAGCCCACCGTCAGTCGCTCACAGTTCCACACTGCCTGCAGAGTGAGTTTCACACGTCTTCACCAGAGACGATTGCCAGAGGCTTCTGAGTACAAGTTAACAATGCAGACCTGGAGGGTATCTCCAGGTGCAGTAGAGTGGTAATCTTGGAACCTCCTGACTCAGAGTACCGCTACCTTCTCACTGCCATAGGAATGCAGCTAGTTGACAGCTGGCTTCAAGACATGCTTCCCTGTGAGAGCTGAGGACAGGGCAGAACCCTCCCGCATGCTGCCTGACTGTAGGAGTAGCTGCTAACATCCTAATGTTAGTGGCTGGGAGAGGTTGCGGGAAAAGCATGTGTGAGCACTGGGCCTGAACTCCCGTGTATCTGAGTTGAATACAGCGATTTCCAATGGCCTTCTTCAATCACAGTGTAGCTAGGTTCCAACTCCCAGTCCGAGTGGGTAGCAGACATCTGCCTCCCATGCATATACACTTCTGAGAGTTGAGCTTATGGCCTGTACCTCCACAGCCAGCCTGCTGGTACCCTTGGCTTCTAAAAGGCCTAGGCTCGCTGTTTGACGGAATGCTGGGAGAGGTAATTGGTATCACCCGGAACAGAAGACTAGTGCCTCCAAGCTCAGTTCAGCGATTTCCTAGTAATTCCTGTGGTAGACTGGTGCTACATACTAAGTTCCATACGTGAGAGGGTAGCTGAACGCCTTGTCCAAAACCATCTTACTTCTGAGAGTTGAGCTCAGCCTCAGTCCCTCACAGTTCCACACTGCCTGCAGAGTGAGTTTCGCAGGTCTTCAGCAGAGACGTTTGCCAGAGGCTTCTGAGACGCAGGGTAACAATGCAGACCTGGAGGGTATCCCCAGGTGCAGTCGACTGGTAATCTTGGAACCTCCTGACTCAGAATACTGCTACCTTCTCACTGCCATAGGAATGCAGCTAGTTGACAGCTGGCTTCAAGACATGCTTCCCTGTGAGAGCTGAGGACAGGGCAGAACCCTCCCGCATGCTGCCTGACTGTAGGAGTAGCTGCTAACATCCTTATGTTAGTGGCGGGGAGACGTTGCGGGAAAAGCATGTGTGAGCCTTGGGCCTGAACTCCCGTGTATCTGAGTTGAATACAGCGATTTCCAACGGCTTTCCTCAACCAGAGTGTAGCTAGGTTCCAAATCCCATGTACGAGCGGGTAGCAGACATCTGCCTCCCATGCATACACACTTCTGAGAGTTGAGCTTATGGCCTGTACCTCCACATCCAGCCTGCTGGTACCCTTGGCTTCTAAAAGGCCTAGGCTCGCTGTTTGACGGAAGTGCTGGGAGAGGTAATTAGAATCTCCCGGCACACAAGACGAGTGCCTCCAAGCTCAATTCACGATTTCCCAGTAATTCTTGTGGTAGACAGGTGCTACATACTAAGTTCCATATGTGAGAAGGTAGCTGAACGCCTTGTCCAAAAGCATCTTACTTCTGAGAGTTGAGCACACCCTCAGTCCCTCACACTTCCACACTGCCTGCAGAGTGAGTTTCACACGTCTTCACCAGAGACGATTGCCAGAGGCTTCTGAGTACAAGTTAACAATGCAGACCTGGAGGGTATCTCCAGGTGCAGTAGAGTGGTAATCTTGGAACCTCCTGACTCAGAGTACTGCTACCTTCTCACTGCCATAGGAATGCAGCTAGTTGACAGCTGGCTTCCAGACATGTTTCCCTGTGAGAGCTGAGGACAGGGCAGAACCCTCCCGCATGCTGCCTGACTGTAGGAGTAGCTGCTAACATCCTTATGTTAGTGGCTGGGAGAGGTTGCGGGAAAAGCATGTGTGAGCACTGGGCCTGAACTCCCGTGTATCTGAGTTGAATACAGCGATTTCCAACGGCTTTCCTCAACCAGAGTGTAGCTAGGTTCCAAATCCCATGTACGAGCGGGTAGCAGACATCTGCCTCCCATGCATACACACTTCTGAGAGTTGAGCTTATGGCCTGTACCTCCACAGCCAGCCTGCTGGTACCCTTGGCTTCTAAAAGGCCTAGGCTCGCTGTTTGACGGAAGTGCTGGGAGAGGTAATTGGAATCTCCCGGCACACAAGGCGAGTGCTTCCAAGCTCAATTCACGATTTCCCAGTAATTCTTGTGGTAGACAGGTGCTACATACTAAGTTCCATATGTGAGAAGGTAGCTGAACGCCTTGTCCAAAAGCATCTTACTTCTGAGAGTTGAGCTCAGCCTCAGTCACTCACACTTCCACACTGCCTGCAGAATGAGTTTCACACGTCTTCACCAGAGACGATTGCCAGAGGCTTCTGAGTACGTTAACAATGCAGACCTGGAGGGTATCTCCAGGTGCAGTAGAGTGGTAATCTTGGAACCTCCTGACTCAGAGTACTGCTACCTTCTCACTGCCATAGGAATGCAGCTAGTTGACAGCTGGCTTCAAGACATGCTTCCCTGTGAGAGCTGAGGACACGGCAGAACCCTCCCGCATGCTGCCTGACTGTAGGAGTAGCTGCTAACATCCTTATGTTAGTGGCTGGGAGAGGTTGCGGGAAAAGCATGTGTGAGCGCTGGGCCTGAACTCCCGTGTATCTGAGTTGAATACAGCGATTTCCAACGGCTTTCCTCAACCAGAGTGTAGCTAGGTTCCAAATCCCATGTACGAGCGGGTAGCAGACATCTGCCTCCCATGCATACACACTTCTGAGAGTTGAGCTTATGGCCTGTACCTCCACAGCCAGCCTGCTGGTACCCTTGGCTTCTAAAAGGCCTAGGCTCGCTGTTTGACGGAAGTGCTGGGAGAGGTAATTGGAATCTCCCGGCACACAAGGCGAGTGCCTCCAAGCTCAATTCACGATTTCCCAGTAATTCTTGTGGTAGACAGGTGCTACATACTAAGTTCCATATGTGAGATGGTAGCTGAACGCCTTGTCCAAAAGCATCTTACTTCTGAGAGTTGAGCCCACCCTCAGTCCCTCACAGTTCCACACTGCCTGCAGAGTGAGTTTCACACGTCTTCACCAGAGACGATTGCCAGAGGCTTCTGAGTACAAGTTAACAATGCAGACCTGGAGGGTATCTCCAGGTGCAGTAGAGTGGTAATCTTGGAACCTCCTGACTCAGAGTACCGCTACCTTCTCACTGCCATAGGAATGCAGCTAGTTGACAGCTGGCTTCAAGACATGCTTCCCTGTGAGAGCTGAGGACAGGGCAGAACCCTCCCGCATGCTGCCTGACTGTAGGAGTAGCTGCTAACATCCTAATGTTAGTGGCTGGGAGAGGTTGCGGGAAAAGCATGTGTGAGCACTGGGCCTGAACTCCCGTGTATCTGAGTTGAATACAGCGATTTCCAATGGCCTTCTTCAATCACAGTGTAGCTAGGTTCCAACTCCCATGTCCGAGTGGGTAGCAGACATCTGCCTCCCATGCATATACACTTCTGAGAGTTGAGGTTATGGCCTGTACCTCCACAGCCAGCCTGCTGGTACCCTTGGCTTCTAAAAGGCCTAGGCTCGCTGTTTGACGGAAGTGCTGGGAGAGGTAATTGGAATCACCCGGCACACAAGACTAGTGCCTCCAAGCTCAGTTCAGCGATTTCCTAGTAATTCCTGTGGTAGACTGGTGCTACATACTAAGTTCCATACGTGAGAGGGTAGCTGAACGCCTTGTCCAAAACCATCTTACTTCTGAGAGTTGAGCTCAGCCTCAGTCCCTCACAGTTCCACACTCCCTGCAGAGTGAGTTTCGCAGGTCTTCAGCAGAGACGTTTGCCAGAGGCTTCTGAGACGCAGGGTAACAATGCAGACCTGGAGGGTATCCCCAGGTGCAGTCGACTGGTAATCTTGGAACCTCCTGACTCAGAATACTGCTACCTTCTCACTGCCATAGGAATGCAGCTAGTTGACAGCTAGCTGGCTTCAAGACATGCTTCCCTGAGAGAGCTGAGGACAGGGCAGAACCCTCCCGCATGCTGCCTGACTGTAGGAGTAGCTGCTAACATCCTAATGTTAGTGGCTGGGAGAGGTTGCGGGAAAAGCATGTGTGAGCACTGGGCCTGAACTCCCGTGTATCTGAGTTGAATACAGCGATTTCCAACGGCTTTCCTCAACCAGAGTGTAGCTAGGTTCCAAATCCCATGTACGAGCGGGTAGCAGACATCTGCCTCCCATGCATACACACTTCTGAGAGTTGAGCTTATGGCCTGTACCTCCACATCCAGCCTGCTGGTACCCTTGGCTTCTAAAAGGCCTAGGCTTGCTGTTTGGCGGAAGTGCTGGGAGAGGTAATTGGAATCTCCCGGCACACAAGACGAGTGCCTCCAAGCTCAATTCACGATTTCCCAGTAATTCTTGTGGTAGACAGGTGCTCCATACTAAGTTCCATATGTGAGATGGTAGCTGAACGCCTTGTCCAAAAGCATCTTACTTCTGAGAGTTGAGCCCACCGTCAGTCGCTCACAGTTCCACACTGCCTGCAGAGTGAGTTTCACACGTCTTCACCAGAGACGATTGCCAGAGGCTTCTGAGTACATGTTAACAATGCAGACCTGGAGGGTATCTCCAGGTGCAGTAGAGTGGTAATTTGGAACCTCCTGACTCAGAGTACCGCTACCTTCTCACTGCCATAGGAATGCAGCTAGTTGACAGCTGGCTTCAAGACATGCTTCCCTGTGAGAGCTGAGGACAGGGCAGAACCCTCCCGCATCCTGCCTAACTGTAGGTGTAGCTGCTAACATCCTAATGTTAGTGGCTGGGAGAGGTTGCGGGAAAAGCATGTGTGAGCACTGGGCCTGAACTCCCGTGTATCTGAGTTGAATACAGGGATTTCCAATGGCCTTATTCAATCACAGTGTAGCTAGGTTCCAACTCCCATGTCCTAGTGGGTAGCAGACATCTGCCTCCCATGCATACACACTTCTGAGAGTTGAGCTTATGGCCTGTACCTCCACATCCAGCCTGCTGGTACCCTTGGCTTCTAAAAGGCCTAGGCTCGCTGTTTGACGGAAGTGCTGGGAGAGGTAATTGGAATCACCCGGCACACAAGACTAGTGCTTCCAAGCTCAGTTCAGCGATTTCCTAGTAATTTCTGTGGTAGACTGGTGCTACATGCTAAGTTCCATACGTGAGAGGGTAGCTGAACGCCTTGTCCAAAACCATCTTACTTCTGAGAGTTGAGCTCAGCCTCAGTCCCTCACAGTTCCACACTGCCTGCAGAGTGAGTTTCGCAGGTCTTCAGCAGAGACGTTTGCCAGAGGCTTCTGAGACGCAGGGTAACAATGCAGACCTGGAGGGTATCCCCAGGTGCAGTCGACTGGTAATCTTGGAACCTCCTGACTCAGAATACTGCTACCTTCTCACTGCCATAGGAATGCAGCTAGTTGACAGCTGGCTTCAAGACATGCTTCCCTGTGAGAGCTGAGGACAGGGCAGAACCCTCCCGCATGCTGCCTGACTGTAGGAGTAGCTGCTAACATCCTTATGTTAGTGGCGGGGAGACGTTGCGGGAAAAGCATGTGTGAGCCTTGGGCCTGAACTCCCGTGTATCTGAGTTGAATACAGCGATTTCCAACGGCTTTCCTCAACCAGAGTGTAGATAGGTTCCAAATCCCATGTACGAGCGGGTAGCAGACATCTGCCTCCCATGCATACACACTTCTGAGAGTTGAGCTTATGGCCTGTACCTCCACATCCAGCCTGCTGGTACCCTTGGCTTCTAAAAGGCCTAGGCTCGCTGTTTGACGGAAGTGCTGGGAGAGGTAATTAGAATCTCCCGGCACACAAGACGAGTGCCTCCAAGCTCAATTCACGATTTCCCAGTAATTCTTGTGGTAGACAGGTGCTACATACTAAGTTCCATATGAGAGAAGGTAGCTGAACGCCTTGTCCAAAAGCATCTTACTTCTGAGAGTTGAGCACACCCTCAGTCCCTCACACTTCCACACTGCCTGCAGAGTGAGTTTCACACGTCTTCACCAGAGACGATTGCCAGAGGCTTCTGAGTACAAGTTAACAATGCAGACCTGGAGGGTATCTCCAGGTGCAGTAGAGTGGTAATCTTGGAACCTCCTGACTCAGAGTACTGCTACCTTCTCACTGCCATAGGAATGCAGCTAGTTGACAGCTGGCTTCCAGACATGTTTCCCTGTGAGAGCTGAGGACAGGGCAGAACCCTCCCGCATGCTGCCTGACTGTAGGAGTAGCTGCTAACATCCTTATGTTAGTGGCTGGGAGAGGTTGCGGGAAAAGCATGTGTGAGCACTGGGCCTGAACTCCCGTGTACCTGAGTTGAATACAGCGATTTCCAACGGCTTTCCTCAACCAGAGTGTAGCTAGGTTCCAAATCCCATGTACGAGCGTGTAGCAGACATCTGCCTCCCATGCATACACACTTCTGAGAGTTGAGCTTATGGCCTGTACCTCCACAGCCAGCCTGCCTGTACCCTTGGCTTCTAAAAGGCCTAGGCTCGCTGTTTGACGGAAGTGCTGGGAGAGGTAATTGGAATCACCCAGCACACAAGACTAGTGCCTCTAAGCTCAGTTCAGCGATTTCCTAGTAATTCCTGTCGTAGACTGGTGCTACATACTAAGTTCCATACGTGAGAGGGTAGCTGAACGCCTTGTCCAAAACCATCTTACTTCTGAGAGTTGAGCTCAGCCTCAGTCCCTCACAGTACCACACTGCCTGCAGAGTGAGTTTCGCAGGTCTTCAGCAGAGACGTTTGCCAGAGGCTTCTGAGACGCAGGGTAACAATGCAGACCTGGAGGGTATCCCCAGGTGCAGTCGACTGGTAATCTTGGAACCTCCTGACTCAGAATACTGCTACCCTCTCACTGCCATAGGAATGCAGCTAGTTGACAGCTGGCTTCAAGACATGCTTCCCTGTGAGAGCTGAGGACAGGGCCGAACCCTCCCGCATCCTGCCTGACTGTAGGAGTAGCTGCTAACATCCTTATGTTTGTGGCTGGGAGAGGTTGCGGGAAAAGCATGTGTGAGCACTGGGCCTGAACTCCCGTGTATCTGAGTTGAATACAGCGATTTCCAACGGCTTTCCTCAACCAGAGTGTAGCTAGGTTCCAAATCCCATGTACGAGCGGGTAGCAGACATCTGCCTCCCATGCATACACACTTCTGAGAGTTGAGCTTATGGCCTGTACCTCCACATCCAGCCTGCTGGTACCCTTGGCTTCTAAAAGGCCTAGGCTCGCTGTTTGACGGAAGTGCTGGGAGAGGTAATTGGAATCTCCCCGCACACAAGACGAGTGCCTCCAAGCTCAATTCACGATTTCCCAGTAATTCTTGTGGTAGACAGGTGCTACATACTAAGTTCCATATGTGAGAAGGTAGCTGAACGCCTTGTCCAAATGCATCTTACTTCTGAGAGTTGAGCACACCCTCAGTCACTCACACTTCCACACTGCCTGCAGAGTGAGTTTCACACGTCTTCACCAGAGACGATTGCCAGAGGCTTCTGAGTACAAGTTAACAATGCAGACCTGGAGGGTATCTCCAGGTGCAGTAGAGTGGTAGTCTTGGAACCTCCTGACTCAGAGTACTGCTACCTTCTCACTGCCATAGGAATGCAGCTAGTTGACAGCTGGCTTCAAGACATGCTTCCCTGTGAGAGCTGAGGACAGGGCAGAACCCTCCCGCATGCTGCCTGACTGTAGGAGTAGCTGCTAACATCCTTATGTTAGTGGCTGGGAGAGGTTGCGGGAAAAGCATGTGTGAGCACTGGGCCTGAACTCCCGTGTATCTGAGTTGAATACAGCGATTTCCAACGGCTTTCCTCAACCAGAGTGTAGCTAGGTTCCAAATCCCATGTACGAGCGGGTAGCAGACATCTGCCTCCCATGCATACACACTTCTGAGAGTTGAGCTTATGGCCTGTACCTCCACATCCAGCCTGCTGGTACCCTTGGCTTCTAAAAGGCCTAGGCTCGCTGTTTGACGGAAGTGCTGGGAGAGGTAATTGGAATCTCCCGGCACACAAGGCGAGTGCCTCCAAGCTCAATTCACGATTTCCCAGTAATCTTGTGGTAGACAGGTGCTACATACTAAGTTCCATATGTGAGATGGTAGCTGAACGCCTTGTCCAAAAGCATCTTACTTCTGAGAGTTGAGCCCACCCTCAGTCCCTCACAGTTCCACACTGCCTGCAGAGTGAGTTTCACACGTCTTCACCAGAGACGATTGCCAGAGGCTTCTGAGTACAAGTTAACAATGCAGACCTGGAGGGTATCTCCAGGTGCAGTAGAGTGGTAATCTTGGAACCTACTGACTCAGAGTACCGCTACCTTCTCACTGCCATCGGAATGCAGCTAGTTGACAGCTGGCTTCAAGACATGCTTCCCTGTGAGAGCTGAGGACAGGGCAGAACCCTCCCGCATGCTGCCTGACTGTAGGAGTAGCTGCTAACATCCTAATGTTAGTGGCTGGGAGAGGTTGCGGGAAAAGCATGTGTGAGCACTGGGCCTGAACTCCCGTGTATCTGAGTTGAATACAGCGATTTCCAATGGCCTTCTTCAATCACAGTGTAGCTAGGTTCCAACTCCCATGTCCGAGCGGGTAGCAGACATCTGCCTCCCATGCATACACACTTCTGAGAGTTGAGCTTATGGCCTGTACCTCCACATCCAGCCTGCTGGTACCCTTGGCTTCTAAAAGGCCTAGGCTCGCTCTTTGACGGAAGTGCTGGGAGAGGTAATTGGAATCACCCGGCACACAAGACTAGTGCCTCCAAGCTCAGTTCAGCGATTTCCTAGTAATTCCTGTGGTAGACTGGTGCTACATACTAAGTTCCATACGTGAGAGGGTAGCTGAACGCCTTGTCCACAACCATCTTACTTCTGAGAGTTGAGCTCAGCCTCAGTCCCTCACAGTTCCACACTCCCTGCAGAGTGAGTTTCGCAGGTCTTCAGCAGAGACGTTTGCCAGAGGCTTCTGAGACGCAGGGTAACAATGCAGACCTGGAGGGTATCCCCAGGTGCAGTCGACTGGTAATCTTGGAACCTCCTGACTCAGAATACTGCTACCTTCTCACTGCCATAGGAATGCAGCTAGTTGACAGCTAGCTGGCTTCAAGACATGCTTCCCTGAGAGAGCTGAGGACAGGGCAGAACCCTCCCGCATGCTGCCTGACTGTAGGAGTAGCTGCTAACATCCTAATGTTAGTGGCTGGGAGAGGTTGCGGGAAAAGCATGTGTGAGCACTGGGCCTGAACTCCCGTGTATCTGAGTTGAATACAGCGATTTCCAACGGCTTTCCTCAACCAGAGTGTAGCTAGGTTCCAAATCCCATGTACGAGCGGGTAGCAGACATCTGCCTCCCATGCATACACACTTCTGAGAGTTGAGCTTATGGCCTGTACCTCCACATCCAGCCTGCTGGTACCCTTGGCTTCTAAAAGGCCTAGGCTCGCTGTTTGACGGAAGTGCTGGGAGAGGTAATTGGAATCTCCCGGCACACAAGGCGAGTGCCTCCAAGCTCAATTCACGATTTCCCCGTAATCTTGTGGTAGACAGGTGCTACATACTAAGTTCCATATGTGAGATGGTAGCTGAACGCCTTGTCCAAAAGCATCTTACTTCTGAGAGTTGAGCCCACCCTCAGTCCCTCACAGTTCCACACTGCCTGCAGAGTGAGTTTCACACGTCTTCACCAGAGACGATTGCCAGAGGCTTCTGAGTACAAGTTAACAATGCAGACCTGGATGGTATCTCCAGGTGCAGTAGAGTGGTAATCTTGGAACCTCCTGACTCAGAGTACTGCTACCTTCTCACTGCCATAGGAATGCAGCTAGTTGACAGCTGGCTTCAAGACATGCTTCCCTGTGAGAGCTGAGGACATGGCAGAACCCTCCCGCATGCTGCCTGACTGTAGGAGTAGCTGCTAACATCCTTATGTTAGTGGCTGGGAGAGGTTGCGGGAAAAGCATGTGTGAGCACTGGGCCTGAACTCCCGTGTATCTGAGTTGAATACAGCGATTTCCAATGGCCTTCTTCAATCACAGTGTAGCTAGGTCCCAATTCCCATGTCCGAGTGGGTAGCAGACATCTGCCTCCCATGCATACACACTTCTGAGAGTTGAGCTTATGGCCTGTACCTCCACATCCAGCCTGCTGGTACCCTTGGCTTCTAAAAGGCCTAGGCTCGCTGTTTGACGGAAGTGCTGGGAGAGGTAATTGGAATCACCCGGCACACAAGACTAGTGCCTCCAAGCTCAGTTCAGCGATTTCCTAGTAATTCCTGTGGTAGACTGGTGCTACATACTAAGTTCCATACGTGAGAGGGTAGCTGAACGCCTTGTCCAAAACCATCTTACTTCTGAGAGTTGAGCACACCCTCAGTCCCTCACAGTTCCACACTGCCTGCAGAGTGAGTTTCGCAGGTCTTCAGCAGAGACGTTTGCCAGAGGCTTCTGAGTACAAGTTACAATGCAGACCTGGTGCGTATCTCCAGGTGCAGTAGAGTGGTAATCTTGGAACCTCCTGACTCAGAGTACTGCTACCTTCTCACTGCCATAGGAATGCAGCTAGTTGACAGCTGGCTTCAAGACATGCTTCCCTGTGAGAGCTGAGGACAGGGCAGAACCCTCCCGCATGCTGCCTGACTGTAGGAGTAGCTGCTAACATCCTTATGTTAGTGGCTGGGAGAGGTTGCGGGAAAAGCATGTGTGAGCACTGGGCCTGAACTCCCGTGTATCTGAGTTGAATACAGCGATTTCCAATGGCCTTCTTCAATCACAGTGTAGCTAGGTTCCAAGTCCTATGTCCGAGTGGGTAGCAGACATCTGCCTCCCATGCATATACACTTTTGAGAGTTGAGCTTATGGCCTGTACTTCCACAACCAGCCTGCTGGTACCCTTGGCTTCTAAAAGGCCTAGGCTCGCTGTTTGACGGAAGTGCTGGGAGAGGTAATTGGAATCACCCGGCACACAAGACTAGTGCCTCCAAGCTCAGCTCAGCGATTTCCTAGTTATTCCTGTGGTAGACTGGTGCTACATACTAAGTTCCATACGTGAGAGGGTAGCCGAACGCCTTGTCCAAAACCATCTTACTTCTGAGAGTTGAGCTCAGCCTCAGTCCCTCACAGTTCCACACTGCCTGCAGAGTGAGTTTCGCAGGTCTTCAGCAGAGACGTTTGCCAGAGGCTTCTGAGACGCAGGGTAACAATGCAGACCTGGAGTGTATCCCCAGGAGCAGTCGACTGCTAATCTTGGAACCTCCTGACTCAGAATACTGCTACCTTCTCACTGCCATAGGAATGCAGCTAGTTGACAGCTGGCTTCAAGACATGCTTCCCTGTGAGAGCTGAGGACAGGGCAGAACCCTCCCGCATGCTGCCTGACTGTAGGAGTAGCTGCTAACATCCTTATGTTAGTGGCTGGGAGAGGTTGCGGGAAAAGCATGTGTGAGCACTGGGCCTGAACTCCCGGGTATCTGAGTTGAATACAGCGACTTCCAACGGCTTTCCTCAACCAGAGTGTAGCTATGTTCCAAATCCCATGTACGAGCGGGTAGCAGACATCTGCCTCCCATGCATACACACTTCTGAGAGTTGAGCTTATGGCCTGTACATCCACATCCAGCCTGCTGATACCCTTGGCTTCTAAAAGGCCTAGGCTCGCTGTTTAACGTAAGTGCTGGGAGAGGTAATTGGAGTCTCCCGGCACACAAGACGAGTCCCTCCAAGCTCAATTCACGATTTCCCAGTAATTCTTGTGGTAGACAGGTGCTACATACTAAGTTCCATATGTGAGAGGGTAGCTGAACGCCTGGTCCAAAAGCATCTTACTACTGAGAGTTGAGCACACCCTCAGGCCCTCACACTTCAACACTTCCTGCAGAGTGAGTTTCACACGTCTTCACCAGAGACGATTGCCTGAGGCTTCTGAGTACAAGTTAACAACGCAGACCTGGAGGGTATCTCCAGGTGCAGTAGAGTGGAAATCTTGGAACCTCCTGACTCAGAGTACTGCTACCTTCTCACTGCCATAGGAATGCAGCTAGTTGACAGCTGGCTTCAAGACCTGCTTCCCTGTGAGAGCTGAGGACAGGGCAGAACCCTCCCACATCCTGCCTGACTGTAGGAGTAGCTGCTAACATCCTAATGTTAGTGGCTGGGAGAGGTTGCGGGAAAAGCATTTGTGAGCACTGGGCCTGAACTCCCGTGTATCTGAGTTGAATACAGCGATTTCCAATGGCTTTCCTCAACCAGAGTGTAGCTAGGTTCCAAATCCCATGTACGAGCGGGTAGCAGACATCTGCCTCCCATGCATACACACTTCTGAGAGTTGAGCTTATGGCCTGTACCTCCACAGCCAGCCTGCTGGTACCCTTGGCTTCTAAAAGGCCTAGGCTCGCTGTTTGACGGAAGTGCTGGGAGAGGTAATTGGAATCTCCCGGCACACAAGACGAGTGCCTCCAAGCTCAATTCACGATTTCCCAGTAATTCTTGTGGTAGACAGGTGCTACATACTAAGTTCCATATGTGAGAAGGTAGCTGAACGCCTTGTACAAAAGCATCTTACTTCTGAGAGTTGAGCACACCCTCAGTCCTCACACTTCCACACTGCCTGCAGAGTGAGTTTCACACGTCTTCACCAGAGACGATTGCCAGAGGCTTCTGAGTACAAGTTAACAATGCAGACCTGGAGGGTATCTCCAGGTGCAGTAGAGTGGTAATCTTGGAACCTCCTGACTCAGAGTACTGCTACCTTCTCACTGCCATAGGAATGCAGCTAGTTGACAGCTGGCTTCAAGACATGCTTCCCTGTGGGAGCTGAGGACAGGGCAGAACTCTCCCGCATGCTGCCTGACTGTAGGAGTAGCTGCTAACATCCTAATGTTAGTGGCTGGGAGAGTTTGCGGGAAAAGCATGTGTGAGCACTGGGCCTGAACTCCCGTGTATCTGAGTTGAATACAGCGATTTCCAATGGACTTCTTCAATCACAGTGTAGCTAGGTTCCATCTCCCATGTCCGAGTGGGTAGCAGACATCTTCCTCCCATGCATATACACTTCTGAGAGTTGAGCTTATGGCCTGTACCTCCACATCCAGCCTGCTGGTACCCTTGGCTTCTAAAAGGCCTAGGCTCGCTGTTTGACGGAAGTGCTGGGAGAGGTAATTGGAATCACCCGGCACACAAGACTAGTGCCTCCAAGCTCAGTTCAGCGATTTCCTAGTAATTCCTGTGATAGACTGGTGCTACATACTAAGTTCCATACGTGAGAGGTTAGCTGAACGCCTTGTCCAAAACCATCTTACTTCTGAGAGTTGAGCTCAGCCTCAGTCCCTCACAGTTCCACACTGCCTGCAGAGTGAGTTTCGCAGGTCTTCAGCAGAGACGTTTGCCAGAGGATTCTGAGACGCAGGGTAACAATGCAGACCTGGAGTGTATCCCCAGGAGCAGTCGACTGCTAATCTTGGAACCTCCTGACTCAGAATACTGCTACCTTCTCACTGCCATAGGAATGCAGCTAGTTGACAGCTGGCTTCAAGACATGCTTCCCTGTGAGAGCTGAGGACAGGGCAGAACCCTCCCGCATGCTGCCTGACTGTAGGAGTAGCTGCTAACATCCTTATGTTAGTGGCTGGGAGAGGTTGCGGGAAAAGCATGTGTGAGCACTGGGCCTGAACTCCCGTGTATCTGAGTTGAATACAGCGATTTCCAACGGCTTTCCTCAACCAGAGTGTAGCTAGGTTCCAAATCCCATGTACGATCGGGTAGCAGACATCTGCCTCCCATGCATACACACTTCTGAGAGTTGAGCTTATGGCCTGTACCTCCACAGCCAGCCTGCTGGTACCCTTGGCTTCTAAAAGGCCTAGGCTCGCTGTTTGACGGAAGTGCTGGGAGAGGTTTTGGAATCACCCGGCACACAAGACTAGTGCCTCCAAGCTCAGTTCAGCGATTTCCTAGTAATTCCTGTGGTAGACTGGTGCTACATACTAAGTTCCATACGTGAGAGGGTAGCTGAACGCCTTGTCCAAAACCATCTTACTTCTGAGAGTTGAGCACACCCTCAGGCCCTCACAATTCAACACTGCCTGCAGAGTGAGTTTCACACGTCTTCACCAGAGAGGATTGCCAGAGGCTTCTGAGTTCAAGTTAACAATGCAGACCTGGAGGGTATCTCCAGGTGCAGTAGAGAGGTAATCTTGGAACCTCCTGACTCAGAGTACTGCTACCTTCTCACTGCCATAGGAATGCAGCTAGTTGACAGCTGGCTTTAAGACATGCTTCCCTGTGAGAGCTGAGGACAGGGCAGAACCCTCCCGCATGCTGCCTGACTGTAGGAGTAGCTGCTAACATCCTAATGTTAGTGGCTGGGAGAGGTTGCGGGAAAAGCATGTGTGAGCACTGGGCCTGAACTCCCGTGTATCTGAGTTGAATACAGCGATTTCCAATGGCCTTCTTCAATCACAGTGTAGCTAGGTTCCATCTCCCATGTCCGAGTGGGTAGCAGACATCTTCCTCCCATGCATATACACTTCTGAGAGTTGAGCTTATGGCCTGTACCTCCACATCCAGCCTGCTGGTACACTTGGCTTCTAAAAGGCCTAGGCTCGCTGTTTGACGGATGTTCTGGGAGAGGTAATTGGAATCACCCGGCACACAAGACTAGTGCCTCCAAGCTCAGTTCAGCGATTTCCTAGTAATTCCTGTGGTAGACTGGTGCTACATACTAAGTTCAATACGTGAGAGGGTAGCTGAACGCCTTGTCCAAAACCATCTTACTTCTGAGAGTTGAGCTCAGCCTCAGTCCCTCACAGTTCCACACTGCCTGCAGAGTGAGTTTCGCAGGTCTTCAGCAGAGACGTTTGCCAGAGGCTTCTGAGACGCAGGGTAACAATGCAGACCTGGAGGGTATCCCCAGGTGCAGTCGACTGGTAATCTTGGAACCTCCTGACTCAGAATACTGCTACCTTCTCACTGCCATAGGAATGCAGCTAGTTGACAGCTGGCTTCAAGACATGCTTCCCTGTGAGAGCTGAGGACAGGGCAGAACCCTGCCGCATGCTGCCTACCTGTAGGAGTAGCTGCTAACATCCTTATGTTAGTGGCTGGGAGAGGTTGCGGGAAAAGCATGTGTGAGCACTGGGCCTGAACTCCCGTGTATCTGAGTTGAATACAGCGATTTCCAACGGCTTTCCTCAACCAGAGTGTAGCTAGGTTCCAAATCCCATGTACGAGCGGGTAGCAGACATCTGCCTCCCATGCATACACACTTCTGAGAGTTGAGCTTATGGCCTGTACCTCCACAGCCAGCCTGCTGGTACCCTTGGCTTCTAAAAGGCCTAGGCTCGCTGTTTGACGGAAGTGCTGGGAGAGGTAATTGGAATCACCCGGCACACAAGACTAGTGCCTCCAAGCTCAGTTCAGCGATTTCCTAGTAATTCCTGTGGTAGACTGGTGCTACATACTAAGTTCCATACGTGAGAGGGAAGCTGAACGTCTTGTCCAAAACCATCTTACTTCTGAGAGTTGAGCTCAGCCTCAGTCCCTCACAGTTCCACACTGCCTGCAGAGTGAGTTTCGCAGGTCTTCAGCAGAGACGTTTGCCAGAGGCTTCTGAGACGCAGGGTAACAATGCAGACCTGGAGGGTATCCCCAGGTGCAGTCGACTGGTAATCTTGGAACCTCCTGACTCAGAATACTGCTACCTTCTCACTGCCATAGGAATGCAGCTAGTTGACAGCTGGCTTCAAGACATGCTTCCCTGTGAGAGCTGAGGACAGGGCAGAACCCTGCCGCATGCTGCCTGACTGTAGGAGTAGCTGCTAACATCCTTATGTTAGTGGCTGGGAGAGGTTGCGGGAAAAGCATCTGTGAGCACTGGGCCTGAACTCCCGTGTATCTGAGTTGAATACAGCGATTTCCAACGGCTTTCCTCAACCAGAGTGTAGCTAGGTTCCAAATCCCATGTACGAGCGGGTAGCAGACATCTCCCTCCCATGCATACACACTTCTGAGAGTTGAGCTTATGGCCTGTACCTCCACAGCCAGCCTGCTGGTACCCTTGGCTTCTAAAAGGCCTAGGCTCGCTGTTTGAAGGAAGTGCTGGGAGAGGTAATTGGAATCTCCCGGCACACAAGACGAGTCCTTCCAAGCTCAATTCAGGATTTCCCAGTAATTCTTGTGGTAGACAGGTGCTACATACTAAGTTCCATATGTGAGAAGGTAGCTGAACGCCTTGTCCAAAAGCATCTTACTTCTGAGAGTTGAGCACACCCTCAGGCCCTCACACTTCAACACTGCCTGCAGAGTGAGTTTCACACGTCTTCACCAGAGACGATTGCCAGAGGCTTCTGAGTACAAGTTAACAACGCAGACCTGGAGGGTATCTCCAGGTGCAGTAGAGTGGTAATATTGGAACCTCCTGACTCAGAGTACTGCTACCTTCTCACTGCCATAGGAATGCAGCTAGTTGACAGCTGGCTTCAAGACATGCTTCCCTGTGAGAGCTGAGGACAGGGCAGAACCCTCCCGCATCCTGCCTGACTGTAGGAGTAGCTGCTAACATCCTAATGTTAGTGGCTGGGAGAGGTTGCGGGAAAAGCATGTGTGAGCACTGGGCCTGAACTCCCGTGTATCTGAGTTGAATACAGCGATTTCCAATGGCCTTCTTCAATCACAGTGTAGCTAGGTTCCAACTCCCATGTCCGAGTGGGTAGCAGACATCTGCCTCCCATGCATATACACTTCTGAGAGTTGAGCTTATCCCCTGTACCTCCACATCCAGCCTGCTGGTACCCTTGGCTTCTAAAAGGCCTAGGCTCGCTGTTTGTCGGAAGTGCTGGGAGAGGTAATTGGAATCACCCGGCACACAAGACTAGTGCCTCCAAGCTCAGTTCAGGGATTTCCTAGTAATTCCTGTGGTAGACTGGTGCTACATACAAAGTTCCATACGTGAGAGGGTAGCTGAACGCCTTGTCCAAAACCATCTTACTTCTGAGAGTTGAGCTCAGCCTCAGTCCCTCACAGTTCCACACTGCCTGCAGAGTGAGTTTCGCAGGTCTTCAGCAGAGACGTTTGCCAGAGGCTTCTGAGACGCAGGGTAACAATGCAGACCTGGAGGGTATCCCCAGGTGCAGTCGACTGGTAATCTTGGAACCTCCTGACTCAGAATACTGCTACCTTCTCACTGCCATAGGAATGCAGCTAGTTGACAGCTGGCTTCAAGACATGCTTCCCTGTGAGAGCTGAGGACAGGGCAGAACCCTCCCGCATGCTGCCTGACTGTAGGAGTAGCTGCTAACATCCTTATGTTAGTGGCTGGGAGAGGTTGCGGGAAAAGCATGTGTGAGCACTGGGCCTGAACTCCCGTGTATCTGAGTTGAATACAGCGATTTCCAACGGCTTTCCTCAACCAGAGTGTAGCTAGGTTCCAAATCCCATGTACGAGCGGGTAGCAGACATCTGCCTCCCATGCATACACACTTCTGGGAGTTGAGCTTATGGCCTGTACCTCCACATCCAGCCTGCTGGTACCCTTGGCTTCCAAAAGGCCTAGGCTCTCTGTTTGACGGAAGGGCTGGGAGAGGTAATTGGTATCTCCCGGCACACAAGACGAGTGCCTCAAAGCTCAATTCACGATTTCCCAGTAATTCTTGTGGTAGACAGGTGCTACATACTAAGTTCCATATGTGAGAAGGTAGCTGAACGCCTTGTCCAAAAGCATCTTACTTCTGAGAGTTGAGCACACCCTCAGTCTCTCACACTTCCACACTGCTGCAGAGTGAGTTTCACACGTCTTCACCAGAGACGATTGCCAGAGGCTTCTGAGTACGTTAACAATGCAGACCTGGAGGTTATCTCCAGGTGTAGTAGAGTGGTAATCTTGGAACCTCCTGACTCAGAGTACTGCTACCTTCTCAGTGCCATAGGAATGCAGCTAGTTGACAGCTGGCTTCAAGACATGCTTCCCTGTGAGAGCTGAGGACAGGGCAGAACCCTCCCGCATCCTGCCTGACTGTAGGAGTAGCTGCTAACATCCTTATGTTAGTGGCTGGGAGAGGTTGCGGGAAAAGCATGTGTGAGCACTGGGCCTGAACTCCCGTGTATCTGAGTTGAATACAGCGATTTCCAATGGCCTTCTTCAATCACAGTGTAGCTAGGTTCCAACTCCCATGTCCGAGCGGGTAGCAGACATCTGCCTCCCATGCATACACACTTCTGAGAGTTGAGCTTATGGCCTGTACCTCCACATCCAGCCTGCTGGTACCCTTGGCTTCTAAAAGGCCTAGGCTCGCTGTTTGACGGAAGTGCTGGGAGAGGTAATTGGAATCACCCGGCACACAAGACTAGTGCCTCCAAGCTCAGTTCAGCGATTTCCTAGTAATTCCTGTGGTAGACTGGTGCTACATACTAAGTTCCATACGTGAGAGGGTAGCTGAACGCCTTGTCCAAAACCATCTTACTTCTGAGAGTTGAGCTCAGCCTCAGTCCCTCACAGTTCCACACAGCCTGCAGAGTGAGTTTCGCAGGTCTTCAGCAGAGACATTTGCCAGAGGCTTCTGAGACGCAGGGTAACAATGCAGACCTGGAGGGTATCCCCAGGTGCAGTCGACTGGTAATCTTGGAACCTCCTGACTCAGAATACTGCTATCTTCTCACTGCCATAGGAATGCAGCTAGTTGACAGCTGGCTTCAAGACATGCTTCCCTGAGAGAGCTGAGGACAGGGCAGAACCCTGCCGCATGCTGCCTGACTGTAGGAGTAGCTGCTAACATCCTTATGTTAGTGGCTGGGAGAGGTTGCGGGAAAAGCATCTGTGAGCACTGCGCCTGAACTCCCGTGTATCTGAGTTGAATACAGCGATTTCCAACGGCTTTCCTCAACCAGAGTGTAGCTAGGTTCCAAATCCCATGTACGAGCGGGTAGCAGACATCTGCCTCCCATGCATACACACTTCTGAGAGTTGAGCTTATGGCCTGTACCTCCACAGCCAGCCTGCTGGTACCCTTGGCTTCTAAAAGGCCTAGGCTCGCTGTTTGACGGAAGTGCTGGGAGAGGTAATTGGAATCTCCCGGCACACAAGACGAGTCCTTCCAAGCTCAATTCACGATTTCCCAGTAATTCTTGTGGTAGACAGGTGCTACATACTAAGTTCCATATGTGAGAAGGTAGCTGAACGCCTTGTCCAAAAGCATCTTACTTCTGAGAGTTGAGCACACCCTCAGGCCCTCACACTTCAACACTGCCTGCAGAGTGAGTTTCACACGTCTTCACCAGAGACGATTGCCAGAGGCTTCTGAGTACAAGTTAACAACGCAGACCTGGAGGGTATCTCCAGGTGCAGTAGAGTGGTAATCTTGGAACCTCCTGACTCAGAGTACTGCTACCTTCTCACTGCCATAGGAATGCAGCTAGTTGACAGCTGGCTTCAAGACATGCTTCCCTGTGAGAGCTGAGGACAGGGCAGAACCCTCCCGCATGCTGCCTGACTGTAGGAGTAGCTGCTAACATCCTTATGTTAGTGGCTGGGAGAGGTTGCGGGAAAAGCATGTGTGAGCACTGGGCCTGAACTCCCGTGTATCTGAGTTGAATACAGCGATTTCCAACGGCTTTCCTCAACCAGAGTGTAGCTAGGTTCCAAATCCCATGTACGAGCGGGTAGCAGACATCTGCCTCCCATGCATACACACTTCTGGGAGTTGAGCTTATGGCCTGTACCTCCACAGCCAGCCTGCTGGTACCCTTGGCTTCTAAAAGGCCTAGGATCGCTGTTTGACGGAAGTGCTGGGAGAGGTAATTGGAATCACCCGGCACACAAGACTAGTGCCTCCAAGCTCAGTTCAGCGATTTCCTAGTAATTCCTGTGGTAGACTGGTGCTACATACTAAGTTCCATATGTGAGAGGGTAGCTGAACGCCTTGTCCAAAACCATCTTACTTCTGAGAGTTGAGCTCAGCCTCAGTCCCTCACAGTTGCACACTGCCTGCAGAGTGAGTTTCGCAGGTCTTCAGCAGAGACGTTTGCCAGAGGCTTCTGAGACGCAGGGTAACAATGCAGACCTGGAGGGTATCCCCAGGTGCAGTCGACTGGTAATCTTGGAACCTCCTGACTCAGAATACTGCTACCTTCTCACTGCCATAGGAATGCAGCTAGTTGACAGCTGGCTTCAAGACATGCTTCCCTGTGAGAGCTGAGGACAGGGCAGAACCCTCCCGCATGCTGCCTGACTGTAGGAGTAGCTGCTAACATCCTTATGTTAGTGGCTGGGAGAGGTTGCGGGAAAAGCATGTGTGAGCACTGGGCCTGAACTCCCGTGTATCTGAGTTGAATACAGCGATTTCCAACGGCTTTCCTCAACCAGAGTGTAGCTAGGTTCCAAATCCCATGTACGAGCGGGTAGCAGACATCTGCCTCCCATGCATACACACTTCTGAGAGTTGAGCTTATGGCCTGTACCTCCACAGCCAGCCTGCTGGTACCCTTGGCTTCTAAAAGGCCTAGGCTCGCTGTTTGACGGAAGTGCTGGGAGAGGTAATTGGAATCACCCGGCACACAAGACTAGTGCCTCCAAGCTCAGTTCAGCGATTTCCTAGTAATTCCTGTCGTAGACTGGTGCTACATACTAAGTTCCATACGTGAGAGGGTAGCTGAACGCCTTGTCCAAAACCATCTTACTTCTGAGAGTTGAGCTCAGCCTCAGTCCCTCACAGTTCCACACTGCCTGCAGAGTGAGTTTCGCAGGTCTTCAGCAGAGACGTTTGCCAGAGGCTTCTGAGACGCAGGGTAACAATGCAGACCTGGAGGGTATCCCCAGGTGCAGTCGACTGGTAATCTTGGAACCTCCTGACTCAGAATACTGCTACCTTCTCACTGCCATAGGAATGCAGCTAGTTGACAGCTGGCTTCAAGACATGCTTCCCTGTGAGAGCTGAGGACAGGGCAGAACCCTCCCGCATGCTGCCTGACTGTAGGAGTAGCTGCTAACATCCTAATGTTAGTGGCTGGGAGAGGTTGCGGGAAAAGCATGTGTGCGCACTGGGCCTGGACTCCCGTGTATCTGAGTTGAATACAGCGCTTTCCAACGGCTATCCTCAACCAGAGTGTAGCTAGGTTCCAAATCCCATGTACGAGCGGGTAGCAGACATCTGCCTCCCATGCATACACACTTCTGAGAGTTGAGCTTATGGCCTGTACCTCCACATCCAGCCTGCTGGTACCCTTGTCTTCTAAAAGGCCTAGGCTCGCTGTTTGACGGAAGTGCTGGGAGAGGTAATTGGAATCTCCCGGCACACAAGACGAGTGCCTCCAAGCTCAATTCACGATTTCCCAGTAATTCTTGTGGTAGACAGGTGCTACATACTAAGTTCCATATGTGAGAAGGTAGCTGAACGCCTTGTCCAAAAGCATCTTACTTCTGAGAGTTGAGCACACCCTCAGTCCCTCACACTTCCACACTGCCTGCAGAGTGAGTTTCACACGTCTTCACCAGAGACGATTGCCAGAGGCTTCTGAGTACAAGTTAACAATGCAGACCTGGAGGGTATCTCCAGGTGCAGTAGAGTGGTAATCTTGGAACCTCCTGACTCAGAATACTGCTACCTTCTCACTGCCATAGGAATGCAGCTAGTTGACAGCTGACTTCAAGACATGCTTCCCTGTGAGAGCTGAGGACAGGGCAGAACCCTCCCGCATGCTGCCTGACTGTAGGAGTAGCTGCTAACATCCTTATGTTAGTGGCTGGGAGAGGTTGCGGGAAAAGCATGTGTGAGCACTGGGCCTGAACTCCCGTGTATCTGAGTTGAATACAGCGAATTCCAACGGCTTTCCTCAACCAGAGTGTAGCTAGGTTCCAAATCCCATTTACGAGCGGGTAGCAGACATCAGCCTCCCATGCATACACACTTCTGAGAGTTGAGCTTATGGCCTGTACCTCCACATCCAGCCTGATGGTACCCTTGGCTTCTAAAAGGCCTAGGCTCGCTGTTTGACGGAAGTGCTGGGAGAGGTAATTGGAATCTCCCGGCACACAAGACGATTCCCTCCAAGCTCAATTAACGATTTCCCAGTAATTCTTGTGGTAGACAGGTGCTACATACTAAGTTCCATATGTGAGAAGGTAGCTGAACGCCTTGTCCAAAAGCATCTTACTTCTGAGAGTTGAGCACACCCTCAGTCCCTCACACTTCAACACTGCCTGCAGAGTGAGTTTCACACGTCTTCACCAGAGACGATTGCCAGAGGCTTCTGAGTACAAGTTAACAACGCAGACCTGGAGGGTATCTCCAGGTGCAGTAGAGTGGTAATCTTGGAACCTCCTGACTCAGAGTACTGCTACCTTCTCACTGCCATAGGAATGCAGCTAGTTGACAGCTGGCTTCAAGACATGCTTCCCTGTGAGAGCTGAGGACAGGGCAGAACCCTCCCGCATGCTGCCTGACTGTAGGAGTAGCTGCTAACATCCTAATGTTAGTGGCTGGGAGAGGTTGCGGGAAAAGCATGTGTGAGCACTGGGCCTGAACTCCCGTGTATCTGAGTTGAATACAGCGATTTCCAATGGCCTTCTTCAATCACAGTGTAGCTAGGTTCCAACTCCCATGTCCGAGTGGGTAGCAGACATCTGCCTCCCATGCATACACTTCTGAGAGTTGAGCTTATGGCCTGTACCTCCACAGCCAGCCTGCTGGTACCCTTGGCATCTAAAAGGCCTAGGCTCGCTGTTTGACGGAAGTGCTGGGAGAGGTAATTGGAATCACCCGGCACACAAGACTAGTGCCTCCAAGCTCAGTTCAGCGATTTCCTAGTAATTCCTGTGGTAGACTGGTGCTACATACTAAGTTCCATACGTGAGAGGGTAGCTGAACGCCTTGTCCAAAAGCATCTTACTTCTGAGAGTTGAGCACACCCTCAGGCCCTCACACTTCAACACTGCCTGCAGAGTGAGTTTCGCAGGTCTTCAGCAGAGACGTTTGCCAGAGGCTTCTGAGACGCAGAGTAACAATGCAGACCTGGAGGGAATCCCCAGGTGCAGTCGACTGGTAATCTTGGAACCTCCTGACTCAGAATACTGCTACCTTCTCACTGCCATAGGAATGCAGCTAGTTGACAGCTGGCTTCAAGACATGCTTCCCTGTGAGAGCTGAGGACAGGGCAGAACCCTCCCGCATGCTGCCTGACTGTAGGAGTAGCTGCTAACATCCTTATGTTAGTGGCTGGGAGAGGTTGCGGGAAAAGCATGTGTGAGCACTGGGCCTGAACTCCCGTGTATCTGAGTTGAATACAGCGATTTCCAACGGCTTTCCTCAACCAGAGTGTAGCTAGGTTCCAAATCCCATGTACGAGCGGGTAGCAGACATCTGCCTCCCATGCATACACACTTCTGAGAGTTGAGCTTATGGCCTGTACCTCCACATCCAGCCTGCTGGTACCCTTGGCTTCTAAAAGGCCTAGGCTCGCTGTTTGACGGAAGTGCTGGGAGAGGTAATTGGAATCTCCCGGCACACAAGACGATTCCCTCCAAGCTCAATTAACGATTTCCCAGTAATTCTTGTGGTAGACAGGTGCTACATACTAAGTTCCATATGTGAGAATGTAGCTGAACGCCTTGTCCAAAAGCATCTTACTTCTGAGAGTTGAGCACACCCTCAGTCCCTCACACTTCCACACTGCCTGCAGAGTGAGTTTCACACGTCTTCACCAGAGACGATTGCCAGAGGCTTCTGAGTACAAGTTAACAACGCAGACCTGGAGGGTATCTCCAGGTGCAGTAGAGTGGTAATCTTGGAACCTCCTGACTCAGAGTACTGCTACCTTCTCACTGCCATAGGAATGCAGCTAGGTGACAGCTGGCTTCAAGACATGCTTCCCTGTGAGAGCTGAGGACAGGGCAGAACCCTCCCGCATGCTGCCTGACTGTAGGAGTAGCTGCTAACATCCTAATGTTAGTGGCTGGGAGAGGTTGCGGGAAAAGCATGTGTGAGCACTGGGCCTGAACTCCCGTGTATCTGAGTTGAATACAGCGATTTCCAATGGCCTTCTTCAATCACAGTGTAGCTAGGTTCCAACTCCCATGTCCGAGTGGGTAGCAGACATCTGCCTCCCATGCATACACTTCTGAGAGTTGAGCTTATGGCCTGTACCTCCACATCCAGCCTGCTGGTACCCTTGGCTTCTAAAAGGCCTAGGCTCGCTGTTTGACGGAAGTGCTGGGAGAGGTAATTGGAATCACCCGGCACACAAGACTAGTGCCTCCAAGCTCAGTTCAGCGATTTCCTAGTAATTCCTGTGGTAGACTGGTGCTACATACTAAGTTCCATACGTGAGAGGGTAGCTGAACGCCTTGTCCAAAACCATCTTACTTCTGAGAGTTGAGCTCAGCCTCAGTCCCTCACAGTTCCACACTGCCTGCAGAGTGAGTTTCGCAGGTCTTCAGCAGAGACGTTTGCCAGAGGCTTCTGAGACGCAGGGTAACAATGCAGACCTGGAGGGTATCCCCAGGTGCAGTCGACTGGTAATCTTGGAACCTCCTGACTCAGAATACTGCTACCTTCTCACTGCCATAGGAATGCAGCTAGTTGACAGCTGGCTTCAAGACATGCTTCTCTGTGAGAGCTGAGGACAGGGCAGAACCCTCCCGCATGCTGCCTGACTGTAGGAGTAGCTGCTAACATCCTTATGTTAGTGGCTGGGAGAGGTTGCGGGAAAAGCATGTGTGAGCACTGGGCCTGAACTCCCGTGTATCTCAGTTGAATACAGCGATTTCTAATCGTCTTCTTCAATCACAGTGTAGCTAGGTTCCAACTCCCATGTCCGAGTGGGTAGCAGACATCTGCCTCCCATGCATACACACTTCTGAGAGTTGAGCTTATGGCCTGTACCTCCACAGCCAGCCTGCTGGTACCCTTGGCTTCTAAAGGGCCTAGGCTCGCTGTTTGACGGAAGTGCTGGGAGAGGTAATTGGAATCACCCGGCACACAAGACTAGTGCCTCCAAGCTCAGTTCAGCGATTTCCTAGTAATTCCTGTGGTAGACTGGTGCTACATACTAAGTTCCATACGTGAGAGGGTAGCTGAACGCCTTGTCCAAAACCATCTTACTTCTGAGAGTTGAGCTCAGCCTCAGTCCCTCACAGTTCCACACTGCCTGCAGAGTGAGTTTCGCAGGTCTTCAGCAGAGATGTTTGCCAGAGGCTTCTGAGACGCAGGGTAACAATGCAGACCTGGAGGGTATCCCCAGGTGCAGTCGACTGGTAATCTTGGAACCTCCTGACTCAGAATACTGCTACCTTGTCACTGCCATAGGAATGCAGCTAGTTGACAGATGGCTTTAAGACATGCTTCCCTGTGAGAGCTGAGGTAAGGGCAGAACCCTGCCGCATGCTGCCTGACTGTAGGAGTAGCTGCTAACATCCTTATGTTAGTGGCTGGGAGAGGTTGCGGGAAAAGCATGTGTGAGCACTGGGCCTGAACTCCCGTGTATCTGAGTTGAATACAGCGATTTCCAACGGCTTTCCTCAACCAGAGTGTATCTAGGTTCCAAATCCCATGTACGAGCGGGTAGCAGACATCTGCCTCCCATGCATACACACTTCTGAGAGTTGAGCTTATGGCCTGTACCTCCACAGCCAGCCTGCTGGTACCCTTGGCTTCTAAAAGTCCTAGGCTCGCTGTTTGACGGAAGTGCTGGGAGAGGTAATTGGAATCTCCCGGCACACAAGACGATTCCCTCCAAGCTCAATTAACGATTTCCCAGTAATTCTTGTGGTAGACAGGTGCTACATACTAAGTTCCATATGTGAGAAGGTAGCTGAACGCCTTGTCCAAAAGCATCTTACTTCTGAGAGTTGAGCACACCCTCAGTCCCTCACACTTCAACACTGCCTGCAGAATGAGTTTCACACGTCTTCACCAGAGACGATTGCCAGAGGCTTCTGAGTACAAGTTAACAACGCAGACCTGGAGGGTATCTCCAGGTGCAGTAGAGTGGTAATCTTGGAACCTCCTGATTCAGAGTACTGCTACCTTCTCACTGCCATAGGAATGCAGCTAGTTGACAGCTGGCTTCAAGACATGCTTCCCTGTGAGAGCTGAGGACAGGGCAGAAACCTTCCGCATACTGCCTGACTGTAGGAGTAGCTGCTAACATCCTAATGTTAGTGGCTGGGAGAGGTTGCGGGAAAAGCATGTGTGAGCACTGGGCCTGAACTCCCGTGTATCTGAGTTGAATACAGCGATTTCCAATGGCCTTCTTCAATCACAGTGTAGCTAGGTTCCAACTCCCATGTCCGAGTGGGTAGCAGACATCTGCCTCCCATGCATACACTTCTGAGAGTTGAGCTTATGGCCTGTACCTCCACATCCAGCCTGCTGGTACCCTTGGCTTCTAAAAGGCCTAGGCTCGCTGTTTGACGGAAGTGCTGGGAGAGGTAATTGGAATCTCCCGGCACACAAGACTAGTGCCTCCAAGCTCAGTTCAGCGATTTCCTAGTAATTCCTGTGGTAGACTGGTGCTACATACTAAGTGCCATACATGAGAGGGTAGCTGAACGCCTTGTCCAAATCCATCTTACTTCTGAGAGTTGAGCTCAGCCTCAGTCCCTCACAGTTCGACACTGCCTGCAGAGTGAGTTTCGCAGGTCTTCAGCAGAGTCGTTTGCCAGAGGCTTCTGAGACGCAGGGTAACAATGCAGACCTTGAGGGTATCCCCAGGTGCAGTCGACTGGTAATCTTGGAACCTCCTGACAAAGAATACTGCTACCTTCTCACTGCCATAGGAATGCAGCTAGTTTACAGATGGCTTTAAGACATGCTTCCCTGTGAGAGCTGAGGACAGGGCAGAACCCTGCCGCATGCTGCCTGACTGTAGGAGTAGCTGCTAACATCCTTATGTTAGTGGCTGGGAGAGGTTGCGGGAAAAGCATGTGTGAGCACTGGGCCTGAACTCCCGTGTATCTGAGTTGAATACAGCTATTTCCAACGGCTTTCCTCAACCAGAGTGTAGCTAGGTTCCAAATCCCATGTACGAGCGGGTAGCAGACATCTGCCTCCCATGCATGCACACTTCTGAGAGTTGAGCTTATGGCCTGTACCTCCACATCCAGCCTGCTGGTACCCTTGGCTTCCAAAAGGCCTAGGCTCTCTGTTTGACGGAAGGGCTGGGAGAGGTAATTGGTATCTCCCGGCACACAAGACGAGTGCCTCCAAGCTCAATTCACGATTTCCCAGTAATTCTTGTGGTAGACAGGTGCTACATACTAAGTTCCATATGTGAGAAGGTAGCTGAACGCCTTGTCCAAAAGCATCTTACTTCTGAGAGTTGAGCACACCCTCAGTCTCTCACACTTCCACACTGCTGCAGAGTGAGTTTCACACGTCTTCACCAGAGACGATTGCCAGAGGCTTCTGAGTACGTTAACAATGCAGACCTGGAGGTTATCTCCAGGTGTAGTAGAGTGGTAATCTTGGAACCTCCTGACTCAGAGTACTGCTACCTTCTCAGTGCCATAGGAATGCAGCTAGTTGACAGCTGGCTTCAAGACATGCTTCCCTGTGAGAGCTGAGGACAGGGCAGAACCCTCCCGCATCCTGCCTGACTGTAGGAGTAGCTGCTAACATCCTTATGTTAGTGGCTGGGAGAGGTTGCGGGAAAAGCATGTGTGAGCACTGGGCCTGAACTCCCGTGAATCTGAGTTGAATACAGCGATTTCCAATGGCCTTCTTCAATCACAGTGTAGCTAGGTTCCAACTCCCATGTCCGAGTGGGTAGCAGACATCTGCCTCCCATGCATACACACTTCTGAGAGTTGAGCTTATGGCCTGTACCTCCACATCCAGCCTGCTGGTACCCTTGCCTTCTAAAAGGCCTAGGCTCGCTGTTTGACGGAAGTGCTGGGAGAGGTAATTGGAATCACCCGGCACACAAGACTAGTGCCTCCAAGCTCAGTTCAGCGATTTCCTAGTAATTCCTGTGGTAGACTGGTGCTACATACTAAGTTCCATACGTGAGAGGGTAGCTGAACGCCTTGTCCAAAACCATCTTACTTCTGAGAGTTGAGCTCAGCCTCAGTCCCACACAGTTCCACACAGCCTGCAGAGTGAGTTTCGCAGGTCTTCAGCAGAGACATTTGCCAGAGGCTTCTGAGACGCAGGGTAACAATGCAGACCTGGAGGGTATCCCCAGGTGCAGTCGACTGGTAATCTTGGAACCTCCTGACTCAGAATACTGCTACCTTCTCACTGCCATAGGAATGCAGCTAGTTGACAGCTGGCTTCAAGACATGCTTCCCTGTGAGAGCTGAGGACAGGGCCGAACCCTCCCGCATGCTGCCTGACTGTAGGAGTAGCTGCTAACATCCTTATGTTAGTGGCTGGGAGAGGTTGCGGGAAAAGCATGTGTGAGCACTGGGCCTGAACTCCCGTGTATCTGAGTTGAATACAGCGATTTCCAACGGCTTTCCTCAACCAGAGTGTAGCTAGGTTCCAAATCCCATGTACGAGCGGGTAGCAGACATCTGCCTCCCATGCATACACACTTCTGAGAGTTGAGCTTATGGCCTGTACCTCCACAGCCAGCCTGCTGGTACCCTTGGCTTCTAAAAGGCCTAGGCTCGCTGTTTGACGGAAGTGCTGGGAGAGGTAATTGGAATCACCCGGCACACAAGACTAGTGCCTCCAAGCTCAGTTCAGCGATTTCCTAGTAATTCCTGTGGTAGACTGGTGCTACATACTAAGTTCCATACGTGAGAGGGTAGCTGAACGCCTTGTCCAAAACCATCTTACTTCTGAGAGTTGAGCTCAGCCTCAGTCCCTCACAGTTCCACACTGCCTGCAGAGTGAGTTTCGCAGGTCTTCAGCAGAGACGTTTGCCAGAGGCTTCTGAGACGCAGGGTAACAATGCAGACCTGGAGGGTATCCCCAGGTGCAGTCGACTGGTAATCTTGGAACCTCCTGACTCAGAATACTGCTACCTTCTCACTGCCATAGGAATGCAGCTAGTTGACAGCTGGCTTCAAGACATGCTTCCCTGTGAGAGCTGAGGACAGGGCAGAACCCTCCCGCATGCTGCCTGACTGTAGGAGTAGCTGCTAACATCCTAATGTTAGTGGCTGGGAGAGGTTGCGGGAAAAGCATGTGTGCGCACTGGGCCTGGACTCCCGTGTATCTGAGTTGAATACAGCGCTTTCCAACGGCTATCCTCAACCAGAGTGTAGCTAGGTTCCAAATCCCATGTACGAGCGGGTAGCAGACATCTGCCTCCCATGGATACACACTTCTGAGAGTTCAGCTTATGGCCTGTACCTCCACATCCAGCCTGCTGGTACCCTTGTCTTCTAAAAGGCCTAGGCTCGCTGTTTGACGGAAGTGCTGGGAGAGGTAATTGGAATCTCCCGGCACACAAGACGAGTGCCTCCAAGCTCAATTCACGATTTCCCAGTAATTCTTGTGGTAGACAGGTGCTACATACTAAGTTCCATATGTGAGAAGGTAGCTGAACGCATTGTCCAAAAGCATCTTACTTCTGAGAGTTGAGCACACCCTCAGTCCCTCACACTTCCACACTGCCTGCAGAGTGAGTTTCACACGTCTTCACCAGAGACGATTGCCAGAGGCTTCTGAGTACAAGTTAACAATGCAGACCTGGAGGGTATCTCCAGGTGCAGTAGAGTGGTAATCTTGGAACCTCCTGACTCAGAATACTGCTACCTTCTCACTGCCATAGGAATGCAGCTAGTTGACAGATGGCTTTAAGACATGCTTCCCTGTGAGAGCTGAGGACAGGGCAGAACCCTCCCGCATGCTGCCTGACTGTAGGAGTAGCTGCTAACATCCTTTTGTTAGTGGCTGGGAGAGGTTGCGGGAAAAGCATGTGTGAGCACTGGGCCTGAACTCCCGTGTATCTGAGTTGAATACAGCGAATTCCAACGGCTTTCCTCAACCAGAGTGTAGCTAGGTTCCAAATCCCATTTACGAGCGGGTAGCAGACATCTGCCTCGCATGCATACACACTTCTGAGAGTTGAGCTTATGGCCTGTACCTCCACAGCCAGCCTGCTGGTACCCTTGGCATCTAAAAGGCCTAGGCTCGCTGTTTGACGGAAGTGCTGGGAGAGGTAATTGGAATCACCCGGCACACAAGACTAGTGCCTCCAAGCTCAGTTCAGCGATTTCCTAGTAATTCCTGTGGTAGACTGGTGCTACATACTAAGTTCCATACGTGAGAGGGTAGCTGAACGCCTTGTCCAAAACCATCTTACTTCTGAGAGTTGAGCTCATCCTCAGTCCCTCACAGTTCCACACTGCCTGCAGAGTGAGTTTCGCAGGTCTTCAGCAGAGACGTTTGCCAGAGGCTTCTGAGACGCCGGGTAACAATGCAGACCTGGAGGGTATCCCCAGGTGCAGTCGACTGGTAATCTTGGAACCTCCTGACTCAGAGTACTGCTACCTTCTCACTGCCATAGGAATGCAGCTAGTTGACAGCTCGCTTCAAGACATGCTTCCCTGTGAGAGCTGAGGACAGGGCAGAACCCTCCCGCATGCTGCCTGACTGTAGGAGTAGCTGCTAACATCCTTATGTTAGTGGCTGGGAGAGGTTGCGGGAAAAGCATGTGTGAGCACTGGGCCTGAACTCCCGTGTATCTGAGTTGAATACAGCGATTTCCAACGGCTTTCCTCAACCAGAGTGTAGCTAGGTTCCAAATCCCATGTACGAGCGGGTAGCAGACATCTGCCTCCCATGCATACACACTTCTGAGAGTTGAGCTTATGGCCTGTACCTCCACATCCAGCCTGCTGGTACCCTTGGCTTCTAAAAGGCCTAGGCTCGCTGTTTGACGGAAGTGCTGGGAGAGGTAATTGGAATCTCCCGGCACACAAGACTAGTGCCTCCAAGCTCAATTCACGATTTCCCAGTAATTCTTGTGGTAGACAGGTGCTACATCCTAATTTCCATATGTGAGAAGGTAGCTGAACGCCTTGTCCAAAAGCATCTTACTTCTGAGAGTTGAGCACACCCTCAGTCCCTCACACTTCCACACTCCCTGCAGAGTGAGTTTCACACGTCTTCCCCAGAGACGATTGCCAGAGGCTTCTGAGTACGTTAACAATGCAGACCTGGAGGGTATCTCCAGGTGCAGTAGAGTGGTAATCTTGGAACCTCCTGACTCAGAGTACTGCTACCTTCTCACTGCCATAGGAATGCAGCTAGTTGACAGCTGGCTTCAAGACATGCTTCCCTGTGAGAGCTGAGGACAGGGCAGAACCCTCCCGCATGCTGCCTGACTGTAGGAGTAGCTGCTAACATCCTTATGTTAGTGGCTGGGAGAGGTTGCGGGAAAAGCATGTGTGAGCACTGGGCCTGAACTCCCATGTATCTGAGTTGAATACAGCGATTTCCAATGGCCTTCTTCAATCACAGTGTAGCTAGGTTCCAACTCCCATGTCCGAGTGGGTAGCAGACATCTGCGTCCCATGCATACACACTTCTGAGAGTTGAGCTTATGGCCTGTACCTCCACAGCCAGCCTGCTGGTACCCTTGGCTTCTAAAAGGCCTAGGCTCGCTGTTTGACGGAAGTGCTGGGAGAGGTAATTGGAATCACCCGGCACACAAGACTAGTGCCTCCAAGCTCAGTTCAGCGATTTCCTAGTAATTCCTGTGGTAGACTGGTGCTACATACTAAGTTCCATACGTGAGAGGGTAGCTGAACGCCTTGTCCAAAACCATCTTACTTCTGAGAGTTGAGCTCAGCCTCAGTCCCTCACAGTTCCACACTGCCTGCAGAGTGAGTTTCGCAGGTCTTCAGCAGAGACGTTTGCCAGAGGCTTCTGAGATGCAGGGTAACAATGCAGACCTGGAGGGTATCCCCAGGTGCAGTCGACTGGTAATCTTGGAACCTCCTGACTCAGAATACTGCTACTTTCTCACTGCCATAGGAATGCAGCTAGTTGACAGATGGCTTTAAGACATGCTTCCCTGTGAGAGCTGAGGTAAGGGCAGAACCCTGCCGCATGAAGCCTGACTGTAGGAGTAGCTGCTAACATCCTTATGTTAGTGGCTGGGAGAGGTTGCGGGAAAAGCATGTGTGAGCACTGGGCCAGAACTCCCGTGTATCTGAGTTGAATACAGCGATTTCCAACGGCTTTCCTCAACCAGAGTGTAGCTAGGTTCCAAATCCCATGTACGAGCGGGTAGCAGACATCTGCCTCCCATGCATACACACTTCTGAGAGTTGAGCTTATGGCCTGTACCTCCACATCCAGCCTGCTGGTACCCTTGGCTTCTAAAAGGCCTAGGCTCGCTGTTTGACGGAAGTGCTGGGAGAGGTAATTGGAATCTCCCGGCACACAAGACGATTCCCTCCAAGCTCAATTAACGATTTCCCAGTAATTCTTGTGGTAGACAGGTGCTACATACTAAGTTCCATATGTGAGAAGGTAGCTGAACGCCTTGTCCAAAAGCATCTTACTTCTGAGAGTTGAGCACACCCTCAGTCCCTCACACTTCAACACTGCCTGCAGAGTGAGTTTCACACGTCTTCACCAGAGACGATTGCCAGAGGCTTCTGAGTACAAGTTAACAACGCAGATCTGGAGGGTATCTCCAGGTGCAGTAGAGTGGTAATCTTGGAACCTCCTGACTCAGAGTACTGCTACCTTCTCACTGCCATAGGAATGCAGCTAGTTGACAGCTGGCTTCAAGACATGCTTCCCTGTGAGAGCTGAGGACAGGGCAGAACCCTCCGCATGCTGCCTGACTGTAGGAGTAGCTGCTAACATCCTTATGTTAGTGGCTGGGAGAGGTTGCGGGAAAAGCATGTGTGAGCACTGGGCCTGAACTCCCGTGTATCTGAGTTGAATACAGCGATTTCCAATGGCCTTCTTCAATCACAGTGTAGCTAGGTTCCAACTCCCATGTCCGAGTGGGTAGCAGACATCTGCCTCCCATGCATACACACTTCTGAGAGTTGAGCTTATGGCCTGTACCTCCACAGCCAGCCTGCTGGTACCCTTGGCTTCTAAAAGGCCTAGGCTCGCTGTTTGACGGAAGTGCTGGGAGAGGTAATTGGAATCACCCGGCACACAAGACTAGTGCCTCCAAGCTTAGTTCAGCGATTTCCTAGTAATTCCTGTGGTAGACTGGTGCTACATACTAAGTTCCATACGTGAGAGGGTAGCTGAACGCCTTGTCCAAAACCATCTTACTTCTGAGAGTTGAGCTCAGCCTCAGTCCCTCACAGTTCCACACTGCCTGCAGAGTGAGTTTCGCAGGTCTTCAGCAGAGACGTTTCCCAGAGGCTTCTGAGACGCAGGGTAACAATGCAGACCTGGAGGGTATCCCCAGGTGCAGTCGACTGGTAATCTTGGAACCTCCTGACTCAGAATACTGCTACCTTCTCACTGCCATAGGAATGCAGCTAGTTGACAGCTGGCTTCAAGACATGCTTCCCTGTGAGAGCTGAGGACAGGGCAGAACCCTCCCGCATGCTGCCTGACTGTAGGAGTAGCTGCTAACATCCTAATGTTAGTGGCTGGGAGAGGTTGCGGGAAAAGCATGTGTGCGCACTGGGCCTGGACTCCCGTGTATCTGAGTTGAATACAGCGCTTTCCAACGGCTATCCTCAACCAGAGTGTAGCTAGGTTCCAAATCCCATGTACGAGCGGGTAGCAGACATCTGCCTCCCATGCATACACACTTCTGAGAGTTGAGCTTATGGCCTGTACCTCCACATCCAGCCTGCTGGTACCCTTGTCTTCTAAAAGGCCTAGGCTCGCTGTTTGACGGAAGTGCTGGGAGAGGTAATTGGAATCTCCCGGCACACAAGACGAGTGCCTCCAAGCTCAATTCACGATTTCCCAGTAATTCTTGTGGTAGACAGGTGCTACATACTAAGTTCCATATGTGAGAAGGTAGCTGAACGCCTTGTCCAAAAGCATCTTACTTCTGAGAGTTGAGCACACCCTCAGTCCCTCACACTTCCACACTGCCTGCAGAGTGAGTTTCACACGTCTTCACCAGAGACGATTGCCAGAGGCTTCTGAGTACAAGTTAACAATGCAGACCTGGAGGGTATCTCCAGGTGCAGTAGAGTGGTAATCTTGGAACCTCCTGACTCAGAATACTGCTACCTTCTCACTGCCATAGGAATGCAGCTAGTTGACAGATGGCTTTAAGACATGCTTCCCTGTGAGAGCTGAGGACAGGGCAGAACCCTCCCGCATGCTGCCTGACTGTAGGAGTAGCTGCTAACATCCTTATGTTAGTGGCTGGGAGAGGTTGCGGGAAAAGCATGTGTGAGCACTGGGCCTGAACTCCCGTGTATCTGAGTTGAATACAGCGAATTCCAACGGCTTTCCTCAACCAGAGTGTAGCTAGGTTCCAAATCCCATTTACGAGCGGGTAGCAGACATCTGCCTCGCATGCATACACACTTCTGAGAGTTGAGCTTATGGCCTGTACCTCCACAGCCAGCCTGCTGGTACCCTTGGCATCTAAAAGGCCTAGGCTCGCTGTTTGACGGAAGTGCTGGGAGAGGTAATTGGAATCACCCGGCACACAAGACTAGTGCCTCCAAGCTCAGTTCAGCGATTTCCTAGTAATTCCTGTGGTAGACTGGTGCTACATACTAAGTTCCATACGTGAGAGGGTAGCTGAACGCCTTGTCCAAAACCATCTTACTTCTGAGAGTTGAGCTCAGCCTCAGTCCCTCACAGTTCCACACTGCCTGCAGAGTGAGTTTCGCAGGTCTTCAGCAGAGACGTTTGCCAGAGGCTTCTGAGACGCAGGGTAACAATGCAGACCTGGAGGGAATCCCCAGGTGCAGTCGACTGGTAATCTTGGAACCTCCTGACTCAGAATACTGCTACCTTCTCACTGCCAGAGGAATGCAGCTAGTTGACAGCTGGCTTCAAGACATGCTACCCTGTGAGAGCTGAGGACAGGGCAGAACCCTCCCGCATGCTGCCTGACTGTAGGAGTAGCTGCTAACATCCTTATGTTAGTGGCTGGGAGAGGTTGCGGGAAAAGCATGTGTGAGCACTGGGCCTGAACTCCCGTGTATCTGAGTTGAATACAGCGATTTCCAACGGCTTTCCTCAACCAGAGTGTAGCTAGGTTCCAAATCCCATGTACGAGCGGGTAGCAGACATCTGCCTCCCATGCATACACACTTCTGAGAGTTGAGCTTATGGCCTGTACCTCCACATCCAGCCTGCTGGTACCCTTGGCTTCTAAAAGGCCTAGGCTCGCTGTTTGACGGAAGTGCTGGGAGAGGTAATTGGAATCTCCCGGCACACAAGACTAGTGCCTCCAAGCTCAATTCACGATTTCCCAGTAATTCTTGTGGTAGACAGGTGCTACATCCTAATTTCCATATGTGAGAAGGTAGCTGAACGCCGTGTCCAAAAGCATCTTACTTCTGAGAGTTGAGCACACCCTCAGTCCCTCACACTTCCACACTCCCTGCAGAGTGAGTTTCACACGTCTTCACCAGAGACGATTGCCAGAGGCTTCTGAGTACGTTAACAATGCAGACCTGGAGGGTATCTCCAGGTGCAGTAGAGTGGTAATCTTGGAACCTCCTGACTCAGAGTACTGCTACCTTCTCACTGCCATAGGAATGCAGCTAGTTGACAGCTGGCTTCAAGACATGCTTCCCTGTGAGAGCTGAGGACAGGGCAGAACCCTCCCGCATGCTGCCTGACTGTAGGAGTAGCTGCTAACATCCTTATGTTAGTGGCTGGGAGAGGTTGCGGGAAAAGCATGTGTGAGCGCTGGGCCTGAACTCCCGTGTATCTGAGTTGAATACAGCGATTTCCAACGGCTTTCCTCAACCAGAGTGTAGCTAGGTTCCAAATCCCATGTACGAGCGGGTAGCAGACATCTGCCTCCCATGCATACACACTTCTGAGAGTTGAGCTTATGGCCTGTACCTCCACAGCCAGCCTGCTGGTACCCTTGGCTTCTAAAAGGCCTAGGCTCGCTGTTTGACGGAAGTGCTGGGAGAGGTAATTGGAATCTCCCGGCACACAAGGCGAGTGCCTCCAAGCTCAATTCACGATTTCCCAGTAATTCTTGTGGTAGACAGGTGCTACATACTAAGTTCCATATGTGAGATGGTAGCTGAACGCCTTGTCCAAAAGCATCTTACTTCTGAGAGTTGAGCACACCCTCAGTCCCTCACAGTTCCACACTGCCTGCAGAGTGAGTTTCACACGTCTTCACCAGAGACGCTTGCCAGAGGCTTCTGAGTACAAGTTAACAATGCAGACCTGGAGGGTATCTCCAGGTGCAGTAGAGTGGTAATCTTGGAACCTCCTGACTCAGAGTACCGCTACCTTCTCACTGCCATAGGAATGCAGCTAGTTGACAGCTGGCTTCAAGACATGCTTCCCTGTGAGAGCTGAGGACAGGGCAGAACCCTCCCGCATGCTGCCTGACTGTAGGAGTAGCTGCTAACATCCTAATGTTAGTGGCTGGGAGAGGATGCGGGAAAAGCATGTGTGAGCACTGGGCCTGAACTCCCGTGTATCTGAGTTGAATACAGCGATTTCCAATGGCCTTCTTCAATCACAGTGTAGCTAGGTTCCAACTCCCATGTCCGAGTGGGTAGCAGACATCTGCCTCCCATGCATATACACTTCTGAGAGTTGAGGTTATGGCCTGTACCTCCACAGCCAGCCTGCTGGTACCCTTGGCTTCTAAAAGGCCTAAGCTCGCTGTTTGACGGAAGTGCTGGGAGAGGTAATTGGAATCACCCGGCACACAAGACTAGTGCCTCCAAGGTCAGTTCAGCGATTTCCTAGTAATTCCTGTGGTAGACTGGTGCTACATACTAAGTTCCATACGTGAGAGGGTAGCTGAACGCCTTGTCCAAAACCATCTTACTTCTGAGAGTTGAGCTCAGCCTCAGTCCCTCACAGTTCCACACTCCCTGCAGAGTGAGTTTCGCAGGTCTTCAGCAGAGACGTTTGCCAGAGGCTTCTGAGACGCAGGGTAACAATGCAGACCTGGAGGGTATCCCCAGGTGCAGTCGACTGGTAATCTTGGAACCTCCTGACTCAGAATACTGCTACCTTCTCACTGCCATAGGAATGCAGCTAGTTGACAGCTAGCTGGCTTCAAGACATGCTTCCTTGTGAGAGCTGAGGACAGGGCAGAACCCTCCCGCATGCTGCCTGACTGTAGGAGTAGCTGCTAACATCCTTATGTTAGTGGCTGGGAGAGGTTGCGGGAAAAGCATGTGTGAGCACTGGGCCTGAACTCCCGTGTATCTGAGTTGAATACAGCGATTTCCAACGGCTTTCCTCAACCAGAGTGTAGCTAGGTTCCAAATCCCATGTACGAGCGGGTAGCAGACATCTGCCTCCCATGCATACACACTTCTGAGAGTTGAGCTTATGGCCTTTACCTCCACAGCCAGCCTGCTGGTACCCTTGGCTTCTATAAGGCCTAGGCTCGCTGTTTGACGGAAGTGCTGGGAGAGGTAATTGGAATCTCCCGGCACACAAGACGAGTGCCTCCAAGCTCAATTCACGATTTCCCAGTAATTCTTGTGGTAGACAGGTGCTACATACTAAGTTCCATATGTGAGAAGGTAGCTGAACGCCTTGTCCAAAAGCATCTTACTTCTGAGAGTTGAGCACACCCTCAGTCCCTCACACTTCCACACTGCCTGCAGAGTAAGTTTCACACGTCTTCACCAGAGACGATTGCCAGAGGCTTCTGAGTACAAGTTAACAATGCAGACCTGGAGGGTATCTCCAGGTGCAGTAGAGTGGTAATCTTGGAACCTCCTGACTCAGAGTACTCCTACCTTCTCACTGCCATAGGAATGCAGCTAGTTGACAGCTGGCTTCAAGACATGCTTCCCTGTGAGAGCTGAGGACAGGGCAGAACCCTCCCGCATCCTGCCTGACTGTAGGAGTAGCTGCTAACATCCTAATGTTAGTGGCTGGGAGAGGTTGCGGGAAAAGCATGTGTGAGCACTGGGCCTGAACTCCCGTGTATCTGAGTTGAATACAGCGATTTCCAATGGCCTTCTTCAATCACAGTGTAGCTAGGTTCCAACTCCCATGTCCGAGTGGGTAGCAGACATCTGCCTCCCATGCATACACACTTCTGAGAATTGAGCTTATGGCCTGTACCTCCACATCCAGCCTGCTGGTACCCTTGGCTTCTAAAAGGCCTAGGCTCGCTGTTTGACGGAAGTGCTGGGAGAGGTAATTGGAATCACCAGGCACACAAGACTAGTGCCTCCAAGCTCAGTTCAGCGATTTCCTAGTAATTCCTGTGGTAGACTGGTGCTACATACTAAGTTCCATACGTGAGAGGGTAGCTGAACGCCTTGTCCAAAACCATCTTACTTCTGAGAGTTGAGCTCAGCCTCAGTCCCTCACAGTTCCACACTGCCTGCAGAGTGAGTTTCGCAGGTCTTCAGCAGAGACGTTTGCCAGAGGCTTCTGAGACGCAGGGTAACAATGCAGACCTGGAGGGTATCCCCAGGTGCAGTCGACTGGTAATCTTGGAACCTCCTGACTCAGAATACTGCTACCTTCTCACTGCCATAGGAATGCAGCTAGTTGACAGCTGGCTTCAAGACATGTTTCCCTGTGAGAGCTGAGGACAGGGCAGAACCCTCCCGCATGCTGCCTGACTGTAGGAGTAGCTGCTAACATCCTTATGTTAGTGGCTGGGAGAGGTTGCGGGAAAAGCATGTGTGAGCACTGGGCCTGAACTTCCGTGTATCTGAGTTGAATACAGCGGATTCCAACGGCTTTCCTCAACCAGAGTGTAGCTAGATTCCAAATCCCATGTACGAGCGTGTAGCAGACATCTGCCTCCCATGCATACACACTTCTGAGAGTTGAGCTTATGGCCTGTACCTCCACAGCCAGCCTGCTGGTACCCTTGGCTTCTCAAAGGCCTAGGCTCGCTGTCTGACGGAAGTGCTGGGAGAGGTAATTGGAATCACCCGGCACACAAGACGAGTGCCTCCAAGCTCAATTCACGATTTCCCAGTAATTCTTGTGGTAGACAGGTGCTACATACTAAGTTCCATATGTGAGATGGTAGTTGAACGCCTTGTCCAAAAGCATCTTACTTCTGAGAGTTGAGCCCACCCTCAGTCCCTCACAGTTCCACACTGCCTGCAGAGTGAGTTTCACACGTCTTCACCAGAGACGATTTCCAGAGGCTTCTGAGTACAAGTTAACAATGCAGAACTGGAGGGTATCTCCAGGTGCAGTAGAGTGGTAATCTTGGAACCTCCTGACTCAGAGTACTGCTACCTTCTCACTGCCATAGGAATGCAGCTAGTTGACAGCTGGCTTCAAGACATGCTTCCCTGTGAGAGCTGAGGACAGGGCAGAACCCTCCCGCATGCTGCCTGACTGTAGGAGTAGCTGCTAACATCCTTATGTTAGTGGCTGGGAGAGGTTGCGGGAAAAGCATGAGTGAGCACTGGGCCTGAACTCCCGTGTATCTGAGTTGAATACAGCGATTTCCAAGGGCTTTCCTGAACCAGAGTGTAGCTAGGTTCCAAATCCGATGTACGAGCGGGTAGCAGACATCTGCCTCCCATGCATACACACTTCTGAGAGTTGAGCTTATGGCCTGTACGTCCACATCCAGCCTGCTGGTACCCTTGGCTTCTAAAAGGCCTAGGTTCGCTGTTTGACGGAAGTGCTGGGAGAGGTAATTGGAATCTCCCGGCACACAAGACGAGTGCCTCCAAGCTCAATTCACGATTTCCCAGTAATTCTTGTGGTAGACAGGTGCTACATACTAAGTTCCATATGTGAGATGGTAGCTGAACGCCTTGTCCAAAAGCATCTTACTTCTGAGAGTGGAGCACACCCTCAGTCCCTCACGGTTCCACACTGCCTGCAGAGTGAGTTTCACACGTCTTCACCAGAGACGATTGCCAGAGGCTTCTGAGTACAAGTTAACAATGCAGACCTGGAGGGTATCTCCAGGTGCAGTAGAGTGGTAATCTTGGAACCTCCTGACTCAGAGTACTGCTACCTTCTCACTGCCATAGGAATGCAGCTAGTTGACAGCTGGCTTCAAGACATGCTTCCCTGTGAGAGCTGAGGACATGGCAGAACCCTCCCGCATGCTGCCTGACTGTAGGAGTAGCTGCTAACATCCTTATATTAGTGGCTGGGAGAGGTTGCGGGAAAAGCATGTGTGAGCACTGGGCCTGAACTCCCGTGTATCTGAGTTGAATACAGCGATTTCCAATGGCCTTCTTCAATCACAGTGTAGCTAGGTCCCAATTCCCATGTCCGAGTGGGTAGCAGACATCTGCCTCCCATGCATACACACTTCTGAGAGTTGAGCTTATGGCCTGTACCTCCACATCCAGCCTGCTGGTACCCTTGGCTTCTAAAAGGCCTAGGCTCGCTGTTTGACGGAAGTGCTGGGAGAGGTAATTGGAATCACCCGGCACACAAGACTAGTGCCTCCAAGCTCAGTTCAGCGATTTCCTAGTAATTCCTGTGGTAGACTGGTGCTACATACTAAGTACCATACGTGAGAGGGTAGCTGAACGCCTTGTCCAAAACCATCTTACTTCTGAGAGTTGAGCTCAGCCTCAGTCCCTCACAGTTCCACACTGCCTGCAGAGTGAGTTTCGCAGGTCTTCAGCAGAGACGTTTGCCAGAGGCTTCTGAGACGCAGGGTAACAATGCAGACCTGGAGGGTATCCCCAGGTGCAGTCGACTGGTAATCTTGGAACCTCCTGACTCAGAATACTGCTACCTTCTCACTGCCATAGGAATGCAGCTAGTTGACAGCTGGCTTCAAGACATGCTTCCCTGTGAGAGCTGAGGACAGGGCAGAACCCTCCCGCATGCTGCCTGACTGTAGGAGTAGCTGCTAACATCCTTATGTTAGTGGCTGGGAGAGGTTGCGGGAAAAGCATGTGTGAGCACTGGGCCTGAACTCCCGTGTATCTGAGTTGAATACAGCGATTTCCAACGGCTTTCCTCAACCAGAGTGTAGCTAGGTTCCAAATCTCATGTAGGAGCGGGTAGCAGACATCTGCCTCCCATGCATACACACTTCTGAGAGTTGAGCTTATGGCCTGTACCTCCACATCCAGCCTGCTGGTACCCTTGGCTTCTAAAAGGCCTAGGCTCGCTGTTTGACGGAAGTGCTGGGAGAGGTAATTGGAATCACCCAGCACACATGACGAGTGCCTCCAAGCTCAGTTCAGCGATATTCTAGTAATTCCTGTGGTAGACTGGTGCTACATACTAAGTTCCATACGTGAGAGGGAAGCTGAACGCCTTTTCCAAAACCATCTTACTTCTGAGAGTTGAGCTCAGCCTCAGTCCCTCACAGTTCCACACTGCCTGCAGAGTGAGTTTCGCAGGTCTTCAGCAGAGACGTTTGCCAGAGGCTTCTGAGACGCAGGGTAACAATGCAGACCTGGAGGGTATCCCCAGGTGCAGTCGACTGGTAATCTTGGAACCTCCTGACTCAGAATACTGCTAGCTTCTCACTGCCATAGGAATGCAGCTAGTTGACAGCTGGCTTCAAGACAAGCTTCCCTGTGAGAGCTGAGGACAGGGCAGAACCCTCCCGCATGCTGCCTGACTGTAGGAGTAGCTGCTAACATCCTTATGTTAGTGGCTGGGAGAGGTTGCGGGAAAAGCATGTGTGAGCACTGGGCCTGAACTCCCGTGTATCTGAGTTGAATACAGCGATTTCCAACGGCTTTCCTCAACCAGAGTGTAGCTAGGTTCCAAATCCCATGTACGAGCGGGTAGCAGACATCTGCCTCCCATGCATACACACTTCTGAGAGTTGAGCTTATGGCCTGTACCTCCACATCCAGCCTGCTGGTACCCTTGGCTTCTAAAAGGCCTAGGCTCGCTGTTTGACGGAAGTGCTGGGAGAGGTAATTGGAATCACCCGGCACACAAGACGAGTGCCTCCAAGCTCAGTTCAGCGATTTCCTAGTAATTCTTGTGGTAGACAGGTGCTACATACTAAGTTCCATATGTGAGAATGTAGCTGAACGCCTTGTCCAAAAGCATCTTACTACTGAGAGTTGAGCACACCGTCAAGCCCACACACTTCAACACTGCCTGCAGAGTGACTTTCACACGTCTTCACCAGAGACGATTGCCAGAGGCTTCTGAGTACAAGTTAACAACGCAGACCTGGAGGGTATCTCCAGGTGCAGTAGAGTGGTAATCTTGGAACCTCCTGACTCAGAGTACTGCTACCTTCTCACTGCCATAGGAATGCAGCTAGTTGACAGCTGGCTTCAAGACATGCTTCCCTGTGAGAGCTGAGGACAGGGCAGAACCCTCCCGCATCCTGCCTGACTGTAGGAGTAGCTGCTAACATCCTAATGTTAGTGGCTGGGAGAGGTTGCGGGAAAAGCATGTGTGAGCACTGGGCCTGAACTCCCGTGTATCTGAGTTGAATACAGCGATTTCCAATGGCCTTCCTCAATCACAGTGTAGCTAGGTTCCAACTCCCATGTCCGAGTGGGTAGCAGACATCTGCCTCCCATGCATATACACTTCTGAGAGTTGAGCTTATGGCCTGTACCTCCACATCCAGCCTGCTGGTACCCTTGCCTTCTAAAAGGCTTAGGCTCGCTGTTTGACGGAAGTGCTGGGAGAGGTAATTGGAATCACCCGGCACACAAGACTAGTGCCTCCAAGCTCAGTTCAGCGATTTCCTAGTAATTCCTGTGGTAGACGGGTGCTACATACTAAGTTCCATACGTGAGAGGGTAGCTGAACGCCTTGTCCAAAACCATCTTACTTCTGAGAGTTGAGCTCAGCCTCAGTCCCTCACAGTTCCACACTGCCTGCAGAGTGAGTTTCGCAGGTCTTCAGCAGAGACGTTTCCCAGAGGCTTCTGAGACGCAGGGTAACAATGCAGACCTGGACCATATCCCCAGGTGCAGTCGACTGGTAATCTTGGAACCTCCTGACTCAGAATACTGCTACCTTCTCACTGCCATAGGAATGCAGCTAGTTGACAGCTGGCTTCAAGACATGCTTCCCTGTGAGAGCTGAGGACAGGGCCGAACCCTCCCGCATGCTGCCTGACTGTAGGAGTAGCTGCTAACATCCTTATGTTAGTGGCTGGGAGAGGTTGCGGGAAAAGCATGTGTGAGCACTGGGCCTGAACTCCCGTATATCTGAGTTGAATACAGCGATTTCCAACGGCTTTCCTCAACCAGAGTGTATCTAGGTTCCAAATCCCATGTACGAGCGTGTAGCAGACATCTGCCTCCCATGCATACACACTTCTGAGAGTTGAGCTTATGGCCTGTACCTCCACAGCCAGCCTGCTGGTACCCTTGGCTTCTAAAAGGCCTAGGCTCGCTGTTTGATGGAAGTGCTGGGAGAGGTAATTGGAATCACCCGGCACACAAGACTAGTGCCTCCAAGCTCAGTTCAGCGATTTCCTAGTAATTCCTGTGGTAGACTGGTGCTACATACTAAGTTCCATACGTGAGAGGGTAGCTGAACGCCTTGTCCAAAATCATCTTACTTCTGAGAGTTGAGCTCAGCCTCAGTCCCTCACAGTTCCACACTGCCTGCAGAGTGAGTTTCGCAGGTCTTCAGCAGAGACGTTTGCCAGAGGCTTCTGAGACGCAGGGTAACAATGCAGACCTGGAGGGTATCCCCGGGTGCAGTCGACTGGTAATCTTGGAACCTCCTGACTCAGAATACTGCTAGCTTCTCACTGCCATAGGAATGCAGCTAGTTGACAGCTGGCTTCAAGACAAGCTTCCCTGTGAGAGCTGAGGACAGGGCAGAACCCTCCCGCATGCTGCCTGACTGTAGGAGTAGCTGCTAACATCCTTATGTTAGTGGCTGGGAGAGGTTGCGGGAAAAGCATGTGTGAGCACTGGGCCTGAACTCCCGTGTATCTGAGTTGAATACAGCGATTTCCAACGGCTTTCCTCAACCAGAGTGTAGCTAGGTTCCAAATCCCATGTACGAGCGGGTAGCAGACATCTGCCTCCCATGCATACACACTTCTGAGAGTTGAGCTTATGGCCTGTACCTCCACATCCAGCCTGCTGGTACCCTTGGCTTCTAAAAGGCCTAGGCTCGCTGTTTGACGGAAGTGCTGGGAGAGGTAATTGGAATCACCCGGCACACAAGACGAGTGCCTCCAAGCTCAGTTCAGCGATTTCCTAGTAATTCCTGTGGTAGACTGGTGCTACATACTAAGTTCCATACGTGAGAGGGAAGCTGAACGCCTTGTCCAAAACCATCTTACTTCTGAGAGTTGAGCTCAGCCTCAGTCCCTCACAGTTCCACACTGCCTGCAGAGTGAGTTTCGCAGGTCTTCAGCAGAGACGTTTGCCAGAGTCTTCTGAGACGCAGGGTAACAATGCAGACCTGGAGGGTATCCCCAGGTGCAGTCGACTGGTAATCTTGGAACCTCCTGACTCAGAATACTGCTACCTTCTCACTGCCATAGGAATGCAGCTAGTTGACAGCTGGCTTCAAGACATGCTTCCCTGTAAGTGCTGAGGACAGGGCAGAACCCTCCCGCATGCTGCCTGACTGTAGGAGTAGCTGCTAACATCCTTATGTTAGTGGCTGGGAGAGGTTGCGGGAAAAGCATGTGTGAGCACTGGGCCTGAACTCCCGTGTATCTGAGTTGAATACAGCGATTTCCAACGGCTTTCCTCAACCAGAGTGTAGCTAGGTTCCAAATCCCATGTACGAGCGGGTAGCAGACATCTGCCTCCCATGCATACACACTTCTGAGAGTTGAGCTTATGGCCTTTACGTCCACAGCCAGCCTGCTGGTACCCTTGGCTTCTAAAAGGCCTAGGCTCGCTGTTTGACGGAAGTGCTGGGAGAGGTAATTGGAATCTCCCGGCACACAAGACGAGTGCCTCCAAGCTCAATTCACGATTTCCCAGTAATTCTTGTGGTAGACAGGTGCTACATACTAAGTTCCATATGTGAGAATGTAGGTGAACGCCTTGTCCAAAAGCATCTTACTACTGAGAGTTGAGCACACCGTCAAGCCCACACACTTCAACACTGCCTGCAGAGTGACTTTCACACGTCTTCACCAGAGACGATTGCCAGAGGCTTCTGAGTACAAGTTAACAACGCAGACCTGGAGGGTATCTCCAGGTGCAGTAGAGTGGTAATCTTGGAACCTCCTGACTCAGAGTACTGCTACCTTCTCACTGCCATAGGAATGCAGCTAGTTGACAGCTGGCTTCAAGACATGCTTCCCTGTGAGAGCTGAGGACAGGGCAGAACCCTCCCGCATCCTGCCTGACTGTAGGAGTAGCTGCTAACATCCTAATGTTAGTGGCTGGGAGAGGTTGCGGGAAAAGCATGTGTGAGCACTGGGCCTGAACTCCCGTGTATCTGAGTTGAATACAGCGATTTCCAATGGCCTTCCTCAATCACAGTGTAGCTAGGTTCCAACTCCCATGTCCGAGTGGGTAGCAGACATCTGCCTCCCATGCATATACACTTCTGAGAGTTGAGCTTATGGCCTGTACCTCCACATCCAGCCTGCTGGTACCCTTGCCTTCTAAAAGGCTTAGGCTCGCTGTTTGACGGAAGTGCTGGGAGAGGTAATTGGAATCACCCGGCACACAAGACTAGTGCCTCCAAGCTCAGTTCAGCGATTTCCTAGTAATTCCTGTGGTAGACGGGTGCTACATACTAAGTTCCATACGTGAGAGGGTAGCTGAACGCCTTGTCCAAAACCATCTTACTTCTGAGAGTTGAGCTCAGCCTCAGTCCCTCACAGTTCCACACTGCCTGCAGAGTGAGTTTCGCAGGTCTTCAGCAGAGACGTTTGCCAGAGACTTCTGAGACGCAGGGTAACAATGCAGACCTGGACCGTATCCCCAGGTGCAGTCGACTGGTAATCTTGGAACCTCCTGACTCAGAATACTGCTACCTTCTCACTGCCATAGGAATGCAGCTAGTTGACAGCTGGCTTCAAGACATGCTTCCCTGTGAGAGCTGAGGACAGGGCCGAACCCTCCCGCATGCTGCCTGACTGTAGGAGTAGCTGCTAACATCCTTATGTTAGTGGCTGGGAGAGGTTGCGGGAAAAGCATGTGTGAGCACTGGGCCTGAACTCCCGTGTATCTGAGTTGAATACAGCGATTTCCAACGGCTTTCCTCAACCAGAGTGTATCTAGGTTCCAAATCCCATGTACGAGCGTGTAGCAGACATCTGCCTCCCATGCATACACACTTCTGAGAGTTGAGCTTATGGCCTGTACCTCCACAGCCAGCCTGCTGGTACCCTTGGCTTCTAAAAGGCCTAGGCTCGCTGTTTGATGGAAGTGCTGGGAGAGGTAATTGGAATCACCCGGCACACAAGACTAGTGCCTCCAAGCTCAGTTCAGCGATTTCCTAGTAATTCCTGTGGTAGACTGGTGCTACATACTAAGTTCCATACGTGAGAGGGTAGCTGAACGCCTTGCCCAAAATCATCTTACTTCTGAGAGTTGAGCTCAGCCTCAGTCCCTCACAGTTCCACACTGCCTGCAGAGTGAGTTTCGCAGGTCTTCAGCAGAGACGTTTGCCAGAGGCTTCTGAGACGCAGGGTAACAATGCAGACCTGGAGGGTATCCCCGGGTGCAGTCGACTGGTAATCTTGGAACCTCCTGACTCAGAATACTGCTACCTTCTCACTGCCATAGGAATGCAGCTAGTTGACAGCTGGCTTCAAGACATGCTTCCCTGTGAGAGCTGAGGACAGGGCAGAACCCTCCCGCATGCTGCCTGACTGTAGGAGTAGCTGCTAACATCCTTATGTTAGTGGCTGGGAGAGGTTGCGGGAAAAGCATGTGTGAGCACTGCGCCTGAACTCCCGTGTATCTGAGTTGAATACAGCGATTTCCAACGGCTTTCCTCAACCAGAGTGTAGCTAGGTTCCAAATCCCATGTACGAGCGGGTAGCAGACATCTGCCTCCCATGCATACACACTTCTGAGAGTTGAGCTTATGGCCTGTACCTCCACATCCAGCCTGCTGGTACCCTTGGCTTCTAAAAGGCCTAGGCTCGCTGTTTGACGGAAGTTCTGGGAGAGGTAATTGGAATCTCCCGGCACACAAGACGAGTCCCTCCAAGCTCAATTCACGATTTCCCAGTAATTCTTGTGGTAGACAGGTGCTACATACTAAGTTCCATATGTGAGAAGGTAGCTGAACGCCTTGTCCAAAAGCATCTTACTACTGAGAGTTGAGCACACCTTCAGGCCCTCACACTTCAACACTGCCTGCAGAGTGAGTTTCAAACGTCTTCACCAGAGACGATTGCCAGAGGCTTCTGAGTACAAGTTAACAACGCAGACCTGGAGGGTATCTCCAGGGGCAGTAGAGTGGTAATCTTGGAACCTCCTGACTCAGAGTACTGCTACCTTCTCACTGCCATAGGAATGCAGCTAGTTGACAGCTGGCTTCAAGACATGCTTCCCTGCGAGAGCTGAGGACAGGGCAGAACCCTCCCGCATCCTGCCTGACTGTAGGAGTAGCTGCTAACATCCTAATGTTAGTGGTGGGAGAGGTTGCGGGAAAAGCATGTGTGAGCACTGGGCCTGAACTCCCGTGTATCTGAGTTGAATACAGCGATTTCCAATGGCCTTCTTCAATCACAGTGTAGCTAGGTTCCAACTCCCATGTCCGAGTGGGTAGCAGACATCTGCCTCCCATGCATATACACTTCTGAGAGTTGAGCTTATGGCCTGTACCTCCACATCCAGCCTGCTGCTACCGTTGACTTCTAAAAGGCCTAGTCTCGCTATTTGACGGAAGTGCTGGGAGAGGTAATTGGAATCACCCGGCACACAAGACTAGTGCCTCCAAGCTCAGTTCAGCGATTTCCTAGTAATTCCTGTGGTAGACTGGTGCTACATACTAAGTTCCATACGTGAGAGGGTAGCTGAACGCCTTGTCCAAAACCATCTTACTTCTGAGAGTTGAGCCCACCCTCAGTCCCTCACAGTTCCACACTGCCTGCAGAGTGAGTTTCGCAGGTCTTCAGCAGAGACGTTTGCCAGAGGCTTCTGAGACGCAGGGTAACAATGCAGACCTGGAGGGTATCCCCAGGTGCAGTCGACTGGTAATCTTGGAACCTCCTGACTCAGAATACTGCTACCTTCTCACTGCCATAGGAATGCAGCTAGTTGACAGCTGGCTTCAAGACATGCTTCCCTGTGAGAGCTGAGGACAGGGCAGAACCCTGCCGCATGCTGCCTGAATGTAGGAGTAGCTGCTAACATCCTTATGTTAGTGGCTGGGAGAGGTTGCGGGAAAAGCATGTGTGAGCACTGGGCCTGAACTCCCGTGTATCTGAGTTGAATACAGCGATTTCCAACGGCTTTCCTCAACCAGAGTGTAGCTAGGTTCCAAATCCCATGTACGAGCGGGTAGCAGACATCTGCCTCCCATGCATACACACTTCTGAGAGTTGAGCTTATGGCCTGTACCTCCACAGCCAGCCTGCTGGTACCCTTGGCTTCTAAAAGGCCTAGGCTCGCTGTTTTACGGAAGTGCTGCGAGAGGTAATTGGAATCTCCCGGCACACAAGACGAGTCCCTCCAAGCTCAATTAACGATTTCCCAGTAATTCTTGTGGTAGACAGGTGCTACATACTAAGTTCCATATGTGAGAAGGTAGCTGAACGCCTTGTCCAAAAGCATCTTACTTCTGAGAGTTGAGCACACCCTCAGGCCCTCACACTTCCACACTGCCTGCAGAGTGAGTTTCACACGTCTTCACCAGAGACGATTGCCAGAGGCTTCTGAGTACAAGTTAACAACGCAGACCTGGAGGGTATCTCCAGGGGCAGTAGAGTGGTAATCTTGGAACCTCCTGACTCAGAGTACTGCTACATTCTCATTGCCATAGGAATGCAGCTAGTTGACACCGGCTTCAAGACATGCTTCCCTGTGAGAGCTGAGGACAGGGCAGAACCCTCCCGCATCCTGCCTGACTGTAGGAGTAGCTGCTAACATCCTAATGTTATTGGCTGGGAGAGGTTGCGGGAAAAGCATGTGTGAGCACTGGGCCTGAACTCCCGTGTATCTGAGTTGAATACAGCGATTTCCAATGGCCTTCTTCAATCACAGTGTAGCTAGGTTCCAACTCCCATGTCCGAGTGGGTAGCAGACATCTGCCTCCCATGCATATACACTTCTGAGAGTTGAGCTTATGGCCTGTACCTCCACATCCAGCCTGCTGGTACCCTTGCCTTCTAAAAGGCCTAGGCTCGCTGTTTGACGGAAGTGCTGGGAGAGGTAATTGGAATCACCCGGCACACAAGACTAGTGCCTCCAAGCTCAGTTCAGCGATTTCCCAGTAATTCCTGTGGTAGACTGGTGCTACATACTAAGTTCCATACGTGAGAGGGTAGCTGAACGCCTTGTCCAAAACCATCTTACTTCTGAGAGTTGAGCTCAGCCTCAGTCCCTCACAGTTCCACACTGCCTGCAGAGTGAGTTTCGCAGGTCTTCAGCAGAGACGTTTGCCAGAGGCTTCTGAGACGCAGGGTAACAATGCAGACCTGGAGGGTATCCCCAGGTGCAGTCGACTGGTAATCTTGGAACCTCCTGACTCAGAATACTGCTACCTTCTCACTGCCATAGGAATGCAGCTAGTTGACAGCTGGCTTCAAGACATGCTTCCCTGTGAGAGCTGAGGACAGGGCCGAACCCTCCCGCATCCTGCCTGAGTGTAGGAGTAGCTGCTAACATCCTTATGTTAGTGGCTGGGAGAGGTTGCGGGAAAAGCATGTGTGAGCACTGGGCCTGAACTCCCGTGTATCTGAGTTGAATACAGCGATTTCCAACGGCTTTCCTCAACCAGAGTGTAGCTAGGTTCCAAATCCCATGTACGAGCGGGTAGGAAACATCTGCCTCCCATGCATAAACTTCTGAGAGTTGAGCTTATGGCCTGTACCTCCACAGCCAGCCTGCTGGTACCCTTGGCTTCTAAAAGGCCTAGGCTCTCTGTTTGACGGAAGTGCTGGGAGAGGTAATTGGAATCTCCCGGCACACAAGACGAGTGCCTCCAAGCTCAATTCACGATTTCCCAGTAATTCTTGTGGTAGACAGGTGCTACATACTAAGTTCCATATGTGAGAAGGTAGCTGAACGCCTTGTTCAAAAGCATCTTACTTCTGAGAGTTGAGAACACCCTCAGTCCGTCACACTTCCACACTGCTGCAGAGTGAGTTTCACACGTCTTCACCAGAGACGATTGCCAGAGGCTTCTGAGTGCGTTAACAATGCAGACCTGGAGGGTATCTCCAGGTCCAGTAGAGTGGTAATCTTGGAACCTCCTGACTCAGAGTACTGCTACCTTCTCACTGCCATAGGAATGCAGCTAGTTGACAGCTGGCTTCAAGACATGCTTCCCTGTGAGAGCTGAGGACAGGGCAGAACCCTCCCGCATCCTGCCTGACTGTAGGAGTAGCTGCTAACATCCTTATGTTAGTGGCTGGGAGAGTTTGCGGGAAAAGCATGTGTGAGCACTGGGCCTGAACTCCCGTGTATCTGAGTTGAATACAGCGATTTCCAATGGCCTTCTTCAATCACAGTGTAGCTAGGTTCCAACTCCCATGTCCGAGTGGGTAGCAGACATCTGCCTCCCATGCATACACACTTCTGAGAGTTGAGCTTATGGCCTGTACCTCCACATCCAGCCTGCTGGTACCCTTGGCTTCTAAAAGGCCTAGGCTCGCTGTTTGACGGAATTGCTGGGAGAGGTAATTGGAATCACCCGGCACACAAGACTAGTGCCTCCAAGCTCAGTTCAGCGATTTCCTAGTAATTCCTGTGGTAGACTGGTGCTACATACTAAGTTCCATACGTGAGAGGGTAGCTGAACGCCTTGTCCAAAACCATCTTACTTCTGAGAGTTGAGCTCAGCCTCAGTCCCTCACAGTTCCACACTGCCTGCCGAGTGAGTTTCGCAGGTCTTCAGCAGAGACGTTTGCCAGTGGCTTCTGAGACGCAGGGTAACAATGCAGTCCTGGAGGGTATCCCCAGGTGCAGTCGACTGGTAATCTTGGAACCTCCTGACTCAGAATACTGCTACCTTCTCACTGCCATAGGAATGCAGCTAGTTGACCGCTAGCTGGCTTCAAGACATGCTTCCCTGTGAGAGCTGAGGACAGGGCCGAACCCTCCCGCATGCTGCCTGACTCTAGGAGTAGCTGCTAACATCCTTATGTTAGTGGCTGGGAGAGGTTGCGGGAAAAGCATGTGTGAGCACTGGGCCTGAACTCCCGTGTATCTGAGTTGAATACAGCGATTTCCAACGGCTTTCCTCAACCAGAGTGTAGCTAGGTTCTAAATCCCATGTACGAGCGGGTAGCAGACATCTGACTCCCATGCATACACACTTCTGAGAGTTGAGCTTATGGCCTGTACCTCCACATCCAGCTTGCTGGTACCCTTGGCTTCTAAAAGGCCTAGGCTCGCTGTTTGACGGAAGTGCTGGGAGAGGTAATTGGAATCACCCGGCACACAAGACTAGTGCTTCCAAGCTCAGTTCAGCGATTTCCTAGTAATTCCTGTGGTAGACTGGTGCTACATACTAAGTTCCATACGTGAGAGGGTAGCTGAACGCCTTGTCCAAAACCATCTTACTTCTGAGAGTTGAGCTCAGCCACAGACCCTCACAGTTCCACACTGCCTGCAGAGTGAGTTTCGCAGGTCTTCAGCAGAGACGTTTGCCAGAGGCTTCTGAGACGCACGGTAACAATGCAGACCTGGAGGGTATCCCCAGGTGCAGTCGACTGGTAATCTTGGAACCTCATGACTCAGAATACTGCTACCTTCTCACTGCCATAGGAATGCAGCTAGTTGACAGATGGCTTTAAGACATGCTTCCCTGTGAGAGCTGAGGACAGGGCAGAACCCTCCCGCATGCTGCCTGACTGTAGGAGTAGCTGCTAACATCCTTATGTTAGTGGCTGGGAGAGGTTGCGGGAAAAGCATGTGTGAGCACTGGGCCTGAACTCCCGTGTATCTGAGTTGAATACAGCGATTTCCAACGGCTTTCCTCAAACAGAGTGTAGCTAGGTTCCAAATCCCATTTACGAGCGGGTAGCAGACATCTGCCTCCCATGCATACACACTTCTGAGAGTTGAGCTTATGGCCTGTACCTCCACAGCCAGCCTGCTGGTACCCTTGGCATCTAAAAGGCCTAGGCTCGCTGTTTGACGGAAGTGCTGGGAGAGGTAATTGGAATCACCCGGCACACAAGACTAGTGCCTCCAAGCTCAGTTCAGCGATTTCCTAGTATTTCCTGTGGTAGACTGGTGCTACATACTAAGTTCCATACGTGAGAGGGTAGCTAAACGCCTTGTCCAAAACCATCTTACTTCTGAGAGTTGAGCTCAGCCTCAGTCCCTCACAGTTCCACACTGCCTGCAGAGTGAGTTTCGCAGGTCTTCAGCAGAGACGTTTGACAGAGGCTTCTGAGACGCAGGGTAACAATGCAGACCTGGAGGGTATCCCCAGGTGCAGTCGACTGGTAATCTTGGAACCTCCTGACTCAGAATACTGCTACCTTCTCACTGCCATAGGAATGCAGCTAGTTGACAGCTGGCTTCAAGACATGCTTCCCTGTGAGAGCTGAGGACAGGGCAGAACCCTCCCGCATGCTGCCTGACTGTAGGAGTAGCTGCTAACATCCTTATGTTAGTGGCTGGGAGAGGTTGCGGGAAAAGCATGTGTGAGCACTGGGCCTGAACTCCCGTGTATCTGAGTTGAATACAGCGATTTCCAACGGCTTTCCTCAACCAGAGTGTAGCTAGGTTCCAAATCCCATGTACCAGCGGGTAGCAGACATCTGCCTCCCATGCATACACACTTCTGAGAGTTGAGCTTATGGCCTGTACCTCCACATCCAGCCTGCTGGTACCCTTGGCTTCTAAAAGGCCTAGGCTCGCTGTTTCACGGCGGTGCTGGGAGAGGTAATTGGAATCTCCCGGCAGACAAGACTAGTGCCTCCAAGCTCAATTCACGATTTCCCAGTAATTCTTGTGGTAGACAGGTGCTACATACTAAGTTCCATATGTGAGAAGGTAGCTGAACGCCTTGTCCAAAAGCATCTTACTTCTGAGAGTTGAGCACACCCTCAGTCCCTCACACTTCCACACTGCCTGCAGAGTGAGTTTCACACGTCTTCACCAGAGACGATTGCCAGAGGCTTCTGAGTACAAGTTAACAATGCAGACCTGGAGGGTATCTCGAGGTGCAGTAGAGTGGTAATCTTGGAACCTCCTGACTCAGAGTATTGCTACCTTCTCACTGCCATAGGAATGCAGCTAGTTGACAGCTGGCTTCAAGACATGCTTCCCTGTGAGAGCTGAGGACAGGGCAGAACCCTCCCGCATGCTGCCTGACTGTAGGAGTAGCTGCTAACATCCTAATGTTAGTGGCTGGGAGAGGTTGCGGGAAAAGCATGTGTGAGCACTGGGCCTGAACTCCCGTGTATCTGAGTTGAATACAGCGATTTCCAATGGCCTTCTTCAATCACAGTGTACCTAGGTTCCAACTCCCATGTCCGAGTGGGTAGCAGACATCTGCCTCCCATGCATACACTTCTGAGAGTTGAGCTTATGGCCTGTACCTCCACAGCCAGCCTGCTGGTACCCTTGGCTTCTAAAAGGCCTAGGCTCGCTGTTTGACGGAAGTGCTGGGAGAGGTAATTAGAATCACCCGACACACAAGACTAGTGCCTCCAAGCTCAGTTCAGCGATTTCCTAGTAATTCCTGTGGTAGACTGGTGCTACATACTAAGTTCCATACATGAGAGGGTAGCTGAACGCCTTGTCCAAAACCATCTTACTTCTGAGAGTTGAGCTCAGCCTCAGTCCCTAACAGTTCCACACTCCCTGCAGAGTGAGTTTCGCAGGTCTTCAGCAGAGACGTTTGCCAGAGGCTTCTGAGACGCAGGGTAACAATGCAGACCTGGAGGGTATCCCCAGGTGCAGTCGACTGGTAATCTTGGAACCTCCTGACTCAGAATACTGCTACCTTCTCACTGCCATAGGAATGCAGCTAGTTGACAGCTAGCTGGCTTCAAGACATGCTTCCCTGAGAGAGCTGAGGACAGGGCAGAACCCTCCCGCATGCTGCCTGACTGTAGGAGTAGCTGCTAACATCCTAATGTTAGTGGCTGGGAGAGGTTGCGGGAAAAGCATGTGTGAGCACTGGGCCTGAACTCCCGTGTATCTGAGGTGAATACAGCGATTTCCAACGGCTTTCCTCAACCAGAGTGTAGCTAGGTTCCAAATCCCATGTACGAGCGGGTAGCAGACTTCTGCCTCCCATGCATACACACTTCTGAGAGTTGAGCTTATGGCCTGTACGTCCACATCCAGCCTGCTGGTACCCTTGGCTTCTAAAAGGCCTAGGCTCGCTGTTTGACGGAAGTGCTGGGAGAGGTAATTGTAATCTCCCGGCACACAAGACGAGTGCCTCCAAGCTCAATTCACGATTTCCCAGTAATTCTTGTGGTAGACAGGTGCTACATACTAAGTTCCATATGTGAGATGGTAGCTGAACGCCTTGTCCAAAAGCATCTTACTTCTGAGAGTTGAGCCCACCGTCACTCCCTCACAGTTCCACACTGCCTGCAGAGTGAGTTTCACACGTCTTCACCAGAGACGATTGCCAGAGGCTTCTGAGTACAAGTTAACAATGCAGACCTGGAGGGTATCTCCAGGTGCAGTAGAGTGGTAATCTTGGAACCTCCTGACTCAGAGTACTGCTACCTTCTCACTGCCATAGGAATGCAGCTAGTTGACAGCTGGCTTCAAGACATGCTTCCCTGTGAGAGCTGAGGACATGGCAGAAACCTCCCGCATGCTGCCTGACTGTAGGAGTAGCTGCTAACATCCTTATGTTAGTGGCTGGGAGAGGTTGCGGGAAAAGCATGTGTGAGCACTGGGCCTGAACTCCCGTGTATCTGAGTTGAATACAGCGATTTCCAATGGCCTTCTTCAATCAGAGTGTAGCTAGGTCCCAACTCCCATGTCCGATTGGGTAGCAGACATCTGCCTCCCATGCATACACACTTCTGAGTTTTGAGCTTATGGCCTGTACCTCCACATCCAGCCTGCTGGTACCCTTGGCTTCTAAAAGGCCTAGGCTCGCTGTTTGACGGAAGTGCTGGGAGAGGTAATTGGAATCACCCGGCACACAAGACTAGTGCCTCCAAGCTCAGTTCAGTGATTTCCTAGTAATTCCTGTGGTAGACTGGTGCTACATACTAAGTTCCATACGTGAGAGGGTAGCTGAACGCCTTGTCCAAAACCATCTTACTTCTGAGAGTTGAGCTCAGCCTCAGTCCCTCACAGTTCCACACTGCCTGCAGAGTGAGTTTCGCAGGTCTTCAGCAGAGACGTTTACCAGAGGCTTCTGAGACGCAGGGTAACAATGCAGACCTGGAGGGTATCCCCAGGTGCAGTCGACTGGTAATCTTGGAACCTCCTGATTCAGAATACTGCTACCTTCTCACTGCCATAGGAATGCAGCTAGTTGACAGCTGGCTTCAAGACATGCTTCCCTGTGAGAGCTGAGGACAGGGCAGAACCCTCCCGCATGCTGCCTGACTGTAGGAGTAGCTGCTAACATCCTTATGTTAGTGGCTGGGAGAGGTTGCGGGAAAAGCATGTGTGAGCACTGGGCCTGAACTCCCGTGTATCTGAGTTGAATACAGCGATTTCCAACGGCTTTCCTCAACCAGAGTGTAGCTAGGTTCCAAATCCCATGTACGAGTGGGTAGCAGACATCTGCCTCCCATGCATACACACTTCTGAGAGTTGAGCTTATGGCCTGTACCTCCACAGCCAGCCTGCTGGTATCCTTGGCTTCTAAAAGGCCTAGGCTCGCTGTTTGACGGAAGTGCTGGGAGAGGTAATTGGAATCTCCCGGCACACAAGACGAGTGCCTCCAAGCTCAATTCACGATTTCCCAGTAATTCTTGTGGTAGACAGGTGCTACATACTAAGTTCCATATGTGAGAAGGTAGCTGAACGCTTTGTCCAAAAGCATCTTACTTCTGAGAGTTGAGCACACCCTCAGTCCCTCACACTTCCACACTGCCTGCAGAGTGAGTTTCACACGTCTTCACCAGAGACGATTGCCAGAGGCTTCTGAGTACAAGTTAACAATGCAGACCTGGAGGGTATCTCCAGGTGCAGTAGAGTGGTAATCTTGGAACCTCCTGACTCTGAGTACTGCTACCTTCTCACTGCCATAGGAATGCAGCTAGTTGACAGCTGGCTTCAAGACATGTTTCCCTGTGAGTGCTGAGGACAGGGCAGAACCCTCCCGCATGCTGCCTCACTGTAGGAGTAGCTGCTAACATCCTTATGTTAGTGGCTGGGAGAGGTTGCGGGAAAAGCATGTGTGAGCACTGGGCCTGAACTCCCGTGTATCTGAGTTGAATACAGCGATTTCCAACGGCTTTCCTCAACCAGAGTGTAGCTAGGTTCCAAATCCCATGTACGAGCGGGTAGCAGACATCTGCCTCCCATGCATACACACTTCTGAGAGTTGAGCTTATGGCCTGTACCTCCACAGCCAACCTGATGGTACCCTTGGCTTCTAAAAGGCCTAGGCTCGCTGTTTGACGGAAGTGCTGGGAGAGGTAATTGGAATATCCCGGCACACAAGACGAGTGCCTCCAAGCTCAATTCACGATTTCCCAGTAAATCTTGTGGTAGACAGGTGCTACATACTAAGTTCCATATGTGAGAAGGTAGCTGAACGCCTTGTCCAAAAGCATCTTACTTCTGACAGTGAGCACACCCTCAGTCCCTCACACTTCCACACTTCCTGCAGAGTGAGTTTCACACGTCTTCACCAGAGACGATTGCCAGAGGCTTCTGAGTACAAGTTAACAATGCAGACCTGGAGGGTATCTCCAGGTGCAGTAGAGTTGTAATCTTGGAACCTCCTGACTCAGAGTACTGCTACCTTCTCACTGCCATAGGAATGCAGCTAGTTGACAGCTGGCTTCAAGACATGTTTCCCTGTGAAAGCTGAGGACAGGGCAGAGCCCTCCCGCATGCTGCCTGACTGTAGGAGTAGCTGCTAACATTCTAATGTTAGTGGCTGGGAGAGGGTGCGGGAAAAGCATGTGTGAGCACTGGGCCTGAACTCCCGTGTATCTGAGTTGAATACAGCGATTTCCAATGGCCTTCTTCAATCACAGTGTAGCTAGGTTTCAACTCCCATGTCCGAGTGGGTAGCAGACATCTGCCTCCCATGCATACACATTTCTGAGAGTTGAGCTTATGGCCTGTACCTCCACATCCAGCCTGCTGGTACCCTTGGTTTCTAAAAGGCCTAGGCTCGCTGTTTGACGGAAGTGCTGGGAGAGGTAATTGGAATCACCCGGCACACAAGACTAGTGCCTCCAAGCTCAGTTCAGCGATTTCCTAGTAATTCCTGTGGTAGACTGGTGCTACATACTAAGTTCCATACGTGAGAGGGTAGCTGAACTCCTTGTCCAAAACCATCTTACTTCTGAGAGTTGAGCTCAGCCTCACTCCCTCACAGTTCCACACTGCCTGCAGAGTGAGTTTCGCAGGTCTTCAGCAGAGACGTTTGTCAGAGGCTTCTGAGACGCAGGGTAACAATGCAGACCTGGAGGGTATCCCCAGGTGCAGTCGACTGGTAATCTTGGAACCTCCTGACTCAGAATACTGCTACCTTCTCACTGCCATAGGAATGCAGCTAGTTGACAGCTGGCTTCAAGACATGCTTCCCTGTGAGAGCTGAGGACAGGGCAGAACCCTCCCGCATGCTGCCTGACTGTAGGAGTAGCTGCTAACATCCTTATGTTAGTGGCTGGGAGAGGTTGCGGGAAAAGCATGTGTGAGCACTGGGCCTGAACTCCCGTGTATCTGAGTTGAATACAGCGATTTCCAACGGCTTTCCTCAACCACAGTGTAGCTAGGTTCCAAATCGCATGTACGAGGGGGTAGCAGACATCTGCCTCCCATGCATACAAACTTCTGAGAGTTGAGCTTATGGCCTGTACCTCCACAGCCAGCCTGCTGGTACCCTTGGCTTCTAAAAGGCCTAGGCTCGCTGTTTGACGGAAGTGCTTGGAGAGGTAATTGGAATCACCCGGCACACAAGACTAGTGCCTCCAAGCTCAGTTCAGCGATTTCCTAGTTATTCCTGTGGTAGACTGGTGCTACATACTAAGTTCCATACGTGAGAGGGTAGCTGAACGCCTTGTCCAAAACCATCTTACTTCTGAGAGTTGAGCTCAGCCTCAGTCCCTCACAGTTCCACACTGCCTGCAGAGTGAGTTTCGCAGGTCTTCAGCAGAGACGTTTGCCAGAGGCTTCTGAGACGCAGGGTAACAATGCAGACCTGGAGGGTATCCCCAGGTGCAGTCGACTGGTAATCTTGGAACCTCCTGACTCAGAATAGTGCTACCTTCTCACTGCCATAGGAATGCAGTTAGTTGACAGCTGGCTTCAAGACATGCTTCCCTGTGAGAGCTGAGGACAGGGCAGAACCCTCCCGCATGCTGCCTGACTGTAGGAGTAGCTGCTAACATCCTTATGTTAGTGGCTGAGAGAGGTTGCGGGAAAAGCATGTGTGAGCACTGGGCCTGAACTCCCGTGTATCTGAGTTGAATACAGCGATTTCCAACGGCTTTCCTCAACCAGAGTGTAGCTAAGTTCCAAATCCCATGTACGAGCGGGTAGCAGACATCTGCCTCCCATGCATACACACTTCTGAGAGTTGACCTTATGGCCTGTACCTCCACATCCAGCCTGCTGGTACCCTTGGCTTCTAAAAGGCCTAGGCTCTCTGTTTGTCGGAAGTGCTGGGAGAGGTAATTGGAATCTCCCGGCACACAAGACGAGTGCCTCCAAGCTCAATTCACGATTTCCCAGTAATTCTTCTGGTAGACAGGTGCTACATACTAAGTTCCATATGTGAGAAGGTAGCTGAACGCCTTGTCCAAAAGCATCTTACTTCTGAGAGTTGAGCACACCCTCAGTCCCTCACACTTCCACACTGCCTGCAGAGTGAGTTTCACACGTCTTCACCAGAGACGATTGCCAGAGGCTTCTGAGTACAAGTTAACAATGCAGACCTGGAGGGTATCTCCAGGTGCAGTAGAGTGGTAATCTTGGAACCTCCTGACTCAGAGTACTGCTACCTTCTCACTGCCATAGGAATGCAGCTAGTTGACAGCTGGCTTCAAGACATGCTTCCCTGTGAGAGCTGAGGACAGGGCAGAACCCTCCCGCATGCTGCCTGACTGTAGGAGTAGCTGCTAACATCCTTATGTTAGTGGCTGGGAGAGGTTGCTGGAAAAGCATGTGTGAGCACTGGGCCTGAACTCCCGTGTATCTGAGTTGAATACAGCGATTTCCACCGGCGTTCTTCAACCAGAGTGTAGCTAGGTTCCAAATCCCATGTACGAGCGGGTAGCAGACATCTGCCTCCCATGCATACAAACTTCTGAGAGTTGAGCTTATGGCCTGTACCTCCACAGCCAGCCTGCTGTTACCCTTGGCTTCTAAAAGGCCTAGGCTCGCTGTTTGACGGAAGTGCTTGGAGAGGTAATTGGAATCACCCGGCACACAAGACTAGTGCCTCCAAGCTCAGTTCAGCGATTTCCTAGTTATTCCTGTGGTAGACTGGTGCTACATACTAAGTTCCATACGTGAGAGGGTAGCTGAACGCCTTGTCCAAAACCATCTTACTTCTGAGAGTTGACCTCAGCCTCAGTCCCTCACAGTTCCACACTGCCTGCAGAGTGAGTTTCGCAGGTCTTCAGCAGAGACGTTTGCCAGAGGCTTCTGAGACGCAGGGTAACAATGCAGACCTGGAGGGTATCCCCAGGTGCAGTCGACTGGTAATCTTGGAACCTCCTGACTCAGAATACTGCTACCTTCTCACTGCCATAGGAATGCAGTTAGTTGACAGCTGGCTTCAAGACATGCTTCCCTGTGAGAGCTGAGGACAGGGCAGAACCCTCCCGCATGCTGCCTGACTGTAGGAGTAGCTGCTAACATCCTTATGTTAGTGGCTGGGAGAGGTTGCGGGAAAAGCATGTGTGAGCACTGGGCCTGAACTCCCGTGTATCTGAGTTGAATACAGCGATTTCCACCGGCGTTCCTCAACCAGAGTGTAGATAGGTTCCAAATCCCATGTACGAGCGGGTAGCAGACATCTGCCTCCCATGCATACAAACTTCTGAGAGTTGAGCTTATGGCCTGTACCTCCACAGCCAGCCTGCTGGTACCCTTGGCTTCTAAAAGGCCTAGGCTCGCTGTTTGACGGAAGTGCTGGGAGAGGTAATTGGAATCACCCGGCACACAAGACTAGTGCCTCCAAGCTCAGTTCAGCGATTTCCTAGTAATTCCTGTGGTAGACTGGTGCTACATACTAAGTTCCATACGTGAGAGGGTAGCTGAACGCCTTGTCCAAAACCATCTTACTTCTGAGAGTTGAGCTCAGCCTCAGTCCCTCACAGTTCCACACTGCCTGCAGAGTGAGTTTCGCAGGTCTTCAGCAGAGACGTTTGCCAGAGGCTTCTGAGACGCAGGGTAACAATGCAGACCTGGAGGGTATCCCCAGGTGCAGTCGACTGGTAATATTGGAACCTCCTGACTCAGAATACTGCTACCCTCTCACTGCCATAGGAATGCAGCTAGTTGACAGCTGGCTTCAAGACATGCTTCCCTGTGAGAGCTGAGGACAGGGCCGAACCCTCCCGCATGCTGCCTGACTGTAGGAGTAGCTGCTAACATCCTTATGTTTGTGGCTGGGAGAGGTTGCGGGAAAAGCATGTGTGAGCACTGGGCCTGAACTCCCGTGTATCTGAGTTGAATACAGCGATTTCCAACGGCTTTCCTCAACCAGAGTGTAGCTAGGTTCCAAATCCCATGTACGAGCGGGTAGCAGACATCTGCCTCCCATGCATACACACTTCTGAGAGTTGAGCTTATGGCCTGTACCTCCACATCCAGCCTGCTGGTACCCTTGGATTCTAAAAGGCCTAGGCTCGCTGTTTGACGGAAGTGCTGGGAGAGGTAATTGGAATCTCCCGGCACACAAGACGAGTGCCTCCAAGCTCATATCACTATTTCACAGTAATTCTTGTGGTAGACAGGTGCTACATACTAAGTTCCATATGTGAGATGGTAGCTGAACGCCTTGTCCAAAAGCATCTTACTTCTGAGAGTGTAGCCCACCCTCAGTCCCTCACAGTTCCACACTGCCTGCAGAGTGAGTTTCACACGTCTTCACCAGAGACGATTGCCAGAGGCTTCTGAGTACAAGTTAACAATGCAGACCTGGAGGGTATCTCCAGGTGCAGTAGAGTGGTAATCTTGGAACCTCCTGACTCAGAGTACTGCTACCTTCTCACTGCCATAGGAATGCAGCTAGTTGACAGCTGGCTTCAAGACATGCTTCCCTGTGAGAGCTGAGGACAGGGCAGAACCCTCCCGCATGCTGCCTGACTGTAGGAGTAGCTGCTAACATCCTAATGTTAGTGGCTGGGAGAGGTTGCGGGAAAAGCATGTGTGAGCACTGGGCCTGAACTCCCGTGTATCTGAGTTGAATACAGCGATTTCCAATGGCCTTCTTCAATCACAGTGTAGCTAGGTTCCAACTCCCATGTCCGAGTGGGTAGCAGACATCTGCCTCCCATGCATATACACTTCTGAGAGTTGAGCTTATGGCCTGTACCTCCACAGCCAGCCTGCTGGTACCCTTGGCTTCTAAAAGACCTAGGCTCGCTGTTTGACGGAAGTGCTGGGAGAGGTAATTGGAATCACCCGGCACACAAGACTAGTGCCTCCAAGCTCAGTTCAGCGATTTCCTAGTAATTCCTGTGGTAGACTGGTGCTACATACTAAGTTCCATACGTGAGAGGGTAGCTGAACGCCTTGTCCAAAACCATCTTACTTCTGAGAGTTGAGCTCAGCCTCAGTCCCTCACAGTTCCACACTGCCTGCAGAGTGAGTTTCGCAGGTCTTGAGCAGAGACGTTTGCCAGAGGCTTCTGAGACGCAGGGTAACAATGCAGACCTGGAGGGTATCCCCAGGTGCAGTCGACTGGTAATCTTGGAACCTCCTGACTCAGAGTACTGCTACCTTCTCACTGCCATAGGAATGCAGCTAGTTGACAGCTGGCTTCAAGACATACTTCCCTGTGAGAGCTGAGGACAGGGCAGAACCCTCTCGCATGCTGCCTGACTGTAGGAGTAGCTGCTAACATCCTTATGTTAGTGGCTGGGAGAGGTTGCGGGAAAAGCATGTGTGAGCGCTGGGCCTGAACTCCCGTGTATCTGAGTTGAATACAGCGATTTCCAACGGCTTTCCTCAACCAGAGTGTAGCTAGGTTCCAAATCCCATGTACGAGCGGGTAGCAGACATCTGCCTCCCATGCATACACACTTCTGAGAGTTGAGCTTATGGCCTGTACCTCCACAGCCAGCCTGCTGGTACCCTTGGCTTCTAAAAGGCCTAGGCTCGCTGTTTGACGGAAGTGCTGGGAGAGGTAATTGGAATCTCCCGGCACACAAGACGAGTGCCTCCAAGCTCAATTCACGATTTCCCAGTAATTCTTGTGGTAGACAGGTGCTACATACTAAGTTCCATATGTGAGATGGTAGCTGAACGCCTTGTCCAAAAGCATCTTACTTCTGAGAGTTGAGCCCACCCTCAGTCCCTCACAGTTCCACACTGCCTGCAGAGTGAGTTTCACACGTCTTCACCAGAGACGATTGCCAGAGGCTTCTGAGTACAAGTTAACAATGCAGACCTGGAGGGTATCTCCAGGTGCAGTAGAGTGGTAATCTTGGAACCTCCTGAATCAGAGTACCGCTACCTTCTCACTGCCATAGGAATGCAGCTAGTTGACAGCTGGCTTCAAGACATGCTTCCCTGTGAGAGCTGAGGACAGGGCAGAACCCTCCCGCATGCTGCCTGACTGTAGGAGTAGCTGCTAACATCCTAATGTTAGTGGCTGGGAGAGGTTGCGGGAAAAGCATGTGTGAGCACTGGGCCTGAACTCCCGTGTATCTGAGTTGAATACAGCGATTTCCAATGGCCTTCTTCAATCACAGTGTAGCTAGGTTCCAACTCCCATGACCGAGTGGGTAGCAGACATCTGCCTCCCATGCATATACACTTCTGAGAGTTGAGCTTATGGCCTGTAACTCCACAGCCAGCCTGCTGGTACCCTTGGCTTCTAAAAGACCTAGGCTCGCTGTTTGACGGAAGTGCTGGGAGAGGTAATTGGAATCACCCGGCACACAAGACTAGTGACTCCAAGCTCAGTTCAGCGATTTCCTAGTAATTCCTGTGGTAGACTGGTGCTACACTAAGTTCCATACGTGAGAGGGTAGCTGAACGCCTTGTCCAAAACCATCTTACTTCTGAGAGTTGAGCTCAGCCTCAGTCCCTCACAGTTCCACACTGCCTGCAGAGTGAGTTTCGCAGGTCTTGAGCAGAGACGTTTGCCAGAGGCTTCTGAGACGCAGGGTAACAATGCAGACCTGGAGGGTATCCCCAGGTGCAGTCGACTGGTAATCTTGGAACCTCCTGACTCAGAGTACTGCTACCTTCTCACTGCCATAGGAATGCAGCTAGTTGACAGCTGGCTTCAAGACATGCTTCCCTGTGAGAGCTGAGGACAGGGCAGAACCCTCCGGCATGCTGCCTGACTGTAGGAGTAGCTGCTAACATCCTTATGTTAGTGGCTGGGAGAGGTTGCGGGAAAAGCATGTGTGAGCGCTGGGCCTGAACTCCCGTGTATCTGAGTTGAATACAGCGATTTCCAACGGCTTTCCTCAACCAGAGTGTAGCTAGGTTACAAATCCCATGTACGAGCGGGTAGCAGACATCTGCCTCCCATGCATACACACTTCTGAGAGTTGAGCTTATGGACTGTACCTCCACAGCCAGCCTGCTGGTACCCTTGGCTTCTAAAAGGCCTAGGCTCGCTGTTTGACGGAAGTGCTGCGAGAGGTAATTGGAATCTCCCGGAACACAAGACGAGTGCCTCCAAGCTCAATTCACGATTTCCCAGTAATTCTTGTGGTAGACAGGTTCTACATACTAAGTTCCATATGTGAGATGGTAGCTGAACGCCTTGTCCAAAAGCATCTTACTTCCGAGAGTTGAGCCCACACTCAGTCCCTCACAGTTCCACACTGCCTGCAGAGTGAGTTTCACACGTCTTCACCAGAGACGATTGCCAGAGGCTTCTGAGTACAAGTTAACAATGCAGACCTGGAGGGTATCTCCAGGTTCAGTAGAGTGGTAATCTTGGAACCTCCTGACTCAGAGTACTGCTACCTTCTCACTGCCATAGGAATGCAGCTAGTTGACAGCTGGCTTCAAGACATGCTTCCCTGTGAGAGCTGAGGACAGGGCAGAACCCTCCCGCATCCTGCCTGACTGTAGGAATAGCTGCTAACATCCTAATGTTAGTGCCTGGGAGAGGTTGCGGGAAAAGCATGTGTGAGCACTGGGCCTGAACTCCCGTGTATCTGAGTTGAATACAGCGATTTCCAATGGCCTTCTTCAATCACAGTGTAGCTAGGTTCCAACTCCCATGTCCGAGTGGGTAGCAGACATCTGCCTCCCATGCATATACACTTCTGAGAGTTGAGCTTATGGCCTGTACCTCCACAGCCAGCCTGCTGGTACCCTTGGCTTCTAAAAGGCCTAGGCTCGCTGTTTGACGGAAGTGCTTGAGAGGTAATTGGAATCACCCGGCACACAAGTCTAGTGCCTCCAAGCTCAGTTCAGCGATTTCCTAGTAATTCCTGTGGTAGACTGGTGCTACATACTAAGTTCCATACGTGAGAGTGTAGCTGAACGCCTTGTCCAAAAAAATCTTACTTCTGAGAGTAGAGCTCAGCCTCAGTCCCTCACAGTTCCACACTGCCTGCAGAGTGAGTTTCGCAGGTCTTCAGCAGAGACGTTTGCCAGAGGCTTCTGAGACGCAGGGTAACAATGCAGACCTGGAGGGTATCCCCAGGTGCAGTCGACTGGTAATCTTGGAACCTCCTGACTCAGAATACTGCTACCTTCTCACTGACATAGGAATGCAGCTAGTTGACAGCTAGCTGGCTTCAAGACATGCCTCCCTGAGAGAGCTGAGGACAGGGCAGAACCATCCCGCATGCTGCCTGACTGTAGGAGTAGCTGCTAACATCCTAATGTTAGTGGCTGGGAGAGGTTCCGGGAAAGCATGTGTGAGCACTGGGCCTGAACTCCCGTGTATCTGAGTTGATACAGCGATTTCCAACGGCTTTCCTCAACCAGAGTGTAGCTAGGTTCCAAATCCCATGTACGAGCGGGTAGCAGACATCTGCCTCCCATGCATACACACTTCTGAGAGTTGAGCTTATGGCCTGTACCTCCACATCCAGCCTGCTGGTACCCTTGGCATCTAAAAGGCCTAGGCTCGCTGTTTGACGGAAGTGCTGTGAGAGGTAATTGGAATCTCCCGGCACACAAGACGAGTGCCTCCAAGCTCAATTCACGATTTCCCAGTAATTCTTGTGGTAGACAGGTGCTACATACTAAGTTCCATATGTGAGATGGTAGCTGAACGCCTTGTCCAAAAGCATCTTACTTCCGAGAGTTGAGCCCACCCTCAGTCCCTCGCAGTTCCACACTGCCTGCAGAGTGAGTTTCACACGTCTTCACCAGAGACGATTGCCAGAGGCTTCTGAGTACAAGTTAACAATGCAGACCTGGAGGGTATCTCCAGGTGCAGTAGAGTGGTAATCTTGGAACCTCCTGACTCAGAGTACTGCTACCTTCTCACTGCCATAGGAATGCAGCTAGTTGACAGCTGGCTTCAAGACATGCTTCCCTGTGAGAGCTGAGGACAGGGCAGAACCCTCCCGCATGCTGCCTGACTGTAGGAGTAGCTGCTAACATCCTTATGTTAGTGGCTGGGAGAGGTTGCGGGAAAAGCATGTGTGAGCACTGGGCCTGAACTCCCGTGTATCTGAGTTGAATACAGCGATTTCCAATGGCCTTCTTCAATCACAGTGTAGCTAGTTTCCAACTCCCATGTCCGAGTGGGTAGCAGACATCTGCCTCCCATGCATACACACTTCTGAGAGTTGAGCTTATGGCCTGTACCTCCACATCCAGCCTGCTGGTACCCTTGGCTTCTAAAGGCCTAGGTTCGCTGTTTGACGGAATTGCTGGGAGAGGTAATTGGAATCACCCGGCACACAAGACTAGTGCCTCCAAGCTCAGTTCAGCGATTTCCTAGTAATTCCTGTGGTAGACTGGTGCTACATACTAAGTTCCATACGTGAGAGGGTAGCTGAACGCCTTGTCCAAAACCATCTTACTTCTGAGAGTTGAGCTCAGCCTCAGTCCCTCACAGTTCCACACTGCCTGCAGAGTGAGTTTCGCAGGTCTTCAGCAGAGACGTTTGCCAGAGGCTTCTGAGACGCAGGGTAAGAATGCAGACCTGGAGGGTATCCCCAGGTGCAGTCGACTGGTAATCTTGGAACCTCCTGACTCAGAATACTGCTACCTTCTCACTGCCATAGGAATGCAGCTAGTTGACAGCTGGCTTCAAGACCTGCTTCCCTGTGAGAGCTGAGGACAGGGCAGAACCCTCCCTCATCCTGCCTGAATGTAGGATTAGCTGCTAACATCCTAATGTTAGTGGCTGGGAGAGGTTGCGGGAAAAGCATGTGTGAGCACTGGGCCTGAACTCCCGTGTATCTGAGTTGAATACAGCGATTTCCAACGGCTTTCTTCAACCAGAGTGTAGCTAGGTTCCAAATCCCATGTACGAGCGGGTAGCAGACATCTGCCTCTCATGCATACACACTTCTAAGAGTTGAGCTTATGGCCTGTACCTCCACATCCAGCCTGCTGGTAACCTTGGCTTCTAAAAGGCCTAGGCTCGCTGTTTGACGGAAGTGCTGGGAGAGGTAATTGGAATCTCCCGGCACACAAGACGAGTGCCTCCAAGCTCAATTCACGATTTCCCAGTAATTCTTGTGGTAGACAGGTGCTACATACTAAGTTCCATATGTGAGAAGGTAGCTGAACGCCTTGTCCCAAAGCATCTTACTTCTGAGAGTTGAGCACACCCTCAGTCCCTCACACTTCCACACTGCCTGCAGAGTGAGTTTCACACGTCTTCACCAGAGACGATTGCAAGAGGCTTCTGAGTACAAGTTACACTGCAGACCTGGAGGGTATCTCCAGGTGTAGTAGAGTGTTAATCTTGGAACCTCCTGACTCAGAGTACTGCTACCTTCTCACTGCCATAGGAATGCAGCTAGTTGACAGCTGGCTTCAAGACATGCTTCCCTGTGAGAGCTGAGGACAGGGCAGAACCCTCCCGCATGCTGCCTGACTGTAGGAGTAGCTGCTAACATCCTTATGTTAGTGGCTGGGAGAGGTTGCGGGAAAAGCATGTGTGAGCACTGGGCCTGAACTCCCGTGCATCTGAGTTGAATACAGCGATTTCCAATGGCCTTCTTCAATCACAGTGTAGCTAGGTTCCAACTCCCATGTCCGAGTGGGTAGCAGACATCTGCCTCCCATGCATACACACTTCTGAGAGTTGAGCTTATGGCCTGTACCTCCACAGCCAGCCTGCTGGTACCCTTGGCTTCTAAAGGCCTAGGCTCGCTGTTTGACGGAAATGCTGGGAGAGGTAATTGGAATCACCCGGCACACAAGACTAGTGCCTCCAAGCTCAGTTCAGCGATTTCCTAGTAATTCCTGTGGTAGACTGGTGCTACATACAAAGTTCCATACGTGAGAGGGTAGCTGAACGCCTTGTCCAAAACCATCTTACATCTGAGAGTTGAGCTCAGCCTCAACCCTCACAGTTCCACACTCCCTGCAGAGTGAGTTTCGCAGGTCTTCAGCAGAGACGTTTGCCAGAGGCTTCTGAGACGCAGGGTAACAATGCAGACCTGGAGGGTATCCCCAGGTGCAGTCGACTGGTAATCTTGGAACCTCCTGACTCAGAATACTGCTACCTTCTCACTGCCATAGGAATGCAGCTAGTTGACAGCTGGCTTCAAGACATGCTTCCCTGTGAGAGCTGAGGACAGGGCAGAACCCTCCCGCATGCTTCCTGACTGTAGGAGTAGCTGCTAACATCCTTATGTTAGTGGCTGGGAGAGGTTGCGGGAAAAGCATGTGTGAGCACTGGGCCTGAACTCCCGTGTATCTGAGTTGAATACAGCGATTTCCAACGGCGTTCCTCAACCAGAGTGTAGCTAGGTTCCAAATCCCATGTACGAGCGGGTAGCAGATATCTGCCTCCCATGCATACACACTTCTGAGAGTTGAGCTTATGGCCTGTACCTCCACATCCAGCCTGCTGGTACCCTTGGCTTCTAAAAGTCCTAGGCTCGCTGTTTGACGGAAGTGCTGGGAGAGGTAATTGGAATCACCCGGCACACAAGACTAGTGCCTCCAAGCTCAGTTCAGCGATTTCCTAGTAATTCCTGTGGTAGACTGGTGCTACATACTAAGTTCCATACGTGAGAGGGTAGCTGAACCCTTGTCCAAAAAAATCTTACTTCTGAGAGTTGAGCTCAGCCTCAGTCCCTCACAGTTCCACACTGCCTGCAGAGTGAGTTTCGCAGGTCTTCAGCAGAGACGTTTGCCAGAGGCTTCTGAGACGCAGGGTAACAATGCAGACCTGGAGGGTATCCCCAGGTGCAGTCGACTGGTAATCTTGGAACCTCCTGACTCAGAGTACTGCTACCTTCTCACTGCCATAGGAATGCAGCTAGTTGACAGCTAGCTGGGTTCAAGACATGCTTCCCTGAGAGAGCTGAGGACAGGGCAGAACCCTCCCGCATGCTGCCTGACTGTAGGAGTAGCTGCTAACATCCTAATGTTAGTGGCTGGGAGAGGTTGCGGGAAAAGCATGTGTGAGCACTGGGCCTGAACTCCCGTGTATCTGAGTTGAATACAGCGATTTCCAACGGCTTTCCTCAACCAGAGTGTAGCTAAGTTCCAAATCCCATGTACGAGCGGGTAGCAGACATCTGCCTCCCATGCATACACACTTCTGAGAGTTGAGCTTATGGCCTGTACCTCCACATCCAGCCTGCTGGTACCCTTGGCTTCTAAAAGGCCTAGGCTCGCTGTTTGACGGAAGTGCTGGGAGAGGTAATTGGAATCTCCCGGCACACAAGACGAGTGCCTCCAAGCTCAATTCACGATTTCCCAGTAATTCTTGTGGTAGACAGGTGCTACATACTAAGTTCCATATGTGAGAAGGTAGCTGAACGCCTTGTCCAAAAGCATCTTACTTCTGAGTTTTGAGCACACCCTCAGTCCCTCACACTTCCACACTGCCTGCAGAGTGAGTTTCACACGTCTTCACCAGAGACGATTGCCAGAGGCTTCTGAGTACAAGTTAACAATGCAGACCTGGAGGGTATCTCCAGGTGCAGTAGAGTGGTAATCTTGGAACCTCCTGACTCAGAGTACTGCTACCTTCTCACTGCCATAGGAATGCAGCTAGTTGACAGCTAACTGGCTTCAAGACATGCTTCCCTGAGAGAGCTGAGGACAGGGCAGAACCCTCCCGCATCCTGCCTGACTGTAGGAGTAGCTGGTAACATCCTAATGTTAGTGGCTGGGAGAGGTTGCGGGAAAAGCATGTGTGAGCACTGGGCCTGAACTCCCGTGTATCTGAGTTGAATACAGCGATTTCCAACGGCGTTCCTCAACCAGAGTGTAGCTAGGTTCCAAACCCCATGTACGAGCGGGTAGCAGATATCTGCCTCCCATGCATACACACTTCTGAGAGTTGAGCTTATGGCCTGTACCTCCACATCCAGCCTGCTGGTACCCTTGGCTTCTAAAAGGCCTAGGCTCGCTGTTTGACGGAAGTGCTGGGAGAGGTAATTGGAATCTCCCGGCACACAAGACTAGTGCCTCCAAGCTCAGTTCAGCGATTTCCTAGTAATTTCTGTGGTAGACTGGTGCTACATACTAAGTTCCATACGTGAGAGGGTAGCTGAACGCCTTGTCCAAAACCATCTTACTTCTGAGAGTTGAGCTCAGCCTCAGTCCCTCACAGTTCCACACTGCCTGAAGAGTGAGTTTCGCAGGTCTTCAGCAGAGACGTTTGCCAGAGGCTTCTGAGACGCAGGGTAAGAATGCAGACCTGGAGGGTATCCCCAGGTGCAGTCGACTGGTAATCTTGGAACCTCCTGACTCAGAATACTGCTACCTTCTCACTGCCATAGGAATGCAGCTAGTTGACAGCTGGCTTCAAGACCTGCTTCCCTGTGAGAGCTGAGGACAGGGCAGAACCCTCCCGCATGCTGCCTGACTGTAGGAGTAGCTGCTAACATCCTTATGTTAGTGGCTGGGAGAGGTTGCGGGAAAAGCATGTGTGAGCACTGGGCCTGAACTCCCGTGTATCTGAGTTGAATACAGCGATTTCCAATGGCCTTCTTCAATCACAGTGTAGCTAGGTTCCAACTCCCATGTCCGAGTGGGTAGCAGACATCGGCCTCCCATGCATACACACTACTGAGAATTGAGCTTATGGCCTGTACCTCCACAGCCAGCCTGCTGGTACCCTTGGTTTCTAAAGGCCTAGGCTCGCTGTTTGACGGAAGTGCTAGGAGAGGTAATTGGAATCACCCGGCACACAAGACTAGTGCCTCCAAGCTCAGTTCAGCGATTTCCTAGTAATTCCTGTGGTAGACTGGTGCTACATACTAAGTTCCATACTGAGAGGGTAGCTGAACGCCTTGTCCAAAACCATCTTACTTCTGAGAGTTGAGCTCAGCCTCAGTCCCTCACAGTTCCACACTGCCTGCAGAGTGAGTTTCGCAGGTCTTCAGCAGAGACGTTTGCCAGAGGCTTCTGAGACGCAGGGTAACAATGCAGACCTGGAGGGTATCCCCAGGTGCAGTCGACTGGTAATCTTGGAACCTCCTGACTCAGAATACTGCTACCTTCTCACTGCCATAGGAATGCAGCTAGTTGACAGCCAGCTGGCTTCAAGACATGCTTCCCTGTGAGAGCTGAGGACAGGGCAGAACCCTCCCTCATCCTGCCTGAATGTAGGATTAGCTGCTAACATCCTAATGTTAGTGGCTGGGAGAGGTTGCGGGAAAAGCATGTTTGAGCACTGGGCCTGAACTCCCGTGTATCTGAGTTGAATACAGCGATTTCCAACGGCTTTCCTCAACCAGACTGTATCTAGGTTCCAAATCCCATGTACGAGCGGGTAGCAGACATCTGCCTCCCATGCATACACACTTCTGAGAGTTGAGCTTATGGCCTGTACCTCCACATCCAGCCTGCTGGTACCCTTGGTTTCTAAAAGTCCTAGGCTCGCTGTTTGACGGAAGTGCTGGGAGAGGTAATTGGAATCTCCCGGCACACAAGACGAGTGCCTCCAAGCTCAATTCACGATTTCCCAGTAATTCTTGTGGTAGACAGGTGCTACATACTAAGTTCCATATGTGAGAAGGTAGCTGAACGCCTTGTCCAAAAGCATCTTACTTCTGAGAGTTGAGCACACCCTCAGTCCCTCACACTTCCACACTGCCTGCAGAGTGAGTTTCACACGTCTTCACCAGAGACGATTGCCAGAGGCTTCTGAGTACAAGTTACACTGCAGACCTGGAGGGTATCTCCAGGTGCAGTAGAGTGGTAATCTTGGAACCTCCTGAATCAGTGTACTGCTACCTTCTCACTGCCATAGGAATGCAGCTAGTTGACAGCTGGCTTCAAGACATGCTTCCCTGTGAGAGCTGAGGACAGGGCAGAACCCTCCCGCATGCTGCCTGACTGTAGGAGTAGCTGCTAACATCCTTATGTTAGTGGCTGGGAGAGGTTGCGGGAAAAGCATGTGTGAGCACTGGGCCTGAACTCCCGTGTATCTGAGTTGAATACAGCGATTTCCAATGGCCTTCTTCAATCACAGTGTAGCTAGGTTCCAACTCCCATGTCCGAGTGGGTAGCAGACATCTGCCTCCCATGCATACACACTTCTGAGAGTTGAGCTTATGGCCTGAACCTCCACATCCAGCCTGCTGGTACCCTTGGCTTCTAAAGGCCTAGGCTCGCTGTTTGACGGAAATGCTGGGAGAGGTAATTGGAATCACCCGGCACACAAGACTAGTGCCTCCAAGCTCAGTTCAGCGATTTCCTAGTAATTCCTGTGGTAGACTGGTGCTACATACTAAGTTCCATACGTGAGAGGGTAGCTGAACGCCTTGTCCAAAACCATCTTACTTCTGAGAGTTGAGCTCAGCCTCAGTCCCTCACAGTTCCACACTGCCTGCAGAGTGAGTTTCGCAGGTCTTCAGCAGAGACGTTTGCCAGAGGCTTCTGAGACGCAGGGTAACAATGCAGACCTGGAGGGTATCCCCAGGTGCAGTCGACTGGTAATCTTGGAACCTCCTGACTCAGAATACTGCTACATTCTCACTGCCATAGGAATGCAGCTAGTTTACAGCTAGCTGGTTTCAAGACATGCCTCCCTGAGAGAGCTGAGGACAGGGCAGAACCCTCCCGCATGCTGCCTGACTGTAGGAGTAGCTGCTAACATCCTAATGTTAGTGGCTGGGAGAGGTTGCGGGAAAAGCATGTGTGAGCACTGGGCCTGAACTCCCGTGTATCTGAGTTGAATACAGCGATTTCCAACGGCTTTCTTCAACCAGAGTGTAGCTAGGTTCCAAATCCCATGTACGAGCGGGTAGCAGACATCTGCCTCCCATGCATACACAATTCTGAGAGTTGAGCTTATGGCCTGTACCTCCACATCCAGCCTGCTGGTAACCTTGGCTTCTAAAAGGCCTAGGCTCGCTGTTTGACGGAAGTGCTGGGAGAGGTAATTGGAATCACCCGGCACACAAGACGAGTGCCTCCAAGCTCAATTCACGATTTCCCAGTAATTCTTGTGGTAGACAGGTGCTACATACTAAGTTCCATATGTGAGAAGGTAGCTGAACGCCTTGTCCCAAAGCATCTTACTTCTGAGAGTTGAGCACACCCTCAGTCCCTCACACTTCCACACTGCCTGCAGAGTGAGTTTCACACGTCTTCACCAGAGACGATTGCAAGAGGCTTCTGAGTACAAGTTACACTGCAGACCTGGAGGGTATCTCCAGGTGTAGTAGAGTGTTAATCTTGGAACCTCCTGACTCAGAGTACTGCTACCTTCTCACTGCCATAGGAATGCAGCTAGTTGACAGCTGGCTTCAAGACATGCTTCCCTGTGAGAGCTGAGGACAGGGCAGAACCCTCCCGCATGCTGCCTGACTGTAGGAGTAGCTGCTAACATCCTTATGTTAGTGGCTGGGAGAGGTTGCGGGAAAAGCATGTGTGAGCACTGGGCCTGAACTCCCGTGCATCTGAGTTGAATACAGCGATTTCCAATGGCCTTCTTCAATCACAGTGTAGCTAGGTTCCAACTCCCATGTCCGAGTGGGTAGCAGACATCTGCCTCCCATGCATACACACTTCTGAGAGTTGAGCTTATGGCCTGTACCTCCACAGCCAGCCTGCTGGTACCCTTGGCTTCTAAAGGCCTAGGCTCGCTGTTTGACGGAAATGCTGGGAGAGGTAATTGGAATCACCCGGCACACAAGACTAGTGCCTCCAAGATCAGTTCAGCGATTTCCTAGTAATTCCTGTGGTAGACTGGTGCTACATACAAAGTTCCATACGTGAGAGGGTAGCTGAACGCCTTGTCCAAAACCATCTTACATCTGAGAGTTGAGCTCAGCCTCAACCCTCACAGTTCCACACTGCCTGCAGAGTGAGTTTCGCAGGTCTTCAGCAGAGACGTTTGCCAGAGGCTTCTGAGACGCAGGGTAACAATGCAGACCTGGAGGGTATCCCCAGGTGCAGTCGACTGGTAATCTTGGAACCTCCTGACTCAGAATACTGCTACCTTCTCACTGCCATAGGAATGCAGCTAGTTGACAGCTGGCTTCAAGACATGCTTCCCTGTGAGAGCTGAGGACAGGGCAGAACCCTCCCGCATGCTTCCTGACTGTAGGAGTAGCTGCTAACATCCTTATGTTAGTGGCTGGGAGAGGTTGCGGGAAAAGCATGTGTGAGCACTGGGCCTGAACTCCCGTGTATCTGAGTTGAATACAGCGATTTCCAACGGCGTTCCTCAACCAGAGTGTAGCTAGGTTCCAAATCCCATGTACGAGCGGGTAGCAGATATCTGCCTCCCATGCATACACACTTCTGAGAGTTGAGCTTATGGCCTGTACCTCCACATCCAGCCTGCTGGTACCCTTGGCTTCTAAAAGTCCTAGGCTCGCTGTTTGACGGAAGTGCTGGGAGAGGTAATTGGAATCACCCGGCACACAAGACTAGTGCCTCCAAGCTCAGTTCAGCGATTTCCTAGTAATTCCTGTGGTAGACTGGTGCTACATACTAAGTTCCATACGTGAGAGGGTAGCTGAACCCTTGTCCAAAAAAATCTTACTTCTGAGAGTTGAGCTCAGCCTCAGTCCCTCACAGTTCCACACTGCCTGCAGAGTGAGTTTCGCAGGTCTTCAGCAGAGACGTTTGCCAGAGGCTTCTGAGACGCAGGGTAACAATGCAGACCTGGAGGGTATCCCCAGGTGCAGTCGACTGGTAATCTTGGAACCTCCTGACTCAGAATACTGCTACCTTCTCACTGCCATAGGAATGCAGCTAGTTGACAGCTAGCTGGGTTCAAGACATGCTTCCCTGAGAGAGCTGAGGACAGGGCAGAACCCTCCCGCATGCTGCCTGACTGTAGGAGTAGCTGCTAACATCCTAATGTTAGTGGCTGGGAGAGGTTGCGGGAAAAGCATGTGTGAGCACTGGGCCTGAACTCCCGTGTATCTGAGTTGAATACAGCGATTTCCAACGGCTTTCCTCAACCAGAGTGTAGCTAAGTTCCAAATCCCATGTACGAGCGGGTAGCAGACATCTGCCTCCCATGCATACACACTTCTGAGAGTTGAGCTTATGGCCTGTACCTCCACATCCAGCCTGCTGGTACCCTTGGCTTCTAAAAGGCCTAGGCTCGCTGTTTGACGGAAGTGCTGGGAGAGGTAATTGGAATCTCCCGGCACACAAGACGAGTGCCTCCAAGCTCAATTCACGATTTCCCAGTAATTCTTGTGGTAGACAGGTGCTACATACTAAGTTCCATATGTGAGAAGGTAGCTGAACGCCTTGTCCAAAAGCATCTTACTTCTGAGTTTTGAGCACACCCTCAGTCCCTCACACTTCCACACTGCCTGCAGAGTGAGTTTCACACGTCTTCACCAGAGACGATTGCCAGAGGCTTCTGAGTACAAGTTAACAATGCAGACCTGGAGGGTATCTCCAGGTGCAGTAGAGTGGTAATCTTGGAACCTCCTGACTCAGAGTACTGCTACCTTCTCACTGCCATAGGAATGCAGCTAGTTGACAGCTAACTGGCTTCAAGACATGCTTCCCTGAGAGAGCTGAGGACAGGGCAGAACCCTCCCGCATCCTGCCTGACTGTAGGAGTAGCTGGTAACATCCTAATGTTAGTGGCTGGGAGAGGTTGCGGGAAAAGCATGTGTGAGCACTGGGCCTGAACTCCCGTGTATCTGAGTTGAATACAGCGATTTCCAACGGCGTTCCTCAACCAGAGTGTAGCTAGGTTCCAAACCCCATGTACGAGCGGGTAGCAGATATCTGCCTCCCATGCATACACACTTCTGAGAGTTGAGCTTATGGCCTGTTTCTCCACATCCAGCCTGCTGGTACCCTTGGCTTCTAAAAGGCCTAGGCTCGCTGTTTGACGGAAGTGCTGGGAGAGGTAATTGGAATCTCCCGGCACACAAGACAAGTGCCTCCAAGCTCAATTCACGATTTCCCAGTAATTCTTGTGGTAGACAGGTGCTACATACTAGGTTCCATATGTGAGATGGTAGCTGAACGCCTTGTCCAAAAGCATCTTACTTCTGAGAGTTGAGCCCACCCTCAGTCCCTCACAGTTCCACACTGCCTGCAGAGTGAGTTTCACACGTCTTCACCAGAGACGATATCCAGAGGCTTCTGAGTACAAGTTAACAATGCAGAACTGGAGGGTATCTCCAGGTGCAGTAGAGTGGTAATCTTGGAACCTCCTGACTCAGAGTACTGCTACCTTCTCACTGCCATAGGAATGCAGCTAGTTGACAGCTGGCTTCAAGACATGCTTCCCTGTGAGAGCTGAGGACAGGGCAGAACCCTCCCGCATGCTGCCTGACTGTAGGAGTAGCTGCTAACATCCTTATGTTAGTGGCTGGGAGAGGTTGCGGGAAAAGCATGTGTGAGCACTGGGCCTGAACTCCAGTGTATCTGAGTTGAATACAGCGATTTCCAACGGCTTTCCTCAACCAGAGTGTAGCTAGGTTCCAAATCCCATGTACGAGCGGGTAGCAGACATCTGCCTCCCATGCATACACACTTCTGAGAGTTGAGCTTATGGCCTGTACCTCCACAGCCAGCCTGCTGGTACCCTTGGCTTCTAAAAGGCCTAGGCTCGCTGTTTGACGGAAGTGCTGGGAGAGGTAATTGGAATCTCCCGGCACACAAGACGAGTGCCTCCAAGCTCAATTCACGATTTCCCAGTAATTCTTGTGGTAGACAGGTGCTACATACTAAGTTCCATATGTGAGATGGTAGCTGAACGCCTTGTCCAAAAGCATCTTACTTCTGAGAGTTGAGCCCACCCTCAGGCCCTCAGAGTTCCACACTGCCTGCAGAGTGAGTTTCACACGTCTTCACCAGAGACGATTGCTAGACGCTTCTGAGTACAAGTTAACAATGCAGACCTGGAGGGTATCTCCAGGTGCAGTAGAGTGGTAATCTTGGAACCTCCTGACTCAGAGTACTGCTACCTTCTCACTGCCATAGGAATGCAGCTAGTTGACAGCTGGCTTCAAGACATGCTTCCCTGTGAGAGCTGAGGACAGGGCAGAACCCTCCCGCATCCTGCCTGACTGTAGGAGTAGCTGCTAACATCCTTATGTTAGTGGCTGGGAGAGGTTGCGGGAAAAGCATGTGTGAGCACTGGGCCTGAAATCCCGTGTATCTGAGTTGAATACAGCGATTTCCAATGGCCTTCTTCAATCACAGTGTAGCTAGGTTCCAACTCCCATGTCCGAGTGGGTAGCAGACATCTGCCTCCCATGCATACACACTTCTGAGATTTGAGCTTATGGCCTGTACCTCCACAGCCAGCCTGCTGGTACCCTTGGCTTCTAAAAGGCCTTGGCTCGCAGTTTGACGGAAGTGCTGGGAGAGGTAATTGGAATCACCCGGCACACAAGACTAGTGCCTCCAAGCTCAGTTCAGCGATTTCCTAGTAATTCCTGTGGTAGACTGGTGCTACATACTAAGTACCATACGTGAGAGGGTAGCTGAACGCCTTGTGCAAAACCATCTTACTTCTGAGAGTTGAGCTCAGCCTCAGTCCCTCACAGTTCCACACTGCCTGCAGAGTGAGTTTCGCAGGTCTTCAGCAGAGACGTTTGCCAGAGGCTTCTGAGACGCAGGGTAACAATGCAGACCTGGAGGGTATCCCCAGGTGCAGTCGACTGGTAATCTTGGAACCTCCTGACTCAGAATACTGCTACCTTCTCACTGCCCTAAGAATGCAGCTAGTTGACAGCTGGCTTCAAGACATGCTTCCCTGTGAGAGCTGAGGACAGGGCAGAACCCTCCCGCATCCTGCCTGACTGTAGGAATAGCTGCTAACATCCTAATGTTAGTGGCTGGGAGAGGTTGCGGGAAAAGCATGTGTGAGCACTGGGCCTGAACTCCCGTGTATCTGAGTTGAATACAGCGATTTCCAATGTCCTTCTTCAATCACAGTGTAGCTAGGTTCCAACTCCCATGTCCGAGTGGGTAGCAGACATCTGCCTCCCATGCATACACACTTCTGAGAGTTGAGCTTATGGCCTGTACCTCCACAGCCAGCCTGCTGGTACCCTTGGCTTCTAAAGGCCTAAGCTCGCTTTTTGATGGAAGTGCTGGGAGAGGTATTTGGAATCACCCGGCACACAAGACTAGTGCCTCGAAGCTCAGTTCAGCGATTTCCTAGTAATTCCTGTGGTAGACTGGTGCTACATACTAAGTTCCATACGTGAGAGGGTAGCTGAACGCCTTGTCCAAAAAAATCTTACTTCTGAGAATAGAGCTCAGCCTCAGTCCCTCACAGTTCCACACTGCCTGCAGAGTGAGTTTCACAGGTCTTCAGCAGAGACGTTTGCCAGAGGCTTCTGAGACACAGGGTAACAATGCAGACCTGGAGGGTATCCCCAGGTGCAGTCGACTGGTAATCTTGGAACCTCCTGACTCAGAATACTGCTACCTTCTCACTGCCATAGGAATGCAGCTAGTTGACAGCTAGCTGGCTTCAAGACATGCTTCCCTGTGAGAGCTGAGGACAGGGCAGAACCCTCCCGCATGCTGCCTGACTGTAGGAGTAGCTGCTAACATCCTAATGTTAGTGGCTGGGAGAGGTTGCGGGAAATGCACGTGTGAGCACTGGGCCTGAACTCCCGTGTATCTGAGTTGAATACAGCGATTTCCAATGGCCTTCTTCAATCACAGTGTAGCTAGGTTCCAACTCCCATGTCCGAGTGGGTAGCAGACATCTGCCTCCCATGCATACACACTTCTGAGAGTTGAGCTTATGGCCTGTACCTCCACATCCATTCTGCTGGTACCCTTGGCTTCTAAAAGGCCTAGGCTCGCTGTTTGACGGAAGTGCTGGGAGAGGTAATTGGAATCACCCGGCACACAAGACTAGTGCCTCCAAGCTCAGTTCAGTGATTTCCTAGTAATTCCTGTGGTAGACTGGTGCTACATACTAAGTTCCATACGTGAGAGGGTAGCTGAACGCCTTTTCCAAAAAAATCTTACTTCTGAGAGTAGAGCTCAGCCTCAGTCCCTCACAGTTCCACACTGCCTGCAGTGTGAGTTTCGCAGGTCTTCAGCAGAGACGTTTGCCAGAGGCTTCTGAGACGCAGGGTAACAATGCAGACCTTGAGGGTATCCCCAGGTGCAGTCGACTGGTAATCTTGGAACCTCCTTACTCAGAATACAGCTACCTTCTCACTGCCATAGGAATGCAGCTAGTTGACAGCTAGCTGGCTTCAAGACATGCTTCCCTGTGAGAGCTGAGGACAGGGCAGAACCCTCCCGCATGCTGCCTGACTGTAGGAGTAGCTGCTAACATCCTAATGTTAGTGGCTGGGAGAGTTTGCGGGAAAAGCATGTGTGAGCACTGGGCCTGAACTCCCGTGTATCTGAGTTGAATACAGCGATTTCGAACGGCTTTCCTCAACCAGAGTGTAGCTAGGTTCCAAATCCCATGTACGAGCGGGTAGCAGACATCTGCCTCCCATGCATACACACTACTGAGATTTGAGCTTATGGCCTGTACCTCCACAGCAAGCCTGCTGGTACCCTTGGCTTCTAAAAGGCCTAGGCTCGCTGTTTGACGGAAGTGCTGGGAGAGGTAATTGGAATCTCCCGGCACACAAGACGAGTGCCTCCAAGCTCAATTCACGATTTCCCAGTAATTCTTGTGGTAGACAGGTGCTACATACTAAGTACCATATGTGAGATGGTAGCTGAACGCCTTGTACAAAAGCATTTTACTTCTGAGAGTTGAGCCCACCCTCAGTCCCTCACAGTTCCACACTGCCTGCAGAGTGAGTTTCACACGTCTTCACCAGAGACGATTGCCAGAGGCTTCTGAGTACAAGTTAACAATGCAGACCTGGAGGGTATCTCCAGGTGCAGTAGAGTGGTAATCTTGGAACCTCCTGACTCAGAGTACTGCTACCTTCTCACTGCCATAGGAATGCAGCTAGTTGACAGCTGGCTTCAAGACATGCTTCGCTGAGGGAGCTGAGGACAGGGCAGAACCCTCCCTCATGCTGCCTGACTGTAGGTGTAGCTGCTAACATCCTTATGTTAGTGGCTGGGAGAGGTTGCGGGAAAAGCATGGGTGAGCACTGGGCCTGAACTCCCGTGTATCTGAGTTGAATATAGCGATTTCCAATGGCCTTCTTCAATCACAGTGTAGCTAGGTTCCAACACCCATGTCCGAGTGGGTAGCAGACATCTGCCTCCCATGCATACACACTTCTGAGAGTTGAGCTTATGGCCTGTACCTCCACAGCCAGCCTGCTGGTACCCTTGGCTTCTAAAAGGCCTAGGCTCGCTGTTTGACGGAAGTGCTGGGAGAGGTAATTGGAATCACCCGGCACACAAGACTAGTGCCTCCAAGCACAGTTCAGCGATTTCCTAGTAATTCCTGTGGTAGACTGGTGCTACATACTAAGTTCCATACGTGAGAGGGTAGCTGAACGCCTTGTCCAAAACCATCTTACTTCTGAGAGTTGAGCCCACCCTCAGGCCCTCACAGTTCCACACTGCCTGCAGAGTGAGTTTCGCAGGTCTTCAGCAGAGACGTTTGCCAGAGGCTTCTGACACGCAGGGTAACAATGCAGACCTGGAGGGTATCCCCAGGTGCAGTCGACTGGTAATCTTGGAACCTCCTGACTCAGAATACTGCTACTTTCTCACTGCCATAGGAATGCAGCTAGTTGACAGCTGGCTTCAAGACATGCTTCCCTGTGAGAGATGAGGACAGGGCAGAACCCTCCCGCATGCTGCCTGATTGTAGGAGTAGCTGCTAACATCCTTATGTTAGTGGCTTGGAGAGGTTGCGGGAAAAGCATGTGTGGGCACTGGGCCTGAACTCCCGTGTATCTGAGTTGAATACAGCGAATTCCAACGGCTTTCCTCAACCAGAGTGTAGGTAGGTTCCAACTCCCATGTCCGAGTGGGTAGCAGACATCTGCCTCCCATGTATACACACTTCTGAGAGTTGAGCTTATGGCCTGTACCTCCACATCCAGCCTGCTGGTACCCTTGGCTTCTAAAAGGCCTAGGCTCGCTGTTTGACGGAAGTGCTGGGAGAGGTAATTGGAATCTCCCGGCACACAAGACGAGTGCCTCCAAGCTCAATTCACGATTTCCCAGTAATTCTTGTGGTAGACAGGTGCTACATACTAAGTTCCATATGTGAGAAGGTAGCTGGGGGATCCCTGGGTGGCGCAGCGGTTTGGCGCCTGCCTTTGGCCCAGGGCGCGATCCTGGAGACCCGGGATCGAATCCCACGTCGGGCTCCCGGTGCATGGAGCCTGCTTCTCCCTCTGCCTATGTCTCTGCCTCTCTCTCTCTCTCTCTGTGACTGTCATAAATAAATAAAAATTAAAATGTTTAAAAAAAAAAAAAAAAAGAGAAGGTAGCTGAACGCCTTGTCCAAAAGCATCTTACTTCTGAGAGTTGAGCACACCCTCAGTCCCTCACAGTTCCACACTGCCTGCAGAGTGAGTTTCACACGTCTTCACCAGAGACGATTGCCAGAGGCTTTTGAGTACAAGTTACAATGCAGACCTGGAGGGTATCTCCAGGTGCAGTAGAGTGGCAATCTTGGAACCTCCTGACTCAGAGTACTGCTACGTTCTCACTGCCATAGGAATGCAGCTAGTTGACAGCTGGCTTCAAGACATGCTTCCCTGTGAGAGCTGAGGACAGCGCAGAACCCTCCCGCATCCTGCCTGACTGTAGGAGTAGCTGCTAACATCCTAATGTTAGTGGCTGGGAGAGGTTGCGGGAAAAGCATGTGTGAGCACTGGGCCTGAACTCCCGTGTATCTGAGTTGAATACAGCGATTTCCAATGGCCTTCTTCAATCACAGTGTAGCTAGGTTCCAACTCCCATGTCCGAGTGGGTAGCAGACATCTGCCTCCCATGCATACACACTTCTGAGAGTTGAGCTTATGGCCTGTACCTCCACATCCAGCCTGCTGGTACCCTTGGCTTCTAAAAGGCCTAGGCTCGCTGTTTGACGGAAGTGCTGGGAGAGGTAATTGGAATCACCCGGCACACAAGACTAGTGCCTCCAAGCTCAGTTCAGCGATTTCCTAGTAATTCCTGTGGTAGACTGGTGCTACATACTAAGTTCCATACGTGAGAGGGTAGCTGAACGCCTTGTCCAAAACCATCTTACTTCTGAGAGTTGAGCTCACCCTCAGTCCCTCACAGTTCCACACTGCCTGCAGAGTGAGTTTCGCAGGTCTTCAGCAGAGACGTTTGCCAGAGGCTTCTGAGACGCAGGGTAACAATGCAGACCTGGAGGGTATCCCCAGGTGCAGTCGACTGGTAATCTTGGAACCTCCTGACTCAGAATACTGCTACCTTCTCACTGCCATAGGAATGCAGCTAGTTGACAGCTGGCTTCAAGACATGCTTCCCTGTGAGAGCTGAGGACAGGGCAGAACCCTCCCGCATGCTGCCTGACTGTAGGAGTAGCTGCTAACATCCTTATGTTAGTGGCTGGGAGAGGTTGCGGGAAAAGCATGTGTGAGCACTGGGCCTGAACTCCCGTGTATCTGAGTTGAATACAGCGATTTCCAACGGCTTTCCTCAACCAGAGTGTAGCTAGGTTGCAAATCCCATGTACGAGCGGGTAGCAGACATCTGCCTCCCATGCATACACACTTCTGAGAGTTGAGCTTATGGCCTGTACCTCCACAGCCAGCCTGCTGGTACCCTTGGCTTCTAAAAGGCCTAGGCTCGCTGTTTGACGGAAGTGCTGGGAGAGGTAATTGGAATCACCCGGTACACAAGACTAGTGCCTCCAAGCTCAGTTCAGCGATTTCCTAGTAATTCCTGTGGTAGACTGGTGCTACATACTAAGTTCCATACGTGAGAGGGTAGCTGAACGCCTTGTCCAAAACCATCTTACTTCTGAGAGTTGAGCTCAGCCTCAGTCCCTCACAGTTCCACACTGCCTGCAGAGTGAGTTTCGCAGGTCTTCAGCAGAGACGTTTGCCAGAGGCTTCTGAGACACAGGGTAACAATGCAGACCTGGAGGGTATCCCCAGGTGCAGTCGACTGGTAATCTTGGAACCTCCTGACTCAGAATACTGCTACCTTCTCACTGCCATAGGAATGCAGCTAGTTGACAGCTGGCTTCAAGACATGTTTCCCTGTGAGAGCTGAGGACAGGGCAGAACCCTCCCGCATGCTGCCTGACTGTAGGAGTAGCTGCTAACATCCTTATGTTAGTGGCTGGGAGAGGTTGCGGGAAAAGCATGTGTGAGCACTGGGCCTGAACTCCCGTGTATCTGAGTTGAATACAGCGATTTCCAATGGCTTTCCTCAACCAGAGTGTAGCTATGTTCCAAATCCCATGTACGAGCGGGTAGCAGACATCTGCCTCCCATGCATACACACTTCTGAGAGTTGAGCTTATGGCCTGTACCTCCACATCCAGCCTGCTGGTACCCTTGGCTTCTAAAAGGCCTAGGCTCGCTGTTTGACGGAAGTGCTGGGAGAGGTAATTGGAATCTCCCGGCACACAAGACGAGTGCCTCCAAGCTCAATTCACGATTTCCCAGTAACTCTTGTGGTAGACAGGTGCTACATACTAAGTTCCATATGTGAGAAGGTAGCTGAACGCCTTGTCTAAAAGCATCTTACTTCTGAGAGTTGAGCACACCCTCAGGCCCTCACACTTCAACACTGCCTGCAGAGTGAGTTTCACACGTCTTAACCAGAGACGATTGCCAGAGGCTTCTGAGTACAAGTTAACAACGCAGACCTGGAGGGTATCTCCAGGTGCAGTAGAGTGGTAATCATGGAACCTCCTGACTCAGAGTACTGCTACCTTCTCACTGCCATAGGAATGCAGCTAGTTGACAGCTGGCTTCAAGACATGCTTCCCTGTGAGAGCTGAGGACAGGGCAGAACCCTCAGCATCCTGCCTGACTGTAGGAGTAGCTGCTAACATCCTAATGTTAGTGGCTGGGAGAGGTTGCGGGAAAAGCATGTGTGAGCACTGGGCCTGAACTCCCGTATATCTGAGTTGAATACAGCGATTTCCAACGGCTTTCCTCAACCAGAGTGTAGCTAGGTTCCAAATCCCATGTACGAGCGGGTAGCAGACATCTGCCTCCCATGCATACACACTTCTGAGAGTTGAGCTTATGGCCTGTACCTCCACAGCCAGCCTGCTGGTACCCTTGGCTTCTAAAAGGCCTAGGCTCGCTGTTTGACGGAAGTGCTGGGAGAGGTAATTGGAATCACCCGGCACACAAGACTAGTGCCTCCAAGCTCAGTTCAGCGATTTCCTAGCAATTCCTGTGGTAGACTGGTGCTACATACTAAGTTCCATACGTGAGAGGGTAGCTGAACGCCTTGTCCAAAACCATCTTACTTCTGAGAGTTGAGCTCAGCCTCAGTCCCTCACAGTTCCACACTGCCCTCAGAGTGAGTTTCGCAGGTCTTCAGCAGAGACGTTTGCCAGAGGCTTCTGAGACGCAGGGTAACAATGCAGACCTGGAGGGTATCCCCAGGTGCAGTCGAATGGTAATCTTGGAACCTCCTGACTCAGAATACTGCTACCTTCTCACTGCCATAGGAATGCAGCTAGTTGACAGCTGGCTTCAAGACATGCTTCCCTGTGAGAGCTGAGGACAGGGCAGAACCCTCCCGCATGCTGCCTGACTGTAGGAGTAGCTGCTAACATCCTTATGTTAGTGGCTGGAGGAGGTTGAGGGAAAAGCATGTGTGAGCACTGGGCCTGAACTCCCGTGTATCTGAGTTGAATACAGCGATTTCCAACGGCTTTCCTCAACCAGAGTGTAGCTAGGTTCCAAATCCCATGTACGAGCGGGTAGCAGACATCTGCCTCCCATGCATACACACTTCTGAGAGTTGAGCTTATGGCCTGTACCTCCACATCCAGCCCGCTGGTACCCTTGGCTTCTAAAAGGCCTAGGCTCGCTGTTTGACGGAAGTGCTGGGAGAGGTAATTGGAATCTCCCGGCACACAAGACGAGTGCCTCCAAGCTCAATTCACTATTTCCCAGTAATTCTTGTGGTAGACAGGTGCTACATACTAAGTTCCATATGTGAGAAGGTAGCTGAACGCCTTGTCCAAAAGCATCTTACTTCTGAGAGTTGAGCACACCCTCAGGCCCTCACACTTCAACACTGCCTGCAGAGTGAGTTTCACACGTCTTCACCAGAGACGATTGCCAGAGGCTTCTGAGTACAAGTTAACAACGCAGACCTGGAGGGTATCTCCAGGTGCAGTAGAGTGGTAATCTTGGAACCTCCTGACTCAGAGTACTGCTACCTTCTCACTGCCATAGGAATGCAGCTAGTTGACAGCTGGCTTCAAGACATGCTTCCCTGTGAGAGCTGAGGACAGGGCAGAACCCTCGCGCATCCTGCCTGACTGTAGGAGTAGCTGCTAACATCCTAATGTTAGTGGCTGGGAGAGGTTGCGGGAAAAGCATGTGTGAGCACTGGGCCTGAACTCCCGTATATCTGATTTGAATACAGCGATTTGCAACGGCTTTCCTCAACCAGAGTGTAGCTAGGTTCCAAATCCCATGTACGAGCGGGTAGCAGACATCTGCCTCCCATGCATACACACTTCTGAGAGTTGAGCTTATGGCCTGTACCTCCACAGCCAGCCTGCTGGTACCCTTGGCTTCTAAAAGGCCTAGGCTCGCTGTTTGACGGAAGTGCTGGGAGAGATAATTGGAATCACCCGGCACACAAGACTAGTGCCTCCAAGCTCAGTTCAGCGATTTCCTAGTAATTCCTGTGGTAGACTTGTGCTACATACTAAGTTCCATACGTGAGAGGGTAGCTGAACGTCTTGTCCAAAACCATCTTACTTCTGAGAGTTGAGCTCAGCCTCAGTCCCTCACAGTTCCACACTGCCTGCAGAGTGAGTTTCGCAGGTCTTCAGCAGAGACGTTTGCCAGAGGCTTCTGAGACGCAGGGTAACAATGCAGACCTGGAGGGTATCCCCAGGTGCAGTCGACTGGTAATCTTGGAACCTCCTGACTCAGAATACTGCTACCTTCTCACTGCCATAGGAATGCAGCTAGTTGACAGCTGGCTTCAAGACATGCTTCCCTGTGAGAGCTGAGGACAGGGCAGAACCCTCCCGCATGCTGCCTGACTGTAGGAGTAGCTGCTAACATCCTTATGTTAGTGGCTGGGAGAGGTTGCGGGAAAAGCATGTGTGAGCACTGGGCCTGAACTCCCGTGTATCTGAGTTGAATACAGCGATTTCCAACGGCTCTCCTCAACCAGAGTGTAGCTAGGTTCCAAATCCCATGTACGAGCGGGTAGAAGACATCTGCCTCCCATGCATACACACTTCTGAGAGTTGAGCTTATGGCCTGTACCTCCACATCCAGCCTGCTGGTACCCTTGGCTTCTAAAAGGCCTAGGCTCGCTGTTTGACGGAAGTGCTGGGAGAGGTAATTGGAATTTCCCGGCACACAAGACGAGTGCCTCCAAGCTCAATTCACGATTTCCCAGTAATTCTTGTGGTAGACAGGTGCTACATACTAAGTTCCATATGTGAGATGGTAGCTGAACGCCTTGTCCAAAAGCATCTTACTTCTGAGTGTTGAGCCCACACTCAGTCCCTCACACTTTCACACTGCCTGCAGAGTGAGTTTCACACGTCTTCACCAGAGACGATTGCCAGAGGCTTCTGAGTACAAGTTAACAATGCAGACCTGGAGGGTATCTCCAGGTGCAGTAGACTGGTAATCTTGGAACCTCCTGACTCAGAGTACTGCTACCTTCTCACTGCCATAGGAATGCAGCTAGTTGACAGGTGGCTTCAAGACATGCTTCCCTGTGAGAGCTGCGGACAGGGCAGAACCCTCCCGCATGCTGCCTGAATGTAGGAGTAGCTGCTAACATCCTTATGTTAGTGGCTGGGAGAGGTTGCGGGAAAAGCATGTGTGAGCACTGGGCCTGAACTCCCGTGTATCTGAGTTGAATACAGCGATTTCCAACGGTTTCCTCAACCAGAGTGTAGCTAGGTTCCAAATCCCATGTACGAGCGGGTAGCAGACATCTGCCTCCCATGCACACACTTCTGAGAGTTGAGCTTATGGCCTGTACCTCCACAGCCAGCCTGCTGGTACCCTTGGCTTCTAAAAGGCCTAGGCTCGCTGTTTGACGGAAGTGCTGGGAGAGGTAATTGGAATCTCCCGGCACACAAGACGAGTGCCTCCAAGCTCAATTCACGATTTCCCAGTAATTCTTGTGGTAGACAGGTGCTACATACTAAGTTCCATATGTGAGAAGGTAGCTGAACGCCTTGTCCAAAAGCATCTTACTTCTGAGAGTTGAGCACACCCTCAGTCCCTCACACTTCCACACTGCCTGCAGAGTGAGTTTCACACGTCTTCACCAGAGACGATTGCCAGAGGCTTCTGAGTACAAGTTAACAATGCAGACCTGGAGGGTATCTCCAGGTGCAGTAGAGTGGTAATCTTGGAACCTCCTGACTCAGATTACTGCTACCTTCTCACTGCCATAAGAATGCAGCTAGTTGACAGCTGGGTTCAAGACATGCTTCCCTGTGAGAGCTGAGGACAGGGCAGAACCCTCCCGCATCCTGCCTGACTGTAGGAGTAGCTGCTAACATCCTAATGTTAGTGGCTGGGAGAGGTTGCGGGAAAAGCATGTGTGAGCACTGGGCCTGAACTCCCGTGTATCTGAGTTGTATACAGCGATTTCCAATGGCCTTCTTCAATCACAGTGTAGCTAGGTTCCAACTCCCATGTCCGAGTCGGTAGCAGACATCTGCCTCCCATGCATACACACTTCTGAGAGTTGAGCTTATGGCCTGTACCTCCACAGCCAGCCTGCTGGTACCCTTGGCTTCTAAAAGGCCTAGGCTCGCTGTTTGACGGAAGTGCTGGGAGAGGTAATTGGAATCACCGGGCACACAAGACTAGTGCCTCCAAGCTCAGTTCAGCCATTTCCTAGTAATTCCTGTGGTAGACTGGTGCTACATACTAAGTTCCATACGTGAGAGGGTAGCTGAACGCCTTGTCCAAAACCATCTTACTTCTGAGAGTTGAGCTCAGCCTCAGTCCGTCACAGTTCCACACTGCCTGCAGAGTGAGTTTCGCAGGTCTTCAGCAGAGACGTTTGCCAGAGGCTTCTGAGACGCAGGGTAACAATGCAGACCTGGAGGGTATCCCCAGGTGCAGTCGACTGGTAATCTTGGAACCTCCTGACTCAGAATACTGCTACCTTCTCACTGCCATAAGAATGCAGCTAGTTGACAGCTGGCTTCAAGACATGCTTCCCTGTGAGAGCTGAGGACAGGGCAGAACCCTCCCGCATGCTGCCTGACTGTAGGAGTAGCTGCTAACATCCAAATGTTAGTGGCTGGGAGAGGTTGCGGGAAAAGCATGTGTGAGCACTGGGCCTGAATTCCCGTGTATCTGAGTTGAATACAGCCATTTCCAACGACTTTCCTCAACCAGAGTGTAGCTAGGTTCCAAATCCCATGTCGAGCGGGTAGCAGACATCTGCCTCCCATGCATACACACTTCTGAGAGTTGAGCTTATGGCCTGTACCTCCACATCCAGCCTGCTGGTACCCTTGGCTTCTAAAAGGCCTAGGCTCGCTGTTTGACGGAAGTGCTGGGAGAGGTAATTGGAATCACCCGGCACACAAGACTAGTGCCTCCAAGCTCAGTTCAGCGATTTCCTAGTAATTCCTGTGGTAGACTGGTGCTACATACTAAGTTCCATACGTGAGAGGGTAGCTGAACGCCTTGTCCAAAACCATCTTACTTCTGAGAGTTGAGCTCAGCCTCAGTCCCTCACAGTTCCACACTGCCTGCAGAGTGAGTTTCGCAGGTCTTCAGCAGAGACGTTTGCCAGAGGCTTCTGAGACGCAGGGTAAAAATGCAGACCTGGAGGGGATCCCCAGGTGCAGTCGACTGGTAATCTTGGAACCTCCTGACTCAGAATACTGCTACCTTCTCACTGCCATAGGAATGCAGCTAGTTGACAGCTGGCTTCAAGACATGCTTCCCTGTGAGAGCTGAGGACAGGGCCGAAACCTCCCGCATGCTGCCTGACTGTAGGAGTAGCTGCTAACATCCTTATGTTAGTGGCTGGGAGAGGTTGCGGGAAAAGCATGTGTGAGCACTGGGCCTGAACTCCCGTGTACCTGAGTTGAATACAGCGATTTCCAACGGCTTTCCTCAACCAGAGTGTAGCTAGGTTCCAAATCCCTTGTACGAGTGGGTAGCAGACATCGGCCTCCCATGCATACACACTTCTGAGAGCTGAGCTTATGGCCTGTACCTCCACATCCAGCCTGCTGGTACCCTTGGCTTCTAAAAGGCCTAGGCTCGCTGTTTGACGGAAGTGCTGGGAGAGGTAATTGGAATCACCCGGCACACAAGACTAGTGCCTCCAAGCTCAGTTCAGGGATTTCCTAGTAATTCCGGTGGTAGAGTGGTGCTACATACTAAGTTCCATACGTGAGAGGGTAGCTGAACGCCTTGTCCAAAACCATCTTACTTCTGAGAGTTGAGCTCAGCCTCAGTCCCTCACAGTTCCACACTGTCTGCAGAGTGAGTTTCGCAGGTCTTCAGCAGAGACGTTTGCCAGAGGCTTCTGAGACGCAGAGTAACAATGCAGACCTGGAGGGTATCCCCAGGTGCAGTCGACTGGTAATCTTGGAACCTCCTGACTCAGAATACTGCTACCTTCTCACTGCCATAGGAATGCAGCTAGTTGACAGCTGGTTTCAAGACATGCTTCCCTGTGAGAGCTGAGGACAGGTCAGAACCCTCCCGCATGCTGCCTGACTGTAGGAGTAGCTGCTAACATCCTTATGTTAGTGGCTGGGATAGGTTGCGGGAAAAGCATGTGTGAGCACTGGGCCTGAACTCCCGTGTACCTGAGTTGAATACAGCAATTTCCAACGGGTTTCTTCAACCAGAGTGTAGCTAGGTTTCAAATCCAATGTAAGAGCGGGTAGCAGACATCTGCGTCCCATGCATACACACTTCTGAGAGTTGAGCTTAAGGCCTGTACCTCCACATCCAGCCTGCTGGTACCCTTGGCTTCTAAAAGTCCTAGGCTCGCTGTTTGACGGAAGTGCTGGGAGAGGTAATTGGAATCACCCGGCACACAAGACTAGTGCCTCCAAGCTCAGTTCAGCGATTTCCTAGTAATTCCTGTGGTAGACTGGTGCTACATACTAAGTTCCATACGTGAGAGGGTAGCTGAACGCCTTGTCCAAAACCATCTTACTTCTGAGAGTTGAGCTCAGCCTCAGTCCCTCACAGTTCCACACTGCCTGCAGAGTGAGTTTCGCAGGTCTTCAGCAGAGACGTTTGCCAGAGGCTTCTGAGACGCAGGGTAACAATGCAGACCTGGAGGGTATCCCCAGGTGCAGTCGACTGGTAATCTTGGAACCTCCTGACTCAGAATACTGCTACCTTCTCACTGCCATAGGAATGCAGCTAGTTGAAAGCTGGCTTCAAGACATGCTTCCCTGTGAGAGCTGAGGACAGGGCAGAACCCTCCCGCATGCTGCCTGACTGTAGGAGTAGCTGCTAACATCCTTATGTTAGTGGCTGGGAAAGGTTGCGGGAAAAGCATGTGTGAGCACTGGGCCTGAACTCCCGTGTACCTGAGTTGAATACAGCGATTTCCAACGGCTTTCTTCAACCAGAGTGTAGCTAGGTTCCAAATCCTATGTAAGAGCGGGTAGCAGACATCTGCGTCCCATGCATACACACTTCTGAGAGTTGAGCTTAAGGCCTGTACCTCCACATCCAGCCTGCTGGTACCCTTGGCTTCTAAAAGTCCTAGGCTCGCTGTTTGACGGAAGTGCTGGGAGAGGTAATTGGAATCACCCGGCACACAAGACTAGTGCCTCCAAGCTCAGTTCAGCGATTTCCTAGTAATTCCTGTGGTAGACTGGTGCTACATACTAAGTTCCATACGTGAGAGGGTAGCTGAATGCCTTGTCCAAAACCATCTTACTTCTGAGAGTTGAGCTCAGCCTCAGTCCCTCACAGTTCCACACTGCCTGCAGAGTGAGTTTCGCAGGTCTTCAGCAGAGACGTTTGCCAGAGGCTTCTGAGACGCAGGGTAACAATGCAGACCTGGAGGGTATCCCCAGGTGCAGTCGACTGGTAATCTTGGAACCTCCTGACTCAGAATACTGCTACCTTCTCACTGCCATAGGAATGCAGCTAGTTGACAGCTGGCTTCAAGACATGCTTCCCTGTGAGAGCTGAGGACAGGGCAGAACCCTCCCGCATCCTGCCTGACTGTAGGAGTAGCTGCTAACATCCTTATGTTAGTGGCTGGGAGAGGTTGCGGGAAAAGCATGTGTGAGCACTGGGCCTGAACTCCCGTGTATCTGAGTTGAATACAGCGATTTCCAACGGCTTTCCTCAACCAGAGTGTAGCTAGGTTCCAAATCCGATGTACGAGCGGGTAGCAGATATCTGCCTCCCATGCATACACACTTCTGAGAGTTCAGCTTATGGCCTGTACCTCCACAGCCAGCCTGCTGCTACCCGTGGCTTCTAAAAGGCCTAGGCTCGCTGTTTGACGGAAGTGCTGGGAGAGGTAATTGGAATCTCCCGGCACACAAGACGAGTGCCTCCAAGCTCAATTCACGATTTCCCAGTAATTCTTGTGGTAGACAGGTGCTACATACTAAGTTCCATATGTGAGAAGGTAGCTGAACGCCTTGTCCAAAACATCTTACTTCTGAGAGTTGAGCACACCCTCAGTCCCTCACACTTCCACACTGCCTGCAGAGTGAGTTTCACACGTCTTCACCAGGACGATTGCCAGAGGCTTCTGAGTACAAGTTAACAATGCAGACCTGGAGGGTATCTCCAGGTGCAGTAGAGTGGTAATCTTGGAACCTCCTGACTCAGAGTACTGCTACCTTCTCACTGCCATAGGAATGCAGCTAGTTGACAGCTGGCTTCAAGACATGCTTCCCTGTGAGAGCTGAGGACAGGGCAGAACCCTCCCGCATCCTGCCTGACTGTAGGAGTAGCTGCTAACATCCTAATGTTAGTGGCTGGGAGAGGTTGCGGGAAAAGCATGTGTGAGCACTGGGCCTGAACTCCCGTGTATCTGAGTTGAATGCAGCGATTTCGAATGGCCTTCTTCAATCACATTGTAGCTAGGTTCCAACTCCCATGTCCGAGTGGGTAGCAGACATCTGCCTCCCATGCATATACACTTCTGAGAGTTGAGCTTATGGCCTGTACCTCCATATCCAGCCTGCTGCTACCCTTGCCTTCTAAAAGGCCTAGGCTCGCTGTTTGACGGAGTGCTGGGAGAGGTAATTGGAATCACCCGGCACACAAGACTAGTGCCTCCAAGCTCAGTTCAGCGATTTCCTAGTAATTCCTGTGGTAGACTGGTGCTACATACTAAGTTCCATACGTGAGAGGGTAGCTGAACGTCTTGTCCAAAACCATCTTACTTCTGAGAGTTGAGCTCAGCCTCAGTCCCTCACAGTTCCACACTGCCTGCAGAGTGAGTTTCGCAGGTCTTCAGCAGAGACGTTTCCCAGAGGCTTCTGAGACGCAGGGTAACAATGCAGACCTGGAGGGTATCCCCAGGTGCAGTCGACTGGTAATCTTGGAACCTCCTGACTCAGAATACTGCTACCTTCTCACTGCCATAGGAATGCAGCTAGTTGACAGCTGGCTTCAAGACATGCTTCCCTGTGAGAGCTGAGGACAGGGCAGAACCCTCCCGCATCCTGCCTGACTGTAGGAGTAGCTGCTAACATCCTTATGTTAGTGGCTGGGAGAGGTTGCGGGAAAAGCATGTTTGAGCACTGGGCCTGAACTCCCGTGTATCTGAGTTGAATACAGCGATTTCCAACGGCTTTCCTCAACCAGAGTGTAGCTAGGTTCCAAATCCCATGTACGAGCGGGTAGCAGACATCTGCCTCCCATGCATACACACTTCTGAGAGTTGAGCTTATGGCCTGTACCTCCACAGCCAGCCTGCTGGTACCCTTGGCTTCTAAAAGGCCTAGGCTCGCTGTTTGACGGAAGTGCTGGGAGAGGTAATTGGAATCTCCCGGCACACAAGACGAGTCCCTCAAGCTCAATTCACGATTTCCCAGTAATTCTTGTGGTAGACAGGTGCTACATACTAAGTTCCATAAGTGAGAAGGTAGCTGAACGCCTTTTCCAAAAGCATCTTACTTCTGAGAGTTGAGCACACCCTCAGGCCCTCACACTTCAACACTGCCTGCAGAGTGAGTTTCACACGTCTTCACCAGAGACGATTGCCAGAGGCTTCTGAGTACAAGTTAACAACGCAGACCTGGAGGGTATCTCCAGGTGTAGTAGAGTGGTAATCTTGGAACCTCCTGACTCAGAGTACTGCTACCTTCTCATTGCCATAGGAATGCAGCTAGTTGACAGCTGGCTTCAAGACATGCTTCCCTGTGAGAGCTGAGGACAGGGCAGAACCCTCCCGCATCCTGCCTGACTGTAGGAGTAGCTGCTAACATCCTTATGTTAGTGGCTGCGAGAGGTTGTGGGAAAAGCATGTGTGAGCACTGGGCCTGAACTCCCGTGTATCTGACTTGAATACAGCGATTTCCAACGGCTTTCCTCAACCAGAGTGTAGCTAGGTTCCAAATTTCATGTACGAGCGGGTAGCAGACATCTGCCTCACATGCATACACACTTCTGAGAGTTGAGCTTATGGCCTGTACATCCACAGCCAGCCTGCTGGTACCCTTGGCTTCTAAAAGGCCTAGGCTCGCTGTTTGACGGAAGTGCTGGGAGAGGTAATTGGAATCACCCGGCACACAAGACTAGTGCCTCCAAGCTCAGTTCAGCGATTTCCTAGTAATTCCTGTGGTAGACTGGTGCTACATACTAAGTTCCATACGTGAGAGGGTAGCTGAACGCCTTGTCCAAAACCATCTTACTTCTGAGAGTTGAGCTCAGCCTCTTTCCCTCACAGTTCGACACTGCCTGCAGAGTGAGTTTCGCAGGTCTTCAGCAGAGACGTTTGCCAGAGGCTTCTGAGACGCAGGGTAACAATGCAGACCTGGAGGGTATCCCCAGGTGCAGTCGACTGGTAATCTTGGAACCCCCTGACTCAGAATACTGCTACCTTCTCACTGCCATAGGAATGCAGCTAGTTGACAGCTGGCTTCAAGACATGCTTCCCTGTGAGAGCTGAGGACAGGGCAGAACCCTCCCGCATGCTGCCTGACTGTAGGAGTAGCTGCTAACATCCTTATGTTAGTGGCTGGGAGAGGTTGCGGGAAAAGCATGTGTGAGCACTGGGCCTGAACTCCCGTGTATCTGAGTTGAATACAGCGATTTCCAACGGCTTTCCTCAACCAGAGTGTAGCTAGGTTCCAAATCCCATGTACGAGCGGGTAGCAGACATCTGCCTCCCATGCATACACACTTCTGAGAGTTGAGCTTATGGCCTGTACCTCCACATCCAGCCTGCTGGTACCCTTGGCTTCCAAAAGGCCTAGGCTCTCTGTTTGACGGAAGTGCTGGGAGAGGTAATTGGAATCTCCCGGCACACAAGACGAGTGCCTCCAAGCTCAATACACGATTTCCCAGTAATTCTTGTGGTAGACAGTTGCTACATACTAAGTTCCATATGTGAGAAGGTAGCTGAACGCCTTGTCCAAAAGCATCTTACTTCTGAGAGTTGAGCACACCCTCAGTCCCTCAGACTTCCACACTGCTGCAGAGTGAGTTTCACACGTCTTCACCAGAGACGATTGCCAGAGGCTTCTGAGTACGTTAACAATGCAGACCTGGAGGGTATCTCCAGGTGCAGTAGAGTGGTAATCTTGGAACCTCCTGACTCAGAGTACTGCTACTTTCTCACTGCCATAGGAATGCAGCTAGTTGACAGCTGGCTTCAAGACATGCTTCCCTGTGAGAGCTGAGGACAGGGCAGAACCCTCCCTCATCCTGCCTGACTGTAGGAGTAGCTGCTAACATCCTAATGTTAGTGGCTGGGAGAGGTTGCGGGAAAAGCATGTGTGAGCACTGGGCCTGAACTCCCGTGTATCTGAGTTGAATACAGCGATTTCCAATGGCCTTCCTCAATCACAGTGTAGCTACGTTCCAACTCCCATGTCCGAGTGGGTAGCAGACATCTGCCTCCCATGCATATACACTTCTGAGAGTTGAGCTTATGGCCTGTACCTCCACATCCAGCCTGCTGGTACCCTTGGCTTTTAAAAGGCCTAGGCTCGCTGTTTGACGGAAGTGCTGGGAGAGGTAATTGGAATCACCCGGCACACAAGACTAGTGCCTCCAAGCTCAGTTCAGCGATTTCCTAGTAATTCCTGGGGTAGACTGGTGCTACATACTAAGTTCCATACGTGAGAGGGAAGCTGAACGCCTTGTCCAAAACCATCTTACTTCTGAGAGTTGAGCTCAGCCTCAGTCCCTCACAGTTCCACACTGCCTGCAGAGTGAGTTTCGCAGGTCTTCAGCAGAGACGTTTGCCAGAGGCTTCTGAGACGCAGGGTAACAATGCAGACCTGGAGCGTATCCCCAGGTGCAGTCGACTGGTAATCTTGGAACCTCCTGACTCAGAATACTGCTACCTTCTCACTGCCATAGGAATGCAGCTAGTTGACAGCTGGCTTCAAGACATGCTTCCCTGTGAGAGCTGAGGACAGGGCAGAACCCTCCCGCATGCTGCCTGACTGTAGGAGTAGCTGCTAACATCCTTATGTTAGTGGCTGGGAGAGGTTGCGGGAAAAGCATGTGTGAGCACTGGGCCTGAACTCCCGTGTATCTGAGTTGAATACAGCGATTTCCAACGGCTTTCCTCAACCAGAGTGTAGCTAGGTTCCAAATCCCATGTACGAGCGGGTAGCAGACATCTGCCTCCCATGCATACACACTTCTGAGAGTTGAGCTTATGGCCTGTACCTCCACATCCAGCCTGCTGGTACCCTTGGCTTCTAAAAGGCCTAGGCTCTCTGTTTGACGGAAGTGCTGGGAGAGGTAATTGGAATCTCCCGGCACACAAGACGAGTGCCTCCAAGCTCAATTCACGATTTCCCAGTAATTCTTGTGGTAGACAGGTGCTACATACTAAGTTCCATATGTGAGAAGGTAGCTGAACGCCTTGTCCAAAAGCATCTTACTTCTGAGAGTTGAGCACACCCTCAGTCCCTCACACTTCCACACTGCCTGCAGAGTGAGTTTCACACGTCTTCACCAGAGACGATTGCCAGAGGCTTCTGAGTACGTTAACAATGCAGACCTGGAGGGTATCTCCAGGTGCAGTAGAGTGGTAATCTTGGAACCTCCTGACTCAGAGTACTGCTACCTTCTCACTGCCATAGGAATGCAGCTAGTTGACAGCTGGCTTCAAGACATGCTTCCCTGTGAGAGCTGAGGACAGGGCAGAACCCTCCCGCATGCTGCCTGACTGTAGGAGTAGCTGCTAACATCCTAATGTTAGTGGCTGGGAGAGGTTGCGGTAAAAGCATGTGTGAGCACTGGGCCTGAACTCCCGTGTGTCTGAGTTGAATACAGCGATTTCCAATGGCCTTCTTCAATCACAGTGTAGCTAGGTTCTAACTCCCATGTCCGAGTGGGTAGCAGACATCTGCCTCCCATGCATATACACTTCTGAGAGTTGAGCTTATGGCCTGTACCTCCACAGCCAGCCTGCTGGTACCCATGGCTTCTAAAAGACCTAGGCTCGCTGTTTGACGGAAGTGCTGGGAGAGGTAATTGGAATCACCCGGCACACAAGACTAGTGCCTCCAAGCTCAGTTCAGCGATTTCCTAGTAATTCCTGTGGTAGACTGGTGCTACATACTAAGTTCCATACGTGAGAGGGTAGCTGAACGCCTTGTCCAAAACCATCTTACTTCTGAGAGTTGAGCTCAGCCTCAGTCCCTCACAGTTCCACACTGCCTGCAGAGTGAGTTTCGCAGGTCTTCAGCAGAGACGTTTGCCAGAGGCTTCTGAGACGCAGGGTAACAATGCAGACCTGGAGGGTATCCCCAGGTGCAGTCGACTGGTAATCTTGGAACCTCCTGACTCAGAATACTGCTACCTTCTCACTGCCATAGGAATGCAGCTAGTTGACAGCTGGCTTCAAGACATGCTTCCCTGTGAGAGCTGAGGACAGGGCAGAACCCTCCCGCATGCTGCCTGACTGTAGGAGTAGCTGCTAACATCCTTATGTTAGTGGCTGGGAGAGGTTGCGGGAAAGCATGTGTGAGCACTGGGCCTGAACTCCCGTGTATCTGAGTTGAATACAGCGATTTCCAACGGCTTTCCTCAACCAGAGTGTAGCTAGGTTCCAAATCCCATGTACGAGCGGGTAGCAGACATCTGCCTCCCATGCATACACACTTCTGAGAGTTGAGCTTATGGCCTGTACCTCCACATCCAGCCTGCTGGTACCCTTGGCTTCTAAAAGGCCTAGGCTCGCTGTTTGACGGAAGTGCTGGGAGAGGTAATTGGAATCTCCCGGCACACAAGGCGAGTGCCTCCAAGCTCAATTCACGATTTCCCAGTAATTCTTGTGGTAGACAGGTGCTACATACTAAGTTCCATATGTGAGATGGTAGCTGAACGCCTTGTCCAAAAGCTTCTTACTTCTGAGAGTTGAGCCCACCCTCAGGCCCTCACAGTTCCACACTGCCTGCAGAGTGAGTTTCCCACGTCTTCACCAGAGACGATTCCCAGAGGCTTCTGAGTACAAGTTAACAATGCAGACCTGGAGGGTATCTCCAGGTGCAGTAGAGTGGTAATCTTGGAACCTCCTGATTCAGAGTACTGCTACCTTCTCACTGCCATAGGAATGCAGCTAGTTGACAGCTGGCTTCAAGACATGCTTCCCTGTGAGAGCTGAGGACAGGGCAGAACCCTCCCGCATGCTGCCTGACTGTAGGAGTAGCTGCTAACATCCTTATGTTAGTGGCTGGGAGAGGTTGCGGGAAAAGCATGTGTGAGCACTGGGCCTGAACACCCGTGTATCTGAGTTGAATACAGCGATTTCCAATGGCCTTCTTCAATCACAGTGTAGCTAGGTTCCAACTCCCATGTCCGAGTGGGTAGCAGACATCTGCCTCCCATGCATACACACTTCTGAGAGTTGAGCTTATGGCCTGTACCTCCACATCCAGCCTGCTGGTACCCTTGGCTTCTAAAAGGCCTAGGCTCGCTGTTTGACGGAAGTGCTGGGAGAGGTAATTGGAATCACCCGGCACACAAGACTAGTGCCTCCAAGCTCAGTTCAGCGATTTCCTAGTAATTCCTGTGGTAGACTGGTGCTACATACTAAGTTCCATACGTGAGAGGGTAGCTGAACGCCTTGTCCAAAACCATCTTACATCTGAGAGTTGAGCTCAGCCACAGTCCCTCACAGTTCCACACTGCCTGCAGAGTGAGTTTCGCAGGTCTTCAGCAGAGACGTTTGCCAGAGGCTTCTGAGACGCAGGGTAACAATGCAGACCTGGAGGGTATCCCCAGGTGCAGTCGACTGGTAATCTTGGAACCTCCTGACTCAGAATACTGCTACCTTCTCACTGCCATAGGAATGCTGCTAGTTGACAGCTGGCTTCAAGACATGCTTCCCTGTGAGAGCTGAGGACAGGGCAGAACCCTCCCGCATCCTGCCTGACTGTAGGAGTAGCTGCTAACATCCTAATGTTAGTGGCTGGGAGAGGTTAAGGGGAAAGCATGTGTGAGCACTGGGCCTGAACTCCCGTGTATCTGAGTTGAATACAGCGATTTCCAATGGCCTTCTTCAATCACAGTGCAGCTAGGTTCCAACTCCCATGTCCGAGTGGGTAGCAGACATCTGCCTCCCATGCATACACACTTCTGAGAGTTGAGCTTATGGCCTGTACCTCCACATCCAGCCTGCTGGTACCCTTGGCTTCTAAAGGCCTAGGCTCGCTGTTTGACGGAAGTGCTGGGAGAGGTAATTGGAATCACCCGGCACACAAGACTAGTGCCTCCAAGCTCAGTTCAGCGATTTCCTAGTAATTCCTGTAGTAGACTGGTGCTACATACTAAGTTCCATACGTGAGAGGGTAGCTGAACGCCTTGTCCAAAACCATCTTACTTCTGAGAGTTGAGCTCAGCCTCAGTCCCTCACAGTTCCACACTGCCTGCAGAGTGAGTTTCGCAGGTCTTCAGCAGAGACGTTTGCCAGAGGCTTCTGAGACGCAGGGTAACAATGCAGACCTGGAGGGTATCCCCAGGTGCAGTCGACTGGTAATCTTGGAACCTCCTGACTCAGAATACTGCTACCTTCTCACTGCCATAGGAATGCAGCTAGTTGACAGCTGGCTTCAAGACATGCTTCCCTGTGAGAGCTGAGGACAGGGCAGAACCCTCCCGCATGCTGCCTGACTGTAGGAGTAGCTGCTAACATCCTTATGTTATGGCTGGGAGAGGTTGCGGGAAAAGCATGTGTGAGCACTGGGCCTGAACTCCCGTGTATCTGAGTTGAATACAGCGATTTCCAACGGCTTTCCTCAACCAGAGTGTAGCTAGGTTCCAAATCCCATGTACGAGCGGGTAGCAGACATCTGCCTCCCATGCATACACACTTCTGAGAGTTGAGCTTATGGCCTGTACCTCCACATCCAGCCTGCTGGTACCCTTGGCTTCTAAAAGGCCTAGGCTCGCTGTTTGACGGAAGTGCTGGGAGAGGTAATTGGAATCTCCCGGCACACAAGACGAGTGCCTCCAAGCTCAATTCACTATTTCCCAGTAATTCTTGTGGTAGACAGGTGCTACATACTAAGTTCCATATGTGAGAAGGTAGCTGAACGCCTTGTCCAAAAGCATCTTACTTCTGAGAGTTGAGCACACCCTCAGGCCCTCACACTTCAACACTGCCTGCAGAGTGAGTTTCACACGTCTTCACCAGAGACGATTGCCAGAGGCTTCTGAGTACAAGTTAACAACGCAGACCTGGAGGGTATCTCCAGGTGCAGTAGAGTGGTAATCTTGGAACCTCCTGACTCAGAGTACTGCTACCTTCTCACAGCCATAGGAATGCAGCTAGTTGACAGCTGGCTTCAAGACATGCTTCCCTGTGAGAGCTGAGGACAGGGCAGAACCCTCGCGCATCCTGCCTGACTGTAGGAGTAGCTGCTAACATCCTAATGTTAGTGGCTGGGAGAGGTTGCGGGAAAAGCATGTGTGAGCACTGGGCCTGAACTCCCGTATATCTGATTTGAATACAGCGATTTCCAACGGCTTTCCTCAACCAGAGTGTAGCTAGGTTCCAAATCCCATGTACGAGCGGGTAGCAGATATCTGCCTCCCATGCATACACACTTCTGAGAGTTGAGCTTATGGCCTGTACCTCCACAGCCAGCCTGCTGGTACCCTTGGCTTCTAAAAGGCCTAGGCTCGCTGTTTGACAGAAGTGCTGGGAGAGGTAATTGGAATCACCCGGCACACAAGACTAGTGCCTCCAAGCTCAGTTCAGCGATTTCCTAGTAATTCCTGTGGTAGACTTGTGCTACATACTAAGTTCCATACGTGAGAGGGTAGCTGAACGCCTTGTCCAAAACCATCTTACTTCTGAGAGTTGAGCTCAGCCTCAGTCCCTCACAGTTCCACACTGCCTGCAGAGTGAGTTTCGCAGGTCTTCAGCAGAGACGTTTGCCAGAGGCTTCTGAGACGCAGGGTAACAATGCAGACCTGGAGCGTATCCCCAGGTGCAGTCGACTGGTAATCTTGGAACCTCCTGACTCAGAATACTGCTACCTTCTCACTGCCATAGGAATGCAGCTAGTTGACAGCTGGCTTCAAGACATGCTTCCCTGTGAGAGCTGAGGACAGGGCAGAACCCTCCCGCATGCTGCCTGACTGTAGGAGTAGCTGCTAACATCCTAATGTTAGTGGCTGGGAAAGGTTGCGGGAAAAGCATGTGTGAGCACTGGGCCTGAACTCCCGTGTATCTGAGTTGAATACAGCGATTTCCAACGGCTTTCCTCAACCAGAGTGTAGCTAGGTTCCAAATCCCATGTACGAGCGGGTAGAAGACATCTGCCTCCCATGCATACACACTTCTGAGAGTTGAGCTTATGGCCTGTACCTCCACATCCAGCCTGCTGGTACCCTTGGCTTCTAAAAGGCCTAGGCTCGCTGTTTGACGGAAGTGCTGGGAGAGGTAATTGGAATTTCCCGGCACACAAGACGAGTGCCTCCAAGCTCAATTCACGATTTCCCAGTAATTCTTGTGGTAGACAGGTGCTACATACTAAGTTCCATATGTGAGATGGTAGCTGAACGCCTTGTCCAAAAGCATCTTACTTCTGAGTGTTGAGCCCACACTCAGTCCCTCACACTTTCACACTGCCTGCAGAGTGAGTTTCACACGTCTTCACCAGAGACGATTGCCAGAGGCTTCTGAGTACAAGTTAACAATGCAGACCTGGAGGGTATCTCCAGGTGCAGTAGACTGGTAATCTTGGAACCTCCTGACTCAGAGTACTGCTACCTTCTCACTGCCATAGGAATGCAGCTAGTTGACAGCTGGCTTCAAGACATGCTTCCCTGTGAGAGCTGCGGACAGGGCAGAACCCTCCCGCATGCTGCCTGAATGTAGGAGTAGCTGCTAACATCCTTATGTTAGTGGCTGGGAGAGGTTGCGGGAAAAGCATGTGTGAGCACTGGGCCTGAACTCCCTTGTATCTGAGTTGAATACAGCGATTTCCAACGGTTTCCTCAACCAGAGTGTAGCTAGGTTCCAAATCCCATGTACGAGCGGGTAGCAGACATCTGCCTCCCATGCACACACTTCTGAGAGTTGAGCTTATGGCCTGTACCTCCACAGCCAGCCTGCTGGTACCCTTGGCTTCTAAAAGGCCTAGGCTCGCTGTTTGACGGAAGTGCTGGGAGAGGTAATTGGAATCTCCCGGCACACAAGACGAGTGCCTCCAAGCTCAATTCACGATTTCCCAGTAATTCTTGTGGTAGACAGGTGCTACATACTAAGTTCCATATGTGAGAAGGTAGCTGAACGCCTTGTCCAAAAGCATCTTACTTCTGAGAGTTGAGCACACCCTCAGTCCCTCACACTTCCACACTGCCTGCAGAGTGAGTTTCACACGTCTTCACCAGAGACGATTGCCAGAGGCTTCTGAGTACAAGTTAACAATGCAGACCTGGAGGGTATCTCCAGGTGCAGTAGAGTGGTAATCTTGGAACCTCCTGACTCAGATTACTGCTACCTTCTCACTGCCATAAGAATGCAGCTAGTTGACAGCTGGGTTCAAGACATGCTTCCCTGTGAGAGCTGAGGACAGGGCAGAACCCTCCCGCATCCTGCCTGACTGTAGGAGTAGCTGCTAACATCCTAATGTTAGTGGCTGGGAGAGGTTGCGGGAAAAGCATGTGTGAGCACTGGGCCTGAACTCCCGTGTATCTGAGTTGTATACAGCGATTTCCAATGGCCTTCTTCAATCACAGTGTAGCTAGGTTCCAACTCCCATGTCCGAGTCGGTAGCAGACATCTGCCTCCCATGCATACACACTTCTGAGAGTTGAGCTTATGGCCTGTACCTCCACATCCAGCCTGCTGGTACCCTTGGCTTCTAAAAGGCCTAGGCTCGCTGTTTGACGGAAGTGCTGGGAGAGGTAATTGGAATCACCGGGCACACAAGACTAGTGCCTCCAAGCTCAGTTCAGCCATTTCCTAGTAATTCCTGTGGTAGACTGGTGCTACATACTAAGTTCCATACGTGAGAGGGTAGCTGAACGCCTTGTCCAAAACCATCTTACTTCTGAGAGTTGAGCTCAGCCTCAGTCCGTCACAGTTCCACACTGCCTGCAGAGTGAGTTTCGCAGGTCTTCAGCAGAGACGTTTGCCAGAGGCTTCTGAGACGCAGGGTAACAATGCAGACCTGGAGGGTATCCCCAGGTGCAGTCGACTGGTAATCTTGGAACCTCCTGACTCAGAATACTGCTACCTTCTCACTGCCATAAGAATGCAGCTAGTTGACAGCTGGCTTCAAGACATGCTTCCCTGTGAGAGCTGAGGACAGGGCAGAACCCTCCCGCATGCTGCCTGACTGTAGGAGTAGCTGCTAACATCCAAATGTTAGTGGCTGGGAGAGGTTGCGGGAAAAGCATGTGTGAGCACTGGGCCTGAATTCCCGTGTATCTGAGTTGAATACAGCCATTTCCAACGACTTTCCTCAACCAGAGTGTAGCTAGGTTCCAAATCCCATGTCGAGCGGGTAGCAGACATCTGCCTCCCATGCATACACACTTCTGAGAGTTGAGCTTATGGCCTGTACCTCCACATCCAGCCTGCTGGTACCCTTGGCTTCTAAAAGGCCTAGGCTCGCTGTTTGACGGAAGTGCTGGGAGAGGTAATTGGAATCACCCGGCACACAAGACTAGTGCCTCCAAGCTCAGTTCAGCGATTTCCTAGTAATTCCTGTGGTAGACTGGTGCTACATACTAAGTTCCATACGTGAGAGGGTAGCTGAACGCCTTGTCCAAAACCATCTTACTTCTGAGAGTTGAGCTCAGCCTCCGTCCCTCACAGTTCGACACTGCCTGCAGAGTGAGTTTCGCAGGTCTTCAGCAGAGACGTTTGCCAGAGGCTTCTGAGACGCAGGGTAACAATGCAGACCTGGAGGGTATCCCCAGGTGCAGTCGACTGGTAATCTTGGAACCTCCTGACTCAGAATACTGCTACCTTCTCACTGCCATAGGAATGCAGCTAGTTGACAGCTGGCTTCAAGCCATGCTTCCCTGTGAGAGCTGAGGACAGGGCAGAACCCTCCCGCATGCTGCCTGACTGTAGGAGTAGCTGCTAACATCCTTATGTTAGTGGCTGGGAGAGGTTGCGGGAAAAGCATGTGTGAGCACTGGGCCTGAACTCCCGTGTATCTGAGTTGAATACAGCGATTTCCAACGGCTTTCCTCAACCAGAGTGTAGCTAGGTTCCAAATCCCATGTACGAGCGGGTAGCAGACATCTGCCTCCCATGCATACACACTTCTGAGAGTTGAGCTTATGGCCTGTACCTCCACAGCCAGCCTGCGGGTACCCTTGGCTTCTAAAAGGCCTAGGCTCGCTGTTTGGCGGAAGTGCTGGGAGAGGTAATTGGAATCACCCGGCACACAAGACTAGTGCCTCCAAGCTCAGTTCAGCGATTTCCTAGTAATTCCTGTGGTAGACTGGTGCTACATACTAAGTTCCATACGTGAGAGGGTAGCTGAACGCCTTGTCCAAATCCATCTTACTTCTGAGAGTTGAGCACACCCTCAGTCCCGCACAGTTCCACACTGCCTGCAGAGTGGGTTTCACACGTCTTCACCAGGACGATTGCCAGAGGCTTCTGTGTACAAGTTAACAATGCACACCTGGAGGGTATCTCCAGGTGCAGTAGAGTGGTAATCTTGGAACCTCCTGACTCAGAGTACTGCTACCTTCTCACTGCCCTAGGAATGCAGCTAGTTGACAGCTGGCTTCAAGACATGCTTCCCTGTGAGAGCTGAGGACAGGGCAGAACCCTCCCGCATCCTGCCTGACTGTAGGTGTAGCTGCTAACATCCTAATGTTAGTGGCTGGGAGAGGTTGCGGGAAAAGCATGTGTGAGCACTGGGCCTGAACTCCCGTGTATCTGAGTTGAATACAGCGATTTCCAATGGCCTTCTTCAATCACAGTGTAGCTAGGTTCCAACTCCCATGTCCGAGTGGGTAGCAGACATCTGCCTCCCATGCATACACACTTCTGAGAGTTGAGCTTATGGCCTGTACCTCCACATCCACCCTGCTGGTACCCTTGGGTTCTAAAAGGCCTAGGCTCGCTGTTTGACGGAAGTGCTGGGAGAGGTAATTGGAATCACCCGGCACACAAGACTAGTGCCTCCAAACTCAGTTCAGCGATTTCCTAGTAATTCCTGTGGTAGACTGGTGCTACATACTAAGTTCCATACGTGAGAGGGTAGCTGAACGCCTTGTCCAAAACCATCTTACTTCGGAGAGTTGAGCTCAGCCTCAGTCCCTCACAGTTCGACACTGCCTGCAGAGTGAGTTTCGCAGGTCTTCAGCAGAGACGTTTGCCAGAGGCTTCTGAGACGCAGGGTAACAATGCAGACCTGGAGGGTATCCCCAGGTGCAGTCGACTGGTAATCTTGGAACCTCCTGACTCAGAATACTGCTACCTTCTCACTGCCATAGGAATGCAGCTAGTTGACAGCTGGCTTCAAGACATGCTTCCCTGTGAGAGCTGAGGACAGGGCAGAACCCTCCCGCATGCTGCCTGACTGTACGAGTAGCTGCTAACATCCGTATGTTAGTGGCGGGGGACGTTGCGGCAAAAGCATGTGTGAGACTTGGGCCTGAACTCCCGTGTATCTGAGTTGAATACAGCGATTTCCAACGGCTTTCCTCAACCAGAGTGTAGCTAGGTTCCAAATCCCATGTACGAGCGGGTAGCAGACATCTGCCTCCCATGCATACACACTTCTGAGAGTTGAGCTTATGGCCTGTACCTCCACAGCCAGCCTGCTGGTACCCTTGGCTTCTAAAAGGCCTAGGATCGCTGTTTGACGGAAGTGCTGGGAGAGGTAATTGGAATCACCCGGCACACAAGACTAGTGCCTCCAAGCTCAGTTCAGCGATTTCCTAGTAATTCCTGTGGTAGACTGGTGCTACATACTAAGTTCCATACGTGAGAGGGTAGCTGAACGCCTTGTCCAAAACCATCTTACTTCTGAGAGTTGAGCTCAGCCTCCGTCCCTCACAGATCGACACTGCCTGCAGAGTGATTTTCGCAGGTCTTCAGCAGAGACGTTTGCCAGAGGCTTCTGAGACGCAGGGTAACAATGCAGACCTGGAGGGTATCCCCAGGTGCAGTCGACTGGTAATCTTGGAACCTCCTGACTCAGAATACTGCTACCTTCTCACTGCCATAGGAATGCAGCTAGTTGACAGCTGGCTTCAAGACATGCTTCCCTGTGAGAGCTGAGGACAGGGCAGAACCCTCCCGCATGCTGCCTGACTGTAGGAGTAGCTGCTAACATCCTTATGTTGGTGGCTGGGAGAGGTTGCGCGAAAAGCATGTGTGAGCACTGGGCCTGAACTCCAGTGTACCTGAGTTGAATACAGCGATTTCCAAAGGCTTTCCTCAACCAGAGTGTAGCTAGGTTCCAAATCCCATGTACGAGCGGGTAGCAGACATCTGCCTCCCATGCATACACACTTCTGAGAGTTGAGCTTATGGCCTGTACCTCCACAGCCAGCCTGCTGGTACCCTTGGCTTCTAAAAGGCCTAGGCTCGCTGTTTGACGGAAGTGCTGGGAGAGGAAATTGGAATCTCCCGGCACACAAGACGAGTGCCTCCAAGCTCAATTCACGATTTCCCAGTAATTCTTGTGGTAGACAGGTGCTACATACTAAGTTCCATATGTGAGAAGGTAGCTGAACGCCTTGTCCAAAACATCTTACTTCTGAGAGTTGAGCACACCCTCAGTCCCTCACACTTCCACACTGCCTGCAGAGTGAGTTTCACACGTCTTCACCAGGACGATTGCCAGAGGCTTCTGAGTACAAGTTAACAATGCAGACCTGGAGGGTATCTCCAGGTGCAGTAGAGTGGTAATCTTGGAACCTCCTGACTCAGAGTACTGCTACCTTCTCACTGCCATAGGAATGCAGCTAGTTGACAGCTGGCTTCAAGACATGCTTCCCTGTGAGAGCTGAGGACAGGGCAGAACCCTCCCGCATCCTGCCTGACTGTAGGAGTAGCTGCTAACATCCTAATGTTAGTGGCTGGGAGAGGTTGCGGGAAAAGCATGTGTGAGCACTGGGCCTGAACTCCCGTGTATCTGAGTTGAATGCAGCGATTTCGAATGGCCTTCTTCAATCACATTGTAGCTAGGTTCCAACTCCCATGTCCGAGTGGGTAGCAGACATCTGCCTCCCATGCATATACACTTCTGAGAGTTGAGCTTATGGCCTGTACCTCCATATCCAGCCTGCTGCTACCCTTGCCTTCTAAAAGGCCTAGGCTCGCTGTTTGACGGAGTGCTGGGAGAGGTAATTGGAATCACCCGGCACACAAGACTAGTGCCTCCAAGCTCAGTTCAGCGATTTCCTAGTAATTCCTGTGGTAGACTGGTGCTACATACTAAGTTCCATACGTGAGAGGGTAGCTGAACGTCTTGTCCAAAACCATCTTACTTCTGAGAGTTGAGCTCAGCCTCAGTCCCTCACAGTTCCACACTGCCTGCAGAGTGAGTTTCGCAGGTCTTCAGCAGAGACGTTTCCCAGAGGCTTCTGAGACGCAGGGTAACAATGCAGACCTGGAGGGTATCCCCAGGTGCAGTCGACTGGTAATCTTGGAACCTCCTGACTCAGAATACTGCTACCTTCTCACTGCCATAGGAATGCAGCTAGTTGACAGCTGGCTTCAAGACATGCTTCCCTGTGAGAGCTGAGGACAGGGCAGAACCCTCCCGCATGCTGCCTGACTGTAGGAGTAGCTGCTAACATCCTTATGTTAGTGGCTGGGAGAGGTTGCGGGAAAAGCATGTTTGAGCACTGGGCCTGAACTCCCGTGTATCTGAGTTGAATACAGCGATTTCCAACGGCTTTCCTCAACCAGAGTGTAGCTAGGTTCCAAATCCCATGTACGAGCGGGTAGCAGACATCTGCCTCCCATGCATACACACTTCTGAGAGTTGAGCTTATGGCCTGTACCTCCACAGCCAGCCTGCTGGTACCCTTGGCTTCTAAAAGGCCTAGGCTCGCTGTTTGACGGAAGTGCTGGGAGAGGTAATTGGAATCTCCCGGCACACAAGACGAGTCCCTCAAGCTCAATTCACGATTTCCCAGTAATTCTTGTGGTAGACAGGTGCTACATACTAAGTTCCATAAGTGAGAAGGTAGCTGAACGCCTTTTCCAAAAGCATCTTACTTCTGAGAGTTGAGCACACCCTCAGGCCCTCACACTTCAACACTGCCTGCAGAGTGAGTTTCACACGTCTTCACCAGAGACGATTGCCAGAGGCTTCTGAGTACAAGTTAACAACGCAGACCTGGAGGGTATCTCCAGGTGTAGTAGAGTGGTAATCTTGGAACCTCCTGACTCAGAGTACTGCTACCTTCTCATTGCCATAGGAATGCAGCTAGTTGACAGCTGGCTTCAAGACATGCTTCCCTGTGAGAGCTGAGGACAGGGCAGAACCCTCCCGCATCCTGCCTGACTGTAGGAGTAGCTGCTAACATCCTTATGTTAGTGGCTGCGAGAGGTTGTGGGAAAAGCATGTGTGAGCACTGGGCCTGAACTCCCGTGTATCTGACTTGAATACAGCGATTTCCAACGGCTTTCCTCAACCAGAGTGTAGCTAGGTTCCAAATTTCATGTACGAGCGGGTAGCAGACATCTGCCTCACATGCATACACACTTCTGAGAGTTGAGCTTATGGCCTGTACATCCACAGCCAGCCTGCTGGTACCCTTGGCTTCTAAAAGGCCTAGGCTCGCTGTTTGACGGAAGTGCTGGGAGAGGTAATTGGAATCACCCGGCACACAAGACTAGTGCCTCCAAGCTCAGTTCAGCGATTTCCTAGTAATTCCTGTGGTAGACTGGTGCTACATACTAAGTTCCATACGTGAGAGGGTAGCTGAACGCCTTGTCCAAAACCATCTTACTTCTGAGAGTTGAGCTCAGCCTCTTTCCCTCACAGTTCGACACTGCCTGCAGAGTGAGTTTCGCAGGTCTTCAGCAGAGACGTTTGCCAGAGGCTTCTGAGACGCAGGGTAACAATGCAGACCTGGAGGGTATCCCCAGGTGCAGTCGACTGGTAATCTTGGAACCCCCTGACTCAGAATACTGCTACCTTCTCACTGCCATAGGAATGCAGCTAGTTGACAGCTGGCTTCAAGACATGCTTCCCTGTGAGAGCTGAGGACAGGGCAGAACCCTCCCGCATGCTGCCTGACTGTAGGAGTAGCTGCTAACATCCTTATGTTAGTGGCTGGGAGAGGTTGCGGGAAAAGCATGTGTGAGCACTGGGCCTGAACTCCCGTGTATCTGAGTTGAATACAGCGATTTCCAACGGCTTTCCTCAACCAGAGTGTAGCTAGGTTCCAAATCCCATGTACGAGCGGGTAGCAGACATCTGCCTCCCATGCATACACACTTCTGAGAGTTGAGCTTATGGCCTGTACCTCCACAGCCAGCCTGCTGGTACCCTTGGCTTCCAAAAGGCCTAGGCTCTCTGTTTGACGGAAGTGCTGGGAGAGGTAATTGGAATCTCCCGGCACACAAGACGAGTGCCTCCAAGCTCAATACACGATTTCCCAGTAATTCTTGTGGTAGACAGTTGCTACATACTAAGTTCCATATGTGAGAAGGTAGCTGAACGCCTTGTCCAAAAGCATCTTACTTCTGAGAGTTGAGCACACCCTCAGTCCCTCAGACTTCCACACTGCTGCAGAGTGAGTTTCACACGTCTTCACCAGAGACGATTGCCAGAGGCTTCTGAGTACGTTAACAATGCAGACCTGGAGGGTATCTCCAGGTGCAGTAGAGTGGTAATCTTGGAACCTCCTGACTCAGAGTACTGCTACTTTCTCACTGCCATAGGAATGCAGCTAGTTGACAGCTGGCTTCAAGACATGCTTCCCTGTGAGAGCTGAGGACAGGGCAGAACCCTCCCTCATCCTGCCTGACTGTAGGAGTAGCTGCTAACATCCTAATGTTAGTGGCTGGGAGAGGTTGCGGGAAAAGCATGTGTGAGCACTGGGCCTGAACTCCCGTGTATCTGAGTTGAATACAGCGATTTCCAATGGCCTTCCTCAATCACAGTGTAGCTACGTTCCAACTCCCATGTCCGAGTGGGTAGCAGACATCTGCCTCCCATGCATATACACTTCTGAGAGTTGAGCTTATGGCCTGTACCTCCACATCCAGCCTGCTGGTACCCTTGGCTTTTAAAAGGCCTAGGCTCGCTGTTTGACGGAAGTGCTGGGAGAGGTAATTGGAATCACCCGGCACACAAGACTAGTGCCTCCAAGCTCAGTTCAGCGATTTCCTAGTAATTCCTGGGGTAGACTGGTGCTACATACTAAGTTCCATACGTGAGAGGGAAGCTGAACGCCTTGTCCAAAACCATCTTACTTCTGAGAGTTGAGCTCAGCCTCAGTCCCTCACAGTTCCACACTGCCTGCAGAGTGAGTTTCGCAGGTCTTCAGCAGAGACGTTTGCCAGAGGCTTCTGAGACGCAGGGTAACAATGCAGACCTGGAGGGTATCCCCAGGTGCAGTCGACTGGTAATCTTGGAACCTCCTGACTCAGAATACTGCTACCTTCTCACTGCCATAGGAATGCAGCTAGTTGACAGCTGGCTTCAAGACATGCTTCCCTGTGAGAGCTGAGGACAGGGCAGAACCCTCCCGCATGCTGCCTGACTGTAGGAGTAGCTGCTAACATCCTTATGTTAGTGGCTGGGAGAGGTTGCGGGAAAAGCATGTGTGAGCACTGGGCCTGAACTCCCGTGTATCTGAGTTGAATACAGCGATTTCCAACGGCTTTCCTCAACCAGAGTGTAGCTAGGTTCCAAATCCCATGTACGAGCGGGTAGCAGACATCTGCCTCCCATGCATACACACTTCTGAGAGTTGAGCTTATGGCCTGTACCTCCACATCCAGCCTGCTGGTACCCTTGGCTTCTAAAAGGCCTAGGCTCTCTGTTTGACGGAAGTGCTGGGAGAGGTAATTGGAATCTCCCGGCACACAAGACGAGTGCCTCCAAGCTCAATTCACGATTTCCCAGTAATTCTTGTGGTAGACAGGTGCTACATACTAAGTTCCATATGTGAGAAGGTAGCTGAACGCCTTGTCCAAAAGCATCTTACTTCTGAGAGTTGAGCACACCCTCAGTCCCTCACACTTCCACACTGCCTGCAGAGTGAGTTTCACACGTCTTCACCAGAGACGATTGCCAGAGGCTTCTGAGTACGTTAACAATGCAGACCTGGAGGGTATCTCCAGGTGCAGTAGAGTGGTAATCTTGGAACCTCCTGATTCAGAGTACTGCTACCTTCTCACTGCCATAGGAATGCAGCTAGTTGACAGCTGGCTTCAAGACATGCTTCCCTGTGAGAGCTGAGGACAGGGCAGAACCCTCCCGCATGCTGCCTGACTGTAGGAGTAGCTGCTAACATCCTTATGTTAGTGGCTGGGAGAGGTTGCGGGAAAAGCATGTGTGAGCACTGGGCCTGAACACCCGTGTATCTGAGTTGAATACAGCGATTTCCAATGGCCTTCTTCAATCACAGTGTAGCTAGGTTCCAACTCCCATGTCCGAGTGGGTAGCAGACATCTGCCTCCCATGCATACACACTTCTGAGAGTTGAGCTTATGGCCTGTACCTCCACATCCAGCCTGCTGGTACCCTTGGCTTCTAAAAGGCCTAGGCTCGCTGTTTGACGGAAGTGCTGGGAGAGGTAATTGGAATCACCCGGCACACAAGACTAGTGCCTCCAAGCTCAGTTCAGCGATTTCCTAGTAATTCCTGTGGTAGACTGGTGCTACATACTAAGTTCCATACGTGAGAGGGTAGCTGAACGCCTTGTCCAAAACCATCTTACATCTGAGAGTTGAGCTCAGCCACAGTCCCTCACAGTTCCACACTGCCTGCAGAGTGAGTTTCGCAGGTCTTCAGCAGAGACGTTTGCCAGAGGCTTCTGAGACGCAGGGTAACAATGCAGACCTGGAGGGTATCCCCAGGTGCAGTCGACTGGTAATCTTGGAACCTCCTGACTCAGAATACTGCTACCTTCTCACTGCCATAGGAATGCTGCTAGTTGACAGCTGGCTTCAAGACATGCTTCCCTGTGAGAGCTGAGGACAGGGCAGAACCCTCCCGCATCCTGCCTGACTGTAGGAGTAGCTGCTAACATCCTAATGTTAGTGGCTGGGAGAGGTTAAGGGGAAAGCATGTGTGAGCACTGGGCCTGAACTCCCGTGTATCTGAGTTGAATACAGCGATTTCCAATGGCCTTCTTCAATCACAGTTCAGCTAGGTTCCAACTCCCATGTCCGAGTGGGTAGCAGACATCTGCCTCCCATGCATACACACTTCTGAGAGTTGAGCTTATGGCCTGTACCTCCACATCCAGCCTGCTGGTACCCTTGGCTTCTAAAGGCCTAGGCTCGCTGTTTGACGGAAGTGCTGGGAGAGGTAATTGGAATCACCCGGCACACAAGACTAGTGCCTCCAAGCTCAGTTCAGCGATTTCCTAGTAATTCCTGTAGTAGACTGGTGCTACATACTAAGTTCCATACGTGAGAGGGTAGCTGAACGCCTTGTCCAAAACCATCTTACTTCTGAGAGTTGAGCTCAGCCTCAGTCCCTCACAGTTCCACACTGCCTGCAGAGTGAGTTTCGCAGGTCTTCAGCAGAGACGTTTGCCAGAGGCTTCTGAGACGCAGGGTAACAATGCAGACTTGGAGGGTATCCCCAGGTGCAGTCGACTGGTAATAATTGGAACCTCCTGACTCAGAATACTGCTACCTTCTCACTGCCATAGGAATGCAGCTAGTTGACAGCTAGCTGGCTTCAAGACATGCCTCCCTGAGAGAGCTGAGGACAGGGCAGAACCCTCCCGCATGCTGCCTGACTGTAGGAGTAGCTGCTAACATCCTAATGTTAGTGGCTGGGAGAGGTTGCGGGAAAAGCATGTGTGAGCACTGGGCCTGAACTCCCGTGTATCTGAGTTGAATACAGCGATTTCCAACGGCTTTCCTCAACCAGAGTGTAGCTAGGTTCCAAATCCCATGTACGAGCGGGTAGCAGACATCTGCCTCCCATGCATACACACTTCTGAGAGTTGAGCTTATGGCCTGTACCTCCACATCCAGCCTGCTGGTACCCTTGGCTTGTAAAAGGCCTAGGCTCGCTGTTTGACGGAAGTACTGTGAGAGGTAATTGGAATCTCCCGGCACACAAGACGAGTGCCTCCAAGCTCAATTCACGATTTCCCAGGAATTCTTGTGGTAGACAGGTGCTACATACTAAGTTCCATATGTGAGAAGGTAGCTGAACGCCTTGTCCCAAAGCATCTTACTTCTGAGAGTTGAGCACACCCTCAGTCCCTCACACTTCCACACTGCCTGCAGAGTGAGTTTCACACGTCTTCACCAGAGACGATTGCCAGAGGCTTCTGAGTACAACTTACACTGCAGACCTGGAGGGTATCTCCAGGTGCAGTAGAGTGGTAATCTTGGAACCTCCTGACTCAGAGTACTGCTACCTTCTCACTGCCATAGGAATGCAGCTAGTTGACAGCTGGCTTCAAGACATGCTTCCCTGTGAGAGCTGAGGACAGGGCAGAACCCTCCCGCATGCTGCCTGACTGTAGGAGTAGCTGCTAACATCCTTATGTTAGTGGCTGGGAGAGGTTGCGGGAAAAGCATGTGTGAGCACTGGGCCTGAACTCCCGTGTATCTGAGTTGAATACAGCGATTTCCAATGGCCTTCTTCAATCACAGTGTAGCTAGGTTCCAAATCCCATGTCCGAGTGGGTAGCAGACATCTGCCTCCCATGCATACACACTTCTGAGAGTTGAGCTTATGGCCTGTACCTCCACATCCAGCCTGCTGGTACCCTTGGCTTCTAAAGGCCTAGGCTCGCTGTTTGACGGAAATGCTGGGAGAGGTAATTGGAATCACCCGGCACACAAGACTAGTGCCTCCAAGCTCAGTTCAGCGATTTCCTAGTAATTCCTGTGGTAGACTGGTGCTACATACAAAGTTCCATACGTGAGAGGGTAGCTGAACGCCTTGTCCAAAACCATCTTACTTCTGAGAGTTGAGCTCAGCCTCAGTCCCTCACAGTTCCACACTGCCTGCAGAGTGAGTTTCGCAGGTCTTCAGCAGAGACGTTTGCCAGAGGCTTCTGAGACGCAGGGTAACAATGCAGACCTGGAGGGTATCCCCAGGTGCAGTCGACTGGTAATCTTGGAACCTCCTGACTCAGAATACTGCTACCTTCTCACTGCCATAGGAATGCAGCTAGTTGACAGCTGGCTTCAAGACATGCTTCCCTGTGAGAGCTGAGGACAGGGCAGAACCCTCCCGCATGCTTCCTGACTGTAGGAGTAGCTGCTAACATCCTTATGTTAGTGGCTGGGAGAGGTTGCGGGAAAAGCATGTGTGAGCACTGGGCCTGAACTCCCGTGTATCTGAGTTGAATACAGCGATTTCCAACGGCGTTCCTCAACCAGAGTGTAGCTAGGTTCCAAATCCCATGTACGAGCGGGTAGCAGATAGCTGCCTCCCATGCATACACACTTCTGAGAGTTGAGCTTATGGCCTGTACCTCCACATCCAGCCTGCTGGTACCCTTGGCTTCTAAAAGTCCTAGGCTCGCTGTTTGACGGAAGTGCTGGGAGAGGGAATTGGAATCACCCGGCACACAAGACTAGTGCCTCCAAGCTCAGTTCAGCGATTTCCTAGTAATTCCTGTGGTAGACTGGTGCTACATACTAAGTTCCATACGTGAGAGGGTAGCTGAACGCCTTGTCCAAAAAAATCTGACTTCTGAGAGTTGAGCTCAGCCTCAGTCCCTCACAGTTCCACACTGCCTGCAGAGTGAGTTTCGCAGGTCTTCAGCAGAGACGTTTGCCAGAGGCTTCTGAGACGCAGGGTAACAATGCAGACCTGGAGGGTATCCCCAGGTGCAGTCGACTGGTAATCTTGGAACCTCCTGACTCAGAATACTGCTACCTTCTCACTGCCATAGGAATGCAGCTAGTTGACAGCTAGCTGGCTTCAAGACATGCTTCCCTGAGAGAGCTGAGGACAGGGCAGAACCCTCCCGCATGCTGCCTGACTGTAGGAGTAGCTGCTAACATCCTAATGTTAGTGGCTGGGAGAGGTTGCGGGAAAAGCATGTGTGAGCACTGGGCCTGAACTCCCGTGTATCTGAGTTGAATACAGCGATTTCCAACGGCTTTCCTCAACCAGAGTGTAGCTAAGTTCCAAATCCCATGTACGAGCGGGTAGCAGACATCTGCCTCCCATGCATACACACTTCTGAGAGTTGAGCTTATGGCCTGTACCTCCACATCCAGCCTGCTGGTACCCTTGGCTTCTAAAAGGCCTAGGCTCGCTGTTTGACAGAAGTGCTGGGAGAGGTAATTGGAATCTCCCGGCACACAAGACGAGTGCCTCCAAGCTCAATTCACGATTTCCCAGTAATTCTTGTGGTAGACAGGTGCTACATACTAAGTTCCATATGTGAGAAGGTAGCTGAACGCCTTGTCCAAAAGCATCTTACTTCTGAGAGTTGAGCACACCCTCAGTCCCTCACAATTCCACACTGCCTGCAGAGTGAGTTTCACACGTCTTCACCAGAGACGATTGCCAGAGGCTTCTGAGTACAAGTTAACAATGCAGACCTGGAGGGTATCTCCAGGTGCAGTAGAGTGGTAATCTTGGAACCTCCTGACTCAGAGTACTGCTACCTTCTCACTGCCATAGGAATGCAGCTAGTTGACAGCTGGCTTCAAGACATGTTTCCCTGTGAGAGCTGAGGACAGGGCAGACCCCTCCCGCATGCTGCCTGACTGTAGGAGTAGCTGCTAACATCCTAATGTTAGTGGCTGGGAGAGGATGCGGGAAAAGCATGTGTGATCACTGGGCCTGAACTCCCGTGTATCTGAGTTGAATACAGCGATTTCCAACGGCTTTCCTCAACCAGAGTGTAGCTAGATTCCAAATCCCATGTACGAGCGGGTAGCAGACATCTGTCTCCCATGCATACACACTTCTGAGAGTTGAGCTTATGGCCTGTACCTCCACAGCCAGCCTGCTGGTACCCTTGGCTTCTAAAAGGCCTAGGTTCCCTGTTTGACGGAAGTGCTGGGAGAGGTATTTGGAATCACCCGGCACACAAGACTAGTGCCTCCAAGCTCAGTTCAGCGATTTCCTAGTAATTCCTGTGGTAGACTGGTGCTACAAACTAAGTTCCATACGTGAGAGGGTAGCTGAACGCCTTGTCCAAAACCATCTTACTTCTGAGAGTTGAGCTCAGCCTCAGTCCCTCACAGTTCCACACTGCCTGCAGAGTGAGTTTCGCAGGTCTTCAGCAGAGACGTTTGCCAGAGACTTCTGAGACGCAGGGTAACAATGCAGACCTGGAGGGTATCCCCAGGTGCAGACGACTGTAATCTTGGAACCTCCTGACTCAGAATACTGCTACCTTCTCACTGCCATAGGAATGCAGCTAGTTGACAGCTAACTGGCTTCAAGACATGCTTCCCTGAGAGAGCTGAGGACAGGGCAGAACCCTCCCGCATCCTGCCTGACTGTAGGAGTAGCTGCTAACATCCTAATGTTAGTGGCTGGGAGAGGTTGCGGGAAAAGCATGTGTGAGCACTGGGCCTGAACTCCCGTGTATCTGAGTTGAATACAGCGATTTCCAACGGAGTTCCTCAACCAGAGTGTAGCTAGGTTCCAAATCCCATGTACGAGCGGGTAGCAGATATCTGCCTCCCATGCATACACACTTCTGAGAGTTGAGTTATGGCCTGTACCTCCACATCCAGCCTGCTGGTACCCTTGGCTTCTAAAAGGCCTAGGCTCGCTGTTTGACGGAAGTGCTGGGAGAGGTAATTGGAATCTCCCGCACACAAGACGAGTGCCTCCAAGCTCAATTCATGATTTCCCAGTAATTCTTGTGGTAGACAGGTGCTACATACTAGGTTCCATATGTGAGATGGTAGCTGAACGCCTTGTCCAAAAGCATCTTACTTCTGAGAGTTGAGCACACCCTCAGTCCCGCACAGTTCCACACTGCCTGCAGAGTGAGTTTCACACGTCTTCACCAGAGACGATTTCCAGAGGCTTCTGAGTACAAGTTAACAATGCAGAACTGGAGGGTATCTCCAGGTGCAGTAGAGTGGTAATCTTGGAACCTCCTGACTCAGAGTACTGCTACCTTCTCACTGCCATAGGAATGCAGCTAGTTGACAGCTGGCTTCAAGACATGCTTCCCTGTGAGAGCTGAGGACAGGGCAGAACCCTCCCGCATGCTGCCTGACTGTAGGAGTAGCTGCTAACATCCTTATGTTAGTGGCTGGGAGAGGTTGCGGGAAAAGCATGTGTGAGCACTGGGCCTGAACTCCCGTGTATCTGAGTTGAATACAGCGATTTCCAACGGCTTTCCTCAACCAGAGTGTAGCTAGGTTCCAAATCCCATGTACGAGCGGGTAGCAGACATCTGCCTCCCATGCATACACACTTCTGAGAGTTGAGCTTATGGCCTGTACCTCCACAGCCAGCCTGCTGGTACCCTTGGCTTCTAAAAGGCCTAGGCTCGCTGTTTGACGGAAGTGCTGGGAGAGGTAATTGGAATCTCCCGGCACACAAGACGAGTGCCTCCAAGCTCAATTCACGATTTCCCAGTAATTCTTGTGGTAGACAGGTGCTACATACTAAGTTCCATATGTGAGATGGTAGCTGAACGCCTTGTCCAAAAGCATCTTACTTCTGAGAGTTGAGCCCACCCTCAGGCCCTCAGAGTTCCACACTGCCTGCAGAGTGAGTTTCACACGTCTTCACCAGAGACGATTGCTAGACGCTTCTGAGTACAAGTTAACAATGCAGACCTGGAGGGTATCTCCAGGTGCAGTAGAGTGGTAATCTTGGAACCTCCTGACTCAGAGTACTGCTACCTTCTCACTGCCATAGGAATGCAGCTAGTTGACAGCTGGCTTCAAGACATGCTTCCCTGTGAGAGCTGAGGACAGGGCAGAACCCTCCCGCATCCTGCCTGACTGTAGGAGTAGCTGCTAACATCCTTATGTTAGTGGCTGGGAGAGGTTGCGGGAAAAGCATGTGTGAGCACTGGGCCTGAACTCCCGTGTATCTGAGTTGAATACAGCGATTTCCAACGGCTTTCCTCAACCAGAGTGTAGCTAGGTTCCAAATCCCATGTACGAGCGGGTAGCAGACATCTGCCTCCCATGCATACACACTTCTGAGAGTTGAGCTTATGGCCTGTACCTCCACAGCCAGCCTGCTGGTACCCTTGGCTTCTAAAAGGCCTTGGCTCGCAGTTTGACGGAAGTGCTGGGAGAGGTAATTGGAATCACCCTGCACACAAGACTAGTGCCTCCAAGCTCAGTTCAGCGATTTCCTAGTAATTCCTGTGGTAGACTGGTGCTACATACTAAGTTCCATACGTGAGAGGGTAGCTGAACGCCTTGTCCAAAACCATCTTACTTCTGAGAGTTGAGCTCAGCCTCAGTCCCTCACAGTTCCACACTGCCTGCAGAGTGAGTTTCGCAGGTCTTCAGCAGAGACGTTTGCCAGAGGCTTCTGAGACGCAGGGTAACAATGCAGACCTGGAGGGTATCCCCAGGTGCAGTCGACTGGTAATCTTGGAACCTCCTGACTCAGAATACTGCTACTTTCTCACTGCCATAGGACTGCAGCTAGTTGACAGCTGGCTTCAAGACATGCTTCCCTGTGAGAGATGAGGACAGGGCAGAACCCTCCCGCATGCTGCCTGACTGTAGGAGTAGCTGCTAACATCCTTATGTTAGTGGCTGGGAGAGGTTGCGGGAAAAGCATGTGTGAGCACTGGGCCTGAACTCCCGTGTATCTGAGTTGAATACAGCGATTTCCAACGGCTTTCCTCAACCAGAGTGTAGCTAGGTTCCAAATCCCATGTACGAGCGGGTAGCAGACATCTGCCTCCCATGCATACACACTTCTGAGAGTTGAGCTTATGGCCTGTACCTCCACAGCCAGCCTGCTGGTACCCTTGGCTTCTAAAAGGCCTAGGCTCGCTGTTTGACGGAAGTGCTGGGAGAGGTAATTGGAATCTCCCGGCACACAAGACGAGTGCCTCCAAGCTCAATTCACGATTTCCCAGTAATTCTTGTGGTAGACAGGTGCTACATACTAAGTTCCATATGTGAGATGGTAGCTGAACGCCTTGTCCAAAAGCATCTTACTTCTGAGAGTTGAGCCCACCCTCAGGCCCTCAGAGTTCCACACTGCCTGCAGAGTGAGTTTCACACGTCTTCACCAGAGACGATTGCTAGACGCTTCTGAGTACAAGTTAACAATGCAGACCTGGAGGGTATCTCCAGGTGCAGTAGAGTCGTAATCTTGGAACCTCCTGACTCAGAGTACTGCTACCTTCTCACTGCCATAGGAATCCAACTAGTTGACAGCTGGCTTCAAGACATGCTTCCCTGTGAGAGCTGAGGACAGGGCAGAACCCTCCCGCATCCTGCCTGACTGTAGGAGTAGCTGCTAACATCCTTATGTTACTGGCTGGGAGAGGTTGCGGGAAAAGCATGTGTGAGCACTGGGCCTGAACTCCCGTGTATCTGAGTTGAATACAGCGATTTCCAACGGCTTTCCTCAACCAGAGTGTAGCTAGGTTCCAAATCCCATGTACGAGCGGGTAGCAGACATCTGCCTCCCATGCATACACACTTCTGAGAGTTGAGCTTATGGCCTGTACCTCCACAGCCAGCCTGCTGGTACCCTTGGCTTCTAAAAGGCCTTGGCTCGCAGTTTGACGGAAGTGCTGGGAGAGGTAATTGGAATCACCCTGCACACAAGACTAGTGCCTCCAAGCTCAGTTCAGCGATTTCCTAGTAATTCCTGTGGTAGACTGGTGCTACATACTAAGTTCCATACGTGAGAGGGTAGCTGAACGCCTTGTCCAAAACCATCTTACTTCTGAGAGTTGAGCTCAGCCTCAGTCCCTCACAGTTCCACACTGCCTGCAGAGTGAGTTTCGCAGGTCTTCAGCAGAGACGTTTGCCAGAGGCTTCTGAGACGCAGGGTAAAAATGCAGACCTGGAGGGTATCCCCAGGTGCAGTCGACTGGTAATCTTGGAACCTCCTGACTCAGAATACTGCTACTTTTTCACTGCCATAGGACTGCAGCTAGTTGACAGCTGGCTTCAAGACATGCTTCCCTGTGAGAGATGAGGACAGGGCAGAACCCTCCCGCATGCTGCCTGACTGTAGGAGTAGCTGCTAACATCCTTATGTTAGTGGCTGGGAGAGGTTGCGGGAAAAGCATGTGTGAGCACTGGGCCTGAACTCCCGTGTATCTGAGTTGAATACAGCGATTTCCAACGGCTTTCCTCAACCAGAGTGTAGCTAGGTTCCAAATCCCATGTACGAGCGGGTAGCAGACATCTGCCTCCCATGCATACACACTTCTGAGAGTTGAGCTTATGGCCTGTACCTCCACAGCCAGCCTGCTGGTACCCTTGGCTTCTAAAAGGCCTAGGCTCGCTGTTTGACGGAAGTGCTGGGAGAGGTAATTGGAATCTCCCGGCACACAAGACGAGTGCCTCGAAGCTCAATTCACGATTTCCCAGTAATTCTTGTGGTAGACAGGTGCTACATACTAAGTTCCATATGTGAGATGGTAGCTGAACGCCTTGTCCAAAAGCATTTTACTTCTGAGAGTTGAGCCCACCCTCAGTCCCTCACAGTTCCACACTGCCTGCAGAGTGAGTTTCACACGTCTTCACCAGAGACGATTGCCAGAGGCTTCTGAGTACAAGTTAACAATGCAGACCTGGAGGGTATCTCCAGGTGCAGTAGAGTGGTAATCTTGGAACCTCCTGACTCAGAGTACTGCTACCTTCTTACTGCCATAGGAATGCAGCTAGTTGACAGCTGGCTTCAAGACATGCTTCCCTGTGAGAGCTGAGGACAGGGCAGAACCCTCCCGCATCCTGCCTGACTGTAGGAGTAGCTGCTAACATCCTAATGTTAGTGGCTGGGAGAGGTTGCGGGAAAAGCACGTGTGAGCACTGGGCCTGAACTCCCGTGTATCTGAGTTGAATACAGCGATTTCCAATGGCCTTCTTCAATCACAGTGTAGCTAGGTTCCAACTCCCATGTCCGAGTGGGTAGCAGACATCTGCCTCCCATGCATACACACTTCTGAGAGTTGAGCTTATGGCCTGTACCTCCACATCCAGCCTGCTGGTACCCTTGGCTTCTAAAAGGCCTAGGCTCGCTGTTTGACGGAAGTGCTGGGAGAGGTAATTGGAATCACACGGCACACAAGACTAGTGCCTCCAAGCTCAGTTCAGCGATTTCCTAGTAATTCCTCTGGTAGACTGGTGCTACATACTAAGTTCCATACGTGAGAGGGTAGCTGAACGCCTTGTCCAAAACCATCTTACTTCTGAGAGTTGAGCTCAGCCTCAGTCCCTCACAGTTCCACACTGCCTGCAGAGTGAGTTTCGCAGGTCTTCAGTAGAGACGTTTGCCAGAGGCTTCTGAGACGCAGGGTAACAATGCAGACCTGGAGGGTATCCCCAGGTGCAGTCGACCGGTAATCTTGGAACCTCCTGACTCAGAATACTGCTACCTTCTCACTGCCATAGGAATGCAGCTAGTTGACAGCTGGCTTCAAGACATGCTTCCCTGTGAGAGCTGAGGACAGGGCAGAACCCTCCCGCATGCTCCCTTACTGTAGGAGTAGTGCTAACATCCTTATGTTAGCGGCTGGGAGAGGTTGCGGGAAAAGCATGTGTGAACACTTGGCCTGAACTCCCGTGTACCTGAGTTGAATACAGCGATTTCCAACGGCTTTCCTCAACCAGAGTGTAGCTAGGTTCCAAATCCCATGTACGAGCGGGTAGCAGACATCTGCCTCCCATGCATACACACTTCTGAGAGTTGAGCTTATGGCCTGTACCTCCACAGCCAGCCTGCTGGTACCCTTGGCTTCTAAAAGGCCTAGGCTCGCTGTTTGACGGAAGTGCTGGGAGAGGTATTTGGAATCATCTGTCACACAAGACTAGTGCCTCCAAGCTCAGTTCAGCGATTTCCTAGTAATTCCTGTGGTAGAGTGGTGCTACATAGTAAGTTCCATACGTGAGAGGGTAGCTGAACGCCTTGTCCAAAACCATCTTACTTCTGAGAGTTGAGCTCAGCCTCAGTCCCTCACAGTTCCACACTGCCTGCAGAGTGAGTTTCGCAGGTCTTCAGCAGAGACGTTTGCCAGAGGCTTCTGAGACGCAGGGTAACAATGCAGACCTGGAGGGTATCCCCAGGTGCAGTCGACTGGTAATCTTGGAACCTCCTGACTCAGAATACTGCTACCTTCTCACTGCCATAGGAATGCAGCTAGTTGACAGCTGGCTTCAAGACATGCTTCCCTGTGAGAGCTGAGGACAGGGCAGAACCCTCCCGCATCCTGCCTGACTGTAGGAGTAGCTGCTAACATCCTTATGTTACTGGCTGGGAGAGGTTGCGGGAAAAGCATGTGTGAGCACTGGGCCTGAACTCCCGTGTATCTGAGTTGAATACAGCGATTTCCAACGGCTTTCCTCAACCAGAGTGTAGCTAGGTTCCAAATCCCATGTACGAGCGGGTAGCAGACATCTGCCTCCCATGCATACACACTTCTGAGAGTTGAGCTTATGGCCTGTACCTCCACAGCCAGCCTGCTGGTACCCTTGGCTTCTAAAAGGCCTTGGCTCGCAGTTTGACGGAAGTGCTGGGAGAGGTAATTGGAATCACCCTGCACACAAGACTAGTGCCTCCAAGCTCAGTTCAGCGATTTCCTAGTAATTCCTGTGGTAGACTGGTGCTACATACTAAGTTCCATACGTGAGAGGGTAGCTGAACGCCTTGTCCAAAACCATCTTACTTCTGAGAGTTGAGCTCAGCCTCAGTCCCTCACAGTTCCACACTGCCTGCAGAGTGAGTTTCGCAGGTCTTCAGCAGAGACGTTTGCCAGAGGCTTCTGAGACGCAGGGTAAAAATGCAGACCTGGAGGGTATCCCCAGGTGCAGTCGACTGGTAATCTTGGAACCTCCTGACTCAGAATACTGCTACTTTCTCACTGCCATAGGACTGCAGCTAGTTGACAGCTGGCTTCAAGACATGCTTCCCTGTGAGAGATGAGGACAGGGCAGAACCCTCCCGCATGCTGCCTGACTGTAGGAGTAGCTGCTAACATCCTTATGTTAGTGGCTGGGAGAGGTTGCGGGAAAAGCATGTGTGAGCACTGGGCCTGAACTCCCGTGTATCTGAGTTGAATACAGCGATTTCCAACGGCTTTCCTCAACCAGAGTGTAGCTAGGTTCCAAATCCCATGTACGAGCGGGTAGCAGACATCTGCCTCCCATGCATACACACTTCTGAGAGTTGAGCTTATGGCCTGTACCTCCACAGCCAGCCTGCTGGTACCCTTGGCTTCTAAAAGGCCTAGGCTCGCTGTTTGACGGAAGTGCTGGGAGAGGTAATTGGAATCTCCCGGCACACAAGACGAGTGCCTCGAAGCTCAATTCACGATTTCCCAGTAATTCTTGTGGTAGACAGGTGCTACATACTAAGTTCCATATGTGAGATGGTAGCTGAACGCCTTGTCCAAAAGCATTTTACTTCTGAGAGTTGAGCCCACCCTCAGTCCCTCACAGTTCCACACTGCCTGCAGAGTGAGTTTCACACGTCTTCACCAGAGACGATTGCCAGAGGCTTCTGAGTACAAGTTAACAATGCAGACCTGGAGGGTATCTCCAGGTGCAGTAGAGTGGTAATCTTGGAACCTCCTGACTCAGAGTACTGCTACCTTCTCACTGCCATAGGAATGCAGCTAGTTGACAGCTGGCTTCAAGACATGCTTCCCTGTGAGAGCTGAGGACAGGGCAGAACCCTCCCGCATCCTGCCTTACTGTAGGAGTAGCTGCTAACATCCTAATGTTAGTGGCTGGGAGAGGTTGCGGGAAAAGCACGTGTGAGCACTGGGCCTGAACTCCCGTGTATCTGAGTTGAATACAGCGATTTCCAATGGCCTTCTTCAATCACAGTGTAGCTAGGTTCCAACTCCCATGTCCGAGTGGGTAGCAGACATCTGCCTCCCATGCATACACACTTCTGAGAGTTGAGCTTATGGCCTGTACCTCCACATCCAGCCTGCTGGTACCCTTGGCTTCTAAAAGGCCTAGGCTCGCTGTTTGACGGAAGTGCTGGGAGAGGTAATTGGAATCACACGGCACACAAGACTAGTGCCTCCAAGCTCAGTTCAGCGATTTCCTAGTAATTCCTCTGGTAGACTGGTGCTACATACTAAGTTCCATACGTGAGAGGGTAGCTGAACGCCTTGTCCAAAACCATCTTACTTCTGAGAGTTGAGCTCAGCCTCAGTCCCTCACAGTTCCACACTGCCTGCAGAGTGAGTTTCGCAGGTCTTCAGTAGAGACGTTTGCCAGAGGCTTCTGAGACGCAGGGTAACAATGCAGACCTGGAGGGTATCCCCAGGTGCAGTCGACCGGTAATCTTGGAACCTCCTGACTCAGAATACTGCTACCTTCTCACTGCCATAGGAATGCAGCTAGTTGACAGCTGGCTTCAAGACATGCTTCCCTGTGAGAGCTGAGGACAGGGCAGAACCCTCCCGCATGCTCCCTTACTGTAGGAGTAGTGCTAACATCCTTATGTTAGCGGCTGGGAGAGGTTGCGGGAAAAGCATGTGTGAACACTTGGCCTGAACTCCCGTGTACCTGAGTTGAATACAGCGATTTCCAACGGCTTTCCTCAACCAGAGTGTAGCTAGGTTCCAAATCCCATGTACGAGCGGGTAGCAGACATCTGCCTCCCATGCATACACACTTCTGAGAGTTGAGCTTATGGCCTGTACCTCCACAGCCAGCCTGCTGGTACCCTTGGCTTCTAAAAGGCCTAGGCTCGCTGTTTGACGGAAGTGCTGGGAGAGGTATTTGGAATCATCTGTCACACAAGACTAGTGCCTCCAAGCTCAGTTCAGCGATTTCCTAGTAATTCCTGTGGTAGAGTGGTGCTACATAGTAAGTTCCATACGTGAGAGGGTAGCTGAACGCCTTGTCCAAAACCATCTTACTTCTGAGAGTTGAGCTCACCCTCAGTCCCTCACAGTACCACACTGCCTGCAGAGTGATTTTCGCAGGTCTTCAGCAGAGACGTTTGCCAGAGGCTTCTGAGACGCAGGGTAACAATGCAGACCTGGAGGGTATCCCAAGGTGCAGTCGACTGGTAATCTTGGAACCTCCTTACTCAGAATACTGCTACCTTCTCACTGCCATAGGAATGCAGCTAGTTGACAGCTGGCTTCAAGACATGCTTCCCTGTGAGAGCTGAGGACAGGGCAGAACCCTCCCGCATGCTGCCTGACTGTAGGATTAGCTGCTAACATCCTTATGTTAGTGGCTGGGAGAGGTTGCGGGAAAAGCATGGGTGAGCACTGGGCCTGAACTCCCGTGTATCTGAGTTGAATACAGCGATTTCCAACGGCGTTCATCAACCAGAGTGTAGCTAGGTTCCAAATCCCATGTACGAGCGGGTAGCAGACATCTGCCTCCCATGCATACACACTTCTGAGAGTTGAGCTTATGGCCTGTACCTCCACATCCAGCCTGCTGGTACCCTTGGCTTCTAAAAGGCCTAGGCTCGCTGTTTGACGGAAGTGCTGGGAGAGGTAATTGGAATCTCCCGGCACACAAGACGAGTGCCTCCAAGCTCAATTCACGATTTCCCAGTAATTCTTGTGGTAGACAGGTGCTACATACTAAGTTCCATATGTGATAAGGTAGCTGAACGCCTTGTCCAAAAGCATCTTACTTCTGAGAGTTGAGCCCACCCTCACTCCCTCACAGTTCCACACTGCCTGCAGAGTGAGTTTCACATGTCTTCACCAGAGATGATTGCCAGAGGCTTCTGAGTACAAGTTAACAATGCAGACCTGGAGGGTATCTCCAGGTGCAGTAGAGTGGTAATCTTGGAACCTCCTGACTCAGAGTACTGCTACTTTCTCACTGCCATAGGAATGCAGCTAGTTGACAGCTGGCTTCAAGACATGCTTCCCTGTGAGAGCTGAGGACAGGGCAGAACCCTCCCGCATCCTGCCTGACTGTAGGAGCAGCTGCTAACATCCTAATGTTAGTGGCTGGGAGAGGTTGCGGGATAAGCATGTGTGAGCACTGGGCCTGAACTCCCGTGTATCTGAGTTGAATACAGCGATTTCCAACGGCTTTCCTCAACCAGAGTGTAGCTAGGTTCCAAATCCCATGCACGAGCGGGTAGCAGACATCTGATTTCCATGCATACACACTTCTGAGAGTTCAGCTTATGGCCTGTACCTCCACAGCCAGCCTGCTGGTACCCTTGGCTTCTAAAAGGCCTAGGCTCGCTGTTTGACGGAAGTGCTGGGAGAAGTAATTGGAATCACCCGGCACACAAGACTAGTGCCTCCAAGCTCAGTTCAGCGATTTCCTAGCAATTCCTGTGGTAGACTGGTGCTACATACTAAGTTCCATACGTGAGAGGGTAGCTGAACGCCTTGTCCAAAACCATCTTACTTCTGAGAGTTGAGCTCACCCTCAGTCCCTCACACTTCGACACTGCCTGCAGAGTGATTTTCGCAGGTCTTCAGCAGAGACGTTTGCCAGAGGCTTCTGAGACGCAGGGTAAAAATGCAGACCTGGAGGGTATCCCCAGGTGCAGTCGACTGGTAATCTTGGAACCTCCTGACTCAGAATACTGCTACCTTCTCACTGCCATAGGAATGCAGCTAGTTGACAGCTGGCTTCAAGACATGCTTCCCTGTGAGAGCTGAGGACAGGGCAGAACCCTCCCGCATCCTGCCTGACGGTAGGAGTACCTGCAAAATCCTAATGTTAGTGGCTGGGAGAGGTTGCGGGAAAAGCATGTGTGAGCACTGGGCCTGAACTCCCGTGTATCTGAGTTGAATACAGCGATTTCCAACGGCTTTCCTCAACCAGAGTGTAGCTAGGTTCCAAATCCCATGTACGAGCGGGTAGCAGACATCTGCCTCCCATGCATACACACTTCTGAGAGTTGAGCTTATGGCGTGTACCTCCACATCCAGCCTGCTGTTACCCTTGGCTTCTAAAAGGCCTAGGCTCGCTGTTTGACGGAAGTGCTGGGAGAGGTAATTGGAATCACCCGGCACACAAGACTAGTGCCTCCAAGCTCAGTTCAGAGATTTCCTAGCAATTCCTGTGGTAGACTGGTGGTACATACTAAGTTCCATACGTGAGAGGGTAGCTGAACGCCTTGTCCAAAACCATCTTACTTCTGAGAGTTGAGCTCAGCCTTAGTCCCTCACAGTTCCACACTGCCTGCAGAGTGAGTTTCGCAGGTCTTCAACAGAGACGTTTGCCAGAGGCTTCTGAGACGCAGGGTAACAATGCAGACCTGGAGGGTATCCCCAGGTGCAGTCGACTGGTAATCTTGGAACCTCCTGACTCAGAATACTGCTACCTTCTCACTGCCATAGGAATGCAGCTAGTTGACAGCTGGCTTCAAGACATGCTTCCCTGTGAGAGCTGAGGACAGGGCAGAACCCTCCCGCATGCTGCCTGACTGTAGGAGTAGCTGCTAACATCCTTATGTTATGGCTGGGAGAGGTTGCGGGAAAAGCATGTGTGAGCACTGGGCCTGAACTCCCGTGTATCTGAGTTGAATACAGCGATTTCCAACGGCTTTCCTCAACCAGAGTGTAGCTAGGTTCCAAATCCCATGTACGAGCGGGTAGCAGACATCTGCCTCCCATGCATACACACTTCTGAGATTTGAGCTTATGGCCTGTTCCTCCACAGCCAGCCTGCTGGTACCCTTGGCTTCTAAAAGGCCTAGGCTCGCTGTTTGACGGAAGTGCTGGGAGAGGTAATTGGAATCTCCCGGCACACAAGACGAGTGCCTCCAAGCTCAATTCACGATTTCCCAGTAATTCTTGTGGTAGACAGGTGCTACATACTAAGTTCCATATGTGAGATGGTAGCTGAACGCCTTGTCCAAAAGCATTTTACTTCTGAGAGTTGAGCTCACCCTCAGTCCCTCACAGTTCCACACTGCCTGCAGAGTGAGTTTCACACGTCTTCACCAGAGACGATTGCCAGAGGCTTCTGAGTACAAGTTAACAATGCAGACCTGGAGGGTATCTCCAGGTGCAGTAGAGTGGTAATCTTGGAACCTCCTGACTCAGAGTACTGCTACCTTCTCACTGCCATAGGAATGCAGCTAGATGACAGCTGGCTTCAAGACATGCTTCCCTGTGAGAGCTGAGGACAGGGCAGAACCCTCCCGCATCCTGCCTGACTGTAGGAGTAGCTGCTAACATCCTAATGTTAGTGGCTGGGAGAGGTTGCGGGAAAAGCACGTGTGAGCACTGGGCCTGAACTCCCGTGTATCTGAGTTGAATACAGCGATTTCCAATGGCCTTCTTCAATCACAGTGTAGCTAGGTTCAAACTCCCATGTCCGAGTGGGTAGCAGACATCTGCCTCCCATGCATACACACTTCTGAGAGTTGAGCTTATGGCCTGTACCTCCACATCCAGCCTGCTGGTACCCTTGGCTTCTAAAAGGCCTGGGCTCGCTGTTTGACGGAAGTGCTGGGAGAGGTAATTGGAATCACACGGCACACAAGACTAGTGCCTCCAAGCTCAGTTCAGCGATTTCCTAAAATTCCTGTGGTAGACTGGTGCTACATACTAAGTTCCATACGTGAGAGGGTAGCTGAACGCCTTGTCCAAAACCATCTTACTTCTGAGAGTTGAGCTCAGCCTCAGTCCCTCACAGTTCCACACTGCCTGCAGAGTGAGTTTCGCAGGTCTTCAGTAGAGACGTTTGCCAGAGGCTTCTGAGACACAGGGTAACAATGCAGACCTGGAGGGTATCCCCAGGTGCAGTCGACTGGTAATCTTGGAACCTCCTGACTCGGAATACTGCTACCTTCTCACTGCCATAGGAATGCAGCTAGTTGACAGCTAGCTGGCTTCAAGACATGCTTCCCTGTGAGAGCTGAGGACAGGGCAGAACCCTCCCGCATGCTGCCTGACTGTAGGAGTAGCTGCTAACATCCTTATGTTAGTGGCTGGGAGAGGTTGCGGGAAAAGCACGTGTGAGCACTGGGCCTGAACTCCCGTGTATCTGAGTTGAATACAGCGATTTCCAACGGCTTTCTCAACCAGAGTGTAGCTAGGTTCCAAATCCCATGTACGGTCGGATAGCAGACATTTGCCTCCCATGCATACACACTTCTGAGAGTTGAGCTTATGGCCTGTACCTCCACAGCCAGCCTGCTGGTACCCTTGGCTTCTAAAAGGCCTAGGCTCGCTGTTTGACGGAAGTGCTGGGAGAGGTAATTGGAAGCTCCCGGCACACAAGACGAGTGCCTCCAAGCTTAATTCACGATTTCCCAGTAATTCTTGTGGTAGACAGGTGCTACATACTAAGTTCCATATGTGAGAAGGTAGCTGAACGCCTTGTCCAAAAGCATCTTACTTCTGAGAGTTGAGCACACCCTCAGTCCCTCACAGTTCCACACTGCCTGCAGAGTGAGTTTCACACGTCTTTACCAGAGACGATTGCCAGAGGCTTTTGAGTACAAGTTACAATGCAGACCTGGAGGGTATCTCCAGGTGCAGTAGAGTGGTAATCTTGGAACCTCCTGACTCAGAGTACTGCTACCTTCTCACTGCCATAGGAATGCAGCTAGTTGACAGCTGGCTTCAAGACATGCTTCCCTGTGAGAGCTGGGGACAGCGCAGAACCCCCCGCATGCTGCCTGACTGTAGGAGTAGCTGCTAACATCCTTATGTTAGTGGCTGGGAGAGGTTGCGGGAAAAGCATGTGTGAGCACTGGGCCTGAACACCCGTGTATCTGAGTTGAATACAGCGATTTCCAATGGCCTTCTTCAATCACAGTGTAGCTAGGTTCCAACTCCCATGTCCGAGTGGGTAGCAGACATCTGCCTCCCATGCATACACACTTCTGAGAGTTGAGCTTATGGCCTGTACCTCCACATCCAGCCTGCTGGTACTCTTGGCTTCTAAAAGGCCTAGGCTCGCTGTTTGACGGAAGTGCTGGGAGAGGTAATTGGAATCTCCCGGCACACAAGACTAGTGCCTCCAAGCTCAGTTCAGCGATTTCCTAGTAATTCCTGTGGTAGACTGGTGCTACATACTAAGTTCCATACGTGAGAGGGTAGCTGAACGCCTTGTCCAAAACCATCTTACTTCTGAGAGTTGAGCTCAGCCTCAGTCCCTCACAGTTCGACACTGCCTGCAGAGTGAGTTTCGCAGGTCTTCAGCAGAGACGTTTGCCAGAGGCTTCTGAGACGCAGGGTAACAATGCAGACCTGGAGGGTATCCCCAGGTGCAGTCGACTGGTAATCTTGGAACCTCCTGACTCAGAATACTGCTACTTTCTCACTGCCATAGGACTGCAGCTAGTTGACAGCTGGCTTCAAGACATGCTTCCCTGTGAGAGATGAGGACAGGGCAGAACCCTCCCGCATGCTGCCTGACTGTAGGAGTAGCTGCTAACATCCTTATGTTAGTGGCTGGGAGAGGTTTCGGGAAAAGCATGTGTGAGCACTGGGCCTGAACTCCCGTGTATCTGAGTTGAATACAGCGATTTCCAACGGCTTTCCTCAACCAGAGTGTAGCTAGGTTCCAAATCCCATGTACGAGCGGGTAGCAGACATCTGCCTCCCATGCATACACACTTCTGAGAGTTGAGCTTATGGCCTGTACCTCCACAGCCAGCCTGCTGGTACCCTTGGCTTCTAAAAGGCCTAGGCTCGCTGTTTGACGGAAGTGCTGGGAGAGGTAATTGGAATCTCCCGGCACACAAGACGAGTGCCTCCAAGCTCAATTCACGATTTCCCAGTAATTCTTGTGGTAGACAGGTGCTACTTACTAAGTTCCATATGTGAGATGGTAGCTGAACGCCTTGTCCAAAAGCATCTTACTTCTGAGAGTTGAGCCCACCCTCAGGCCCTCAGAGTTCCACACTGCCTGCAGAGTGAGTTTCACACGTCTTCACCAGAGACGATTGCTAGACGCTTCTGAGTACAAGTTAACAATGCAGACCTGGAGGGTATCTCCAGGTGCAGTAGAGTCGTAATCTTGGAACCTCCTGACTCAGAGTATTGCTACCTTCTCACTGCCATAGGAATCCAGCTAGTTGACAGCTGGCTTCAAGACATGCTTCCCTGTGAGAGCTGAGGACAGGGCAGAACCCTCCCGCATCCTGCCTGACTGTAGGAGTAGCTGCTAACATCCTTATGTTACTGGCTGGGAGAGGTTGCGGGAAAAGCATGTGTGAGCACTGGGCCTGAACTCCCGTGTATCTGAGTTGAATACAGCGATTTCCAACGGCTTTCCTCAACCAGAGTGTAGCTAGGTTCCAAATCCCATGTACGAGCGGGTAGCAGACATCTGCCTCCCATGCATACACACTTCTGAGAGTTGAGCTTATGGCCTGTACCTCCACAGCCAGCCTGCTGGTACCCTTGGCTTCTAAAAGGCCTTGGCTCGCAGTTTGACGGAAGTGCTGGGAGAGGTAATTGGAATCACCCTGCACACAAGACTAGTGCCTCCAAGCTCAGTTCAGCGATTTCCTAGTAATTCCTGTGGTAGACTGGTGCTACATACTAAGTTCCATACGTGAGAGGGTAGCTGAACGCCTTGTCCAAAACCATCTTACTTCTGAGAGTTGAGCTCAGCCTCAGTCCCTCACAGTTCCACACTGCCTGCAGAGTGAGTTTCGCAGGTCTTCAGCAGAGACGTTTGCCAGAGGCTTCTGAGACGCAGGGTAAAAATGCAGACCTGGAGGGTATCCCCAGGTGCAGTCGACTGGTAATCTTGGAACCTCCTGACTCAGAATACTGCTACTTTCTCACTGCCATAGGACTGCAGCTAGTTGACAGCTGGCTTCAAGACATGCTTCCCTGTGAGAGCTGAGGACAGGGCAGAACCCTCCCGCATCCTGCCTGACTGTAGGAGTAGCTGCTAACATCCTTATGTTACTGGCTGGGAGAGGTTGCGGGAAAAGCATGTGTGAGCACTGGGCCTGAACTCCCGTGTATCTGAGTTGAATACAGCGATTTCCAACGGCTTTCCTCAACCAGAGTGTAGCTAGGTTCCAAATCCCATGTACGAGCGGGTAGCAGACATCTGCCTCCCATGCATACACACTTCTGAGAGTTGAGCTTATGGCCTGTACCTCCACAGCCAGCCTGCTGGTACCCTTGGCTTCTAAAAGGCCTTGGCTCGCAGTTTGACGGAAGTGCTGGGAGAGGTAATTGGAATCACCCTGCACACAAGACTAGTGCCTCCAAGCTCAGTTCAGCGATTTCCTAGTAATTCCTGTGGTAGACTGGTGCTACATACTAAGTTCCATACGTGAGAGGGTAGCTGAACGCCTTGTCCAAAACCATCTTACTTCTGAGAGTTGAGCTCAGCCTCAGTCCCTCACAGTTCCACACTGCCTGCAGAGTGAGTTTCGCAGGTCTTCAGCAGAGACGTTTGCCAGAGGCTTCTGAGACGCAGGGTAAAAATGCAGACCTGGAGGGTATCCCCAGGTGCAGTCGACTGGTAATCTTGGAACCTCCTGACTCAGAATACTGCTACTTTCTCACTGCCATAGGACTGCAGCTAGTTGACAGCTGGCTTCAAGACATGCTTCCCTGTGAGAGATGAGGACAGGGCAGAACCCTCCCGCATGCTGCCTGACTGTAGGAGTAGCTGCTAACATCCTTATGTTAGTGGCTGGGAGAGGTTGCGGGAAAAGCATGTGTGAGCACTGGGCCTGAACTCCCGTGTATCTGAGTTGAATACAGCGATTTCCAACGGCTTTCCTCAACCAGAGTGTAGCTAGGTTCCAAATCCCATGTACGAGCGGGTAGCAGACATCTGCCTCCCATGCATACACACTTCTGAGAGTTGAGCTTATGGCCTGTACCTCCACAGCCAGCCTGCTGGTACCCTTGGCTTCTAAAAGGCCTAGGCTCGCTGTTTGACGGAAGTGCTGGGAGAGGTAATTGGAATCTCCCGGCACACAAGGCGAGTGCCTCGAAGCTCAATTCACGATTTCCCAGTAATTCTTGTGGTAGACAGGTGCTACATACTAAGTTCCATATGTGAGATGGTAGCTGAACGCCTTGTCCAAAGCATCTTACTTCTGAGAGTTGAGCCCACCCTCAGTCCCTCACAGTTCCACACTGCCTGCAGAGTGAGTTTCACACGTCTTCACCAGAGACGATTGCCAGAGGCTTCTGAGTACAAGTTAACAATGCAGACCTGGAGGGTATCTCCAGGTGCAGTAGAGTGGTAATCTTGGAACCTCCTGACTCAGAGTACTGCTACCTTCTCACTGCCATAGGAATGCAGCTAGTTGACAGCTGGCTTCAAGACATGCTTCCCTGTGAGAGCTGAGGACAGGGCAGAACCCTCCCGCATCCTGCCTGACTGTAGGAGTAGCTGCTAACATCCTAATGTTAGTGGCTGGGAGAGGTTGCGGGAAAAGCACGTGTGAGCACTGGGCCTGAACTCCCGTGTATCTGAGTTGAATACAGCGATTTCCAATGGCCTTCTTCAATCACAGTGTAGCTAGGTTCCAACTCCCATGTCCGAGTGGGTAGCAGACATCTGCCTCCCATGCATACACACTTCTGAGAGTTGAGCTTATGGCCTGTACCTCCACATCCAGCCTGCTGGTACCCTTGGCTTCTAAAAGGCCTAGGCTCGCTGTTTGACGGAAGTGCTGGGAGAGGTAATTGGAATCACACGGCACACAAGACTAGTGCCTCCAAGCTCAGTTCAGCGATTTCCTAGTAATTCCTCTGGTAGACTGGTGCTACATACTAAGTTCCATACGTGAGAGGGTAGCTGAACGCCTTGTCCAAAACCATCTTACTTCTGAGAGTTGAGCTCAGCCTCAGTCCCTCACAGTTCCACACTGCCTGCAGAGTGAGTTTCGCAGGTCTTCAGTAGAGACGTTTGCCAGAGGCTTCTGAGACGCAGGGTAACAATGCAGACCTGGAGGGTATCCCCAGGTGCAGTCGACCGGTAATCTTGGAACCTCCTGACTCAGAATACTGCTACCTTCTCACTGCCATAGGAATGCAGCTAGTTGACAGCTGGCTTCAAGACATGCTTCCCTGTGAGAGCTGAGGACAGGGCAGAACCCTCCCGCATGCTCCCTTACTGTAGGAGTAGTGCTAACATCCTTATGTTAGCGGCTGGGAGAGGTTGCGGGAAAAGCATGTGTGAACACTTGGCCTGAACTCCCGTGTACCTGAGTTGAATACAGCGATTTCCAACGGCTTTCCTCAACCAGAGTGTAGCTAGGTTCCAAATCCCATGTACGAGCGGGTAGCAGACATCTGCCTCCCATGCATACACACTTCTGAGAGTTGAGCTTATGGCCTGTACCTCCACAGCCAGCCTGCTGGTACCCTTGGCTTCTAAAAGGCCTAGGCTCGCTGTTTGACGGAAGTGCTGGGAGAGGTATTTGGAATCATCTGTCACACAAGACTAGTGCCTCCAAGCTCAGTTCAGCGATTTCCTAGTAATTCCTGTGGTAGAGTGGTGCTACATAGTAAGTTCCATACGTGAGAGGGTAGCTGAACGCCTTGTCCAAAACCATCTTACTTCTGAGAGTTGAGCTCACCCTCAGTCCCTCACAGTACCACACTGCCTGCAGAGTGATTTTCGCAGGTCTTCAGCAGAGACGTTTGCCAGAGGCTTCTGAGACGCAGGGTAACAATGCAGACCTGGAGGGTATCCCAAGGTGCAGTCGACTGGTAATCTTGGAACCTCCTTACTCAGAATACTGCTACCTTCTCACTGCCATAGGAATGCAGCTAGTTGACAGCTGGCTTCAAGACATGCTTCCCTGTGAGAGCTGAGGACAGGGCAGAACCCTCCCGCATGCTGCCTGACTGTAGGAGTAGCTGCTAACATCCTTATGTTAGTGGCTGGGAGAGGTTGCGGGAAAAGCATGGGTGAGCACTGGGCCTGAACTCCCGTGTATCTGAGTTGAATACAGCGATTTCCAACGGCGTTCATCAACCAGAGTGTAGCTAGGTTCCAAATCCCATGTACGAGCGGGTAGCAGACATCTGCCTCCCATGCATACACACTTCTGAGAGTTGAGCTTATGGCCTGTACCTCCACATCCAGCCTGCTGGTACCCTTGGCTTCTAAAAGGCCTAGGCTCGCTGTTTGACGGAAGTGCTGGGAGAGGTAATTGGAATCTCCCGGCACACAAGACGAGTGCCTCCAAGCTCAATTCACGATTTCCCAGTAATTCTTGTGGTAGACAGGTGCTACATACTAAGTTCCATATGTGATAAGGTAGCTGAACGCCTTGTCCAAAAGCATCTTACTTCTGAGAGTTGAGCCCACCCTCACTCCCTCACAGTTCCACACTGCCTGCAGAGTGAGTTTCACATGTCTTCACCAGAGATGATTGCCAGAGGCTTCTGAGTACAAGTTAACAATGCAGACCTGGAGGGTATCTCCAGGTGCAGTAGAGTGGTAATCTTGGAACCTCCTGACTCAGAGTACTGCTAATTTCTCACTGCCATAGGAATGCAGCTAGTTGACAGCTGGCTTCAAGACATGCTTCCCTGTGAGAGCTGAGGACAGGGCAGAACCCTCCCGCATCCTGCCTGACTGTAGGAGCAGCTGCTAACATCCTAATGTTAGTGGCTGGGAGAGGTTGCGGGATAAGCATGTGTGAGCACTGGGCCTGAACTCCCGTGTATCTGAGTTGAATACAGCGATTTCCAACGGCTTTCCTCAACCAGAGTGTAGCTAGGTTCCAAATCCCATGCACGAGCGGGTAGCAGACATCTGATTTCCATGCATACACACTTCTGAGAGTTCAGCTTATGGCCTGTACCTCCACAGCCAGCCTGCTGGTACCCTTGGCTTCTAAAAGGCCTAGGCTCGCTGTTTGACGGAAGTGCTGGGAGAAGTAATTGGAATCACCCGGCACACAAGACTAGTGCCTCCAAGCTCAGTTCAGCGATTTCCTAGCAATTCCTGTGGTAGACTGGTGCTACATACTAAGTTCCATACGTGAGAGTGTAGCTGAACGCCTTGTCCAAAACCATCTTACTTCTGAGAGTTGAGCTCAGCCTCAGTCCCTCACACTTCGACACTGCCTGCAGAGTGATTTTCGCAGGTCTTCAGCAGAGACGTTTGCCAGAGGCTTCTGAGACGCAGGGTAAAAATGCAGACCTGGAGGGTATCCCCAGGTGCAGTCGACTGGTAATCTTGGAACCTCCTGACTCAGAATACTGCTACCTTCTCACTGCCATAGGAATGCAGCTAGTTGACAGCTGGCTTCAAGACATGCTTCCCTGTGAGAGCTGAGGACAGGGCAGAACCCTCCCGCATCCTGCCTGACGGTAGGAGTACCTGCAAAATCCTAATGTTAGTGGCTGGGAGAGGTTGCGGGAAAAGCATGTGTGAGCACTGGGCCTGAACTCCCGTGTATCTGAGTTGAATACAGCGATTTCCAACGGCTTTCCTCAACCAGAGTGTAGCTAGGTTCCAAATCCCATGTACGAGCGGGTAGCAGACATCTGCCTCCCATGCATACACACTTCTGAGAGTTGAGCTTATGGCGTGTACCTCCACATCCAGCCTGCTGTTACCCTTGGCTTCTAAAAGGCCTAGGCTCGCTGTTTGACGGAAGTGCTGGGAGAGGTAATTGGAATCACCCGGCACACAAGACTAGTGCCTCCAAGCTCAGTTCAGCGATTTCCTAGCAATTCCTGTGGTAGACTGGTGGTACATACTAAGTTCCATACGTGAGAGGGTAGCTGAACGCCTTGTCCAAAACCATCTTACTTCTGAGAGTTGAGCTCAGCCTCAGTCCCTCACAGTTCCACACTGCCTGCAGAGTGAGTTTCGCAGGTCTTCAGTAGAGACGTTTGCCAGAGGCTTCTGAGACGCAGGGTAACAATGCAGACCTGGAGGGTATCCCCAGGTGCAGTCGACTGGTAATCTTGGAACCTCCTGACTCGGAATACTGCTACCTTCTCACTGCCATAGGAATGCAGCTAGTTGACAGCTGGCTTCAAGACATGCTTCCCTGTGAGAGCTGAGGACAGGGCAGAACCCTCCCGCATGCTGCCTGACTGTAGGAGTAGCTGCTAACATCCTTATGTTAGTGGCTGGGAGAGGTTGCGGGAAAAGCACGTGTGAGCACTGGGCCTGAACTCCCGTGTATCTGAGTTGAATACAGCGATTTCCAACGGCTTTCTCAACCAGAGTGTAGCTAGGTTCCAAATCCCATGTACGGTCGGATAGCAGACATTTGCCTCCCATGCATACACACTTCTGAGAGTTGAGCTTATGGCCTGTACCTCCACAGCCAGCCTGCTGGTACCCTTGGCTTCTAAAAGGCCTAGGCTCGCTGTTTGACGGAAGTGCTGGGAGAGGTAATTGGAAGCTCCCGGCACACAAGACGAGTGCCTCCAAGCTTAATTCACGATTTCCCAGTAATTCTTGTGGTAGACAGGTGCTACATACTAAGTTCCATATGTGAGAAGGTAGCTGAACGCCTTGTCCAAAAGCATCTTACTTCTGAGAGTTGAGCACACCCTCAGTCCCTCACAGTTCCACACTGCCTGCAGAGTGAGTTTCACACGTCTTTACCAGAGACGATTGCCAGAGGCTTTTGAGTACAAGTTACAATGCAGACCTGGAGGGTATCTCCAGGTGCAGTAGAGTGGTAATCTTGGAACCTCCTGACTCAGAGTACTGCTACCTTCTCACTGCCATAGGAATGCAGCTAGTTGACAGCTGGCTTCAAGACATGCTTCCCTGTGAGAGCTGAGGACAGCGCAGAACCCCCCGCATGCTGCCTGACTGTAGGAGTAGCTGCTAACATCCTTATGTTAGTGGCTGGGAGAGGTTGCGGGAAAAGCATGTGTGAGCACTGGGCCTGAACACCCGTGTATCTGAGTTGAATACAGCGATTTCCAATGGCCTTCTTCAATCACAGTGTAGCTAGGTTCCAACTCCCATGTCCGAGTGGGTAGCAGACATCTGCCTCCCATGCATACACACTTCTGAGAGTTGAGCTTATGGCCTGTACCTCCACATCCAGCCTGCTGGTACTCTTGGCTTCTAAAAGGCCTAGGCTCGCTGTTTGACGGAAGTGCTGGGAGAGGTAATTGGAATCTCCCGGCACACAAGACTAGTGCCTCCAAGCTCAGTTCAGCGATTTCCTAGTAATTCCTGTGGTAGACTGGTGCTACATACTAAGTTCCATACGTGAGAGGGTAGCTGAACGCCTTGTCCAAAACCATCTTACTTCTGAGAGTTGAGCTCAGCCTCAGTCCCTCACAGTTCCACACTGCCTGCAGAGTGAGTTTCGCAGGTCTTCAGCAGAGACGTTTGCCAGAGGCTTCTGAGACGCAGGGTAACAATGCAGACCTGGAGGGTATCCCCAGGTGCAGTCGACTGGTAATCTTGGAACCTCCTGACTCAGAATACTGCTACCTTCTCACTGCCATAGGAATGCAGCTAGTTGACAGCTGGCTTCAAGACATGCTTCCCTGTGAGAGCTGAGGACAGGGCAGAACCCTCCCGCATGCTGCCTGACTGTAGGAGTAGCTGCTAACATCCTTATGTTAGTGGCTGGGAGAGGTTGCGGGAAAAGCATGGGTGAGCACTGGGCCTGAACTCCCGTGTATCTGAGTTGAATACAGCGATTTCCAACGGCGTTCCTCAACCAGAGTGTAGCTAGGTTCCAAATCCCATGTACGAGCGGGTAGCAGACATCTGCCTCCCATGCATACACACTTCTGAGAGTTGAGCTTATGGCCTGTACCTCCACAGCCAGCCTGCTGGTACACTTGGCTTCTAAAAGGCCTAGGCTCGCTGTTTGACGGAAGTGCTGGGAGAGGTAATTGGAATCTCCCGCCACACAAGACGAGTGCCTCCAAGCTCAATTCACGATTTCCCAGTAATTCTTGTGGTAGACAGGTGCTACATACTAAGTTCCATATGTGATAAGGTAGCTGAACGCCTTGTCCAAAAGCATCTTACTTCTGAGAGTTGAGCACACCCTCACTCCCTCACAGTTCCACACTGCCTGCAGAGTGAGTTTCACATGTCTTCACCAGAGATGATTGCCAGAGGCTTCTGAGTACAAGTTAACAATGCAGACCTGGAGGGTATCTCCAGGTGCAGTAGAGTGGTAATCTTGGAACCTCCTGACTCAGAGTACTGCTACCTTCTCACTGCCATAGGAATGCAGCTAGTTGACAGCTGGCTTCAAGACATGCTTCCCTGTGAGAGCTGAGGACAGGGCAGAACCCTCCCGCATGCTGCCTGACTGTAGGAGTAGCTGCTAACATCCTTATGTTAGTTGCTGGGAGAGGTTTCGGGAAAAGCATGTGTGAGCACACGGCCTGAACTCCCGTGTATCTGAGTTGAATACAGCGATTTCCAACGGCTTTCCTCAACCAGAGTGTAGCTAGGTTCCAAATCCCATGCACGAGCGGGTAGCAGACATCTGCCTCCCATGCATACACACTTCTGAGAGTTCAGCTTATGGCCTGTACCTCCACAGCCAGCCTGCTGGTACCCTTGGCTTCTAAAAGGCCTAGGCTCGCTGTTTGACGGAAGTGCTGGGAGAAGTAATTGGAATCACCCGGCACACAAGACTAGTGCCTCCAAGCTCAGTTCAGCGATTTCCTAGCAATTCCTGTGGTAGACTGGTGCTACATACTAAGTTCCATACGTGAGAGGGTAGCTGAACGCCTTGTCCAAAACCATCTTACTTCTGAGAGTTGAGCTCACCCTCAGTCCCTCACAGTTCGACACTGCCTGCAGAGTGATTTTCGCAGGTCTTCAGCAGAGACGTTTGCCAGAGGCTTCTGAGACGCAGGGTAACAATGCAGACCTGGAGGGTATCCCCAGGTGCAGTCGACTGGTAATCTTGGAACCTCCTGACTCAGAATACTGCTACATTCTCACTGTCATAGGAATGCAGCTAGTTGACAGCTGGCTTCAAGACATGCTTCCCTGTGAGAGCTGAGGACAGGGCAGAACCCTCCCGCATGCTGCCTGACTGTAGGAGTAGCTGCTAACATCCTTATGTTAGTGGCTGGGAGAGGTTGCGGGAAAAGCATGTGTGAGCACTGGGCCTGAACTCCCGTGTATCTGTGTTGAATACAGCGATTTCCAACGGCTTTCCTCAACCAGAGTGTAGCTAGGTTCCAAATCCCATGTACGAGCGGGTAGCAGACATCTGCCTCCCATGCATACACACTTCTGAGAGTTGAGCTTATGGCCTGTACCTCCACAGCCAGCCTGCTGGTACCCTTGGCTTCTAAAAGGCCTAGGCTCGCTGTTTGACGGAAGTGCTGGGAGAGGTATTTGGAATCACCTGGCACACAAGACTAGTGCCTCCAAGCTCAGTTCAGCGATTTCCTAGTAATTCCTGTGGTAGAGTGGTGCTACATACTAAGTTCCATACGTGAGAGGGTAGCTGAACGCCTTGTCCAAAACCATCTTACTTCTGAGAGTTGAGCTCACCCTCAGTCCCTCACAGTTCGACACTGCCTGCAGAGTGATTTTCGCAGGTCTTCAGCAGAGACGTTTGCCAGAGGCTTCTGAGACGCAGGGTAACAATGCAGACCTGGAGGGTATCCCCAGGTGCAGTCGACTGGTAATCTTGGAACCTCCTGACTCAGAATACTGCTACATTCTCACTGTCATAGGAATGCAGCTAGTTGACAGCTGGCTTCAAGATATGCTTCCCTGTGAGAGCTGAGGACAGGGCAGAACCCTCCCGCATGCTGCCTGACTGTAGGAGTAGCTGCTAACATCCTTATGTTAGTGGCTGGGAGAGGTTTCGGGAAAAGCATGTGTGAGCACTGGGCCTGAACTCCCGTGTATCTGAGTTGAATACAGCGATTTCCAACGGCTTTCCTCAACCAGAGTGTAGCTAGGTTCCAAATCCCATGTACGGTGGGATAGCAGACATCTGCCTCCCATGCATACACACTTCTGAGAGTTGAGCTTATGGCCTGTACCTCCACAGCCAGCCTGCTGTTACCCTTGGCTTCTAAAAGGCCTAGGCTCGCTGTTTGACGCAAGTGCTGGGAGAGGTAATTGGAAGCTCCCGGCACACAAGACGAGTGCCTCCAAGCTTAATTCACGATTTCCCAGTAATTCTTGTGGTAGACAGGTGCTACATACTAAGTTCCATATGTGAGAAGGTAGCTGAACGCCTTGTCCAAAAGCATCTTACTTCTGAGAGTTGAGCACACCCTCAGTCCCTCACAGTTCCACACTGCCTGCAGAGTGAGTTTCACACGTCTTTACCAGAGACGATTGCCAGAGGCATTTGAGTACAAGTTACAATGCAGACCTGGAGGGTATCTCCAGGTGCAGTAGAGTGGTAATCTTGGAACCTCCTGACTCAGAGTACTGCTACCTTCTCACTGCCATAGGAATGCAGCTAGTTGACAGGTGGCTTCAAGACATGCTTCCCTGTGAGAGCTGAGGACAGCGCAGAACCCTCCCGCATGCTGCCTGACTGTAGAAGTAGCTGCTAATATCCTTATGTTAGTGGCTGGGAGAGGTTGCGGGAAAAGCATGTGTGAGCACTGGGCCTGAACACCCGTGTATCTGAGTTGAATACAGCGATTTCCAATGGCCTTCTTCAATCACAGTGTAGCTAGGTTCAAACTCCCATGTCCGAGTGGGTAGCAGACATCTGCCTCCCATGCATACACACTTCTGAGAGTTGAGCTTATGGCCTGTACCTCCACATCCAGCCTGCTGGTACTCTTGGCTTCTAAAAGGCCTAGGCTCGCTGTTTGACGGAAGTGCTGGGAGAGGTAATTGGAATCTCCCGGCACACAAGACGAGTGCCTCCAAGCTCAATTCACGATTTCCCAGTAATTCTTGTGGTAGACAGGTGCTACATACTAAGTTCCATATGTGAGAAGGTAGCTGAACGCCTTGTCCAAAAGCATCTTACTTCTGAGAGTTGAGCCCACCCTCACTCCCTCACAGTTCCACACTGCCTGCAGAGTGAGTTTCACATGTCTTCACCAGAGATGATTGCCAGAGGCTTTTGAGTACAAGTTAACAATGCAGAACTGGAGGGTATCTCCAGGTGCAGTAGAGTGGTAATCTTGGAACCTCCTGACTCAGAGTACTGCTACCTTCTCACTGCCATAGGAATGCAGCTAGTTGACAGCTGGCTTCAAGACATGCTTCCCTGTGAGAGCTGAGGACAGGGCAGAACCCTCCCGCATCCTGCCTGACTGTAGGAGTAGCTGCTAACATCCTAATGTTAGTGGCTGGGAGAGGTTGCGGGATAAGCATGTGTGAGCACTGGGCCTGAACTCCCGTGTATCTGAGTTGAATACAGCGATTTCCAATGGCCTTCTTCAATCACAGTGTAGCTAGGTTCCAACTCCCATGTCCGAGTGGGTAGCAGACATCTGCCTCCCATGCATACACACTTCTGAGAGTTGAGCTTATGGCCTGTACCTCCACATCCAGCCTGCTGGTACCCTTGGCTTCTAAAAGGCCTAGGCTCGCTGTTTGACGGAAGTGCTGGGAGAGGTAATTGGAATCACCCGGCACACAACACTAGTGCCTCCAAGCTCAGTTCAGCGATTTCTTAGTAATTCCTGTGGTAGACTGGTGCTACATACTAAGTTCCATACGTGAAAGGGTAGCTTAACGCCTTGTCCAAAACCATCTTACTTCTGAGAGTTGAGCTCAGCCTCAGTCCCTCACAGTTCCACACTGCCTGCAGAGTGAGTTTCGCAGGTCTTCAGCAGAGACGTTTGCCAGAGGCTTCTGAGACGCAGGGTAACAATGCAGACCTGGAGGGTATCCCCAGGTGCAGTCGACTGGTAATCTTGGAACCTCCTGACTCAGAATACTGCTACCTTCTCACTGCCATAGGAATGCAGCTAGTTGACAGCTGGCTTCAAGACATGCTTCCCTGTGAGAGCTGAGGACAGGACAGAACCCTCCCGCATGCTGCCTGACTGTAGGAGTAGCTGCTAACATCCTTATGTTAGTGGCTGGGAGAGGTTGCGGGAAAAGCATGTGTGAGCACTGGGCCTGAACTCCCGTGTATCTGAGTTGAATACAGCGATTTCCAACGGCTTTCCTCAACCAGAGTGTAGCTAGGTTCCAAATCCCATGCACGAGCGGGTAGCAGACATCTGCCTCCCATGCATACACACTTCTGAGAGTTCAGCTTATGGCCTGTACCTCCACAGCCAGCCTGCTGGTACCCTTGGCTTCTAAAAGGCCTAGGCTCGCTGTTTGACGGAAGTGCTGGGAGAAGTAATTGGAATCACCCGGCACACAAGACTAGTGCCTCCAAGCTCAGTTCAGTGATTTCCTAGTAATTCCTGGGGTAGACTGGTGCTACATACTAAGTTCCATACGTGAGAGGGTAGCTGAACGCCTTGTCCAAAACCATCTTACTTCTGAGAGTTGAGCTCAGCCTCAGTCCCTCACAGTTCGACACTGCCTGCAGAGTGAGTTTCGCAGGTCTTCAGCAGAGACGTTTGTCAGAGGCTTCTGAGAGGCAGGGTAAAAATGCAGACCTGGAGCGTATCCCCAGGTGCAGTCGACTGGTAATCTTGGAACCTCCTGACTCAGAATACTGCTACCTTCTCACTGCCATAGGAATGCAGCTAGTTGACAGCGGGCTTCAAGACATGCTTCCCTGTGAGAGCTGAGGACAGGGCAGAACCCTCCCGCATGCTGCCTGACTGTAGGAGTAGCTGCTAACATCCTTATGTTAGTGGCTGGGAGAGGTTGCGGGAAAAGCATGTGTGAGCACTGGGCCTGAACTCCCGTGTATCTGAGTTGAATACAGCGATTACCACGGCTTTCCTCAACCAGAGTGTATCTAGGTTCCAAATCCCATGTACGAGCGGGTAGCAGACATCTGCCTCCCATGCATACACACTTCTGAGTGTTGAGCTTATGGCCTGTACCTCCACATCCAGCCTGCTGGTACCCTTGGCTTCTAAAAGGCCTAGGCTCGAAAATTGACGGAAGTGCTGGGAGAGGTAATTGGAATCACCCGGCACACAAGACTAGTGCCTCCAAGCTCAGTTCAGCGATTTCCTAGCAATTCCTGTGGTAGACTGCTGCTACATACTAATTCCATACGTGAGAGGGTAGCTGAACGCCTTGTCCAAAACCATCTTACTTCTGAGAGTTGAGCTCAGCCTCAGTCCCTCACAGTTCCACACTGCCTGCAGAGTGAGTTTCGCAGGTCTTCAGCAGAGACGTTTGCCAGAGGCTTCTGAGACGCAGGGTAACAATGCAGACCTGGAGGGTATCCGCAGGTGCAGTCGACTGGTAATCTTGGAACCTCCTGACTCAGAATACTGCTACCTTCTCACTGCCATAGGAATGCAGCTAGTTGACAGCTGGCTTCAAGACATGCTTCCCTGTGAGAGCTGAGGACAGGGCAGAACCCTCCCGCATCCTGCCTGACTGTAGGAGTACCTGCAAAATCCTAATGTTAGTGGCTGGGAGAGGTTGCGGGAAAAGCATGTGTGAGCACTGGGCCTGAACTCCCGTGTATCTGAGTTGAATACAGCGATTTCCAACGGCTTTCCTCAACCAGAGTGTAGCTAGGTTCCAAATCCCAAGTACGAGCGGGTAGCAGACATCTGCCTCCCATGCATACACACTTCTGAGAGTTGAGCTTATGGCGTGTACCTCCATATCCAGCCTGCTGGTACCCTTGGCTTCTAAAAGGCCTAGGCTCGCTGTTTGACGGAAGTGCTGGGAGAGGTATTTGGAATCACCTGGCACACAAGACTAGTTCCTCCAGGCTCAGAACAGCGATTTCCTAGTAATTCCTGTGGTAGACTGGTGCTACATACTAAGTTCCATACGTGAGAGTGTAGCTGAACGCTTTGCCCAAAACCATCTTACTTCTGAGAGTTGAGCTCACCCTCAGTCCCTCACAGTACCACACTGCCTGCAGAGTGAGTTTCGCAGGTCTTCAGCAGAGACGTTTGCCAGAGGCTTCTGAGACGCAGGGTAACAATGCAGACCTGGAGGGTATCCCCAGGTGCAGTCGACTGGTAATCTTGGAACCTCCTGACTCAGAATACTGCTACCTTCTCACTGCCATAGGAATGCAGCTAGTTGACAGCTGGCTTCAAGACATGCTTCCCTGTGAGAGCTGAGGACAGGGCAGAACCCTCCCGCATGCTGCCTGACTGTAGGAGTAGCTGCTAACATCCTAATGTTAGTGGCTAGGAGAGGTTGCGGGAAAAGCATGTGTGAGCACTGGGCCTGAACTCCCGTGTATCTGAGTTGAATACAGCGATTTCCAACGGCTTTCCTATACCAGAGTGTAGCTAGGATCCAAATCCCATGTACGAGCGGGTAGCAGACATCTGCCTCCCATGCATACACACTTCTGAGAGTTGAGCTTATGGCCTGTACCTCCACAGCCAGCCTGCTGGTACCCTTGGCTTCTAAAAGGCCTAGGCTCGCTGTTTGACGGAAGTGCTGGGAGAGGTAATTGGAATCTCCCGGCACACAAGACGAGTGCCTCCAAGCTCAATTCACGATTTCCCAGTAATTCTTGTGGTAGACAGGTGCTACATACTAAGTTCCATATGTGAGAAGGTAGCTGAACGCCTTGTCCAAAAGCATCTTACTTCTGAGAGTTGAGCACACCCTCAGGCCCTCACACTTCAACACTGCCTGCAGAGTGAGTTTCACACGTCTTCACGAGAGACGATTGCCAGAGGCTTCTGAGTACAAGTTAACAACGCAGACCTGGAGGGTATCTCCAGGTGCAGTAGAGTGGTAATCTTGGAACCTCCTGACTCAGAGTACTGCTACCTTCTCACTGCCATAGGAATGCAGCTAGTTGACAGCTGGCTTCAAGACATGCTTCCCTGTGAGAGCTGAGGACAGGGCAGAACCCTCCCGCATGCTGCCTGACTGTAGGAGTAGCTGCTAACATCCTTATGTTAGTGGCTGGAGGAGGTTGAGGGAAAAGCATGTGTGAGCACTGGGCCTGAACTCCCGTGTATCTGAGTTGAATACAGCGATTTCCAACGGCTTTCCTCAACCAGAGTGTAGCTAGGTTCCAAATCCCATGTACGAGCGGGTAGCAGACATCTGCCTCCCATGCATACAGACTTCTGAGAGTTGAGCTTATGGCCTGTACCTCCACATCCAGCCTGCTGGTACCCATGGCTTCTAATAGGCCTAGGCTCGCTGTTTGACGGAAGTGCTGAGAGAGGTAATTGGAATCACCCGGCACACAAGACTAGTGCCTCCAAGCTCAGTTCAGCGATTTCCTAGTAATTCCTGTGGTAGACTGGTGCTACATACTAAGTTCCATACGTGAGAGGGTAGCTGAACGCCTTGTCCAAAACCATCTTACTTCTGAGAGTTGAGCTCAGCCTCAGTCCCTCACAGTTCCACACTGCCTGCAGAGTGAGTTTCGCAGGTCTTCAGCAGAGACGTTTGCCAGAGGCTTCTGAGACGCAGGGTAACAATGCAGACCTGGAGGGTATCCCCAGGTGCAGTCGACTGGTAATCTTGGAACCTCCTGACTCAGAATACTGCTACCTTCTCACTGCCATAGGAATGCAGCTAGTTGACAGCTGGCTTCAAGGAAGCTGGCTTCCCTGTGAGAGCTGGCTTCCCTGTGAGCTAGTTGACAGCTGGCTTCAAGGAAGCTGGCTTCCCTGTGAGAGCTGAGGACAGGGCAGAACCCTCCCGCATGCTGCCTGACTGTAGGAGTAGCTGCTAACATCCTTATGTTAGTGGCTGGGAGAGGTTGCGGGAAAAGCATGTGTGAGCACTGGGCCTGAACTACCGTGTATCTGAGTTGAATACAGAGCTGAGGACAGGGCTTCAAGGAAGCTGGCTTCCCTGTGAGAGCTGGCTTCCCTGTGAGCTAGTTGACAGCTGGCTTCAAGGAAGCTGGCTTCCCTGTGAGAGCTGAGGACAGGGCAGAACCCTCCCGCATGCTGCCTGACTGTAGGAGTAGCTGCTAACATCCTTATGTTAGTGGCTGGGAGAGGTTGCGGGAAAAGCATGTGTGAGCACTGGGCCTGAACTCCCGTGTATCTGAGTTGAATACAGCGATTTCCAACGGCTTTCCTCAACCAGAGTGTAGCTAGGTTCCAAATCCCATGTACGAGCGGGTAGCAGACATCTGCCTCCCATGCATACACACTTCTGAGAGTTGAGCTTATGGCCTGTACCTCCACAGCCAGCCTGCTGGTACCCTTGGCTTCTAAAAGGCCTAGGCTCGCTGTTTGACGGAAGTGCTGGGAGAGGTAATTGGAATCACCCGGAACACAAGACTAGTGCCTCCAAGCTCAGTTCAGCGATTTCCTAGCAATTCCTGTGGTAGACTGGTGCTACATACTAAGTTCCATACGTGAGAGGGTAGCTGAACGCCTTGTCCAAAACCATCTTACTTCTGAGAGTTGAGCTCAGCCTCAGTCCCTCACAGTTCCACACTGCCTGCAGAGTGAGTTTCGCAGGTCTTCAGCGGAGACGTTTGCCAGAGGCTTCTGAGACGCAGGGTAACAATGCAGACCTGGAGGGTATCCCCAGGTGCAGTCGACTGGTAATCTTGGAACCTCCTGACTCAGAATACTGCTACCTTCTCACTGCCATAGGAATGCAGCTAGTTGACAGCTGGCTTCAAGACATGCTTCCCTGTGAGAGCTGAGGACAGGGCAGAACCCTCCCGCATGCTGCCTGACTGTAGGAGTAGCTGCTAACATCCTTATGTTATGGTTGGGAGAGGTTGCCGGAAAAGCATGTGTGAGCACTGGGCCTGAACTCCCGTGTATCTGAGTTGAATACAGCGATTTCCAACGGCTTTCCTCAACCAGAGTGTAGCTAGGTTCCAAATCCCATGTACGAGCGGGTAGCAGACATCTGCCTCCCATGCATACACACTTCTGAGAGTTGAGCTTATGGCCTGTACCTCCACATCCAGCCTGCTGGTACCCTTGGCTTCTAAAAGGCCTAGGCTCGCTGTTTGACGGAAGTGCTGGGAGAGGTAATTGGAATCTCCCGGCACACAAGACGAGTGCCTCCAAGCTCAATTCACGATTTCGCAGTAATTCTTGTGGTAGACAGGTGCTACATACTAAGTTCCATATGTGAGAAGGTAGCTGAACGCCTTGTCCAAAAGCATCTTACTTCTGAGAGTTGAGCACACCCTCAGGCCCTCACACTTCAACACTGCCTGCAGAGTGAGTTTCACACGTCTTCACCAGAGACGATTGCCAGAGGCTTCTGAGTACAAGTTAACAACGCGGACCTGGAGGGTATCTCCAGGTGCAGTAGAGTGGTAATCTTGGAACCTCCTGACTCAGAGTACTGCTACCTTCTCACTGCCATAGGAATGCAGCTAGTTGACAGCTGGCTTCAAGACATGCTTCCCTGTGAGAGCTGAGGACAGGGCAGAACCCTCGCGCATCCTGCCTGACTGTAGGAGTAGCTGCTAACATCCTAATGTTAGTGGCTGGGAGAGGTTGCGGGAAAAGCATGTGTGAGCACTGGGCCTGAACTCCCGTATATCTGAGTTGAATACAGCGATTTCCAACGGCTTTCCTCAACCAGAGTGTAGCTAGGTTCCAAATCCCATGTACGGGCGGGTAGCAGACATCTGCCTCCCATGCATACACACTTCTGAGAATTGAGCTTATGGCCTGTACCTCCACAGCCAGCCTGCTGGTCCCCTTGGCTTCTAAAAGGCCTAGGCTCGCTGTTTGACGGAAGTGCTGGGAGAGGTAATTGGAATCACCCGGCACACAAGACTAGTGCCTCCAAGCTCATTTCAGCGATTTCCTAGTAATTCCTGTGGTAGACTGGTGCTACATACTAAGTTCCATACGTGAGAGGGTAGCTGAACGCCTTGTCCAAAACCATCTTACTTCTGAGAGTTGAGCTCAGCCTCAGTCCCTCACAGTTCCACACTGCCTGCAGAGTGAGTTTCGCAGGTCTTCAGCAGAGACGTTTGCCAGAGGCTTCTGAGACGCAGGGTAACAATGCAGACCTGGAGGGTATCCCCAGGTGCAGTCGACTGGTAATCTTGGAACCTCCTGACTCAGAATACTGCTACCTTCTCACTGCCATAGGAATGCAGCTAGTTGACAGCTAGCTGGCTTCAAGACATGCTTCCCTGAGAGAGCTGAGGACAGGGCAGAACCCTCCCGCATGCTGCCTGACTGTAGGAGTAGCTGCTAACATCCTAATGTTAGTGGCTGGGAGATGTTGCGGAAAAGCATGTGTGAGCACTGGGCCTGAACTCCCGTGTATCTGAGTTGAATACAGCGATTTCCAACGGCTTTCCTCAACCAGAGTGTAGCTAGGTTCCAAATCCCATGTACGAGCGGGTAGAAGACATCTGCCTCCCATGCATACACACTTCTGAGAGTTGAGCTTATGGCCTGTATCTCCACATCCAGCCTGCTGGTACCCTTGGCTTCTAAAAGGCCTAGGCTCGCTGTTTGACGGAAGTGCTGGGAGAGGTAATTGGAATCTCCCGGCACACAAGACGAGTGCTCCAAGCTCAATTCATGATTTCCCAGTAATTCTTGTGGTAGACAGGTGCTACATACTAAGTTCCATATGTGAGATGGTAGCTGAACGCCTTGTCCAAAAGCATCTTACTTCTGAGATTTGAGCCCACCCTCAGTCCCTCACAGTTCCACACTGCCTGCAGAGTGAGTTTCGCAGGTCTTCAGCAGAGACGTTTGCCAGAGGCTTCTGAGACGCAGGGTAAGAATGCAGACCTGGAGGGTATCCCCGGGTGCAGTCGACTGGTAATCTTGGAACCTCCTGACTCAGAATACTGCTACCTTCTCACTGCCATAGGAATGCAGCTAGTTGACAGCTGGCTTCAAGACATGCTTCCCTGTGAGAGCTGAGGACAGGGCAGAACCCTCCCGCATGCTGCCTGACTGTAGGAGTAGCTGCTAACATCCTTATGTTAGTGGCTGGGAGAGGTTGCGGGAAAAGCATGTGTGAGCACTGGGCCTGAACTCCCGTGTATCTGAGTTGAATACAGCGATTTCCAACGGCTTTCCTCAACCAGAGTGTAGCTAGGTTCCAAATCCCATGTACGAGCGGGTAGCAGACATCTGCCTCCCATGCATACACACTTCTGAGTGTTGAGCTTATGGCCTGTACCTCCACAGCCAGCCTGCTGGTACCCTTGGCTTCTAAAAGGCCTAGGCTCGCTGTTTGACGGAAGTGCTGGAAGAGGTAATTGGAATCTCCCGGCACACAAGACGAGTGCCTCCAAGCTCAATTCACGATTTCCCAGTAATTCTTGTGGTAGACAGGTGCTACATACTAATTTCCATATGTGAGAAGGTAGCTGAACGCCTTGTCCAAAAGCATCTTACTTCTGAGAGTTGAGCACACCCTCAGTCCCTCACACTTCCACACTGCCTGCAGAGTGAGTTTCACACGTCTTCACCAGATACGATTGCCAGAGGCTTCTGAGTACAAGTTAACAATGCAGACCTGGAGGGTATCTCCAGGTGCAGTAGAGTGGTAATCTTGGAACCTCCTGACTCAGAGTACTGCTACCTTCTCACTGCCATAGGAATGCAGCTAGTTGACAGCTGGCTTCAAGACATGCTTCCCTGTGAGAGCTGAGGACAGGGCAGAACCCTCCCGCATCCTGCCTGACTGTAGGAGTAGCTGCTAACATCCTAATGTTAGTGGCTGGGAGAGGTTGCGGGAAAAGCATGTGTGAGCACTGGGCCTGAACTCCCGTGTATCTGAGTTGAATAGAGCGATTTCCAATGGCCTTCTTCAATCACAGTGTAGCTAGGTTCCATCTCCCATGTCCGAGTGGGTAGCAGACATCTGCCTCCCATGCATACACACTTCTGAGAGTTGAGCTTATGGCCTGTACCTCCACATCCAGCCTGCTGGTACCCTTGGCTTCTAAAAGACCTAGGCTCGCTGTTTGACGGAAGTGCTGGGAGAGGTAATTGGAATCACCCGGCACACAAGACTAGTGCCTCCAAGCTCAGTTCAGCGATTTCCTAGTAATTCCTGTGGTAGACAGGTGCTACATACTAAGTTCCATATGTGAGAAGGTAGCTGAACGCCTTGTCCAAAAGCATCTTACTTCTGAGAGTTGAGCACACCCTCAGTCCCTCACACTTCCACACTGCCTGCAGAGTGAGTTTCAGACGTCTTCACCAGAGACGATTGCCAGAGGCTTCTGAGTACAAGTTAACAATGCAGACCTGGAGGGTATCTCCAGGTGCAGTAGAGTGGTAATCTTGGAACCTCCTGACTCAGAGTACTACTACCTTCTCACTGCCATAGGAATGCAGCTAGTTGACAGCTGGCTTCAAGACATGCTTCCCTGTGAGAGCTGAGGACAGGGCAGAACCCTCCCGCATCCTGCCTGACTGTAGGAGTAGCTGCTAACATCCTAATGTTAGTGGCTGGGAGAGGTTGCGGGAAAAGCATGTGTGAGCACTGGGCCTGAACTCCCGTGTATCTGAGTTGAATACAGCGATTTCCAATGGCCTTCTTCAATCACAGTGTAGCTAGGTTCCAACTCCCATGTCCGAGTGGGTAGCAGACATCTGCCTCCCATGCATACACACTTCTGAGAGTTGAGCTTATGGCCTGTACCTCCACATCCAGCCTGCTGGTACCCTGGCTTCTAAAAGGCCTAGGCTCGCTGTTTGACGGAAGTGCTGGGAGAGGTAATTGGAATCACCCGGCACACAAGACTAGTGCCTCCAAGCTCAGTTCAGCGATTTCCTAGTAATTCCGGTGGTAGACTGGTGCTACATACTAAGTTCCATACGTGAGAGGGTAGCTGAACGCCTTGTCCAAAACCATCTTACTTCTGAGAGTTGAGCTCAGCCTCAGTCCCTCACAGTTCGACACTGCCTGCAGAGTGAGTTTCGCAGGTCTTCAGCAGAGACGTTTGCCAGAGGCTTCTGAGACGCAGGGTAACAATGCAGACCTGGAGGGTATCCCCAGGTGCAGTCGACTGGTAATCTTGGAACCTCCTGACTCAGAATACTGCTACCTTCTCACTGCCATAGGAATGCAGCTAGTTGACAGCTAGCTGGCTTCAAGACATGCTTCCCTGAGAGAGCTGAGGACAGGGCAGAACCCTCCCGCATGCTGCCTGACTGTAGGAGTAGCTGCTAACATCCTAATGTTAGTGGCTGGGAGATGTTGCGGGAAAAGCATGTGTGAGCACTGGGCCTGAACTCCCGTGTATCTGAGTTGAATACAGCGATTTCCAACGGCTTTCCTCAACCAGAGTGTAGCTAGGTTCCAAATCCCATGTACGAGCGGGTAGAAGACATCTGCCTCCCATGCATACACACTTCTGAGAGTTGAGCTTATGGCCTGTATCTCCACATCCAGCCTGCTGGTACCCTTGGCTTCTAAAAGGCCTAGGCTCGCTGTTTGACGGAAGTGCTGGGAGAGGTAATTGGAATCTCCCGGCACACAAGACGAGTGCTCCAAGCTCAATTCATGATTTCCCAGTAATTCTTGTGGTAGACAGGTGCTACATACTAAGTTCCATATGTGAGATGGTAGCTGAACGCCTTGTCCAAAAGCATCTTACTTCTGAGATTTGAGCCCACCCTCAGTCCCTCACAGTTCCACACTGCCTGCAGAGTGAGTTTCGCAGGTCTTCAGCAGAGACGTTTGCCAGAGGCTTCTGAGACGCAGGGTAAGAATGCAGACCTGGAGGGTATCCCCGGGTGCAGTCGACTGGTAATCTTGGAACCTCCTGACTCAGAATACTGCTACCTTCTCACTGCCATAGGAATGCAGCTAGTTGACAGCTGGCTTCAAGACATGCTTCCCTGTGAGAGCTGAGGACAGGGCAGAACCCTCCCGCATGCTGCCTGACTGTAGGAGTAGCTGCTAACATCCTTATGTTAGTGGCTGGGAGAGGTTGCGGGAAAAGCATGTGTGAGCACTGGGCCTGAACTCCCGTGTATCTGAGTTGAATACAGCGATTTCCAACGGCTTTCCTCAACCAGAGTGTAGCTAGGTTCCAAATCCCATGTACGAGCGGGTAGCAGACATCTGCCTCCCATGCATACACACTTCTGAGTGTTGAGCTTATGGCCTGTACCTCCACAGCCAGCCTGCTGGTACCCTTGGCTTCTAAAAGGCCTAGGCTCGCTGTTTGACGGAAGTGCTGGAAGAGGTAATTGGAATCTCCCGGCACACAAGACGAGTGCCTCCAAGCTCAATTCACGATTTCCCAGTAATTCTTGTGGTAGACAGGTGCTACATACTAATTTCCATATGTGAGAAGGTAGCTGAACGCCTTGTCCAAAAGCATCTTACTTCTGAGAGTTGAGCACACCCTCAGTCCCTCACACTTCCACACTGCCTGCAGAGTGAGTTTCACACGTCTTCACCAGATACGATTGCCAGAGGCTTCTGAGTACAAGTTAACAATGCAGACCTGGAGGGTATCTCCAGGTGCAGTAGAGTGGTAATCTTGGAACCTCCTGACTCAGAGTACTGCTACCTTCTCACTGCCATAGGAATGCAGCTAGTTGACAGCTGGCTTCAAGACATGCTTCCCTGTGAGAGCTGAGGACAGGGCAGAACCCTCCCGCATCCTGCCTGACTGTAGGAGTAGCTGCTAACATCCTAATGTTAGTGGCTGGGAGAGGTTGCGGGAAAAGCATGTGTGAGCACTGGGCCTGAACTCCCGTGTATCTGAGTTGAATAGAGCGATTTCCAATGGCCTTCTTCAATCACAGTGTAGCTAGGTTCCATCTCCCATGTCCGAGTGGGTAGCAGACATCTGCCTCCCATGCATACACACTTCTGAGAGTTGAGCTTATGGCCTGTACCTCCACATCCAGCCTGCTGGTACCCTTGGCTTCTAAAAGACCTAGGCTCGCTGTTTGACGGAAGTGCTGGGAGAGGTAATTGGAATCACCCGGCACACAAGACTAGTGCCTCCAAGCTCAGTTCAGCGATTTCCTAGTAATTCCTGTGGTAGACTGGTGCTACATACTAAGTTCCATACGTGAGAGGGTAGCTGAACGCCTTGTCCAAACCATCTTACTTCTGAGAGTTGAGCTCAGCCTCAGTCCCTCACAGTTCGACACTGCCTGCAGAGTGAGTTTCGCAGGTCTTCAGCAGAGACGTTTGCCAGAGGCTTCTGAGACGCTGGGTAACAATGCAGACCTGGAGGGTATCCCCAGGTGCAGTCGACTGGTAATCTTGGAACCTCCTGACTCAGAATACTGCTACCTTCTCACTGCCATAGGAATGAAGCTAGTTGACAGCTGGCTTCAAGACATGCTTCCCTGTGAGAGCTGAGGACAGGGCAGAACCCTCCCGCATGCTGCCTGACTGTAGGAGTAGCTGCTAACATCCTTATGTTAGTGGCTGGGAGAGGTTGCGGGAAAAGCATGTGTGAGCACTGGGCCTGAACTCCCGTGTATCTGAGGTGAATACAGCGATTTCCAACGGCTTTCCTCAACCAGAGTGTAGCTAGGTTCCAAATCCCTTGTACGAGCGGGTAGCAGACATCTGCCTCCCATGGATAAACACTTCTGAGAGTTGAGCTTATGGCCTGTACCTCCACAGGCAGCCTGCTGGTACCCTTGGCTTCTAAAAGGCCTAGGCTCGCTGTTTGACGCAAGTGCTGGGAGAGGTAATTGGAATCACCCGGCACACAAGACTAGTGCCTCCAAGCTCAGTTCAGCGATTTCCTAGTAATTCCTGTGGTAGACAGGTGCTACATACTAAGTTCCATATGTGAGAAGGTAGCTGAACGCCTTGTCCAAAAGCATCTTACTTCTGAGAGTTGAGCACACCCTCAGTCCCTCACACTTCCACACTGCCTGCAGAGTGAGTTTCAGACGTCTTCACTAGAGACGATTGCCAGAGGCTTCTGAGTACAAGTTAACAATGCAGACCTGGAGGGTATCTCCAGGTGCAGTAGAGTGGTAATCTTGGAACCTCCTGACTCAGAGTACTACTACCTTCTCACTGCCATAGGAATGCAGCTAGTTGACAGCTGGCTTCAAGACATGCTTCCCTGTGAGAGCTGAGGACAGGGCAGAACCCTCCCGCATCCTGCCTGACTGTAGGAGTAGCTGCTAACATCCTAATGTTAGTGGCTGGGAGAGGTTGCGGGAAAAGCATGTGTGAGCACTGGGCCTGAACTCCCGTGTATCTGAGTTGAATAGAGCGATTTCCAATGGCCTTCTTCAATCACAGTGTAGCTAGGTTCCATCTCCCATGTCCGAGTGGGTAGCAGACATCTGCCTCCCATGCATACACACTTCTGAGAGTTGAGCTTATGGCCTGTACCTCCACATCCAGCCTGCTGGTACCCTTGGCTTCTAAAAGACCTAGGCTCGCTGTTTGAAGGAAGTGCTGGGAGAGGTAATTGGAATCACCCGGCACACAAGACTAGTGCCTCCAAGCTCAGTTCAGCGATTTCCTAGTAATTCCTGTGGTAGACTGGTGCTACATACTAAGTTCCATACGTGAGAGGGTAGCTGAACGCCTTGTCCAAAACCATCTTACTTCTGAGAGTTGAGCTCAGCCTCAGTCCCTCACAGTTCCACACTGCCTGCAGAGTGAGTTTCGCAGGTCTTCAGCAGAGACGTTTGCCAGAGGCTTCTGAGACGCTGGGTAACAATGCAGACCTGGAGGGTATCCCCAGGTGCAGTCGACTGGTAATCTTGGAACCTCCTGACTCAGAATACTGCTACCTTCTCACTGCCATAGGAATGCAGCTAGTTGACAGCTAGCTGGCTTCAAGACATGCTTCCCTGAGAGAGCTGAGGACAGGGCAGAACCCTCCCGCATGCTGCCTGACTGTAGGAGTAGCTGCTAACATCCTAATGTTAGTGGCTGGGAGATGTTGCGGGAAAAGCATGTGTGAGCACTGGGCCTGAACTCCCGTGTATCTGAGTTGAATACAGCGATTTCCAACGGCTTTCCTCAACCAGAGTGTAGCTAGGTTCCAAATCCCATGTACGAGCGGGTAGAAGACATCTGCCTCCCATGCATACACACTTCTGAGAGTTGAGCTTATGGCCTGTATCTCCACATCCAGCCTGCTGGTACCCTTGGCTTCTAAAAGGCCTAGGCTCGCTGTTTGACGGAAGTGCTGGGAGAGGTAATTGGAATCTCCCGGCACACAAGACGAGTGCTCCAAGCTCAATTCATGATTTCCCAGTAATTCTTGTGGTAGACAGGTGCTACATACTAAGTTCCATATGTGAGATGGTAGCTGAACGCCTTGTCCAAAAGCATCTTACTTCTGAGATTTGAGCCCACCCTCAGTCCCTCACAGTTCCACACTGCCTGCAGAGTGAGTTTCGCAGGTCTTCAGCAGAGACGTTTGCCAGAGGCTTCTGAGACGCAGGGTAAGAATGCAGACCTGGAGGGTATTCCCGGGTGCAGTCGACTGGTAATCTTGGAACCTCCTGACTCAGAATACTGCTACCTTCTCACTGCCATAGGAATGCAGCTAGTTGACAGCTGGCTTCAAGACATGCTTCCCTGTGAGAGCTGAGGACAGGGCAGAACCCTCCCGCATGCTGCCTGACTGTAGGAGTAGCTGCTAACATCCTTATGTTAGTGGCTGGGAGAGGTTGCGGGAAAAGCATGTGTGAGCACTGGGCCTGAACTCCCGTGTATCTGAGTTGAATACAGCGATTTCCAACGGCTTTCCTCAACCAGAGTGTAGCTAGGTTCCAAATCCCATGTACGAGCGGGTAGCAGACATCTGCCTCCCATGCATACACACTTCTGAGTGTTGAGCTTATGGCCTGTACCTCCACAGCCAGCCTGCTGGTACCCTTGGCTTCTAAAAGGCCTAGGCTCGCTGTTTGACGGAAGTGCTGGAAGAGGTAATTGGAATCTCCCGGCACACAAGACGAGTGCCTCCAAGCTCAATTCACGATTTCCCAGTAATTCTTGTGGTAGACAGGTGCTACATACTAATTTCCATATGTGAGAAGGTAGCTGAACGCCTTGTCCAAAAGCATCTTACTTCTGAGAGTTGAGCACACCCTCAGTCCCTCACACTTCCACACTGCCTGCAGAGTGAGTTTCACACGTCTTCACCAGATACGATTGCCAGAGGCTTCTGAGTACAAGTTAACAATGCAGACCTGGAGGGTATCTCCAGGTGCAGTAGAGTGGTAATCTTGGAACCTCCTGACTCAGAGTACTGCTACCTTCTCACTGCCATAGGAATGCAGCTAGTTGACAGCTGGCTTCAAGACATGCTTCCCTGTGAGAGCTGAGGACAGGGCAGAACCCTCCCGCATCCTGCCTGACTGTAGGAGTAGCTGCTAACATCCTAATGTTAGTGGCTGGGAGAGGTTGCGGGAAAAGCATGTGTGAGCACTGGGCCTGAACTCCCGTGTATCTGAGTTGAATAGAGCGATTTCCAATGGCCTTCTTCAATCACAGTGTAGCTAGGTTCCATCTCCCATGTCCGAGTGGGTAGCAGACATCGGCCTCCCATGCATACACACTTCTGAGAGTTGAGCTTATGGCCTGTACCTCCACATCCAGCCTGCTGGTACCCTTGGCTTCTAAAAGACCTAGGCTCGCTGTTTGACGGAAGTGCTGGGAGAGGTAATTGGAATCACCCGGCACACAAGACTAGTGCCTCCAAGCTCAGTTCAGCGATTTCCTAGTAATTCCTGTGGTAGACTGGTGCTACATACTAAGTTCCATACGTGAGAGGGTAGCTGAACGCCTTGTCCAAAACCATCTTACTTCTGAGAGTTGAGCTCAGCCTCAGTCCCTCACAGTTCCACACTGCCTGCAGAGTGAGTTTCGCAGGTCTTCAGCAGAGACGTTTGCCAGAGGCTTCTGAGACGCTGGGTAACAATGCAGACCTGGAGGGTATCCCCAGGTGCAGTCGACTGGTAATCATGGAACCTCCTGACTCAGAATACTGCTACCTTCTCACTGCCATAGGAATGAAGCTAGTTGACAGCTGGCTTCAAGACATGCTTCCCTGTGAGAGCTGAGGACAGGGCAGAACCCTCCCGCATGCTGCCTGACTGTAGGAGTAGCTGCTAACATCCTTATGTTAGTGGCTGGGAGAGGTTGCGGGAAAAGCATGTGTGAGCACTGGGCCTGAACTCCCGTGTATCTGAGGTGAATACAGCGATTTCCAACGGCTTTCCTCAACCAGAGTGTAGCTAGGTTCCAAATCCCTTGTACGAGCGGGTAGCAGACATCTGCCTCCCATGGATAAACACTTCTGAGAGTTGAGCTTATGGCCTATACCTCCACAGGCAGCCTGCTGGTACCCTTGGCTTCTAAAAGGCCTAGGCTCGCTGTTTGACGCAAGTGCTGGGAGAGGTAATTGGAATCACCCGGCACACAAGACTAGTGCCTCCAAGCTCAGTTCAGCGATTTCCTAGTAATTCCTGTGGTAGACAGGTGCTACATACTAAGTTCCATATGTGAGAAGGTAGCTGAACGCCTTGTCCAAAAGCATCTTACTTCTGAGAGTTGAGCACACCCTCAGTCCCTCACACTTCCACACTGCCTGCAGAGTGAGTTTCAGACGTCTTCACTAGAGACGATTGCCAGAGGCTTCTGAGTACAAGTTAACAATGCAGACCTGGAGGGTATCTCCAGGTGCAGTAGAGTGGTAATCTTGGAACCTCCTGACTCAGAGTACTACTACCTTCTCACTGCCATAGGAATGCAGCTAGTTGACAGCTGGCTTCAAGACATGCTTCCCTGTGAGAGCTGAGGACAGGGCAGAACCCTCCCGCATCCTGCCTGACTGTAGGAGTAGCTGCTAACATCCTAATGTTAGTGGCTGGGAGAGGTTGCGGGAAAAGCATGTGTGAGCACTGGGCCTGAACTCCCGTGTATCTGAGTTGAATAGAGCGATTTCCAATGGCCTTCTTCAATCACAGTGTAGCTAGGTTCCATCTCCCATGTCCGAGTGGGTAGCAGACATCTGCCTCCCATGCATACACACTTCTGAGAGTTGAGCTTATGGCCTGTACCTCCACATCCAGCCTGCTGGTACCCTTGGCTTCTAAAAGACCTAGGCTCGCTGTTTGACGGAAGTGCTGGGAGAGGTAATTGGAATCACCCGGCACACAAGACTAGTGCCTCCAAGCTCAGTTCAGCGATTTCCTAGTAATTCCTGTGGTAGACTGGTGCTACATACTAAGTTCCATACGTGAGAGGGTAGCTGAACGCCTTGTCCAAAACCATCTTACTTCTGAGAGTTGAGCTCAGCCTCAGTCCCTCACAGTTCGACACTGCCTGCAGAGTGAGTTTCGCAGGTCTTCAGCAGAGACGTTTGCCAGAGGCTTCTGAGACGCTGGGTAACAATGCAGACCTGGAGGGTATCCCCAGGTGCAGTCGACTGGTAATCTTGGAACCTCCTGACTCAGAATACTGCTACCTTCTCACTGCCATAGGAATGAAGCTAGTTGACAGCTGGCTTCAAGACATGCTTCCCTGTGAGAGCTGAGGACAGGGCAGAACCCTCCCGCATGCTGCCTGACTGTAGGAGTAGCTGCTAACATCCTTATGTTAGTGGCTGGGAGAGGTTGCGGGAAAAGCATGTGTGAGCACTGGGCCTGAACTCCCGTGTATCTGAGGTGAATACAGCGATTTCCAACGGCTTTCCTCAACCAGAGTGTAGCTAGGTTCCAAATCCCTTGTACGAGCGGGTAGCAGACATCTGCCTCCCATGGATAAACACTTCTGAGAGTTGAGCTTATGGCCTGTACCTCCACAGGCAGCCTGCTGGTACCCTTGGCTTCTAAAAGGCCTAGGCTCGCTGTTTGACGCAAGTGCTGGGAGAGGTAATTGGAATCACCCGGCACACAAGACTAGTGCCTCCAAGCTCAGTTCAGCGATTTCCTAGTAATTCCTGTGGTAGACAGGTGCTACATACTAAGTTCCATATGTGAGAAGGTAGCTGAACGCCTTGTCCAAAAGCATCTTACTTCTGAGAGTTGAGCACACCCTCAGTCCCTCACACTTCCACACTGCCTGCAGAGTGAGTTTCAGACGTCTTCACTAGAGACGATTGCCAGAGGCTTCTGAGTACAAGTTAACAATGCAGACCTGGAGGGTATCTCCAGGTGCAGTAGAGTGGTAATCTTGGAACCTCCTGACTCAGAGTACTACTACCTTCTCACTGCCATAGGAATGCAGCTAGTTGACAGCTGGCTTCAAGACATGCTTCCCTGTGAGAGCTGAGGACAGGGCAGAACCCTCCCGCATCCTGCCTGACTGTAGGAGTAGCTGCTAACATCCTAATGTTAGTGGCTGGGAGAGGTTGCGGGAAAAGCATGTGTGAGCACTGGGCCTGAACTCCCGTGTATCTGAGTTGAATACAGCGATTTCCAATGGCCTTCTTCAATCACAGTGTAGCTAGGTTCCAACTCCCATGTCCGAGTGGGTAGCAGACATCTGCCTCCCATGCATACACACTTCTGAGAGTTGAGCTTATGGCCTGTACCTCCACATCCAGCCTGCTGGTACCCTTGGCTTCTAAAAGGCCTAGGCTCGCTGTTTGACGGAAGTGCTGGTAGAGGTAATTGGAATCACCTGGCACACAAGACTAGTGCCTCCAAGCTCAGTTCAGCGATTTCCTAGTAATTCCTGTGGTAGACTGGTGCTACATACTAAGTTCCATACGTGAGAGTGTAGCTGAACGCCTTGTCCAAAACCATCTTACTTCTGAGAGTTGAGCTCAGCCTCAGTCCCTCACAGTTCCACACTGCCTGCAGAGTGAGTTTCGCAGGTCTTCAGCAGAGACGTTTGCCAGAGGCTTCTGAGACGCAGGGTAACAATGCAGACCTGGAGGGTATCCCCAGGTGCAGTCGACTGGTAATCTTGGAACCTCCTGACTCAGAATACTGCTACCTTCTCACTGCCATAGGAATGCAGCTAGTTGACAGCTAGCTGGCTTCAAGACATGCTTCCCTGAGAGAGCTGAGGACAGTGCAGAACCCTCCCGCATGCTGCCTGACTGTAGGAGTAGCTGCTAACATCCTAATATTAGTGGCTGGGAGATGTTGCGGGAAAAGCATGTGTGAGCACTGGGCCTGAACTCCCGTGTATCTGAGTTGAATACAGCGATTTCCAACGGCTTTCCTCAATCAGAGTGTAGCTAGGTTCCAAATCCCATGTACGAGCGGGTAGAAGACATCTGCCTCCCATGCATACACACTTCTGAGAGTTGAGCTTATGGCCTGTACCTCCACATCCAGCCTGCTGGTACCCTTGGCTTCTAAAAGGCCTAGGCTCGCTCTTTGACGGAAGTGCTGGGAGAGGTAATTGGAATCTCCCGGCACACAAGACGAGTGCTCCAAGGTCAATTCACGATTTCCCAGTAATTCCTGTGGTAGACAGGTGCTACATACTAAGTTCCATATGTGAGAAGGTAGCTGAACGCCTTGTCCAAAAGCATCTTACTTCTGAGAGTTGAGCTCAGCCTCAGTCCCTCACAGTTCCACACTGCCTGCAGAGTGTGTATCACATGTCTTCACCAGAGACGATTGCCAGAGGCTTCTGAGTACAAGTTAACAATGCAGACCTGGAGGGTATCTCCAGGTGCAGTAGAGTGGTAATCTTGGAACATCCTGACTCAGAGTACTGCCAACTTCTCACTGCCATAGGAATGGAGCTAGTTGACAGCTGGCTTCAAGACATGCTTCCCTGTGAGAGCTGAGGACAGGGCAGAACCCTCCCGCATCCTGCCTGACTGTAGGAGTAGCTGCTAACATCCTTATGTTAGTGGCTGGGAGAGGTTGCGGGAAAAGCATGTGTGAGCACTGGGCCTGAACTCCCGTGTATCTGAGTTGAATACAGCGATTTCCAATGTCCTTTTTAATCACAGTGTAGCTACGTTCCAACTCCCATGTCCGAGTGGGTAGCAGACATCTGCCTCCCATGCATACACACTTCTGAGAGTTGAGCTTATGGCCTGTACCTCCACATCCAGCCTGCTGGTACCCTTGGGTTCTAAAAGGCCTAGGCTCGCTGTTTGACGGAAGTGCTGGGAGAGGTAATTGGAATCACCCGGCACACAAGACTAGTGCCTCCAAGCTCAGTTCAGAGATTTCCTAGTAATTCCTGTGGTAGACTGGTGCTACATACTAAGTTCCATACGTGAGAGGGTAGCTGAACGCCTTGTCCAAAACCATCTTACTTCTGAGAGTTGAGCTCAGCCTCAGTCCCTCACAGTTCCACACTGCCTGCAGAGTGAGTTTCGCAGGTCTTCAGCAGAGACGTTTGCCAGAGGCTTCTGAGACGCAGGGTAACAATGCAGACCTGGAGGGTATCCCCAGGTGCAGTCGACTGGTAATCTTGGAACCTCCTGACTCAGAATACTGCTACCTTCTCACTGCCATAGGAATGCAGCTAGTTGACAGCTGACTTCAAGACATGCTTCCCTGTGAGAGCTGAGGACAGGGCAGAACCCTCCCGCATGCTGCCTGACTGTAGGAGTAGCTGCTAACATCTTTATGTTAGTGGCTGGGAGAGGTTGCGGGAAAAGCATGTGTGAGCACTGGGCCTGAACTCCCGTGTACCTGAGTTGAATACAGCGATTTCCAACGGCTTTCCTCAACCAGAGTGTAGCTAGTTTCCAAATCCCATGTACGAGCGGGTAGCAGACATCTGCCTCCCATGCATACACACTTCTGAGAGTTGAGCTTATGGCCTGTACCTCCACAGCCAGCCTGCTGTTACCCTTGGCTTCTAAAAGGCCTAGGCTCGCTGTTTGGCGGAAGTGCTGGGAGAGGTAATTGGAATCACCCGGCACACAAGACTAGTGCCTCCAAGCTCAGTTCAGCGATTTCCTAGTAATTCCTGTGGTAGACTGGTGCTACATACTAAGTTCCATACGTGAGAGGGTAGCTGAACACCTTGTCCAAAACCATCTTACTTCTGAGAGTTGAGCTCAGCCTCAGTCCCTCACAGTTCCACACTGCCTGCAGAGTGAGTTTCGCAGGTCTTCAGCAGAGACGTTTGCCAGAGGCTTCTGAGACGCAGGGTAACAATGCAGACCTGGAGGGCATCCCCAGGTGCAGTCGACTGGTAATCTTGGAACCTCCTGACTCAGAATACTGCTACCTTCTCACTGCCATAGGAATGCAGCTAGTTGACAGCTGGCTTCAAGACATGCTTCCTGTGAGAGCTGAGGACAGGGCAGAACCCTCCCGCATGCTGCCTGACTGTAGGAGTAGCTGCTAACATCCTTATGTTAGTGGCTGGGAGAGGTTGCGGGAAAAGCATGTGTGAGCTCTGGGCCTGAACTCCCGTGTATCTGAGTTGAATACAGCGATTTCCAACGGCTTTCCTCAACCAGAGTGTAGCTAGGTTCCAAATCCCATGTACGAGCGGGTAGCAGACATCTGCCTCCCATGCATACACACTTCTGAGAGTTGAGCTTATGGCCTGTACCTCCACAGCCAGCCTGCTGGTACCCTTGGCTTCTAAAAGGCCTAGGCTCGCTGTTTGGCGGAAGTGCTGGGAGAGGTAATTGGAATCACCCGGCACACAAGACTAGTGCCTCCAAGCTCAGTTCAGCGATTTCCTAGTAATTCCTGTGGTAGACTGGTGCTACATACTAAGTTCCATACGTGAGAGGGTAGCTGAACGCCTTGTCCAAAACCATCTTACTTCTGAGAGTTGAGCTCAGCCTCAGTCCCTCACAGTTCGACACTGCCTGCAGAGTGAGTTTCGCAGGTCTTCAGCAGAGACGTTTGCCAGAGGCTTCTGAGACGCAGGGTAACAATGCAGACCTGGAGGGTATCCCCAGGTGCAGTCGACTGGTAATCTTGGAACCTCCTGACTCAGAATACTGCTACCTTCTCACTGCCATAGGAATGCAGCTAGTTGACAGCTAGCTGGCTTCAAGACATGCTTCCCTGTGAGAGCTGAGGATAGGGCAGAACCCTCCCGCATGCTGCCTGACTGTAGGAGTAGCTGCTAACATCCTTATGTTAGTGGCTGGGACAGGTTGCGGGAAAAGCATGTGTGAGCACTGGGCCTGAACTCCCGTGTATCTGAGTTGAATACAGCGATTTCCAACGGCTTTCCTCAACCAGAGTGTAGCTAGGTTCCAAATCCCATGTACGAGCGAGTAGCAGACATCTGCCTCTCATGCATACACACTTCCGAGAGTTGAGCTTATGGCCTGTACCTCCACAGCCAGCCTGCTGGTACCCTTGGCTTCTAAAAGGCCTAGGCTCGCTGTTTGACGGAAGTGCTGGGAGAGGTAATTGGAATCTCCCGGCACACAAGACGAGTGCCCCCAAGCTCAATTCACGATTTCCCAGTAATTCTTGTGGTAGACAGGTGCTACATACTAAGTTCCATATGTGAGAAGGTAGCTGAAGGCCTTGTCCAAAAGCATCTTACTTCTGAGAGTTGAGCACACCCTCAGTCCCTCACACTTCCACACTGCCTGCAGAGTGAGTTTCACACGTCTTCACCAGAGACGATTGCCAGAGGCTTCTGAGTACAAGTTAACAATGCAGACCTGGAGGGTATCTCCAGGTGCAGTAGAGTGGTAATTGGAACCTCCTGACTCAGAGTACTGCTACCTTCTCACTGCCATAGGTATGCAGCTAGTTGACAGCTGGCTTCAAGACATGCTTCCCTGTGAGAGCTGAGGACAGGGCAGAACCCTCCCGCATGCTGCCTGACTGTAGGAGTAGCTGCTAACATCCTAATGTTAGTGGCTGGGAGAGGTTGCGGGAAAAGCATGTGTGAGCACTGGGCCTGAACTCCCGTGTATCTTAGTTGAATACAGCGATTTCCAATGGCCTTCTTCAATCACAGTGTAGCTAGGTTCCAACTCCCATGTCCGAGTGGGTTGCAGACATCTGCCTCCCATGCATACACACTTCTGAGAGTTGAGCTTATGGCCTGTACCTCCACATCCAGCCTGCTGGTACCCTTGGCTTCTAAAAGGCCTAGGCTCGCTATTTGACGGAAGTGCTGGGAGAGGTAATTGGAATCACCCGGCACACAAGACTAGTGCCTCCAAGCTCAGTTCAGCGATTTCCTAGTAATTCCTGTGGTAGACTGGTGCTACATACTAAGTTCCATACGTGAGAGGGTAGCTGAACGCCTTGTCCAAAACCATCTTACTTCTGAGAGTTGAGCTCAGCCTCAGTCCCTCACAGTTCCACACTGCCTGCAGAGTGAGTTTCGCAGGTCTTCAGCAGAGACGTTTGCCAGAGGCTTCTGAGACGCAGGGTAACAATGCAGACCTGGAGGGTATCCCCAGGTGCAGTCGACTGGTAATCTTGGAACCTCCTGACTCAGAATACTGCTACCTTCTCACTGCCATAGGAATGAAGCTAGTTGACAGCTGGCTTCAAGACATGCTTCCCTGTGAGAGCTGAGGACAGGGCAGAACCCTCCCGCATGCTGCCTGACTGTAGGAGTATCTGCTAACATCCTTATGTTAGTGGCTGGGAGAGGTTGCGGGAAAAGCATGTGTGAGCACTGGGCCTGAACTCCCGTGTATCTGAGTTGAATACAGCGATTTCCAACGGCTTTCTTCAACCAGAGTGTAGCTAGGTTCCAAATCCCATGTACGAGCGGGTAACAGATATCTGCCTCCCATGCATACACACTTCTGAGAGTTGAGCTTATGGCCTGTACCTCCACAGCCAGCCTGCTGGTACCCTTGGCTTATAAAAGGCCTAGGCTCGCTGTTTGACGGAAGTGCTGGGAGAGGTCATTGGAATCACCCGGCACACAAGACTAGTGCCTCCAAGCTCAGTTCAGCGATTTCCTAGTAATTCCTGTGGTAGACTGGTGCTACATACTAAGTTCCATACGTGAGAGGGTAGCTGAACGCCTTGTCCAAAACCATCTTACTTCTGAGAGTTGAGCTCAGCCTCAGTCCCTCACAGTTCGACACTGCCTGCAGAGTGAGTTTCGCAGGTCTTCAGCAGAGACGTTTGCCAGAGGCTTCTGAGACGCAGGGTAACAATGCAGACCTGGAGGGTATCCCCAGGTGCAGTCGACTGGTAATCTTGGAACCTCCTGACTCAGAATACTGCTACCTTCTCACTGCCATAGGAATGCAGCCAGTTGACAGCCTGCTTCAAGACATGCTTCCCTGTGAGAGCTGAGGACAGGGCAGAACCCTCCCGCATGCTGCCTGACTGTAGGAGTAGCTGCTAACATCCTTATATTAGTGGCTGGGAGAGGTTGCGGGAAAAGCATGTGTGAGCACTGGGCCTGAACACCCGTGTATCTGAGTTGAATACAGCGATTTCCAACGGCTTTCCTCAACCAGAGTGTAGCTAGGTTCCAAATCCCATGTACGAGCGGGTAGCAGACATCTGCCTCCCATGCATACACACTTCTGAGAGTTGAGCTTATGGCCTGTACCTCCACAGCCAGCCTGCTGGTACCCTTGGCTTCTAAAAGGCCTAGGCTCGCTGTTTGACGGAAGTGCTGGGAGAGGTAATTGGAATCTCCTGGCACACAATACGAGTGCGTCCAAGCTCAATTCACGATTTCCCAGTAATTCTTGTGGTAGACAGGTGCTACATACTAAGTTCCATATGTGAGAAGGTAGCTGAAGGCCTTGTCCAAAAGCATCTTACTTCTGAGAGTTGAGCACACCCTCAGTCCCTCACACTTCCACACTGCCTGCAGAGTGAGTTTCACACGTCTTCACCAGAGACGATTGCCAGAGGCTTCTGAGACGCAGGGTAACAATGCAGACCTGGAGGGTATCCCCAGGTGCAGTCGACTGGTAATCTTGGAACCTCCTGACTCAGAATACTGCTACCTTCTCACTGCCATAGGAATGCAGCTAGTTGACAGCTGGATTAAAGACCTGCTTCCCTGTGAGAGCTGAGGACAGGGCAGAACCCTCCCGCATGCTGCCTGACTGTAGGAGTAGCTGCTAACATCCTTATGTTAGTGGCTGGGAGAGGTTGCGGGAAAAGTATGTGTGAGCACTGGGCCTGAACTCCCGTGTATCTGAGTTTATTACAGCGATTTCCAACGGCTTACCTCAACCAAAGTGTATCTAGGTTCCAAATCCCATGTAGGAGCGGGTAGCAGACATCTGCCTCCCATGCATACACACTTCTGAGAGTTGAGCTTATGGCCTGTACCTCCACAGCAAGCTTGCTGGTACCCTTGGCTTCTAAAAGGCCTAGGCTCGCTGTTTGTCGGAAGTGCTGGGAGAGGTAATTGGAATCTCCCGGCACACAAGACGAGTGTCTCCAAGCTCAATTCACGATTTCCCAGTAATTCTTGTGGTAGACAGGTGCTACATACTAAGTTCCATATGTGAGATTGTAGCTGAACGTCTTGTCCAAAAGCATCTTACTTCTGAGAGTTGAGCCCACCCTCAGTCCCTCACACTTCCACACTGCCTGCAATGTGAGTTTCACACGTCTTCACCAGAGACGATTGCCAGAGGCTTCTGAGTACAAGTTAACAATGCAGACCTGGAGGGTATCTCCAGGTGCAGTAGAGTGGTAATCTTGGAACCTCCTGACTCAGAGTACTGCTACCTTCTAACTGCCATAGTAATGCAGCTAGTTGACAGCTGGCTTCAAGACATGCTTTCCTGTGAGAGCTGAGGACAGGGCAGAACCCTCCCGCATCCTGCCTGACTGTAGGAGTAGCTGCTAACATCCTTATGTTAGTGGCTGGGAGTGGTTGCGGGAAAAGCATGTGTGAGCACTGGGACTGAACTCCCGTGTATGTGAGTTGAATACAGCGATTTCCAATGGCCTTCTTCAATCACAGTGTAGCTGGTTTCCAACTCCCATGTCCGAGTTGGTAGCAGACATCTGCCTCCCATGCATACACACTTCTGAGAGTTGAGCTTATGGCCTGTACCTCCACATCCAGCCTGCTGGTACCCTTGGCATCTAAAAGGCCTAGGCTCGCTGTTTGACGGAAGTGCTGGGAGAGGTACCTGGAATCACCCGGCACACAAGACTAGTGCCTCCAAGCTCAGTTCAGCGATTTCCTTGTAATTCCTGTGGTAGACTGGTGCTACATACTAAGTTCCATACGTGAGAGGGTAGCTGAACGCCTTGTCCAAAACCATCTTACTTCTGAGAGTTGAGCTCAGCCTCAGTCCCTCACAGTTCCACACTGCCTGCAGAGTGAGTTTCGCAGGTCTTCAGCAGAGACGTCTGCCAGAGGCTTCTGAGACGCAGGGTAACAATGCAGACCTGGAGGTTATCCCCAGGTGCAGTCGACTGGTAATCTTGGAACCTCCTGATTCAGAATACTGGTACCTTCTCACCGCCATAGGAATTCAGCTAGTTGACAGCTGGCTTCAAGACATGCTTCCCTGTGAGAGCTGAGGACAGGGCAGAACCCTCCCGCATGCTGCCTGACTGTAGGAGTAGCTGCTAACATCCTTATATTAGTGGCTGGGAGATGTTGCGGGAAAAGCATGTGTGAGCACTCGGCATGAACTCCCGTGTATCTGAGTTGAATACAGCGATTTCCAACGGCTTTCCTCAACCAGAGTGTAGCTAGGTTCCAAATCCCATGTACGAGCGGGTAGCAGACATCTGCCTCCCATGCATACACACTTCTGAGAGTTGAGTTTATGGCCTGTACCTCCACAGCCAGCCTGCTGGTACCCTTGGCTTCTAAAAGGCCTAGGCTCGCTGTTTGACGGAAGTGCTGGGAGAGGTAATTGGAATCACCCGGCACACAAGACTAGTGCCTTCAAGCTCAGTTCTGCGATTTCCTAGTAATTCCTGTGGTAGACTGGTGCTACATACTAAGTTCCATACGTGAGAGGGTAGCTGAACGCCTTGTCCAAAACCATCTTACTTCTGAGAGTTGAGCTCAGCCTCAGTCCCTCACAGTTCCACACTGCCTGCAGAGTGAGTTTCGCAGGTCTTCAGCAGAGACGTTTGCCAGAGGCTTCTGAGACGCAGGGTAACAATGCAGACCTGGAGGGTATCCCCAGGTGCAGTCGACTGGTAATCATGGAACCTCCTGACTCAGAATACTGCTACCTTCTCACTGCCATAGGAATGCAGCTAGTTGACAGCTAGCTGGCTTCAAGACATGCTTCCCTGAGAGAGCTGAGGACAGGGAAGAACCCTCCGGCATGCTGCCTGACTGTAGGAGTAGCTGCTAACATCCTAATGTTAGTGGCTGGGAGATGTTGCGGGAAAAACTTGTGTGAGCACTGGGCCTGAACTCCCGTGTATCTGAGTTGAATACAGCGATTTCCAACGGCTTTCCTCAACAAGAGTGTAGCTAGGTTCCAAATCCCATGTACGAGCGGGTAGCAGACATCTGCCTCCCATGCATACACACTTCTGAGAGTTGAGAGTATGGCCTGTACCTCCACAACCAGCCTGCTGGTACCCTTGGCTTCTAAAAGGCCTAGGCTCGCTGTTTGACGGAAGTGCTGGGAGAGGTAATTGGAATCTCCCGGCACACAAGACGAGTGCCTCCAAGCTCAATTCACGATTTCCCAGTAATTCTTGTGGTAGACAGGTGCTACATACTAAGTTCCATATGTGAGAATGTGGGTGAACGCCTTGTCCAAAAGCATCTTACTTCTGAGAGTTGAGCCCACCCTCAGTCCCTCACAGTTCCACACTGCCTGCAGAGTGAGTTTCACACGTCTTCACCAGAGACGATTGCCAGAGGCTTCTGAGTACAAGTTAACAATGCAGACCTGGAGGGTATCTCCAGGTGCAGTCGACTGGTAATCTTGGAACCTCCTGACTCAGAGTACTGCTACCTTCTCACTGCTATAGGAATGCAGCTAGTTGACAGCTGGCTTCAAGACATGCTTCCCTGTGAGAGCTGAGGACAGGGCAGAACCTTCCCGCATCCTGCCTGACTGTAGGAGTAGCTGCTAACATCCTAATGTTAGTGGCTGGGAGAGGTTGCGGGAAAAGCATGTGTGAGCACTGGGCCTGAACTCCCGTGTATCTGAGTTGAATACAGCGATTTCCAACGGCTTTCCTCAACCAGAGTGTAGCTAGGTTCCAAATCCCATGTACGAGCGGGTCGGAGACATCTGCCTACCATGCATACACACTTCTGAGAGTTGAGCTTATGGCCTGTACCTCCACAGCCATCCTGCTGGTACCCTTGTCTTCTAAAAGGCCTAGGCTCGCTCTTTGACGGAAGTGCTGGGAGAGGTAATTGGAATCACCCGGCACACAAGACTAGTGCCTCCAAGCTCAGTTCAGAGATTTCCTAGTAATTCCTGTGGTAGACTGGTGCTACATACTAAGTTCCATACGTGAGAGGGTAGCTGAACTCCTTGTCCAAAACCATCTTACTTCTGAGAGTTGAGCTCAGCCTCAGTCCCTCACAGTTCCACACTGCCTGCAGAGTGAGTTTCGCAGGTCTTCAGCAGAGACGTTTGCCAGAGGCTTCTGAGACGCAGGGTAACAATGCAGACCTGGAGGGTATCCCCAGGTGCAGTCGACTGGTAATCTTGGAACCTCCTGACTCAGAATACTGCTACCTTCTCACTGCCATAGGAATGCAGCTATTTGACAGCTAGCTGGCTTCAAGACATGCTTCCCTGAGAGAGCTGAGGACAGGGAAGAACCCTCCCGCATGCTGCCTGACTGTAGGAGTAGCTGCTAACATCCTAATGTTAGTGGCTGGGAGATGTTGCGGGAAAAACATGTGTGAGCACTGGGCCTGAACTCCCGTGTATCTGAGTTGAATACAGCGATTTCCAACGGCTTTCCTCAACCAGAGTGTAGCTAGGTTCCCAATCCCATGTACGAGCGGGTAGCAGACATCTGCCTCCCATGCATACACACTTCTGAGAGTTGAGCTTATGGCCTGAACCTCCACATCCAGCCTGCTGGTACCCTTGGCTTCTAAAAGGCCTAGGCTCGCTGTTTGACGGAAATGCTGCGAGAGGTAATTGGAATCTCCAAGCACACAAGACGAGTGCCTCCCAGCTCAATTCACGATTTCCCAGTAATTCTTGTGGTAGACAGGTGCTACATACTAAGTTCCATATGTGAGAAGGTAGCTGAACGCATTGTCCAAAAGCATCTTACTTCTGAGAGTTGAGCACACCCTCAGTCCCTCACACTTCCACACTGCCTGCAGAGTGAGTTTCACACGTCTTCACCAGAGACGATTGCCAGAGCTTCTGAGTACAAGTTAACGATGCAGACCTGGAGGGTATCTCCAGGTGCAGTAGAGTGGTAATCTTGGAACCTCCTGACTCAGGGTACTGCTACCTTCTCACTGCCATAGGAATGCAGCTAGTTGACAGCTGGCTTCAAGACATGCTTCCCTGTGAGAGCTGAGGACAGGGCAGAACCCTCCCGCATGCTGCCTGACTGTAGGAGTAGCTGCTAACATCCTAATGTTAGTGGCTGGGAGAGGTTGCGGGAAAAGCATGTGTGAACACTGGGCCTGATCTCCCGTGTATCTGAGTTGAATACAGCGATTTCCAACGGCTTTCCTCAACCAGAGTGTAGCTAGGTTCCAAATCCCATGTACGAGCGGGTAGCAGACATCTGCCTCCCATGCATACACACTTCTGAGAGTTGAGCTTATGGCCTGTACCTCCACATCCAGCCTGCTGGTACCCTTGGCTTCTAAAAGGCCTAGGCTCGCTGTTTGACTGACGTGCTGGGAGAGGTAATTGGAATCACCCGGCACACAAGACTAGTGCCTCCAAGCTCAGTTCAGCGATTTCCTCGTAATTCCTGTGGTAGACAGGTGCTACATACTAAGTTCCATACGTGAGAGGGTAGCTGAACGCATTGTCCAAAACCATCTTACTTCTGAGAGTTGAGCTCAGCATCAGTCTGTCACAGATCCACACTGCCTGCAGAGTGAGTTTCGCAGGTCTTCAGCAGAGACGTTTGCCAGAGGCTTCTGAGACGCAGGGTAACAATGCAGACATGGAGGGTATCCCCAGGTGCAGTCGACTGGTAATCTTGGAACCTCCTGACTCAGAATACTGCTACCTTTTCACTGCCATAGGAATGCAGCTAGTTGACAGCTAGCTGGCTTCAAGACATGCTTCCCTGAGAGAGCTGAGGACAGGGAGAACCCTCCTGCATCCTGCCTGACTGTAGGAGTAGCTGCTAACATCCTAATATTAGTGGCTGGGAGAGGTTGCGGGAAAAGCATGTGTGAGTACTGGGCCTGAACTCCCGTGTATCTGAGTTGAATACAGCGATTTCCAACGGCTTTCCTCAACCAGAGTGTAGCTAGGTTACAAATCCCATGTACGAGCGGGTAGCAGACATCTGCCTCCAATGCATACACACTTCTGAGAGTTGAGCTTATGGCCTGTACCTCCACATCCAGCCTGCTGGTACCCTTGGCTTCTAAAAGGCCTAGGCTCGCTGTTTGACTGAAGTGCTGGGAGAGGTAATTGGAATCACCCTGCACACAAGACTAGTGCCTCCAAGCTCAGTCCAGCGATTTCCCAGTAATTCTTGTGGTAGACAGGTTCTACATACTAAGTTCCATATGTGAGAAGGTAGCTGAACGCCTTGTCCAAAACCATCTTACTTCTGAGAGTTGAGCTCAGCCTCAGTCCCTCACAGTTCCACACTGCCTGCAGAGTGAGTTTCGCAGGTCTTCAGCAGAGACGTTTGCCAGAGGCTTCTGAGTACAAGTTAACAATGCAGACATGAAGGGTATCTCCAGGTGCAGTAGACTGGTAATCTTGGACATCCTGACTCAGAATACTGCTACCTTCTCACTGCCATAGGAATGCAGCTAGTTGACAGCTGGCTTCAAGACATGCTTCCCTGTGAGAGCTGAGGACAGGGCAGAACCCTCCCGCATCCTGCCTGACTGTAGGAGTAGCTGCTAACATCCTAATGTTAGTGGCTGGGAGAGGTTGTGGGAAAAGCATGTGTGAGCACTGGGCCTGAACTCCCGTGTATCTGAGTTGAATACAGCGATTTCCAACGGCTTTCCTCAACCATAGTGTAGCTAGGTTCCAAATCCCATGTACGAGCGGGTAGCAGACATCTGCCTCCCATGCATACACACTTCTGAGAGTTGAGCTTATGGCCTGTACCTCCACATCCAGCCTGCTGGTACCCTTGGCTTCTAAAAGGCCTAGGCTCGCTGTTTGACTGAAGTGTTGGGAGAGGTAATTGGAATCACCCTGCACACAAGACGAGTGCCTCCAAGCTCAGTCCAGCGATTTCCCAGTAATTCTTGTGGTAGACAGGTGCTACATACTAAGTTCCATATGTGAGAAGGTAGCTGAACGCCTTGTCCAAAAGCATCTTACTTCTGAGAGTTGAGCTCAGCCTCAGTCCCTCACAGTTCCACACTGCCTGCAGAGTGAGTTTCGCAGGTCTTCAGCAGAGACGATTGCCAGAGACTTCTGAGTACAAGTTAACAATGCAGACCTGGAGGGTATCTCCAGGTGCAGTAGAGTGGTAATCTTGGACATCCTGACTCAGAATACTGCTACCTTCTCACTGCTATAGGAATGCAGCTACTTGACAGCTGGCTTCAAGACATGCTTCCCTGTGAGAGCTGAGGACAGGGCAGAACCCTCCCACATCCTGCCTGACTGTAGGAGTAGCTGCTAACATCCTAATGTTAGTGGCTGGGAGAGGTTGTGGGAAAAGCATGTGTGAGCACTGGGCCTGAACTCCCGTGTATGTGAGTTGAATACAGCGATTTCCAACGGCTGTCCTCAACCAGAGTGTAGCTAGGTTCCAAATCCCATGTACGAGCGGGTAGCAGACATCTGCCTCCCATGCATACACACTTCTGAGAGTTGAGCTTATGGCCTGTACCTCCACATCCAGCCTGCTGGTACCCTTGGCTTCTAAAAGGCCTAGGCTTGCTGTTTGACGGAAGTGTTGGGAGAGGTAATTGGAATCACCCGGCACACAAGACTAGTGCCTCCAAGCTCAATTCACGATTTCCCAGTAATTCTTGTGGTAGAAAGGTGCTACATACTAATTTCCATACGTGAGAAGGTAGCTGAACGCCTTGTCCAAAAGCATCTTACTTCTGAGAGTTGAGCTCAGCCTCAGTCCCTCACAGTTCCACACTGCCTGCAGAGTGAGTTTCACACGTCTTCACCAGAGACGATTACCAGAGGCTTCTGAGACGCAGGGTAACAATGCAGACCTGGAGGGTATCTCCAGGTGCAGTAGAATGGTAATCTTGGAACCTCCTGTCTCAGAGTACTGCTACCTTCTCACTGCCATAGGAATGCAGCTAGTTGACAGCTGACTTCAAGACATGCTTCCCTGTGAGAGCTGAGGAAAGGGCAGAACCGTCCCGCATCCTGCCTGACTGTAGGATTAGCTCCTAACATCCTAATGTTAGTGGCTGGGAGAGGTTGCCTGAAAAGCATGTGTGAGCACTGGGCCTGAACTCCCGTGTATCTGAGTTGAATACAGCGATTTCCAATGGCCTTCTTCAATCACAGTGTAGCTAGGTTCCAACTCCCATGTCCGAGTGGGTAGCAGACATCTGCCTCCCATGCATACACACTTCTGAGAGTTGAGCTTATGGCCTGTACCTCCACAGCCAGCCTGCTGGTACCCTTGGCTTCTAAAAGGCCTAGGCTCGCTGTTTGACGGAAGTGCTGGGAGAGGTAATTGGAATATTCCGGCACACAAGACGAGTGCCTCCAAGCTCAATTCACGATTTCCCAGTAATTCTTGTGGTAGACAGGTGCTACATACTAAGTTCCATATGTGAGAATGTAGCTGAACGCCTTGACCAAAAGCATCTTACTTCTGAGAGTTGAGCTCAGCCTCAGTCCCTCACAGTTCCACACTGCCTGCAGAGTGAGTTTCGCAGGTCTTCAGCAGAGACGTTTGCCAGAGGCTTCTGAGACGCAGGGTAACAATGCAGACCTGGAGGGTATCCCCAGGTGCAGTAGACTGGTAATCTTGGAACCTCCTGACTCAGAATACTGCTACCTTCTCACTGCCATAGGAATGCAGCTAGTTGACAGCTGGCTTCAAGACTTGCTTCCCTGTGAGAGCTGAGGTCAGGGCAGAACCCTCCCGCATCCTGCCTGACTGTAGGATTAGCTGCTAACATCCTAAAGTTAGTGGCTGGGAGAGGTTGCGGGAAAAGCATGTGTGAGCACTGGGCCTGAACTCCCGTGTATCTGAGTTGAATACAGCGATTTCTAACGGCTTTCCTCAACCAGAGTGTAGCTAGGTTCCAAATCCCATGTACGAACGGGTAGCAGACATCTGCCTCCCATGCATACACACTTCTGAGAGTTGAGCTTATGGCCTGTACCTCCACATCCAGCTGCTGGTACCCTTGGCTTCTAAAAGGCCTCGGCTCGCTGTTTGACGGAAGTGTTGGGAGAGGTAATTGGAATCACCCGGCACACAAGACTAGTGCCTCCAAGCTCAATTCACGATTTCCCAGTAATTCTTGTGGTAGACAGGTGCTACATACTAAGTTCCATAGGTGAGAAGGTAGCTGAACGCCTTGTCCAAAAGCATCTTACTTCTGAGAGTTGAGCTCAGCCTCAGTCCCTCACAGTTCCACACTGCCTGCAGAGTGAGTTTCGCAGGTCTTCAGCAGAGACGATTGCCAGAGGCTTCTGAGTACAAGTTAACAATGCAGACCTGGAGGGTATCTCCAGGTGCAGTAGAGTGGTAATCTTGGAACCTCCTGACTCAGAATACTGCTACCTTCTCACTGCCATAGAAATGCAGCTAGTTGACAGCTGGCTTCAAGACATGCTTCCCTGTGAGAGCTGAGGATAGGGCAGAACCCTCCCGCATCCTGCCTGACTGTAGGAGTAGCTGCTAACATCCTAATGTTAGTGGCTGGGAGAGGTTGCGGGAAAAGCATGTGTGAGCACTGGGCCTGAACTCCCGTGTATCTGAGTTGAATACAGCGATTTCCAATGGCCTTCTTCAATCACAGTGTACCTAGTTTCCAACTCCCATGTCCGAGTGGGTAGCAGACATCTGCCTTCCATGCATACACACTTCTGAGAGTTGAGCTTATGGCCTGTACCTCCACAGCCAGCCTGCTGGTACCCTTGGCTTCTAAAAGGCCTAGGCTCGCTCTTTGACGGAAGTGTTGGGAGAGGTAATTGGAATCACCCGGCACACAAGACTAGTGCCTCCAAGCTCAGTCCAGAGATTTCCTAGTAATTCCTGTGGTAGCCTGGTGCTACATACTAAGTTCCATACGTGAAAGTGTAGCTGAACGCCTTGTCCAAAACCATCTTACTTCTGAGAGTTGAGCTCAGCCTCAGTCCCTCACAGTTCCACACTGCCTGCAGAGTGAGTTTCGCAGGTCTTCAGCAGAGACGTTTGCCAGAGGCTTCTGAGACGCAGGGTAACAATGCAGACCTGGAGGGTATCCCCAGGTGCAGTAGACTGTTAATCTTGGAACCTCCTGACTCAGAATACTGCTACTTTCTCACTGCCATAGGAATACAGCTAGTTGACAGCTGGCTTCAAGACATGCTTCCCTGTGAGAGCTGAGGACAGGGCAGAACCCTCCCGCATCCTGCCTGACTGTAGGAGTAGCTGCTAACATCCTAATGTTAGTGGCTGGGAGAGGTTGCGGGAAAAGCATGTGTGAGCACTGGGCCTGAACTCTCGTGTATCTGAGTTGAATACAGCGATTTCCAACGTCTTTCCTCAACCAGAGTGTAGCTAGGTTCCAAATCCCATGTACGAGCGGGTAGCAGACATCTGCCTCCCATGCATACACACTTCTGAGAGTTGAGCTTATGGCCTGTACCTCCACATCCAGCCTGCTGGTACCCTTGGCTTCTAAAAGGCCTAGGCTCGCTGTTTGACGGAAGTGCTGGGAGAGGTAATTGGAATCACCCGGCACACAAGACTAGTGCCTCCAAGCACAGTCCAGCGATTTCCCAGTAATTCTTGTGGTAGACAGGTGCTACATACTAAGTTCCATATGTGAGACGGTAGCTGAACGCCTTGTCCAAAAGCATCTTACTTCTGAGAGTTGAGCTCACCCTCAGTCCCTCACAGTTCCACACTGCCTGCAGAGTGTGTTTCACACGTCTTCACCAGAGACGATTACCAAAGGCTTCTGAGACGCAGGGTAACAATGCAGACCTGGAGGGTATCTCCAGGTGCAGTAGAGTGGTAATCTTGGAACCTCCTGACTCAGAGTACTGCTACCTTCTCACTGCCATAGGAATGCAGCTAGTTGACAGCTGACTTCAAGACATGCTTCCCTGTGAGAGCTGAGGACAGGGCAGAACCCTCCCGCATCCTGCCTGACTGTAGGAGTAGCTGCTAACATCCATATGTTAGTGGCTGGGAGAGGTTGCGGGAAAAGCATGTTTGAGCACTGGGCCTGAACTCCCGTGTATCTGAGGTGAATACAGCGATTTCCAACGGCTTTCCTCAACCAGAGTGTAGCTAGGTTCCAAATCCCATGTACGAGCGGGTAGCAGACATCTGCCTCTCATGCATACACACTTCTGAGAGTTGAGCTTATGGCCTGTACCTCCACATCCAGCCTGCTGGTACCCTTGGCTTCTAAAAGTCCAAGGCTCGCTGTTTGACGGAAGTGTTGGGAGAGGTAATTGGAATCACCCGGCACACAAGACTAGTGCCTCCAAGCTCAATTCACGGTTTCCTTGTAATTCTTGTGGTAGACAGGTGCTACATACTAAGTTCCATAAGTGAGAAGGTAGCTGAACGCCTTGACCAAAAGCATCTTACTTCTGAGAGTTGAGCTCAGCCTCAGTCCCTCACAGTTCCACACTGCCTGCAGAGTGAGTTTCGCAGGTCTTCAGCAGAGATGATTGCCAGAGGCTTTGAGTACAAGTTAACAATGCAGACCTGGAGGGTATCTCCAGGTGCAGTAGAGTGGTTATCTTGGAAACTCCTGACTCAGAATACTGCTAACTTCTCACTGCCATAGGAATGTAGCTAGTTGACATCTGGCTTCAAGACATGCTTCCCTGTGAGAGCTGAGGACAGGGCAGAACCCTCCCGCATCCTGCCTGACTGTAGGAGTAGCTGCTAACATCCTAATGTTAGTGGCTGGGAGAGGTTGCGGGAAAAGCTTGTGTGAGCACTGGGCCTATATTCCCGTGTATCTGAGTTGAATACAGCGATTTCCAACGGCTTTCCTCAACCAGAGTGTAGCTAGGTTCCAAATCCCATGTACGAACGGGTAGCAGACATCTGCCTCCCATGCATACACACTTCTGAGAGTTGAGCTTATGGCCTGTACCTCCACATCCAGCCTGCTGGTACCCTTGGCTTCTAAAAGGCCTAGGCTCGCTGTTTGACTGAAGTGCTGGGAGAGGTAACTGGAATCACCTGCACAGAAGACTGGTACCTCCAAGCTCAGTCCAGCGATTTCCCAGTAATTCTTGTGGTAGACAGGTGCTACATACTAAGTTCCGTATGTGAGAAGGTACCTGAACGCCTTGTCCAAAAGCATCTTACTTCTGAGAGTTGAGCTCACCCTCATTCCCTCACAGTTCCACACTGCCTGCAGAGTGAGTTTCACACGTCTTCACTAGAGACGATTACCAGAGGCTTCTGAGACGCAGGGTAACAATGCAGACCTGGAGGGTATCTCCAGGTGCAGTAGAGTGGTAATCTTGGAACCTCCTGACTCAGAGTACTGCTACCTTCTCACTGCCATAGGAATGCAGCTAGTTGACAGCTGACTTCAAGACATGCTTCCCTGTGAGAGCTGAGGATAGGGCAGAGCCCTCCCGCATCCTGCCTGACTGTAGGAGAAGCAGCTAACATCCTAATGTTAGTGGCTGGGAGAGGTTGCAGGAAAAGCATGTGTGAGCACTGGGCCTGAACTCTCGTGTATCTGAGTTGAATACAGCGATTTCCAATGGCCTTCTTCAATCACAGTGTAGCTAGGTTCCAACTCCCATGTCCGAGTGGGTAGCAGACATCTGCCTCCCATGCATACACACTTCTGAGAGTTGAGCTTATGGCCTGTACCTCCACATCCAGCCTGCTGGTACCCTTGGCTTCTAAAAGGCCTTGGCTCGCTGTTTGACGGAAGTGCTGGGAGTGGTAATTGGAATATCCCGTCACACAAGACGAGTGCCTCCAAGCTCAATTCACGATTTCCCAGTAATTCTTGTGGTAGACAGGTGCTACATACTAAGTTCCATACGTGAGAAGGTAGCTGAACGCATTGTCCAAAAGCATCTTACTTCTGAGAGTTGAGCTCAGCCTCAGTCCCTCACAGTTCCACACTGCCTTCAGAGTGAGTTTCGCAGGTCTTCAGCAGAGACGATTGCCAAAGGCTTCTGAGTACAAGTTAACAATGCAGACCTGAAGGTTATCTCCAGGTGCAGTAGAGTGGTAATCTTGGACATCCTGACTCAGAACACTGCTACCTTCTCACTGCTATAGGAATGCAGCTAGTTGACAGCTGGCTTCAAGACATGCTTCCCTGTGAGAGCTGAGGACAGAGCAGAACCCTCCCGCATCCTGCCTGACTGTAGGAGTAGCTGCTAACATCCTAATGTTAGTGGCTGGGAGAGGTTGCGGGAAAAGCATGTGTGAGCACTGGGCCTGAACTCCCGTGTATCTGAGTTGAATACCGCGATTTCCAACGTCTTTCCTCAACCAGAGTGTAGCTAGGTTCCAAATCCCATGTACGAGCGGGTAGCAGACATCTGCCTCCCATGCATACACACTTCTGAGAGTTGAGCTTATGGCCTGTACCTCCACATCCAGCCTGCTGGTACCCTTGGCTTCTAAAAGGCCTAGGCTCTCTGTTGGACGGAAGTGTTGGGAGACGTAATTGGAATCACCCGGCACAAAAGACTAGTGCCTCCAAGCTGAATTCACGATTTCCCAGTAATTCTTGTGGTAGACATGTGCTACATACTAAGTTCCATACGTGAGAAGGTAGCTGAACGCCTTGTCCAAAAGCATCTTACTTCTGAGAGTTGAGCTCAGCCTCAGTCCCTCACAGTTCCACACTGCCTGCAGAGTGAGTTTCGCAGGTCTTCAGCAGAGACGATTGCCAGAGGCTTCTGAGTACAAGTTAACAATGCAGACCTGGAGGGTATCTCCAGGTGCAGTAGAGTGGTAATCTTGGAACCTCCTGACTCAGAATACTGCTACCTTCTCACTGCCATAGAAATGCAGCTAGTTGACAGCTGGCTTCAAGACATGCTTCCCTGTGAGAGCTGAGGATAGGGCAGAACCCTCCCGCATCCTGCCTGACTGTAGGAGTAGCTGCTAACATCCTAATGTTAGTGGCTGGGAGAGGTTGCGGGAAAAGCATGTGTGAGCACTGGGCCTGAACTCCCGTGTATCTGAGTTGAATACAGCGATTTCCAATGGCCTTCTTCAATCACAGTGTACCTAGTTTCCAACTCCCATGTCCGAGTGGGTAGCAGACATCTGCCTTCCATGCATACACACTTCTGAGAGTTGAGCTTATGGCCTGTACCTCCACAGCCGGCCTGCTGGTACCCTTGGCTTCTAAAAGGCCTAGGCTCGCTCTTTGACGGAAGTGTTGGGAGAGGTAATTGGAATCACCCGGCACACAAGACTAGTGCCTCCAAGCTCAGTCCAGAGATTTCCTAGTAATTCCTGTGGTAGCCTGGTGCTACATACTAAGTTCCATACGTGAAAGTGTAGCTGAACGCCTTGTCCAAAACCATCTTACTTCTGAGAGTTGAGCTCAGCCTCAGTCCCTCACAGTTCCACACTGCCTGCAGAGTGAGTTTCGCAGGTCTTCAGCAGAGACGTTTGCCAGAGGCTTCTGAGACGCAGGGTAACAATGCAGACCTGGAGGGTATCCCCAGGTGCAGTAGACTGTTAATCTTGGAACCTCCTGACTCAGAATACTGCTACTTTCTCACTGCCATAGGAATACAGCTAGTTGACAGCTGGCTTCAAGACATGCTTCCCTGTGAGAGCTGAGGACAGGGCAGAACCCTCCCGCATCCTGCCTGACTGTAGGAGTAGCTGCTAACATCCTAATGTTAGTGGCTGGGAGAGGTTGCGGGAAAAGCATGTGTGAGCACTGGGCCTGAACTCCCGTGTATCTGAGTTGAATACAGCGATTTCCAACGTCTTTCCTCAACCAGAGTGTAGCTAGGTTCCAAATCCCATGTACGAGCGGGTAGCAGACATCTGCCTCCCATGCATACACACTTCTGAGAGTTGAGCTTATGGCCTGTACCTCCACATCCAGCCTGCTGGTACCCTTGGCTTCTAAAAGGCCTAGGCTCGCTGTTTGACGGAAGTGCTGGGAGAGGTAATTGGAATCACCCGGCACACAAGACTAGTGCCTCCAAGCACAGTCCAGCGATTTCCCAGTAATTCTTGTGGTAGACAGGTGCTACATACTAAGTTCCATATGTGAGACGGTAGCTGAACGCCTTGTCCAAAAGCATCTTACTTCTGAGAGTTGAGCTCACCCTCAGTCCCTCACAGTTCCACACTGCCTGCAGAGTGTGTTTCACACGTCTTCACCAGAGACGATTACCAAAGGCTTCTGAGACGCAGGGTAACAATGCAGACCTGGAGGGTATCTCCAGGTGCAGTAGAGTGGTAATCTTGGAACCTCCTGACTCAGAGTACTGCTACCTTCTCACTGCCATAGGAATGCAGCTAGTTGACAGCTGACTTCAAGACATGCTTCCCTGTGAGAGCTGAGGACAGGGCAGAACCCTCCCGCATCCTGCCTGACTGTAGGAGTAGCTGCTAACATCCATATGTTAGTGGCTGGGAGAGGTTGCGGGAAAAGCATGTTTGAGCACTGGGCCTGAACTCCCGTGTATCTGAGGTGAATACAGCGATTTCCAACGGCTTTCCTCAACCAGAGTGTAGCTAGGTTCCAAATCCCATGTACGAGCGGGTAGCAGACATCTGCCTCTCATGCATACACACTTCTGAGAGTTGAGCTTATGGCCTGTACCTCCACATCCAGCCTGCTGGTACCCTTGGCTTCTAAAAGTCCAAGGCTCGCTGTTTGACGGAAGTGTTGGGAGAGGTAATTGGAATCACCCGGCACACAAGACTAGTGCCTCCAAGCTCAATTCACGGTTTCCTTGTAATTCTTGTGGTAGACAGGTGCTACATACTAAGTTCCATAAGTGAGAAGGTAGCTGAACGCCTTGACCAAAAGCATCTTACTTCTGAGAGTTGAGCTCAGCCTCAGTCCCTCACAGTTCCACACTGCCTGCAGAGTGAGTTTCGCAGGTCTTCAGCAGAGATGATTGCCAGAGGCTTTGAGTACAAGTTAACAATGCAGACCTGGAGGGTATCTCCAGGTGCAGTAGAGTGGTTATCTTGGAAACTCCTGACTCAGAATACTGCTAACTTCTCACTGCCATAGGAATGTAGGTAGTTGACATCTGGCTTCAAGACATGCTTCCCTGTGAGAGCTGAGGACAGGGCAGAACCCTCCCGCATCCTGCCTGACTGTAGGAGTAGCTGCTAACATCCTAATGTTAGTGGCTGGGAGAGGTTGCGGGAAAAGCTTGTGTGAGCACTGGGCCTATATTCCCGTGTATCTGAGTTGAATACAGCGATTTCCAACGGCTTTCCTCAACCAGAGTGTAGCTAGGTTCCAAATCCCATGTACGAACGGGTAGCAGACATCTGCCTCCCATGCATACACACTTCTGAGAGTTGAGCTTATGGCCTGTACCTCCACATCCAGCCTGCTGGTACCCTTGGCTTCTAAAAGGCCTAGGCTCGCTGTTTGACTGAAGTGCTGGGAGAGGTAACTGGAATCACCTGCACAGAAGACTGGTACCTCCAAGCTCAGTCCAGCGATTTCCCAGTAATTCTTGTGGTAGACAGGTGCTACATACTAAGTTCCGTATGTGAGAAGGTACCTGAACGCCTTGTCCAAAAGCATCTTACTTCTGAGAGTTGAGCTCACCCTCATTCCCTCACAGTTCCACACTGCCTGCAGAGTGAGTTTCACACGTCTTCACTAGAGACGATTACCAGAGGCTTCTGAGACGCAGGGTAACAATGCAGACCTGGAGGGTATCTCCAGGTGCAGTAGAGTGGTAATCTTGGAACCTCCTGACTCAGAGTACTGCTACCTTCTCACTGCCATAGGAATGCAGCTAGTTGACAGCTGACTTCAAGACATGCTTCCCTGTGAGAGCTGAGGACAGGGCAGAGCCCTCCCGCATCCTGCCTGACTGTAGGAGAAGCAGCTAACATCCTAATGTTAGTGGCTGGGAGAGGTTGCAGGAAAAGCATGTGTGAGCACTGGGCCTGAACTCTCGTGTATCTGAGTTGAATACAGCGATTTCCAATGGCCTTCTTCAATCACAGTGTAGCTAGGTTCCAACTCCCATGTCCGAGTGGGTAGCAGACATCTGCCTCCCATGCATACACACTTCTGAGAGTTGAGCTTATGGCCTGTACCTCCACAGCCAGCCTGCTGGTACCCTTGGCTTCTAAAAGGCCTTGGCTCGCTGTTTGACGGAAGTGCTGGGAGTGGTAATTGGAATATCCCGTCACACAAGACGAGTGCCTCCAAGCTCAATTCACGATTTCCCAGTAATTCTTGTGGTAGACAGGTGCTACATACTAAGTTCCATACGTGAGAAGGTAGCTGAACGCATTGTCCAAAAGCATCTTACTTCTGAGAGTTGAGCTCAGCCTCAGTCCCTCACAGTTCCACACTGCCTTCAGAGTGAGTTTCGCAGGTCTTCAGCAGAGACGATTGCCAAAGGCTTCTGAGTACAAGTTAACAATGCAGACCTGAAGGTTATCTCCAGGTGCAGTAGAGTGGTAATCTTGGACATCCTGACTCAGAACACTGCTACCTTCTCACTGCTATAGGAATGCAGCTAGTTGACAGCTGGCTTCAAGACATGCTTCCCTGTGAGAGCTGAGGACAGGGCAGAACCCTCCCGCATGCTGCCTGACTGTATGAGTAGCTCTAACATCCTAATGTTAGTGGCTGGGAGAGGTTGCGGGAAAAGCATGTGTGAGCACTGGGCCTGAACTCCCGTGTATCTGAGTTGAATACAGCGATTTCCAACGGCTTTCCTCAACCAGAGTGTAGCTAGGTTCCAAATCCCATGTACGAGCGGGTAGCCGACATCTGCCTCCAATGCATACACACTTCTGAGAGTTGAGCTTATGGCCTGTACCTCCACATCCAGCCTGCTGGTACCCTTGGCTTCTAAAAAGCCTAGGCTCGCTGTTTGACTGAAGTGCTGGGAGGGGTAATTGGAATCACCCTGCACACAAGACTAGAGCCTCCAAGCTCAGTCCAGCGATTTCCCAGTAATTCTTGTGGTAGACAGGTGCTACTTACTAAGTTCCATATGTGAAAAGGTAGCTGAACGCCTTGTCCAAAAGCATCTTACTTCTGAGAGTTGAGCTCAGCCTCAGTCCCTCACAGTTCCACACAACCTGAAGAGTGAGTTTCACACGTCTTCACCAGAGACGATTACCAGAGGCTTCTGAGACGCACGGTAAAAATGCAGACCTGGAGGGTATCTCCAGGTGCAGTAGAGTGGTAATCTTGGAACCTCCTGACTCAGAGTACTGCTACCTTCTCACTGCTATAGGAATGCAGCTAGTTGACAGCTGGCTTCAAGACATGCTTCCCTGTGAGAGCTGAGGACAGAGCAGAACCCTCCCGCATCCTGCCTGACTGTAGGAGTAGCTGCTAACATCCTAATGTTAGTGGCTGGGAGAGGTTGCGGGAAAAGCATGTGTGAGCACTGGGCCTGAACTCCCGTGTATCTGAGTTGAATACCGCGATTTCCAACGTCTTTCCTCAACCAGAGTGTAGCTAGGTTCCAAATCCCATGTACGAGCGGGTAGCAGACATCTGCCTCCCATGCATACACACTTCTGAGAGTTGAGCTTATGGCCTGTACCTCCACATCCAGCCTGCTGGTACCCTTGGCTTCTAAAAGGCCTAGGCTCTCTGTTGGACGGAAGTGTTGGGAGACGTAATTGGAATCACCCGGCACAAAAGACTAGTGCCTCCAAGCTGAATTCACGATTTCCCAGTAATTCTTGTGGTAGACATGTGCTACATACTAAGTTCCATACGTGAGAAGGTAGCTGAACGCCTTGTCCAAAAGCATCTTACTTCTGAGAGTTGAGCTCAGCCTCAGTCCCTCACAGTTCCACACTGCCTGCAGAGTGAGTTTCGCAGGTCTTCAGCAGAGACGATTGCCAGAGGCTTCTGAGTACAAGTTAACAATGCAGACCTGGAGGGTATCTCCAGGTGCAGTAGAGTGGTAAATTTGGACATCCTGACTCAGAATACTGCTACCTTCTCACTGCTATAGGAATGCAGCAAGTTGACAGCTGGCTTCAAGACATGCTTCCCTGTGAGAGCTGAGGACAGGGCAGAACCCTCCCGCATCCTGCCTGACTGTAGGAGTAGCTGCTAACATCCTTATGTTAGTGGCTGTTAGAGGTTGCGGGAAAAGCATGTGTGAGCACTGGGCCTGAACTCCCGTGTATCTGAGTTGAATACAGCGATTTCCAACGGCTTTCCTCAACAAGAGTGTAGCTAGGTTCCAAATCCCATGTACGAGCGGGTAGCAGACATCTGCCTCCCATGCATACACACTTCTGAGAGTTGAGCTTATGGCCTGTACCTCCACATCCAGCCTGCTGGTACCCTTGGCTTCTAAAAGGCCTAGGCTCGCTGTTTGACTGAAGTGCTGTGAGAGGTAACTGGAATCACCCTGCTCACAAGACTAGTGCCTCCAACCTCAGTCCAGCGATTTCCCAGTAATTCTTGTGGTAGACAGGTGCTACATACTAAGTTCCATATGTGAGAAGGTACCTGAACGCCTTGTCCAAAAGCATCTTACTTCTGAGAGTTGTGCTCACCCTCAGTCCCTCACAGTTCCACACTGCCTGCAGAGTGAGTTTCACACGTCTTCACCAGAGAGGATTACCAGAGGCTTCTGAGACGCAGGGTAACAATGCAGACCTGGAGGGTATCTCCAGGTGCAGTAGAGTGGTAATCTTGGAACCTCCTGACTCAGAGTACTGTTACCTTCTCACTGCCATAGGAATGCATCTAGTTGACAGCTGGCTTCAAGACATGCTTTCCTGTGAGAACTGAGGACAGGGCAGAACCCTCCCGCATCCTGCCTGACTGTAGGAGTCGCTGCTAACATCCTTATGTTAGTGGCTGGGAGAGGTTGCGGGAAAAGCATGTGTGAGCACTGGGCCTGAACTCCCGTGTATCTGAGTTGAATACAGCGATTTCCAATTGCTTTCCTCAACCAGAGTGTAGCTAGGTTCCAAATCCCATGTACGAGCGGGTAGCAGACATCGCCTCCCATGCATACACACTTCTGAGAGTTGAGCTTATGGCCTGTACCTCCACATCCAGCCTGCTGGTACCCTTGGCTTCTAAAAGGCCTAGGCTCTCTGTTTGACGGAAGTGTTGGGAGAGGTAATTGGAATCACCCGGCACAAAAGACTAGTGCCTCCAAGCTGAATTCACGATTTCCCAGTAATTCTTGTGCTAGACAGGTGCTACATACTAAGTTCCATACGTGAGAAGGTAGCTGAACGCCTTGTCCAAAAGCATCTTACTTCTGAGAGTTGAGCTCAGCCTCAGTCCCTCACAGTTCTACACTGCCTGCAGAGTGAGTTTCGCAGGTCTTCAGCAGAGACGTTTGCCAGAGGCTTCTGAGTACAAGTTAACAATGCAGACCTGAAGGGTATCTCCAGGTGCAGTAGAGTGGTAATCTTGGACATCCTGACTCAGAATACTGCTACTTTCTCACTGCTATAGGAATGCAGCTAGTTGACAGCTGGCTTCAAGACATGCTGCCCTGTGAGAGCTGAGGACAGGGCAGAACCCTCCCGCATCCTGCCTGACTGTAGGAGTAGCTGCTAACATCCTAATGTTAGTGGCTGGGAGAGGTTGCGGGAAAAGCATGTGTGAGCACTGGGCCTGAACTCCCGAGTATCTGAGTTGAATACAGCGATTTCCAACGGCTTTCCTCAACCAGAGTGTAGCTAGGTTCCAAATCCCATGTACGAGCGGGTAGCAGACATCTGCCTCCCATGCATACACACTTCTGAGAGTTGAGCTTATGGCCTGTACCTCCACAGCCAGCCTGCTGGTACCCTTGGCTTCTAAAAGGCCTAGGCTCGCTGTTTGATGGAAGTGTTGGGAGAGGTAATTGGAATCACCCGGCACAAAAGACTAGTGCCTCCAAGCTCAATTCACGATTTCCCAGTAATTCTTGTGGTAGACATGTGCTACATACTAAGTTCCATACGTTAGAAGGTAGCTGAACGCCTTGTCCAAAAGCATCTTACTTCTGAGAGTTGAGCTCAGCCTCAGTCCCTCACAGTTCCACACTGCCTGCAGAGTGAGTTTCGCAGGTCTTCAGCAGAGACGATTGCCAGAGGCTTCTGAGTACAAGTTAACAATGCAGACCTGGAGGGTATCTCCAGGTGCAGTAGAGTGGTAAATTTGGACATCCTGACTCAGAATACTGCTACCTTCTCACTGCTATAGGAATGCAGCAAGTTGACAGCTGGCTTCAAGACATGCTTCCCTGTGAGAGCTGAGGACAGGGCAGAACCCTCCCGCATCCTGCCTGACTGTAGGAGTAGCTGCTAACATCCTTATGTTAGTGGCTGTTAGAGGTTGCGGGAAAAGCATGTGTGAGCACTGGGCCTGAACTCCCGTGTATCTGAGTTGAATACAGCGATTTCCAACGGCTTTCCTCAACAAGAGTGTAGCTAGGTACCAAATCCCATGTACGAGCGGGTAGCAGACATCTGCCTCCCATGCATACACACTTCTGAGAGTTGAGCTTATGGCCTGTACCTCCACAGCCAGCCTGCTGGTACCCTTGGCTTCTAAAAGGCCTAGGCTCGCTGTTTGACGGAAGTGCTGGGAGAGGTAATTGGAATCTCCCGGCACACAAGACGAGTGCCTCCAAGCTCAATTCACGATTTCCCAGTAATTCTTGTGGTAGACAGGTGCTACATACTAAGTTCCATATGTGAGAAGGTAGCTGAACGCCTTGTCCAAAAGCATCTTACTTCTGAGAGTTGAGCACACCCTCAGTCCCGCACACTTCCACACTGCCTGCAGAGTGACTTTCACACGTCTTCACCAGGACGATTGCCAGAGGCTTCTGAGTACAAGTTAACAATGCAGACCTGGAGGGTATCTCCAGGTGCAGTAGAGTGGTAATCTTGGAACATCCTGACTCAGAATACTGCTACCTTCTCACTGCCATAGGAATGCAGCTTGTTGACAGCTGGCTTCAAGACATGCTTCCCTGTGAGAGCTGAGGACAGGGCAGAACCCTCCCGCATCCTGCCTGACTGTAGGAGTAGCTGCTAACATCCTAATGTTAGTGGCTGCTAGAGGTTGCGGGAAAAGCATGTGTGAGCACTGGGCCTGAACTCCCGTGTATCTGAGTTGAATAGAGCGATTTCCAATTGCCTTCTTCAATCACAGTGTAGCTAGGTTCCAACTCCCATGTCCGAGTGGGTAGCAGACATCTGCCTCCCATGCATACACACTTCTGAGAGTTGAGCTTATGGCCTGTACCTCCACATCCAGCCTGCTGGTACCCTTGGCTTCTAAAAGGCCTAGGCTCGCTGTTTGACGGAAGTGCTGGGAGAGGTAATTGGAATCACCCGGCACACAAGACTAGTGACTCCTAGCTCAGTCCAGCGATTTCCTAGTAATTCCTGTGGTTGACTGGTGGTACATACTAAGTTCCATACGTGAGAGGGTAGCTGAACGGCTTGTCCAAAACCATCTTACTTCTGAGAGTTGAGCTCAGCCTCAGTCCCTCACAGTTCCACACTGCCTGCAGAGTGAGTTTCGCAGGTCTTCAGCAGAGACGTTTGCCAGAGGCTTCTGAGACGCAGGGTAACAATGCAGACCTGGAGGGTATCCCCAGGTGCAGTCGACTGGTAATCTTGGCACCTCCTGACTCAGAATACTGCTACCTTCTCACTGCCATAGGAATGCAGCTAGTTGACAGCTGGCTTCAAGACATGCTTCCCTGTGAGAGCTGAGGACAGGGCAGAACCCTCCCACATGCTGCCTGACTGTAGGAGTAGCTGCTAACATCCTTATGTTAGTGGCGGGGAGACGTTGCGGGAAAAGCATGTGTGAGCCTTGGGCTTGAACTCCCGTGTATCTGAGTTGAATACAGCGATTTCCAACGGCTTTCCTCAACCAGAGTGTAGCTAGGTTCCAAATCCCATGTACGAGCGGGTAGCAGACATCTGCCTCCCATGCATACACACTTCTGAGAGTTGAGCTTATGGCCTGTACCTCCACATCCAGCCTGCTGGTACCCTTGGCTTCTAAAAGGCCTAGGCTTGCTGTTTGAGGGAAGTGCTGGGAGAGGTAATTGGAATCACCCGGCACACAAGACTAGTGCCTCCAAGCTCAGTTCAGCGATTTCCTAGTAATTCCTGTGGTAGACTGGTGCTACATACTAAGTTCCATACGTGAGAGGGTAGCTGAACGCCTTGTCCCAAACCATCTTACTTCTGAGAGTTGAGCTCAGCCTCCGTCCCTCACAGATCGATACTGCCTGCAGAGTGATTTTCGCAGGTCTTCAGCAGAGACGTTTGCCAGAGTCTTCTGAGACGCAGGGTAACAATGCAGACCTGGAGGGTATCCCCAGGTGCAGTCGACTGGTAATCTTGGAACCTCCTGACTCAGAATACTGCTACCTTCTCACTGCCATAGGAATGCAGCTAGTTGACAGCTGGCTTCAAGACATGCTTCCCTGTGAGAGCTGAGGACAGAGCAGAACCCTCCCGCATGCTGCCTGACTGTAGGAGTAGCTGCTAACATCCTTATGTTAGTGGCTGGGAGAGGTTGCGGGAAAAGCATGTGTGTGCACTGGGCCTGAACTCCCGTGTACCTGAGTTGAATACAGCGATTTCCAACGGCTTTCCTCAACCAGAGTGTAGCTAGGTTCCAAAACCCATGTACGAGCGGGTAGCAGACATCTGCCTCCCATGCATACACACTTCTGAGAGTTGAGCTTATGGCCTGTACCTCCACAGCCAGCCTGATGGTACCCTTGGCTTCTAAAAGGCCTAGGCTCGCTGTTTGGCGGAAGTGCTGGGAGAGGTAATTGGAATCACCCGGCACACAAGACTAGTGCCTCCAAGCTCAGTTCAGCGATTTCCTAGTAATTCCTGTGGTAGACTGGTGCTACATACTAAGTTCCATACGTGAGAGGGTAGCTGAACGCCTTGTCCAAAACCATCTTACTTCTGAGAGTTGAGCTCAGCCTCAGTCCCTCACAGTTCCACACTGCCTGCAGAGTGAGTTTCGCAGGTCTTCAGCAGAGACGTTTGCCAGAGGCTTCTGAGACGCAGGGTAACAATGCAGACCTGGAGGGTATCCCCAGGTGCAGTCGACTGGTAATCTTGGAACCTCCTGACTCAGAATACTGCTACCTTCTCACTGCCATAGGAATGCAGCTAGTTGACGGCTGGCTTCAAGACATGCTTCCCTGTGAGAGCTGAGGACAGGGCAGAACCCTCCCGCATGCTGCCTGACTGTAGGAGTAGCTGCTAACATCCTTATGTTAGTGGCTGGGAAAGGTTGCGGGAAAAGCATGTGTGAGCACTGGGCCTGAACTCCCGTGTATCTGAGTTGAATACAGCGATTTCCAACGGCTTTCCTCAACCAGAGTGTAGCTAGGTTCCAAATCCCATGTACGAGCGGGTAGCAGACATCTGCCTCCCATGCATACACACTTCTGAGAGTTGAGCTTATGGCCTGTACCTTCACAGCCAGCCTGCTGGTACCCTTGGCTTCTAAAAGGCCTAGGCTCGCTGTTTGACGGAAGTGCTGGGAGAGGTAATTGGAATCTCCCGGCACACAAGACGAGTGCCTCCAAGCTCAATTCACGATTTCCCAGTAATTCTTGTGGTAGACAGGTGCTACATACTAAGTTCCATATGTGAGAAGGTAGCTGAACGCCTTGTCCAAAAGCATCTTACTTCTGAGAGTTGAGCACACCCTCAGTCCCTCACACTTCCACACTGCCTGCAGAGTGAGTTTCACACGTCTTCACCAGGACGATTGCCAGAGGCTTCTGAGTACAAGTTAACAATGCAGACCTGGAGGGTATCTCCAGGTGCAGTAGAGTGGTAATCTTGGAACCTCCTGACTCAGAGTACTGCTACCTTCTCACTGCCAAGTAATGCAGCTAGTTGACAGCTAGCTGGCTTCAAGACATGCTTCCCTGTGAGAGCTGAGGAGAGGGCAGAACCCTCCCGCATGCTGCCTGACTGTAGGCGTAGCTGCTAACATCCTAATGTTAGTGGCTGGGAGAGGTTGCGGGAAAAGCATGTGTGAGCACTGGGCCTGAACTCCCGTGTATCTGAGTTGAATACAGCGATTTCCAACGGCTTTCCTCAACCAGAGTGTAGCTAGTGTCCAAATCCCATATACGAGCGAGTAGCAGACATCTGCCTCCCATGCATACACACTTCTGAGAGTTGAGCTTATGGCCTGTACCTCCACAGCCAGCCTGCTGGTACCCTTGGCTTCTAAAAGGCCTAGGCTCGCTGTTTGACGGAAGTGCTGGGAGAGGTAATTGGAATCACCCGGCACACAAGACTAGTGCCTCCAAGCTCAGTTCAGCGATTTCCTAGTAATTCCTGTGGTAGACTGGTGCTACATACTAAGTTCCATACGTGAGAGGGTAGCTGAACGCCTTGTCCAAAACCATCTTACTTCTGAGAGTTGAGCTCAGCCTCAGTCCCTCACAGTTCCACACTGCCTGCAGAGTGAGTTTCGCAGGTCTTCAGCAGAGACGTTTGCCAGAGGCTTCTGAGACGCAGGGTAACAATGCAGACCTGGAGGGTATCCCCAGGTGCAGTCGACTGGTAATCTTGGAACCTCCTGACTCAGAATACTGCTACCTTCTCACTGCCATAGGAATGCAGCTAGTTGACAGCTGGCTTCAAGACATGCTTCCCTGTGAGAGCTGAGGACAGGGCAGAACCCTCCCGCATGCTGCCTGACTGTAGGAGTAGCTGCTAACATCCTTATGTTAGTGGCGGGGAGACGTTGCGGGAAAAGCATGTGTGAGCCTTGGGCCTGAACTCCCGTGTATCTGAGTTGAATACAGCGATTTCCAACGGCTTTCCTCAACCAGAGTGTAGCTAGGTTCCAAATCCCATGTACGAGCGGGTAGCAGACATCTGCCTCCCATGCATACACACTTCTGAGAGTTGAGCTTATGGCCTGTACCTCCACATCCAGCCTGCTGGTACCCTTGGCTTCTAAAAGGCCTAGGCTTGCTGTTTGAGGGAAGTGCTGGGAGAGGTAATTGGAATCACCCGCACACAAGACTAGTGCCTCCAACCTCAGTTCAGCGATTTCCTAGTAATTCCTGTGGTAGACTGGTGCTACATACTAAGTTCCATACGTGAGAGGGTAGCTAAACGCCTTGTCCAAAACCATCTTACTTCTGAGAGTTGAGCTCAGCCTCCGTCCCTCACAGATCGATACTGCCTGCAGAGTGATTTTCGCAGGTCTTCAGCAGAGACGTTTGCCAGAGTCTTCTGAGACGCAGGGTAACAATGCAGACCTGGAGGGTATCCCCAGGTGCAGTCGACTGGTAATCTTGGAACCTCCTGACTCAGAATACTGCTACCTTCTCACTGCCATAGGAATGCACCTAGTTGACAGCTGGCTTCAAGACATGCTTCCCTGTGAGAGCTGAGGACAGAGCAGAACCCTCCCGCATGCTGCCTGACTGTAGGAGTAGCTGCTAACATCCTTATGTTAGTGGCTGGGAGAGGTTGCGGGAAAAGCATGTGTGTGCACTGGGCCTGAACTCCCGTGTACCTGAGTTGAATACAGCGATTTCCAACGGCTTTCCTCAACCAGAGTGTAGCTAGGTTCCAAATCCCATGTACGAGCGGGTAGGAGACATCTGCCTCCCATGCATACACACTTCTGAGAGTTGAGCTTATGGCCTGTACCTCCACATCCAGCCTGCTGGTACCCTTGGCTTCTAAAAGGCCTAGGCTCGCTGTTTGACGGAAGTGCTGGGAGAGGTAATTGGAATCACCCGGCACACAAGACTATTGCCTCCAAGCTCAGTTCAGCGATTTCCTAGTAATTCCTGTGTTAGACTGGTGCTACATACTAAGTTCCATACGTGAGAGGGTAGCTGAACGCCTTGTCCAAAACCATCTTACTTCTGAGAGTTGAGCTCAGCCTCCGTCCCTCACAGTTCGACACTGCCTGCAGAGTGAGTTTCGCAGGTCTTCAGCAGAGACGTTTGCCAGAGGCTACTGAGACGCAGGGAAACAATGCAGACCTGGAGGGTATCCCCAGGTGCAGTCGATTGGTAATCTTGGAACCTCCTGACTCAGAATACTGCTACCTTCTCACTGCCATAGGAATGCAGCTAGTTGACAGCTGGCTTCAAGACATGCTTCCCTGTGAGAGCTGAGGACAGGGCAGAACCCTCCCGCATCCTGCCTGACTGTAGGAGTAGCTGCTAACATCCTTATGTTAGTGGCTAAGAGAGGTTGCGGGAAAAGCATGTGTGAGCACTGGGCCTGAACTCCCGTGTACCTGAGTTGAATACAGCGATTTCCTACGGCTTTTTCAACCAGAGTGTAGCTAGTGTCCAAATCCCATATACGAGCGAGTAGCAGACATCTGCCTCCCATGCATACACACTTCTGAGAGTTGAGCTTATGGCCTGTACCTCCACAGCCAGCCTGCTGGTACCCTTGGCTTCTAAAAGGCCTAGGCTCGCTGTTTGACGGAAGTGCTGGGAGAGGTAATTGGAATCACCCGGCACACAAGACTAGTGCCTCCAAGCTCAGTTCAGCGATTTCCTAGTAATTCCTGTGGTAGACTGGTGCTACATACTAAGTTCCATACGTGAGAGGGTAGCTGAACGCCTTGTCCAAAACCATCTTACTTCTGAGAGTTGAGCTCAGCCTCAGTCCCTCACAGTTCCACACTGCCTGCAGAGTGAGTTTCGCAGGTCTTCAGCAGAGACGTTTGCCAGAGGCTTCTGAGACGCAGGGTAACAATGCAGACCTGGAGGGTATCCCCAGGTGCAGTCGACTGGTAATCTTGGAACCTCCTGACTCAGAATACTGCTACCTTCTCACTGCCATAGGAATGCAGCTAGTTGACAGCTGGCTTCAAGACATGCTTCCCTGTGAGAGCTGAGGACAGGGCAGAACCCTCCCGCATCCTGCCTGACTGTAGGAGTAGCTGCTAACGTCCTTATGTTAGTGGCTGGGAGAGGTTGCGGGAAAAACATGTGTGAGCACTGGGCCTGAACTCCCGTGTATCTGAGTTGAATACAGCGATTTCCAACGGCTTTCCTCAACCAGAGTGTAGCTAGGTTCCAAATCCCATGTACGAGCGGGTAGCAGACATCTGCCTCCCATGCATACACACTTCTGAGAGTTGAGCTTATGGCCTGTACCTCCACAGCCAGCCTGCTGGTACCCTTGGCTTCTAAAAGGCCTAGGCTCGCTGTTTGACGGAAGTGCTGGGTGAGGTAATTGGAATCTCCCGGCACACAAGACGAGTGCCTCCAAGCTCAATTCACGATTTCCCAGTAATTCTTGTGGTAGACAGGTGCTACATACTAAGTTCCATATCTGAGATGGTAGCTGAACGCCTTGTCCAAAAGCATCTTACTTCTGAGAGTAGAGCCCACCCTCAGTCCCTCACACTTCCACACTGCCTGCAGAGTGAGTTTCACACGTCTTCACCAAAGACGATTGCCAGAGGCTTCTGAGTACAAGTTAACAATGCAGACCTGGAGGGTATCTCCAGGTGCAGTAGAGTGGTAATCTTGGAACCTCCTGACTCAGAGTACTGCTACCTTCTCACTGCCATAGGAATGCAGCTAGTTGACAGCTGGCTTCAAGACATGCTTCCCTGTGAGAGCTGAGGACAGAGCAGAACCCTCCCGCATGCTGCCTGACTGTAGGAGTAGCTGCTAACATCCTAATGTTAGTGGCTGGGAGAGGTTGCGGGAAAAGCAGGTGTGAGCACTGGGCCTGAACTCCCGTGTATCTGAGTTGAATACAGCGATTTCCAGCGGCTTTCCTCAACCAGAGTGTAGCTAGGTTCCAAATCCCTTGTACGAGCGGGTAGCAGACATCTGCCTCCCATGCATACACACTTCTGAGAGTTGAGCTTATGGCCTGTACCTCCACAGCAAGCCTGCTGGTACCCTTGGCTTCTAAAAGGCCTAGGCTCGCTGTTTGGCGGAAGTGCTGGGAGAGGTAATTGGAATCACCCGGCACACAAGACTAGTGCCTCCAAGCTCAGTTCTGCGATTTCCTAGGAATTCCTCTGGTAGACTGGTGCTACATACTAAGTTCCATACGTTAGAGGGTAGCTGAACGCCTTGTCCAAAACCATCTTACTTCTGAGAGTTGAGCTGAGCCTCAGTCCCTCACAGTTCCACACTGCCTGCAGAGTGAGTTTCGCAGGTCTTCAACAGAGACGTTTGCCAGAGGCTTCTGAGACGCAGGGTAACAATGCAGACCTGGAGGGTATCCCCAGGTGCAGTCGACTGGTAATCTTGGAACCTCCTTACTCAGAATACTGCTACCTTCTCACTGCCATAGCAATGCAGCTAGTTGACAGCTGGCTTCAAGACATGCTTCCCTGTGAGAGCTGAGGACAGGGCAGAACACTCCCGCATGCTGCCTGACTGTAGGAGTAGCTGCTAACATCCTTATGTTAGTGGCTGGGAGATGATGCGGGAAAAGCGTGTGTGAGCACGGGGCCTGAACTCCCGTGTATCTGAGTTGAATACAGCGATTTCCAACGGCTTTCCTCAACCAGAGTGTAGCTAGGTTCCAAATCCCATGTACCAGCGGGTAGCAGACATCTGCCTCCCATGCATACACACTTCTGAGAGTTGAGCTTATGGCCTGTACCTCCACAGCCAGCCTGCTGGTACCCTTGGCTTCTAAAAGGCCTAGGCTCGCTGTTTGACGGAAGTGCTGGGAGAGGTAATTGGAATCTCCCGGCACACAAGACGAGTGCCTCCAAGCTCAATTCACGATTTCCCAGTAATTCTTGTGGTAGACAGGTGCTACATACTAAGTTCCATATGTGAGAAGGTAGCTGAACGCCTTGTCCAAAAGCATCTTACTTCTGAGAGTTGAGCACACCCTCAGTCCCTCACGCTTCCACACTGCCTGCAGAGTGAGTTTCACACGTCTTCACCAGAGACGATTGCCAGAGGCTTCTGAGTACAAGTTAACAATGCAGACCTGGAGGGTATCTCCAGGTGCAGTAGATTGGTAATCTTGGAACCTCCTGACTCAGAGTACTGCTACCTTCTCACTGCCATAGGAATGCAGCTAGTTGACAGCTGGCTTCAAGACATGCTTCCCTGTGAGAGCTGAGGACAGGGCAGAACCCTCCCGCATCCTGCCTGACTGTAGGAGTAGCTGCTAACATCCTAATGTTAGTGGCTGGGAGAGGTTGCGGGAAAAGCATGTGTGAGCACTGGGCCTGAACTCCCGTGTATTGAGTTGAATACAGCGATTTCCAATGGCCTTCTTCAATCACAGTGTAGCTAGGTTCCAACTCCCATGTCCGAGTGGGTAGCAGACATCTGCCTCCCATGCATACACACTTCTGAGAGTTGAGCTTATGGCCTGTACCTCCACATCCAGCCTGCTGGTACCCTTGGCTTCTAAAAGGTCTAGGCTCGCTGTTTGACGGAAGTGTTGGGATACGTAATTGGAATCACCCGGCACACAAGGCTAGTGCCTCCAAGCTCAGTCCAGCGGTTTCCTAGTAATTCCTGTGGTAGACTGGTGCTACATACTAAGTTCCATACGTGAGAGGGTAGCTGAACGCCTTGTCCAAAAGCATCTTACTTCTGAGAGTTGAGCTCAGCCTCAGTCCCTCACAGTTCCACACTGCCTGCAGAGTGAGTTTCGCAGGTCTTCAGCAGAGACGTTTGCCAGAGGCTTCTGAGACGCAGGGTAACAATGCAGACCTGGAGTGTATCCCCAGGTGCAGTAGACTGGTAATCTTGGAACCTCCTGACTCAGAATACTGCTACCTTCTCACTGCCATAGGAATGCAGCTAGTTGACAGCTGGCTTCAAGACATGCTTTCCTGTGAGAACTGAGGACAGGGCAGAACCCTCCCGCATCCTGCCTGACTGTAGGAGTCGCTGCTAACATCCTTATGTTAGTGGCTGGGAGAGGTTGCGGGAAAAGCATGTGTGAGCACTGGGCCTGAACTCCCGTGTATCTGAGTTGAATACAGCGATTTCCAATGGCTTTCCTCAACCAGAGTGTAGCTAGGTTCCAAATCCCATGTACGAGCGGGTAGCAGACATCGCCTCCCATGCATACACACTTCTGAGAGTTGAGCTTATGGCCTGTACCTCCACATCCAGCCTGCTGGTACCCTTGGCTTCTAAAAGGCCTAGGCTCTCTGTTGGACGGAAGTGTTGGGAGACGTAATTGGAATCACCCGGCACAAAAGACTAGTGCCTCCAAGCTGAATTCACGATTTCCCAGTAATTCTTGTGGTAGACATGTGCTACATACTAAGTTCCATACGTGAGAAGGTAGCTGAACGCCTTGTCCAAAAGCATCTTACTTCTGAGAGTTGAGCTCAGCCTCAGTCCCTCACAGTTCCACACTGCCTGCAGAGTGAGTTTCGCAGGTCTTCAGCAGAGACGATTGCCAGAGGCTTCTGAGTACAAGTTAACAATGCAGACCTGGAGGGTATCTCCAGGTGCAGTAGAGTGGTAAATTTGGACATCCTGACTCAGAATACTGCTACCTTCTCACTGCTATAGGAATGCAGCAAGTTGACAGCTGGCTTCAAGACATGCTTCCCTGTGAGAGCTGAGGACAGGGCAGAACCCTCCCGCATCCTGCCTGACTGTAGGAGTAGCTGCTAACATCCTTATGTTAGTGGCTGTTAGAGGTTGCGGGAAAAGCATGTGTGAGCACTGGGCCTGAACTCCCGTGTATCTGAGTTGAATACAGCGATTTCCAACGGCTTTCCTCAACAAGAGTGTAGCTAGGTTCCAAATCCCATGTACGAGCGGGTAGCAGACATCTGCCTCCCATGCATACACACTTCTGAGAGTTGAGCTTATGGCCTGTACCTCCACATCCAGCCTGCTGGTACCCTTGGCTTCTAAAAGGCCTAGGCTCGCTGTTTGACTGAAGTGCTGTGAGAGGTAACTGGAATCACCCTGCTCACTAGACTAGTGCCTCCAACCTCAGTCCAGCGATTTCCCAGTAATTCTTGTGGTAGACAGGTGCTACATACTAAGTTCCATATGTGAGAAGGTACCTGAACGCCTTGTCCAAAAGCATCTTACTTCTGAGAGTTGTGCTCACCCTCAGTCCCTCACAGTTCCACACTGCCTGCAGAGTGAGTTTCACACGTCTTCACCAGAGAGGATTACCAGAGGCTTCTGAGACGCAGGGTAACAATGCAGACCTGGAGGGTATCTCCAGGTGCAGTAGAGTGGTAATCTTGGAACCTCCGACTCAGAGTACTGTTACCTTCTCACTGCCATAGGAATGCAGCTAGTTGACAGCTGGCTTCAAGACATGCTTCCCTGTGAGAGCTGAGGACAGGGCAGAACCCTCCCGCATGCTGCCTGACTGTAGGAGTAGCTGCTAACATCCTTATGTTAGTGGCTGTTAGAGGTTGCGGGAAAAGCATGTGTGAGCACTGGGCCTGACTCCCGTGTACCTGAGTTGAATACAGCGATTTCCAACGGCTTTCCTCAACCAGAGTGTAGCTAGGTTCCAAATCCCATGTACGAGTGGGTAGCAGACATCTGCCTCCCATGCATACACACTTCTGAGAGTTGAGCTTATGGCCTGTACCTCCACAGCCAGCCTGCTGGTACCCTTGGCTTCTAAAAGGCCTAGGCTCGCTGTTTGACGGAAGTGCTGGGAGAGGTAATTGGAATCTCCCGGCACACAAGACGAGTGCCTCCAAGCTCAATTCACGATTTCCCAGTAATTCTTGTGGTAGACAGGTGCTACATACTAAGTTCCATATGTAAGAAGGTAGCTGAACGCCTTGTCCAAAAGCATCTTACTTCTGAGAGTTGAGCACACCCTCAGTCCCGCACACTTCCACACTGCCTGCAGAGTGAGTTTCACACGTCTTCACCAGGACGATTGCCAGAGGCTTCTGAGTACAAGTTAACAATGCAGACCTGGAGGGTATCTCCAGGTGCAGTAGAGTGGTAATCTTGGAACCTCCTGACTCAGAGTACTGCTACCTTCTCACTGCCCTAGGAATGCAGCTAGTTGACAGCTGGCTTCAAGACATGCTTCCCTGTGAGAGCTGAGGACAGGGCAGAACCCTCCCGCATCCTGCCTGACTGTAGGAGTAGCTGCTAACATCCTAATGTTAGTGGCTGGGAGAGGTTGCGGGAAAAGCATGTGTGAGCACTGGGCCTGAACTCCCGTGTATATGAGTTGAATACAGCGATTTCCAATGGCCTTCTTCAATCACAGTGTAGCTAGTTTCCAACTCACATGTCCGAGTGGGTAGCAGACATCTGCCTCCCATGCATACACACTTCTGAGAGTTGAGCTTATGGCCTGTACCTCCACAGCCAGCCTGCTGGTACCCTTGGCTTCTAAAAGGCCTAGGCTCGCTGTATGACGGAAGTGCTGGGAGAGGTAATTGGAATCACCCTGCACACAAGACTAGAGCCTCCAAGCTCAGTCCAGCGATTTCCCAGTAATTCTTGTGGTAGACAGGTGCTACATACTAAGTTCCAGATGTGAAAAGGTAGCTGAACGCCTTGTCCAAAAGCATCTTACTTCTGAGAGTTGAGCTCAGCCTCAGTCCCTCACAGTTCCACACTACCTGCAGAGTGACTTTCACACGTCTTCACCAGAGACGATTACCAGAGGCTTCTGAGACGCAGGGTAAAAATGCAGACCTGGAGGGTATCTCCAGGTGCAGTAGAGTGGTAATCTTGGAACCTCCTGACTCAGAGTACAGCTACCTTCTCACTGCTATAGGAATGCAGCTAGTTGACAGCTGGCTTCAAGACATGCTTCCCTGTGAGAGCTGAGGACAGAGCAGAACCCTCCCGCATCCTGCCTGACTGTAGGAGTAGCTGCTAACATCCTAATGTTAGTGGCTGGGAGAGGTTGCGGGAAAAGCATGTGTGAGCACTGGGCCTGAACTCCCGTGTATCTGAGTTGAATACAGCGATTTCCAACGGCTTTCCTCAACCAGAGTGTAGCTAGGTTCCAAATCCCATGTACGAGCGGGTAGCAGACATCTGCCTCCCATGCATACACACTTCTGAGAGTTGAGCTTATGGCCTGTACCTCCACATCCAGCCTGCTGGTACCCTTGGCTTCTAAAAGGCCTAGGCTCGCTGTTTGACGGAAGTGCTGGGAGAGGTAATTGGAATCACCCGGCACACAAGACTAGTGCCTCCAAGCTCAGTCCAGCGATATCCTAGTAATTCCTGTGGTAGACTGGTGCTACATACTAAGTTCCATACGTGAGAGGGTAGCTGAACGCCTTGTCCAAAAGCATCTTACTTCTGAGAGTTGAGCTCAGCTTCAGTCCCTCACAGTTCCACACTGCCTGCAGAGTGAATTTCGCAGGTCTTCAGCAGAGACGTTTGCCAGAGGCTTCTGAGACGCAGGGTAACAATGCAGACCTGGAGTGTATCCCCAGGTGCAGTAGACTGGTAATCTTGGAACCTCCTGACTCAGAATACTGCTACCTTCTCACTGCCATAGGAATGCATCTAGTTGACAGCTGGCTTCAAGACATGCTTTCCTGTGAGAACTGAGGACAGGGCAGAACCCTCCCGCATCCTGCCTGACTGTAGGAGTCGCTGCTAACATCCTTATGTTAGTGGCTGGGAGAGGTTGCGGGAAAAGCATGTGTGAGCACTGGGCCTGAACTCCCGTGTATCTGAGTTGAATACAGCGATTTCCAATTGCTTTCCTCAACCAGAGTGTAGCTAGGTTCCAAATCCCATGTACGAGCGGGTAGCAGACATCGCCTCCCATGCATACACACTTCTGAGAGTTGAGCTTATGGCCTGTACCTCCACAGCCAGCCTGCTGGTACCCTTGGCTTCTAAAAGGCCTAGGCTCGCTGTTTGACGGAAGTGCTGGGAGAGGTAATTGGAATCTCCCGGCACACAAGACGAGTGCCTCCAAGCTCAATTCACGATTTCCCAGTAATTCTTGTGGTAGACAGGTGCTACATACTAAGTTCCATATGTGAGAAGGTAGCTGAACGCCTTGTCCAAAAGCTGCTTACTTCTGAGAGTTGAGCACACCCTCAGTCCCTCACGCTTCCACACTGCCTGCAGAGTGAGTTTCACACGTCTTCACCAGAGACGATTGCCAGAGGCTTCTGAGTACAAGTTAACAATGCAGACCTGGAGGGTATCTCCAGGTGCAGTAGATTGGTAATCTTGGAACCTCCTGACTCAGAGTACTGCTACCTTCTCACTGCCATAGGAATGCAGCTAGTTGACAGCTGGCTTCAAGACATGCTTCCCTGTGAGAGCTGAGGACAGGGCAGAACCCTCCCGCATCCTGCCTGACTGTAGGAGTAGCTGCTAACATCCTAATGTTAGTGGCTGGGAGAGGTTGCGGGAAAAGCATGTGTGAGCACTGGGCCTGAACTCCCGTGTATTGAGTTGAATACAGCGATTTCCAATGGCCTTCTTCAATCACAGTGTAGCTAGGTTCCAACTCCCATGTCCGAGTGGGTAGCAGACATCTGCCTCCCATGCATACACACTTCTGAGAGTTGAGCTTATGGCCTGTACCTCCACATCCAGCCTGCTGGTACCATTGGCTTCTAAAAGGCCTAGGCTCGCTGTTTGACGCAAGTGCTGGGAGAGGTAATTGGAATCACCCGGCACACAAGACTAGTGCCTCCAAGCTCAGTTCAGCGATTTCCTAGTAAGTCCTGTGGTAGACTGGTGCTACATACTAAGTTCCATACGTGAGAGGGTAGCTGAACGCCTTGTCCAAAACCATCTTACTTCTGAGAGTTGAGCTCACCCTCAGTCCCTCACAGTTCCACGTTGCCTGCAGAGTGAGTTTCGCAGGTCTTCAGCAGAGACGTCTGCCAGAGGCTTCTGAGACGCAGGGTAACAATGCAGACCTGGAGGGTATCCCCAGGTGCAGTCGACTGGTAATCTTGGAACCTCCTGACTCAGAATACTGCTACCTTCTCACTGACATAGGAATGCAGCTAGTTGACAGCTGGCTTCAAGACATGCTTCCCTGTGAGAGCTGAGGACAGGGCAGAACCCTCCCGCATCCTGCCTGACTGTAGGAGTAGCTGCTAACATCCTTATGTTAGTGGGTGGGAGGTTGCGGGAAAAGCATGTGTGAGCACTGGGCCTGAACTCCCGTGTATCTGAGTTGAATACAGCGATTTCCAACGGCTTTCCTCAACCAGAGTGTAGCTATGTTCCAAATCCCATGTACGAGCGGGTAGCAGACATCTGCCTCCCATGCATACACACTTCTGAGAGTTGAGCTTATGGCCTGTACCTCCACAGCCACCTGCTGGTACCCTTGGCTTCTAAAAGGCCTAGGCTCGCTGTTTGATGGAAGTGCTGGGAGAGGTAATTGGAATCTCCCGGCACACAAGACGAGTGCCTCCATGCTCAATTCACGATTTCCCAGTAATTCTTGTGGTACACAGGTGCTACATACTAAGTTCCATATGTGAGATGGTAGCTGAACGCCTTGTCCAAAAGCATCTTTCTTCTGAGAGTTGAGCCCACCCTCAGTCCCTGACACTTCCACACTGCCTGCAGAGTGAGTTTCACACGTCTTCAGCAGAGACGATTGCCAGAGGCTTCTGAGTACAAGTTAACAATGCAGACCTGGAGGGTATCTCCAGGTGCAGTAGAGTGGTAATCTTGGAACCTCCTGACTCAGAGTACTGCTACCTTCTCACTGCCATAGGAATGCAGCTAGTTGACAGCTGGCTTCAAGACATGCTTCCCTGTGAGTGCTGAGGACAGGGCAGAACCCTCCCGCATCCTGCCTGACTGTAGGAGTAGCTGCTAACATCCTTATGTTAGTGGCTGGGAGAGGTTGCGGGAAAAGCATGTGTGAGCACTGGGCCTGAACTACCGTGTATCTGAGTTGAATACAGCGATTTCCAATGGCCTTCTTCAATCACAGTGTTGCTAGGTTCCACTCCCATGTCCTAGTGGGTAGCAGACATCTGCCTCCCATGCATACACACTTCTGAGAGTTGAGCTTATGGCCTGTACCTCCACATCCAGCCTGCTGGTACCCTTGGCTTCTAAAAGGCCTAGGCTCGCTGTTTGACGGAAGTGCTGGGAGAGGTAATTGGAATCACCCGGCACACAAGACTAGTGCCTCCAAGCTCAGTTCAGCGATTTCCTAGTAATTCCTGTGGTAGACTGGTGCTACATACTAAGTTCCATACGTGAGAGTGTAGCTGAACGCCTTGTCCAAAACCATCTTACTTCTGAGAGTTGAGCTCAGCCTCAGTCCCTCACAGTTCCACACTGCCTGCAGAGTGAGTTTCGCAGGTCTTCAGCAGAGACGTTTGCCAGAGGCTTCTGAGACGCAGGGTAACAATGCAGACCTGGAGGGTATCCCCAGGTGCAGTCGACTGGTAATCTTGGAACCTCCTGACTCAGAATACTGCTACCTTCTCACTGCCATAGGAATGCAGCTAGTTGACAGCTGCCTTCAAGACATGCTTCCCTGTGAGAGCTGAGGACAGGGCAGAACCCTCCCGCATGCTGCCTGACTGTAGGAGTAGCTGCTAACATCCTTATGTTAGTGGCTGGGAGAGTTTGCGGGAAAAGCATGTGTGAGCTCTGGGCCTGAACTCCCGTGTATCTGAGTTGAATACAGCGATTTCCAACGGCTTTCCTCAACCAGAGTGTAGCTAGGTTCCAAATCCCATTTACGAGCGGGTAGCAGACATCTGCCTCCCATGCATACACACTTCTGAGAGTTGAGCTTATGGCCTGTACCTCCACATCCAGCCTGCTGGTACCCTTGGCTTCTAAAAGGCCTAGGCTCGCTGTTTGACGGAAGTGCTGGGAGAGGTAATTGGAATCTCCCGGCACACAAGACGAGTGCCTCCAAGCTCAATTCACGATTTCCCAGTAATTCTTGTGGTAGACAGGTGCTACATACTAAGTTCCATATGTGATATGGTAGCTGAACGCCTTGTCCAAAAGCATCTTACTTCTGAGAGTTGAGCCCACCCTCAGTCCCTCACAGTTCCACACTGCCTGCAGAGTGAGTTTCACACGTCTTCACCAGAGACGATTGCCAGAGGCTTCTGAGTACAAGTTAACAATGCAGACCTGGAGGGTATCTCCAGGTGCAGTAGAGTGGTAATCTTGGAACCTCCTGACTCAGAGTACTTCTACCTTCTCACTGCCATAGGAATGCAGCTAGTTGACAGCTGGCTTCAAGACATGCTTCCCTGTGAGAGCTGAGGACAGGGCAGAACCCTCCCGCATCCTGGCTGACAGTAGGAGTAGCTGCTAACATCCTAATGTTAGTGGCTGGGAGAGGTTGCGGGAAAAGCATGTGTGAGCACTGGGCCTGAACTCCCGTGTATCTGAGTTGAATACAGCGATTTCCAATGGCCTTCTTCAATCACAGTGTAGCTAAGTTCCAACTCCCATGTCCGAGTGGGTAGCAGACATCTGCCTCCCATGCATACACACTTCTGAGAGTTGAGCTTATGGCCTGTACCTCCACATCCAGCCTGCTGGTACCCTTGGCTTCTAAAAGGCCTAGGCTCGCTGTTTGACGGAAGTGCTGGGAGAGGTAATTGGAATCTCCCGGCACACAAGACGAGTGCCTCCAAGCTCAATTCACGATTTCCCAGTAATTCTTGTGGTAGACAGGTGCTACATACTAAGTTCCATATGTGAGAAGGTAGCTGAACGCCTTGTCCAAAAGCATCTTACTTCTGAGAGTTGAGCACACCCTCAGTCCCTCACACTTCCACACTGCCTGCAGAGTGAGTTTCACACGTCTTCACCAGAGACGATTGCCAGAGGCTTCTGAGTACAAGTTAACAATGCAGACCTGGAGGGTATCTCCAGGTGCAGTAGAGTGGTAATCTTGGAACCTCCTGACTCAGAGTACTGCTACCTTCTCACTGCCATAGGAATGCAGCTAGTTGACAGCTGGCTTCAAGACATGCTTCCCTGTGAGAGCTGAGGACAGGGCAGAACCCTCCCGCATCCTGCCTGACTGTAGGAGTAGCTGCTAACATCCTAATGTTAGTGGCTGGGAGAGGTGCGGGAAAAGCATGTGTGAGCACTGGGCCTGAACTCCCGTGTATCTGAGTTGAATACAGCGATTTCCAATGGCCTTCTTCAATCACAGTGTAGCTAAGTTCCAACTCCCATGTCCGAGTGGATAGCAGACATCTGCCTCCCATGCATACACACTTCTGAGAGTTGAGCTTATGGCCTGTACCTCCACATCCAGCCTGCTGGTACCCTTGGCTTCTAAAAGGCCTAGGCTCGCTGTTTGACGGAAGTGCTGGGAGAGGTAATTGGAATCACCCGGCACACAAGACTAGCGCCTCCAAGCTCAGTTCAGCGATTTCCTAGTAATTCCTGTGGTAGACTGGTGCTACATACTAAGTTCCATACGTGAGAGGGTAGCTGATCGCCTTGTCCAAAACCATCTTACTTCTGAGAGTTGAGCTCAGCCACAGTCCCTCACAGTTCCACACTGCCTGCAGAGTGAGTTTCGCAGGTCTTCAGCAGAGACGTTTGCCAGAGGCTTCTGAGACGCAGGGTAACAATGCAGACCTGGAGGGTATCCCCAGGTGCAGTCGACTGGTAATCTTGTAACCTCCTGACTCAGAATACTGCTACCTTCTCACTGCCATAGGAATGCAGCTAGTTGACAGCTGGCTTCAAGACATGCTTCCCTGAGAGAGCTGAGGACAGGGCAGAACCCTCCCGCATGCTGCCTGACTGTAGGAGTAGCTGCTAACATCCTTATGTTAGTGGCAGGGAGAGGTTGCGGGAAAAGCATGTGTGAGCACTGGGCCTGAACTCCCGTGTATCTGAGTTGAATACAGCGATTTCCAACGGCTTTCCTCAACCAGAGTGTAGCTAGGTTCCAAATCCCATGTACGAGCGGGTAGCAGACATCTGCCTCCCATGCATACACTTCTGAGAGTTGAGCTTATGGCCTGTACCTCCACAGCCAGCCTGCTGGTACCCTTGGCTTCTAAAAGGCCTAGGCTCGCTGTTTGACGGAAGTGCTGGGAGAGGTAATTGGAATCTCCCGGCACACAAGACGAGTGCCTCCAATCTCAATTCACGATTTCCCAGTAATTCTTGTGGTAGACAGGTGCTACATACTAAGTTCCATATGTGAGAAGGTAGCTGAACGCCTTGTCCAAAAGCATCTTACTTCTGAGAGTTGAGCACACCCTCAGTCCCTCACACTTCCACACTGCCTGCAGAGTGAGTTTCACACGTCTTCACCAGAGACGATTGCCAGAGGCTTCTGAGTACAAGTTAACAATGCAGACCTGGAGGGTATCTCCAGGTGCAGTAGAGTGGTAATCTTGGAACCTCCTGACTCAGAGTACTGCTACCTTCTCACTGCCATAGGAATGCAGCTAGTTGACAGCTGGCTTCAAGACATGCTTCCCTGTGAGAGCTGAGGACAGGGCAGAACCCTCCCGCATCCTGCCTGACTGTAGGAGTAGCTGCTAACAACCTAATGTTAGTGGCTGGGAGAGGTGCGGGAAAAGCATGTGTGAGCACTGGGCCTGAACTCCCGTGTATCTGAGTTGAATACAGCGATTTCCAATGGCCTTCTTCAATCACAGTGTAGCTAAGTTCCAACTCCCATGTCCGAGTGGATAGCAGACATCTGCCTCCCATGCATACACACTTCTGAGAGTTGAGCTTATGGCCTGTACCTCCACATCCAGCCTGCTGGTACCCTTGGCTTCTAAAAGGCCTAGGCTCGCTGTTTGACGGAAGTGCTGGGAGAGGTAATTGGAATCACCCGGCACACAAGACTAGTGCCTCCAAGCTCAGTTCAGCGATTTCCTAGTAATGCCTGTGGTAGACTGGTGCTACATACTAAGTTCCATACGTGAGAGGGTAGCTGATCGCCTTGTCCAAAACCATCTTACTTCTGAGAGTTGAGCTCAGCCTCAGTCCCTCACAGTTCCACACTGCCTGCAGAGTGAGTTTCGCAGGTCTTCAGCAGAGACGTTTGCCAGAGGCTTCTGAGACGCAGGGTAACAATGCAGACCTGGAGGCTATCCCCAGGTGCAGTCGACTGGTAATCTTGGAACCTCGTGACTCAGAATACTGCTACCTTCTCACTGCCATAGGAATGCAGCTAGTTGACAGCTGGCTTCAAGACATGCTTCCCTGTGAGAGCTGAGGACAGGGCAGAACCCTCCCGCATGCTGCCTGACTGTAGGAGTAGCTGCTAACATCCTTATGTAAGTGGCTGGGAGAGGTTGCGGGAAAAGCATGTGTGAGCACTGGGCCTGAACACCCGTGTACCTGAGTTGAATACAGCGATTTCCAACGGCTTTCCTCAACCAGAGTGTAGCTAGGTTCCAAATCCCATGTACGAGCGGGTAGCAGACATCTGCGTCCCATGCATACACACTTCTGAGTGTTGCGCTTATGGCCTGTACCTCCACAGCCAGCCTGCTGGTACCCTTGGCTTCTAAAAGGCATAGGCTCGCTGTTTGGCGGAAGTGCTGGGAGAGGTAATTGGAATCACCCGGCACACAAGACTAGTGCCTCCAAGCTCAGTTCAGCGATTTCCTAGAAATTCCTTTGGTAGACTGGTGCTACATACTAAGTTCCATACGTGAGAGGGTAGCTGAACGCCTTGTCCAAAACCATCTTACTTCTGAGAGTTGAGCTCACCCTCAGTCCCTCACAGTTCCACACTGCCTGCAGAGTGAGTTTCGCAGGTCTTCAGCAGAGACGTTTGCCAGAGGCTTCTGAGACGCAGGGTAACAATGCAGACCTGGAGGGTATCCCCAGGTGCAGTCGACTGGTAATCTTGGAACCTCCTGACTCTGAATACTACTACCTTCTCACTGCCATAGGAATGCAGCTAGTTGACAGCTGGCTTCAAAGACATGCTACCCTGTGAGAGCTGAGGACAGGGCAGAACCCTCCCGCATGCTGCCTGACTGAAGGAGTAGCTGCTAACATCCTTATGTTAGTGGCTGGGAGAGGTTGTGGGAAAAGCATGTGTGAGCACTGAGCCTGAAATCCCGTGTACCTGAGTTGAATACAGCGAATTCCAACGGCTATCCTCAACCAGAGTGTAGCTAGGTTCCAAATCCCATGTACGAGCGGGTAGCAGACATCTGCCTCCCATGCATACACACTTCTGAGAGTTGAGCTTATGGCCTGTACCTCCACAGCCAGCCTGCTGGTACCCTTGGCTTCTAAAAGTTCTAGGCTCGCTGTTTGACGGAAGTGCTGGGAAAGGTAATTGGAATCACCCGGCACACAAGACTAGTGCCTCCAAGCTCAGTTCAGCGATTTCCTAGTAATTCCTGTGGTAGACAGGTGCTACATACTAAGTTCCATACGTGAGAAGGTAGCTGAACGCCTTGTCCAAAAGCATCTTACTTCTGAGAGTTGAGCACACCCTCAGTCCCTCACACTTCCACACTGCCTGCACAGTGAGTTTCACACGTCTTCACCAGAGACGATTGCCAGAGGCTTCTGAGTACAAGTTAACAATGCAGACCTGGAGGGTATCCCCAGGTGCAGTAGAGTGATAATCTTGGAACCTCCTGACTCAGAGTACTGCTACCTTCTCACTGCCATAGGAATGCAGCTAGTTGACAGCTGGCTTCAAGACATGCTTCCCTGTGAGAGCTGAGGACAGGGCAGAACCCTCCCGCATCCTGCCTGACTATAGGAGTAGCTGCTAACATCCTAATGTTAGTGGCTGGGAGAGGTTGCGGGAAAAGCATGTGTGAGCACTGGGCCTGAACTCCAGTGTATCTGAGTTGAATACAGCGATTTCCAATGGCCTTCTTCAATCACAGTGTAGCTAGGTTCCAACTCCCATGTCCGAGTGGGTAGCAGACATCTGCCTCCCATGCATACACACTTTTGAGAGTTGAGCTTATGGCCTGTACCTCCACATCCAGCCTGCTGGTACCCTTGGCTTCTAAAAGGCCTAGGCTCGCTGTTTGACGGAAGTGCTGGGAGAGGTAATTGGAATCACCCGGCACACAAGACTAGTGCCTTCAAGCTCAGTTCAGCGATTTCCTAGTAATTCCTGTGGTAGACTGGTGCTACATACTAAGTTCCATACGTGAGAGGGTAGCTGAACGCCTTGTCCAAAACCATCTTACTTCTGAGAGTTGAGCTCAGCCTCAGTCCCTCACAGTTCGACACTGCCTGCAGAGTGAGTTTCGCAGGTCTTCAGCAGAGACGTTTGCCAGAGGCTTCTGAGACGCAGGGTAACAATGCAGACCTGGAGGGTATCCCCAGGTGCAGTCGACTGGTAATCTTGGAACCTCCTGACTCAGAATACTGCTATCTTCTCACTGCCATAGGAATGCAGCTAGTTGACAGCTAGCTGGCTTCAAGACATGCTTCCCTGAGAGAGCTGAGGACAGGGAAGAACCCTCCCGCATGCTGCCTTACTGTAGGAGTGGCTGCTAACATCCTAATGTTAGTGGCTGGGAGATGTTGCGGGAAAAACATGTGTGAGCACTGGGCCTGAACTCCCGTGTATCTGAGTTGAATACAGCGATTTCCAACGGCTTTCCTCAACCAGAGTGTAGCTAGGTTCCAAATCCCATGTACGAGCGGGTAGCAGACATCTGCCTCCCATGCATACACACTTCTGAGAGTTGAGCTTATGGCCTGTACCTCCACATCCAGCCTGCTGGTACCCTTGGCTTCTAAAATGCCTAGGCTCGCTGTTTGACGGAAGTGCTGCGAGAGGTAATTGGAATCTCCCGGCACACAAGACGAGTGCCTCCAAGCTCAATTCACGATTTCACAGTAATTCTTGTGGTAGACAGGTGCTACATACTAAGTTCCATATGTGAGAAGGTAGCTGAACGCCTTGTCCAAAAGCATCTTACTTCTGAGAGTTGAGCACACCTTCAGTCCCTCACACTTCCACACTGCCTGCAGAGTGAGTTTCACACGTCTTCACCAGAGACGATTGCCAGAGGCTTCTGAGTACAAGTTAACAATGCAGACCTGGAGGGTATCTCCAGGTGCAGTTGAGTGGTAATCTTGGAACCTCCTGACTCAGAGTACTGCTACCTTCTCACTGCCATAGGAATGCAGCTAGTTGACAGCTGGCTTCAAGACATGCTTCCCTGTGAGAGCTGAGGACAGGGCAGAACCCTCCCGCATCCTGCCTGACTGTAGGAGTAGCTGCTAACATCCTAATGTTAGTGGCTGGAAGAGGTTGCGGGAAAGCATGTGTGAGCACTGGGCCTGAACTCCCGTGTATCTGAGTTGAATACAGCGATTTCCAACGGCTTTCCTCAACCAGAGTGTAGCTAGGTTCCAAATCCCATGTACGAGCGGGTAGCAGACATCTGCCTCCCATGCATACACACTTCTGAGAGTTGAGCTTATGGCCTGTACCTCCACAGCCAGCCTGCTGGTACCCTTGGCTTCTAAAAGGCCTAGGCTCGCTGATTGACGGAAGTGCTGGGAGAGGTAATTGGAATCACCCGGCACACAATACTAGTGCCTCCAAGCTCAGTTCAGCGATTTCCTATTAATTCCTGTGGTAGACTGGTGCTACATACTAAGTTCCATACGTGAGAGGGTAGCTGAACGCCTTGTCCAAAACCATCTTACTTCTGAGAGTTGAGCTCAGCCTCAGTCCCTCACAGTTCCACACTGCCTGCAGAGTGAGTTTCGCAGGTCTTCAGCAGAGACGTTTGCCAGAGGCTTCTGAGACGCAGGGTAACAATGCAGACCTGGAGGGTATCCCCAGGTGCAGTCGACTGGTAATCTTGGAACCTCCTGACTCAGAATACTGCTACCTTCTACTGCCATAGGAATGCAGCTAGTTGACAGCTAGCTGGCTTCAAGACATGCTTCCCTGAGAGAGCTGAGGACAGGGAAGAACCCTCCCGCATGCTGCCTGACTGTAGGAGTAGCTGCTAACATACTAATGTTTGTGGCTGGGAGATGTTGCGGGAAAAACATGTGTGAGCACTGGGCCTGAACTCCCGTGTATCTGAGTTGAATACAGCGATTTCCAACGGCTTTCCTCAACCAGAGTGTAGCTAGGTTCCAAATCCCATGTACGAGCGGGTAGCAGACATCTGCCTCCCATGCATACACACTTCTGAGAGTTGAGCTTATGGCCTGTACCTCCACATCCAGCCTGCTGTTACCCTTGGCTTCTAAAAGGCCTAGGCTCGCTGTTTGACGGAAGTGCTGCGAGAGGTAATTGGAATCTCCCGGCACACAAGACGAGTGCCTCCAAGCTCAATTCACGATTTCCCAGTAATTCTTGTGGTAGACAGGTGCTACATACTAAGTTCCATATGTGAGAAGGTAGCTGAACGCCTTGTCCAAAAGCATCTTACTTCTGAGAGTTGAGCACACCCTCAGTCCCTCACACTTCCACACTGCCTGCAGAGTGAGTTTCACACGTCTTCACCAGAGACGATTGCCAGAGGCTTCTGAGTACAAGTTAACAATGCAGACCTGGAGGGTATCTCCAGGTGCAGTAGAGTGGTAATCTTGGAACCTCCTGACTCAGAGTACTGCTACCTTCTCACTGCCATAGGAATGCAGCTAGTTGACAGCTGGCTTCCAGACATGTTTCCCTGTGAGAGCTGAGGACAGGGCAGAACCCTCCCGCATGCTGCCTGACTGTAGGAGTAGCTGCTAACATCCTTATGTTAGTGGCTGGGAGAGGTTGCGGGAAAAGCATGTGTGAGCACTGGGCCTGAACTCCCGTGTACCTGAGTTGAATACAGCGATTTCCAACGGCTTTCCTCAACCAGAGTGTAGCTAGGTTCCAAATCCCATGTACGAGCGTGTAGCAGACATCTGCCTCCCATGCATACACACTTCTGAGAGTTGAGCTTATGGCCTGTTCCTCCACAGCCAGCCTGCTGGTACCCTTGGCTTCTAAAAGGCCTAGGCTCGCTGTTTGACGGAAGTGCTGGGAGAGGTAATTGGAATCACCCAGCACACAAGACTAGTGCCTCTAAGCTCAGTTCAGCGATTTCCTAGTAATTCCTGTGGTAGACTGGTGCTACATACTAAGTTCCATACGTGAGAGGGTAGCTGAACGCCTTGTCCAAAACCATCTTACTTCTGAGAGTTGAGCTCAGCCTCAGTCCCTCACAGTACCACACTGCCTGCAGAGTGAGTTTCGCAGGTCTTCAGCAGAGACGTTTGCCAGAGGCTTCTGAGACGCAGGGTAACAATGCAGACCTGGAGGGTATCCCCAGGTGCAGTCGACTGGTAATCTTGGAACCTCCTGACTCAGAATACTGCTACCCTCTCACTGCCATAGGAATGCAGCTAGTTGACAGCTGGCTTCAAGACATGCTTCCCTGTGAGAGCTGAGGACAGGGCCGAACCCTCCCGCATGCTGCCTGACTGTAGGAGTAGCTGCTAACATCGTTATGTTTGTGGCTGGGAGAGGTTGCGGGAAAAGCATGTGTGAGCACTGGGCCTGAACTCCCGTGTATCTGAGTTGAATACAGCGATTTCCAACGGCTTTCCTCAACCAGAGTGTAGCTAGGTTCCAAATCCCATGTACGAGCGGGTAGCAGACATCTGCCTCCCATGCATACACACTTCTGAGAGTTGAGCTTATGGCCTGTACCTCCACATCCAGCCTGCTGGTACCCTTGGCTTCTAAAAGGCCTAGGCTCGCTGTTTGACGGAAGTGCTGGGAGAGGTAATTGGAATCTCCCCGCACACAAGACGAGTGCCTCCAAGCTCAATTCACGATTTCCCAGTAATTCTTGTGGTAGACAGGTGCTACATACTAAGTTCCATATGTGAGAAGGTAGCTGAACGCCTTGTCCAAATGCATCTTACTTCTGAGAGTTGAGCACACCCTCAGTCCCTCACACTTCCACACTGCCTGCAGAGTGAGTTTCACACGTCTTCACTAGAGACGATTGCCAGAGGCTTCTGAGTACAAGTTAACAATGCAGACCTGGAGGGTATCTCCAGGTGCAGTGGAGTGGTAGTCTTGGAACCTCCTGACTCAGAGTACTGCTACCTTCTCACTGCCATAGGAATGCAGCTAGTTGACAGCTGGCTTCAAGACATGCTTCCCTGTGAGAGCTGAGGACAGGGCAGAACCCTCCCGCATGCTGCCTGACTGTAGGAGTAGCTGCTAACATCCTTATGTTAGTGGCTGGGAGAGGTTGCGGGAAAAGCATGTGTGAGCACTGGGCCTGAACTCCCGTGTATCTGAGTTGAATACAGCGATTTCCAACGGCTTTCCTCAACCAGAGTGTAGCTAGGTTCCAAATCCCATGTACGAGCGGGTAGCAGACATCTGCCTCCCATGCATACACACTTCTGAGAGTTGAGCTTATGGCCTGTACCTCCACAGCCAGCCTGCTGGTACCCTTGGCTTCTAAAAGGCCTAGGCTCGCTGTTTGACGGAAGTGCTGGGAGAGGTAATTGGAATCTCCCGGCACACAAGGCGAGTGCTTCCAAGCTCAATTCACGATTTCCCAGTAATTCTTGTGGTAGACAGGTGCTACATACTAAGTTCCATATGTGAGGAGGTAGCTGAACGCCTTGTCCAAAAGCATCTTACTTCTGAGAGTTGAGCTCAGCCTCAGTCCCTCACACTTCCACACTGCCTGCAGAATGAGTTTCACACGTCTTCACCAGAGACGATTGCCAGAGGCTTCTGAGTACGTTAACAATGCAGACCTGGAGGGTATCTCCAGGTGCAGTAGAGTGGTAATCTTGGAACCTCCTGACTCAGAGTACTGCTACCTTCTCACTGCCATAGGAATGCAGCTAGTTGACAGCTGGCTTCAAGACATGCTTCCCTGTGAGAGCTGAGGACACGGCAGAACCCTCCCGCATGCTGCCTGACTGTAGGAGTAGCTGCTAACATCCTTATGTTAGTGGCTGGGAGAGGTTGCGGGAAAAGCATGTGTGAGCGCTGGGCCTGAACTCCCGTGTATCTGAGTTGAATACAGCGATTTCCAACGGCTTTCCTCAACCAGAGTGTAGCTAGGTTCCAAATCCCATGTACGAGCGGGTAGCAGACATCTGCCTCCCATGCATACACACTTCTGAGAGTTGAGCTTATGGCCTGTACCTCCACAGCCAGCCTGCTGGTACCCTTGGCTTCTAAAAGGCCTAGGCTCGCTGTTTGACGGAAGTGCTGGGAGAGGTAATTGGAATCTCCCGGCACACAAGGCGAGTGCCTCCAAGCTCAATTCACGATTTCCCAGTAATTCTTGTGGTAGACAGGTGCTACATACTAAGTTCCATATGTGAGATGGTAGCTGAACGCCTTGTCCAAAAGCATCTTACTTCTGAGAGTTGAGCCCACCCTCAGTCCCTCACAGTTCCACACTGCCTGCAGAGTGAGTTTCACACGTCTTCACCAGAGACGATTGCCAGAGGCTTCTGAGTACAAGTTAACAATGCAGACTTGGAGGGTATCTCCAGGTGCAGTAGAGTGGTAATCTTGGAACCTCCTGACTCAGAGTACCGCTACCTTCTCACTGCCATAGGAATGCAGCTAGTTGACAGCTGGCTTCAAGACATGCTTCCCTGTGAGAGCTGAGGACAGGGCAGAACCCTCCCGCATGCTGCCTGACTGTAGGAGTAGCTGCTAACATCCTAATGTTAGTGGCTGGGAGAGGTTGCGGGAAAAGCATGTGTGAGCACTGGGCCTGAACTCCCGTGTATCTGAGTTGAATACAGCGATTTCCAATGGCCTTCTTCAATCACAGTGTAGCTAGGTTCCAACTCCCATGTCCGAGTGGGTAGCAGACATCTGTCTCCCATGCATATACACTTCTGAGAGTTGAGGTTATGGCCTGTACCTCCACAGCCAGCCTGCTGGTACCCTTGGCTTCTAAAAGGCCTAGGCTCGCTGTTTGACGGAAGTGCTGGGAGAGGTAATTGGAATCACCCGGCACACAAGACTAGTGCCTCCAAGCTCAGTTCAGCGATTTCCTAGTAATTCCTGTGGTAGACTGGTGCTACATACTAAGTTCCATACGTGAGAGGGTAGCTGAACGCCTTGTCCAAAACCATCTTACTTCTGAGAGTTGAGCTCAGCCTCAGTCCCTCACAGTTCCACACTCCCTGCAGAGTGAGTTTCGCAGGTCTTCAGCAGAGACGTTTGCCAGAGGCTTCTGAGACGCAGGGTAACAATGCAGACCTGGAGGGTATCCCCAGGTGCAGTCGACTGGTAATCTTGGAACCTCCTGACTCAGAATACTGCTACCTTCTCACTGCCATAGGAATGCAGCTAGTTGACAGCTAGCTGGCTTCAAGACATGCTTCCCTGAGAGAGCTGAGGACAGGGCAGAACCCTCCCGCATGCTGCCTGACTGTAGGAGTAGCTGCTAACATCCTAATGTTAGTGGCTGGGAGAGGTTGCGGGAAAAGCATGTGTGAGCACTGGGCCTGAACTCCCGTGTATCTGAGTTGAATACAGCGATTTCCAACGGCTTTCCTCAACCAGAGTGTAGCTAGGTTCCAAATCCCATGTACGAGCGGGTAGCAGACATCTGCCTCCCATGCATACACACTTCTGAGAGTTGAGCTTATGGCCTGTACGTCCACATCCAGCCTGCTGGTACCCTTGGCTTCTAAAAGGCCTAGGCTCGCTGTTTGACGGAAGTGCTGGGAGAGGTAATTGGAATCTCCCGGCACACAAGACGAGTGCCTCCAAGCTCAATTCACGATTTCCCAGTAATTCTTGTGGTAGACAGGTGCTACATACTAAGTTCCATATGTGAGATGGTAGCTGAACGCCTTGTCCAAAAGCATCTTACTTCTGAGAGTTGAGCCCACCCTCAGTCCCTCACAGTTCCACACTGCCTGCAAAGTAGTTTCACACATCTTCACCAGAGACGATTGCCAGAGGCTTCTGAGTACAAGTTAACAATGCAGACCTGGAGGGTATCTCCAGGTGCAGTAGAGTGGTAATCTTGGAACCTCCTGACTCAGAGTACTGCTACCTTCTCACTGCCATAGGAATGCAGCTAGTTGACAGCTGGCTTCAAGACATGCTTCCCTGTGAGAGCTGAGGACATGGCAGAACCCTCCCGCATGCTGCCTGACTGTAGGAGTAGCTGCTAACATCCTTATGTTAGTGGCTGGGAGAGGTTGCGGGAAAAGCATGTGTGAGCACTGGGCCTGAACTCCCGTGTATCTGAGTTGAATACAGCGATTTCCAATGGCCTTCTTCAATCACAGTGTAGCTAGGTCCCAATTCCCATGTCCGAGTGGGTAGTAGACATCTGCCTCCCATGCATACACACTTCTGAGAGTTGAGCTTATGGCCTGTACCTCCACATCCAGCCTGCTGGTACCCTTGGCTTCTAAAAGGCCTAGGCTCGCTGTTTGACGGAAGTGCTGGGAGAGGTAATTGGAATCATCCGGCACACAAGACTAGTGCCTCCAAGCTCAGTTCAGCGATTTCCTAGTAATTCCTGTGGTAGACTGGTGCTACATACTAAGTTCCATACGTGAGAGGGTAGCTGAACGCCTTGTCCAAAACCATCTTACTTCTGAGAGTTGAGCACACCCTCAGTCCCTCACAGTTCCACACTGCCTGCAGAGTGAGTTTCGCAGGTCTTCAGCAGAGACGTTTGCCAGAGGCTTCTGAGACGCAGGGTAACAATGCAGACCTGGAGGGTATCCCCAGGTGCAGTCGACTGGTAATCTTGGAACCTCCTGACTCAGAATACTGCTACCTTCTCACTGCCATAGGAATGCAGCTAGTTGACAGCTAGCTGGCTTCAAGACATGCTTCCCTGAGAGAGCTGAGGACAGGGCAGAACCCTCCCGCATGCTGCCTGACTGTAGGAGTAGCTGCTAACATCCTAATTTTAGTGGCTGGGAGAGGTTGCGGGAAAAGCATGTGTGAGCACTGGGCCTGAACTCCCGTGTATCTGAGTTGAATACAGCGATTTCCAACGGCTTTCCTCAACCAGAGTGTAGCTAGGTTCCAAATCCCATGTACGAGCGGGTAGCAGACATCTGCCTCCCATGCATACACACTTCTGAGAGTTGAGCTTATGGCCTGTACCTCCACATCCAGCCTGCTGGTACACTTGGCTTCTAAAAGGCCTAGGCTTGCTGTTTGGCGGAAGTGCTGGGAGAAGTAATTGGAATCTCCCGGCACACAAGACGAGTGCCTCCAAGCTCAGTTCAGCGATTTCCTAGTAATTTCTGTGGTAGACTGGTGCTACATACTAAGTTCCATACGTGAGAGGGTAGCTGAACGCCTTGTCCAAAACCATCTTACTTCTGAGAGTTGAGCTCAGCCTCAGTCCCTCACAGTTCCACACTGCCTGCAGAGTGAGTTTCGCACGTCTTCAGCAGAGACGTTTGCCAGAGGCTTCTGAGACGCAGGGTAACAATGCAGACCTGGAGGGTATCCCCAGGTGCAGTCGACTGGTAATCTTGGAACCTCCTGACTCAGAATACTGCTACCTTCTCACTGCCATAGGAATGCAGCTAGTTGACAGCTGGCTTCAAGACATGCTTCCCTGTGAGAGCTGAGGACAGGGCAGAACCCTCCCGCATGCTGCCTGACTGTAGGAGTAGCTGCTAACATCCTTATGTTAGTGGCGGGGAGACGTTGCGGGAAAAGCATGTGTGAGCCTTGGGCCTGAACTCCCGTGTATCTGAGTTGAATACAGCGATTTCCAACTGCTTTCCTCAACCAGAGTGTAGCTAGGTTCCAAATCCCATGTACGAGCGGGTAGCAGACATCTGCCTCCCATGCATACACACTTCTGAGAGTTGAGCTTATGGCCTGTACCTCCACATCCAGCCTGCTGGTACCCTTGGCTTCTAAAAGGCCTAGGCTCGCTGTTTGACGGAAGTGCTGGGAGAGGTAATTAGAATCTCCCGGCACACAAGACGAGTGCCTCCAAGCTCAATTCACGATTTCCCAGTAATTCTTGTGGTAGACAGGTGCTACATACTAAGTTCCATATGTGAGAAGGTAGCTGAACGCCTTGTCCAAAAGCATCTTACTTCTGAGAGTTGAGCACACCCTCAGTCCCTCACACTTCCACACTGCCTGCAGAGTGAGTTTCACACGTCTTCACCAGAGACGATTGCCAGAGGCTTCTGAGTACAAGTTAACAATGCAGACCTGGAGGGTATCTCCAGGTGCAGTAGAGTGGTAATCTTGGAACCTCCTGACTCAGAGTACCGCTACCTTCTCACTGCCATAGGAATGCAGCTAGTTGACAGCTGGCTTCCAGACATGTTTCCCTGTGAGAGCTGAGGACAGGGCAGAACCCTCCCGCATGCTGCCTGACTGTAGGAGTAGCTGCTAACATCCTTATGTTAGTGGCTGCGAGAGGTTGCGGGAAAAGCATGTGTGAGCACTGGGCCTGAACTCCCGTGTACCTGAGTTGAATACAGCGATTTCCAACGGCTTTCCTCAACCAGAGTGTAGCTAGGTTCCAAATCCCATGTACGAGCGTGTAGCAGACATCTGCCTCCCATGCATACACACTTCTGAGAGTTGAGCTTATGGCCTGTACCTCCACAGCCAGCCTGCTGGTAACCTTGGCTTCTAAAAGGCCTAGGCTCGCTGTTTGACGGAAGTGCTGGGAGAGGTAATTGGAATCACCCAGCACACAAGACTAGTGCCTCTAAGCTCAGTTCAGCGATTTCCTAGTAATTCCTGTGGTAGACTGGTGCTACATACTAAGTTCCATACGTGAGAGGGTAGCTGAACGCCTTGTCCAAAACCATCTTACTTCTGAGAGTTGAGCTCAACCTCAGTCCCTCACAGTACCACACTGCCTGCAGAGTGAGTTTCGCAGGTCTTCAGCAGAACGTTTGCCAGAGGCTTCTGAGACACAGGGTAACAATGCAGACCTGGAGGGTATCCCCAGGTGCAGTCGACTGGTAATCTTGGAACCTCCTGACTCAGAATACTGCTACCCTCTCACTGCCATAGGAATGCAGCTAGTTGACAGCTGGCTTCAAGAAAGCTTCCCTGTGAGAGCTGAGGACAGGGCCGAACCCTCCCGCATGCTGCCTGACTGTAGGAGTAGCTGCTAACATCCTTATGTTTGTGGCTGGGAGAGGTTGCGGGAAAAGCATGTGTGAGCACTGGGCCTGAACTCCCGTGTATCTGAGTTGAATACAGCGATTTCCAACGGCTTTCCTCAACCAGAGTGTAGCTAGGTTCCAAATCCCATGTACGAGCGGGTAGCAGACATCTGCCTCCCATGCATACACACTTCTGAGAGTTGAGCTTATGGCCTGTACCTCCACATCCAGCCTGCTGGTACCCTTGGCTTCTAAAAGGCCTAGGCTCGCTGTTTGACGGAAGTGCTGGGAGAGGTAATTGGAATCTCCCGGCACACAAGACGAGTGCCTCCAAGCTCAATTCACGATTTCCCAGTAATTCTTGTGGTAGACAGGTGCTACATACTAAGTTCCATATGTGAGAAGGTAGCTGAACGCCTTGTCCAAATGCATCTTACTTCTGAGAGTTGAGCACACCCTCAGTCCCTCACACTTCCACACTGCCTGCAGAGTGAGTTTCACACGTCTTCACCAGAGACGATTGCCAGAGGCTTCTGAGTACAAGTTAACAATGCAGACCTGGAGGGTATCTCCAGGTGCAGTAGAGTGGTAGTCTTGGAACCTCCTGACTCAGAGTACTGCTACCTTCTCACTGCCATAGGAATGCAGCTAGTTGACAGCTGGCTTCAAGACATGCTTCCCTGTGAGAGCTGAGGACAGGGCAGAACCCTCCCGCATGCTGCCTGACTGTAGGAGTAGCTGCTAACATCCTTATGTTAGTGGCTGGGAGAGGTTGCGGGAAAAGCATGTGTGAGCACTGGGCCTGAACTCCCGTGTATCTGAGTTGAATACAGCGATTTCCAACGGCTTTCCTCAACCAGAGTGTAGCTAGGTTCCAAATCCCATGTACGAGCGGGTAGCAGACATCTGCCTCCCATGCATACACACTTCTGAGAGTTGAGCTTATGGCCTGTACCTCCACAGCCAGCCTGCTGGTACCCTTGGCTTCTAAAAGGCCTAGGCTCGCTGTTTGACGGAAGTGCTGGGAGAGGTAATTGGAATCTCCCGGCACACAAGGCGAGTGCTTCCAAGCTCAATTCACGATTTCCCAGTAATTCTTGTGGTAGACAGGTGCTACATACTAAGTTCCATATGTGAGAAGGTAGCTGAACGCCTTGTCGAAAAGCATCTTACTTCTGAGAGTTGAGCTCATCCTCAGTCCCTCACACTTCCACACTGCCTGCAGAGTGAGTTTCACACGTCTTCACCAGAGGCGATTGCCAGAGGCTTCTGAGTACGTTAACAATGCAGACCTGGAGGGTATCTCCAGGTGCAGTAGAGTGGTAATCTTGGAACCTCCTGACTCAGAGTACTGCTACCTTCTCACTGCCATAAGAATGCAGCTAGTTGACAGCTGGCTTCAAGACATGCTTCCCTGTGAGAGCTGAGGACACGGCAGAACCCTCCCGCATGCTGCCTGACTGTAGGAGTAGCTGCTAACATCCTTATGTTAGTGGCTGGGAGAGGTTGCGGGAAAAGCATGTGTGAGCGCTGGGCCTGAACTCCCGTGTATCTGAGTTGAATACAGCGATTTCCAACGGCTTTCCTCAACCAGAGTGTAGCTAGGTTCCAAATCCCATGTACGAGCGGGTAGCAGACATCTGCCTCCCATGCATACACACTTCTGAGAGTTGAGCTTATGGCCTGTACCTCCACAGCCAGCCTGCTGGTACCCTTGGCTTCTAAAAGGCCTAGGCTCGCTGTTTGACGGAAGTGCTGGGAGAGGTAATTGGAATCTCCCGGCACACAAGGCGAGTGCCTCCAAGCTCAATTCACGATTTCCCAGTAATTCTTGTGGTAGACAGGTGCTACATACTAAGTTCCATATGTGAGATGGTAGCTGAACGCCTTGTCCAAAAGCATCTTACTTCTGAGAGTTGAGCCCACCCTCAGTCCCTCACAGTTCCACACTGCCTGCAGAGTGAGTTTCACACGTCTTCACCAGAGACGATTGCCAGAGGCTTCTGAGTAAAAGTTAACAATGCAGACCTGGAGGGTATCTCCAGGTGCAGTAGAGTGGTAATCTTGGAACCTCCTGACTCAGAGTACCGCTACCTTCTCACTGCCATAGGAATGCAGCTAGTTGACAGCTGGCTTCAAGACATGCTTCCCTGTGAGAGCTGAGGACAGGGCAGAACCCTCCCGCATGCTGCCTGACTGTAGGAGTAGCTGCTAACATCCAATGTTAGTGGCTGGGAGAGGTTGCGGGAAAAGCATGTGTGAGCACTGGGCCTGAACTCCCGTGTATCTGAGTTGAATACAGCGATTTCCAATGGCCTTCTTCAATCACAGTGTAGCTAGGTTCCAACTCCCATGTCCGAGTGGGTAGCAGACATCTGCCTCCCATGCATATACACTTCTGAGAGTTGAGGTTATGGCCTGTACCTCCACAGCCAGCCTGCTGGTACCCTTGGCTTCTAAAAGGCCTAGGCTCGCTGTTTGACGGAAGTGCTGGGAGAGGTAATTGGAATCACCCGGCACACAAGACTAGTGCCTCCAAGCTCAGTTCAGCGATTTCCTAGTAATTCCTGTGGTAGACTGGTGCTACATACTAAGTTCCATACGTGAGAGGGTAGCTGAACGCCTTGTCCAAAACCATCTTACTTCTGAGAGTTGAGCTCAGCCTCAGTCCCTCACAGTTCCACACTCCCTGCAGAGTGAGTTTCGCAGGTCTTCAGCAGAGACGTTTGCCAGAGGCTTCTGAGACGCAGGGTAACAATGCAGACCTGGAGGGTATCCCCAGGTGCAGTCGACTGGTAATCTTGGAACCTCCTGACTCAGAATACTGCTACCTTCTCACTGCCATAGGAATGCAGCTAGTTGACAGCTAGCTGGCTTCAAGACATGCTTCCCTGAGAGAGCTGAGGACAGGGCAGAACCCTCCCGCATGCTGCCTGACTGTAGGAGTAGCTGCTAACATCCTAATGTTAGTGGCTGGGAGAGGTTGCGGGAAAAGCATGTGTGAGCACTGGGCCTGAACTCCCGTGTATCTGAGTTGAATACAGCGATTTCCAACGGCTTTCCTCAACCAGAGTGTAGCTAGGTTCCAAATCCCATGTACGAGCGGGTAGCAGACATCTGCCTCCCATGCATACACACTTCTGAGAGTTGAGCTTATGGCCTGTACGTCCACATCCAGCCTGCTGGTACCCTTGGCTTCTAAAAGGCCTAGGCTCGCTGTTTGACGGAAGTGCTGGGAGAGGTAATTGGAATCTCCCGGCACACAAGACGAGTGCCTCCAAGCTCAATTCACGATTTCCCAGTAATTCTTGTGGTAGACAGGTGCTACATACTAAGTTCCATATGTGAGATGGTAGCTGAACGCCTTGTCCAAATGCATCTTACTTCTGAGAGTTGAGCCCACCCTCAGTCCCTCACAGTTCCACACTGCCTGCAAAGTGAGTTTCACACATCTTCACCAGAGACGATTGCCAGAGGCTTCTGAGTACAAGTTAACAATGCAGACCTGGAGGGTATCTCCAGGTGCAGTAGAGTGGTAATCTTGGAACCTCCTGACTCAGAGTACTGCTACCTTCTCACTGCCATAGGAATGCAGCTAGTTGACAGCTGGCTTCAAGACATGCTTCCCTGTGAGAGCTGAGGACATGGCAGAACCCTGCCGCATGCTGCCTGACTGTAGGAGTAGCTGCTAACATCCTTATGTTAGTGGCTGGGAGAGGTTGCGGGAAAAGCATGTGTGAGCACTGGGCCTGAACTCCCGTGTATCTGAGTTGAATACAGCGATTTCCAATGGCCTTCTTCAATCACAGTGTAGCTAGGTCCCAATTCCCATGTCCGAGTGGGTAGCAGACATCTGCCTCCCATGCATACACACTTCTGAGAGTTGAGCTTATGGCCTGTACCTCCACATCCAGCCTGCTGGTACCCTAGGCTTCTAAAAGGCCTAGGCTCGCTGTTTGACGGAAGTGCTGGGAGAGGTAATTGGAACCACCCGGCACACAAGACTAGTGCCTCCAAGCTCAGTTCAGCGATTTCCTAGTAATTCCTGTGGTAGACTGGTGCTACATACTAAGTTCCATACATGAGAGGGTAGCTGAACGCCTTGTCCAAAACCATCTTACTTCTGAGAGTTGAGCACACCCTCAGTCCCTCACAGTTCCACACTGCCTGCAGAGTGAGTTTCGCTGGTCTTCAGCAGAGACGTTTGCCAGAGGCTTCTGAGACGCAGGGTAACAATGCAGACCTGGAGTGTATCCCCAGCAGCAGTCGACTGCTAATCTTGGAACCTCCTGACTCAGAATACTGCTACCTTCTCACTGCCATAGGAATGCAGCTAGTTGACAGCTGGCTTCAAGACATGCTTCCCTGTGAGAGCTGAGGACAGGGCAGAACCCTCCCGCATGCTGCCTGACTGTAGGAGTAGCTGCTAACATCCTTATGTTAGTGGCTGGGAGAGGTTGCGGGAAAAGCATGTTTGAGCACTGGGCCTGAACTCCCGGGTATCTGAGTTGAATACAGCGACTTCCAACGGCTTTGCTCAACCAGAGTGTAGCTAGGTTCCAAATCCCATGTACGAGCGGGTAGCAGACATCTGCCTCCCATGCATACACACTTCTGAGAGTTGAGCTTATGGCCTGTACATCCACATCCAGCCTGCTGATACCCTTGGCTTCTAAAAGGCCTAGGCTCGCTGTTTGACCGAAGTGCTGGGAGAGGTAATTGGAATCTCCTGGCACACAAGACGAGTGCCTCCAAGCTCAATTCACGATTTCCCAGTAATTATTGTGGTAGACAGGTGCTACATACTAAGTTCCATATGTGAGAATGTAGCTGAACGCCTTGTCCAAAAGCATCTTACTTCTGAGAGTTGAGCTCACACTCAGTCCCTCACAGTTCCACACTGCCTGCAGAGTGAGTTTCACACGTCTTCACCAGAGACGATTACCAGAGGCTTCTGAGACGCAGCGTAAAAATGCAGACCTGGAGGGTATCTCCAGGTGCAGAGAGTGGTAATCTTGGAACCTCCTGACTCAGAGTACTGCTACCTTCTCACTGCCATAGGAATGCAGCTAGTTGACAGCTGGCTTCAAGACATGCTTCCCTGTGAGAGCTGAGGACAGGGCAGAACCCTCCCGCATCCTGCCTGACTGTAGGAGTAGCTGCTAACATCCTAATGTTAGTGGCTGGGAGAGGTTGCGGGAAAAGCATGTGAGAGCACTGGGCCTGAACTCCCGTGTATCTGAGTTGAATACAGCGATTTCCAACGGCTTTCCTCAACCAGAGTGTAGCTAGGTTCCAAATCCCATTACGAGCGGGTAGCAGACATCTGCCTCCCATGCATACACACTTCTGAGAGTTGAGCTTATGGCCTGTACCTCAACATCAAGCCTGCTGGTACCCTTGGCTTCTAAAAGGCCTAGGCTCGCTGTTTGACGGAAGTGCTGGGAGAGGTAATTGGAATATCCCGGCACACAAGACGAGTGCCTCCAAGCTCAATTCACGATTTCCCAGTAATTCTTGTGGTAGACAGGTGCTACATACTAATTTCCATATGTGAGAAGGTAGCTGAACGCCTTGTCAAAAAGCATCTTACTTCTGAGAGTTGAGCTCAGCCTCAGTCCCTCACAGTTCCACACTGCCTGCAGAGTGAGTTTCACACGTCTTCACCAGAGACGATTACCAGAGGCTTCTGAGTACAAGTTAAAAATGCAGACCTGGAGAGTATCTCCAGGTGCAGTAGATTGGTAATCTTGGAACCTCCTGACTAAGAGTACTGCTACATTCTCACTGCCATAGAATGCAACTAGTTGACAGCTGGCTTCAAGACATGCTTCCCTGTGAGAGCTGAGAACAGGGCCGAACCCTCCCGCATCCTGCCTGACTGTAGGAGTCGCTGCTAACATCCTTATGTTAGTGGCTGGGAGAGGTTGCGCGAAAAGCATGTGTGAGCACTTGGCCTGAACTCCCGTGTATCTGAGTTGAATACAGCGATTTCCAATGGCCTTCTTCAATCACAGTGTAGTGAGGTTCCAAATTTCATGTCCGAGTGGGTAGCAGACATCTGCCTCCCATGCATACACTCTTCTGAGAGTTGAGCTTATCGCCTGTACCTCCACATCCAGCCTGCTGGTATCCTTGGTTTCTAAAAGGCCTAGGCTCGCTGTTTGACGGAAGTGTTGGGAGAGGTAATTGGAATCACCCGGCACACAAGACTAGTGCCTCCAAGCTCAGTCCAGCGATTTCCTACTAATTCCTGTGGTAGACTGGTGCTACATACTAAGTTCCATACGTGAGAGGTTAGCTGAACGCCTTGTCCAAAAGCATCTTACTTCTGAGAGTTGAGCTGAGCCTCAGTCCCTCACAATTCCACACTGCCTGCAGAGTGAGTTGGGCAGGTCTTCAGCAGAGACGTTTGCCAGAGGCTTCTGAGACGCAGGGTAACAATGCAGACCTGGAGGGTATCCCCAGGTGCAGTAGACTGGTAATCTTGGAACCTCCTGACTCAGAATACTGCTACCTTCTCACTGCCATAGGAATGCAGCTAGTTGACAGCTGGCTTCAAGACATGCTTCCCTGTGAGTGCTGAGGACAGGGCAGAACCCTCCAGCATCCTGCCTGACTGTAGGAGTAGCTGCTAACATCCTAATGTTAGTGGCTGGGAGAGGTTTCGGGAAAAGCGTGTGTGAGCACTGGACCTGAACTCCCGTGTATCTGAGTTGAATACAGCGATTTCCAACGGCTTTCCTCAACCAGAGTGTAGCTAGGTTCCAAATCCCATGTACGAGCGGGTAGCAGACATCTGCCTCCCATGCATACACACTTCTGAGAGTTGAGCTTATGGCCTGTACCTCCACATCCAGCCTGCTGGTACCCTTGGCTTCTAAAAGGCCTAGGCTCGCTGTTTGACGGAATGCTGGGAGAGGTAACTGGAATCTCCTGGCACACAAGACGAGTGCCTCCAAGCTCAATTCACGATTTCCCAGTAATTCTTGTGGTAGACAGGTGCTACATACTAAGTTCCATATGTGAGAAGGTAGCTGAACCAGTTGTCCAAAACCATCTTACTTCTGAGAGTTGAGCTCACCCTCAGTCCCTCACAGTTCCACACTGCCTGCAGAATGAGTTTCACACGTCTTCACCAGAGACGATTGCCAGAGGCTTCTGAGTACAAGTTAACAATGCAGACCTGGAGGGTATCTCCAGGTGCAGTAGAATGGTAATCTTGGAACCTCCTGACTCAGAGTACTGCTACCTTCTCACTGCCATAGGAATGCAGCCAGTTGACAGCTGGCTTCAAGACATGCTTCCCTGTGAGAGCTGAGGACAGGGCAGAACCCTCCCGCATCCTGCCTGACTGTAGGAGTAGCTGCTAATATCCTTATGTTAGTGGCTGGGAGAGGTTGCGGGAAAAGCATGTGTGAGCACTGGGTCTGAACTCCCGTGTATCTGAGTTGAATACAGCGATTTCCAACGGCTTTCCTCAACCAGAGTGTAGCTAGGTTCCAAATCCCATGTACGAGCGGGTAGCAGACATCTGCCTCCCATGCATACACACTTCTGAGAGTTGAGCTTATTGCCTGTACCTCCATATCCAGCCTGCTGGTACCCTTGGCTTCTAAAAGGCCTAGGCTCGCTGTTTGACCGAAGTGCTGGGAGAGGTAATTGGAATCTCCTGGCACACAAGACGAGTGCCTCCAAGCTCAATTCACGATTTCCCAGTAATTATTGTGGTAGACAGGTGCTACATACTAAGTTCCATACGTGAGAAGGTAGCTGAACGCCTTGTCCAAAAGCATCTTACTTCTGAGAGTTGAGCTCAGCCTCAGTCCCTCACAGTTCCACACTGCCTGCAGAGTGAGTTTCGCAGGTCTTCAGCACAGACGATTGCCAGAGGCTTCTGAGTACAAGTTAACAATGCAGACCTGGAGGGTATCTCCAGGTGCAGTAGAGTGGTAATCTTCGAACATCTAGACTCAGAATACTGCTACCTTCTCACTGCCATAGGAATGCAGCTAGTTGACAGCTGGCTTCAAGACATGCTTCCCTGTGAGAGCTGAGGACAGGGCAGAACCCTCCCGCATCCTGCCTGACTGTAGGAGTAGCTGCTAACATCCTAATGTTAGTGGCTGGGAGAGGTTGCGGGAAAAGCATGTGTGAGCACTGGGCCTGAACTCCCGTGTATCTGAGTTGAATACAGCGATTTCCAATGGCCTTCTTCAATCACAGTGTAGCTAGGTTCCAACTCCCATGTCCGAGTAGGTAGCAGATCTGCCTCCCATGCATACACACTTCTGAGAGTTGAGCTTATGGCCTGTACCTCCACATCCAGCCTGCTGATAACCTTGGCTTCTAAAAGGCTTAGGCTCGCTGTTTGACGGAAGTGCTGGGAGAGGTAATTGGAATCTCCCGACACACAAGACGAGTGCATCCAAGCTCAATTCAAGATTTCCCAGTAATTCCTGTGGTAGACAGGTGCTACATCCTAAGTTCCATATGTGAGAAGGTAGCTGAACGCCTTGTCCAAAAGCATCTTACTTCTGAGAATTGAGCTCACCCTCAGTCCCTCACAGTTCCACGCTGCCTGCAGAGTGAGTTTCACACGTCTTCACCAGAGACGATTGCCAGAGGCTTCTGAGTACAAGTTAACAATGCAGACCTGGATGGTATCTCCAGGTGCAGTAGAGTGGTAATCTTGGAACCTCCTGACTCAGAGTACTGCTACCTTCTCACTGCCATAGGAATGCAGCCAGTTGACAGCTGGCTTCAAGACATGCTTCCCTGTGAGAGCTGAGGACAGGGCAGAACCCTCCCGCATCCTGCCTGACTGTAGGAGTAGCTGGTAATATCCTTATGTTAGTGGCTGGCAGAGGTTGCGGGAAAAGCATGTGTGAGCACTGGGTCTGAACTCCCGTGTATCTGAGTTGAATACAGCGATTTCCAACGGCTTTCCTCAACCAGAGTGTAGCTAGGTTCCAAATCCCATGTACGAGCGGGTAGCAGACATCTGCCTCCCATGCATACACACTTCTGAGAGTTGAGCTTATTGCCTGTACCTCCATATCCAGCCTGCTGGTACACTTGGCTTCTAAAAGGCCTAGGCTTGCTGTTTGACCGAAGTGCTGGGAGAGGTAATTGGAATCTCCCGGCACACAAGACGAGTGCCTCCAGCTCAATTCACGATTTCCCAGTAATTCTTGTGGTAGACAGGTGCTACATACTAAGTTCCATATGTGAGAAGGTAGCTGAACGCCTTGTCCAAAAGCATCTTACTTCTGATTGGTGAGCTCAGCCTCAGTCCCTCACACTTCCACACTGCCTGCAGAGTGAGTTTCACACGTCTTCACCAGAGACGATTGCCAGAGGCTTCTGAGTACAAGTTAACAATGCAGACCTGGAGGGTATCTCCAGGTGCAGTAGAGTGGTAATCTTGGAACCTCCTGACTCAGAGTACTGCTACCTTCTCACTGCCATAGGAATGCAGCTAGTTGACAGCTGGCTTCAAGACATGCTTCCCTGTGAGAGCTGAGGACAGGGCAGAACCCTCCCGCATCCTGCCTGACTGTAGGAGTAGCTGCTAACATCCTAATGTTAGTGGCTGGGAGAGGTTGCGGGAAAAGCATGTGTGAGCACTGGGCCTGAACTCCCGTGTATCTGAGTTGAATACAGCGATTTCCAATGGCCTTCTTCAATCACAGTGTAGCTAGTTTCCAACTCCCATGTCCGAGTGGGTAGCAGACATCTGCCTCCCATGCATACACACTTCTGAGAGTTGAGCTTATGGCCTGTACCTCCACATCCAGCCTGCTGGTACCCTTGGCTTCTAAAAGGCCTAGGCTCGCTGTTTGACGGAAGTGCTGGGAGAAGTAATTGGAATCACCCGGCACAGAAGACTAGTGCCTCCAAGCTCAGTCCAGCGATTTCCTTGTAATTCCTGTGGTAGACTGGTGCTACATATTAAGTTCCATACGTGAGAGGGTAGCTCAACGCCTTATCCAAAAGCATCTTACTTCTGAGAGTTGAGCTCAGCCTCAGTCCCTCACAGTTCCACCCTGTCTGCAGAGTGAGTTTCGCAGGTCTTCAGCAGAGACGTTTGCCAGAGGCTTCTGAGACGCAGGGTAACAATGCAGACATGGAGAGTATCCCCAGGTGCAGTCGACTGGTAATCTTGGAACCTCCTGACTCAGAATACTGCTACCTTCTCACTGCCATAGGAATGCAGCTAGTTGACAGCTGGCTTCAAGACATGCTTCCCTGTGAGAGCTGAGGACAGGGCAGACCCCTCCCGTATCCTGCATGACTGTAGGAGTAGCTGCTAACATCCTTATGTTAGTGGCTGGGAGAGGTTGCGGGAAAAGCATGTGTGAGCACTGGGCCTGAACTCCCGTGTATCTGAGTTGAATACAGCGATTTCCAATGGCCTTCTTCAATCACAGTGTAGCTAGGTTCCAACTCCCATGTCCGAGTGGGTAGCAGACATCTGCCTCCCATGCATACACACTTCTGAGAGGTGAGCTTATGGCCTGTACGTCCACAGCCAGCCTGCTGGTACCCTTGGCTTCTAAAAGGCCTAGGCTCGCTGTTTGACGGAAGTGCTGGGAGAGGTAATTGGAATCTCCCGGCACACAAGACGAGTGCCTCCAATTCAATTCACGATTTCCCAGTAATTCTTTTGGTAGACAGGTGCTACATACTAAGTTCCATACGTGAGAAGGTAGCTGAAAGCCTTGTCCAAAAGCATCTTACTTCTGAGAGTTGAGCTCAGCCTCAGTCCGTCACAGTTCCACACTGCCTGCCGAGTGAGTTTCGCAGGTCTTCAGCAGAGACGATTGCCAGAGGCTTCTGAGTACAAGTTAACAATGGAGACCTGGAGGGTATCTCCAGGTGCAGTAGAGTGGTAATCTTGGAACCTCCTGACTCAGAATACTGCTACCTTCTCACAGCCATAGGAATGCAGCTAGTTGACAGCTGGCTTCAAGACATGCTTCCCTGTGAGAGCTGAGGACAGGGCAGAACCCTCGCGCATCCTGCCTGACTGTAGGAGTAGCTGCTAACATCCTAATGTTAGTGGCTGGGAGAGGTTGCGGGAAAAGCATGTGTGAGCACTGGGCCTGAACTCCCGTGTATCTGAGTTGAATACAGCGAATTCCAACGGCTTTCCTCAACCAGAGTGTAGCTAGGTTCCAAATCCCATGTACGAGCGGGTAGCAGGCATCTGCCTCCCATGCATACACACTTCTGAGAGTTGAGCTTATGGCCTGTACCTCCACATCCAGCCTGCTGGGACCCTTGGCTTCTAAAAGGCCTAGGCTCGCTGTTTGACGGAAGTGCTGGGAGAGGTAATTGGAATCACCCGGCATACAAGACTAGTGCCTCCAAGCTCAGTCCAGCGATTTCCCATTAATTCTTGTGTAGACAGGTGCTACATACTAAGTTCCATATGTGAGAAGGTGGCTGAACGCCTTGTCCAAAAGCATCTTACTTCTGAGAGTTGAGCTCAGCCTCAGTCCCTCACAGTTCCACACTGCCTGCAAATGAGTTTCGCAGGTCTTCAGCAGAGACGTTTGCCAGAGGCTTCTGAGACGCAGGGTAACAATGCAGACCTGGAGGGTATCCCCAGGTGCAGTAGACTGGTAATCTTGGAACCTCCTGACTCAGAATACTGCTACCTTCTCACTGCCATAGTGATGCAGCTATTTGACAGCTGACTTCAAGACATGCTTCCCTGAGAGAGCTGAGGACAGGGCAGAACCCTCCCGCATCCTGCCTGACTGTAGGAGCAGCTGCTAACATCCTAATGTTTCTGGCTGGGAGAGGTTGCGGGAAAAGCATGTGTGAGCACTGGGCCTGAACTCCCGTGTATCTGAGTTGAATACACCGATTTCCAACGGCTTTCCTCAACCAGAGTGTAGCTGGTTTCCAAATCCCATGTACGAGCGGGTAGCAGACATCTGCCTCCCATGCATACACACTTCTGAGAGTTGAGCTTATGGCCTGTACCTCCACATCCAGCCTGCTGGGACCCTTGGCTTCTAAAAGGCCTAGGCTCTCTGTTTGACGGAAGTGTTGGGAGAGGTAATTGGAATCACCCGGCACACAAGACTAGTGCCTCCAAGCTCAACTCACGATTTCCCAGTAATTCTTGTGGTAGACAGGTGCTACATACTAAGTTCCATACGTGAGAGTGTAGCTGAACGCCTTGTCCAAAAGCATCTTACTTCTGAGAGTTGAGCTCAGTCTCAGTCCCTCACAGTTCCACACTGCCTGCAGAGTGAGTTTCGCAGGTGTTCAGCAGAGACTTTTGCAGAGTCTTCTGAGACGCAGGGTAACAATGCAGACCTGGAGGGTATCCCCAGGTGCAGTAGACTGGTAATCTTGGAACCTCCTGACTCAGAATACTGCTACATTCTCACTGCCTTAGGAATGCAGCTACTTGACAGCTGGCTTCAAGACATGATTCCCTGTGAGAGCTGAGGACAGGGCAGAAATCTCCCACATCCTGCCTGACTGTAGGAGTAGCTACTAACATCCTAATGTTAGTGGCTGGGAGAGGTTGCGGGAAAAGCGTGTGTGAGCACTGGGCCAGAACTCCCGTATATCTGAGTTGAATACAGCGATTTCCAACGGCTTTCCTCAACCAGAGTGTAGTTAGGTTCCAAATCCCATGTACGAGCGTGTAGCAGACATCTGCCTCCCATGCGTACACACTTCTGAGAGTTGAGCTTATGGCCTGTACCTCAACATCCAGCCTGCTGGTACCCTTGGCTTCTAAAAGGCCTAGGCTCGCTGTTTGACGGAAGTGTTGGGAGAGGTAATTGGAATCACCCGGCACACAAGACTAGTGCCTCGAAGCTCAATTCACGATTTCCCAGTAATTCTTGTGGTAGACAGGTGCTACATACTAAGTTCCATACGTGAGAAGGTAGCTGAACGCCTTCTCCAAAAGCATCTTCCTTCTGAGAGTTGAGCTCAGCCTCAGTCCCTCACAGTTCCACACTGCCTGCAGAGTGAGTTTCGCAGGTCTTCAGCAGAGACGATTGCCAGAGGCTTCTGAGTACAAGTTAACAATGCAGACCTGGAGGGTATCTCCAGGTGCCGTAGAGTGGTAATCTTGGATCCTCCTGACTCAGAATACTGCTACCTTCTCACTGCCATAGGAATGCAGCTAGTTGACAGCTGGCTTCAAGACATGCTTCCCTGCGAGAGCTGAGGACAGGGCAGAACCCTCCCGCATCCTGCCTGACTTTAGGAGTAGCTGCTAACATCCTAATGTTAGTGGCTGGGAGAGGTTGCGGAAAAGCATGTGTGAGCACTGGGCCTGAACTCCCATGTATCTGAGTTGAATACAGCGATTTCCAACGGCTTTCCTCAACCAGAGTGTAGCTAGGATCCAAATCCCATGTAGGAGCGGGTAGCAGACATCTGCCTCGCATGCATACACACTTCTGAGTGTTGAGCTTATGGCCTGTACCTCCACATCCAGCCTCCTGGTACCCTTTGCTTCTAAAAGGCCTAGGCTCGCTCTTTGACGGAAGTGCTGTGAGAGGTAATTGGAATCACCCGGCACACAAGACTAGTGCCTCCAAGCTCAGTCCAGGCATTTCCGCGTAATTCTTGTGGTAGACAGGTGCTACATACTAAGTTCCATATGTGAGAGGGTAGCTGAACGCCTTGTCCAAAAGCATCTTACTTCTGAATGTTGAATTCAGCCTCAGTCCCTCACAGTTCCACACTGCCTGCAGAGTGAGTTTCACACGTCTTCACAAGAGACGATTGCCAGAGGCTTCTGAATACAAGTTAACAATGCAGACCTGCAGGGTATCTCCAGGTGCAGTAGAGTGGTAATCTTGGAACCTCCTGACTCAGAGTACTGCTACCTTCTCACTGCCATAGGAATGCAGCCAGTTGACAACTGGCTTCAAGACATGCTTCCCTGTGAGAGCTGAGGACAGGGCAGATCCCTCCCGCATACTGCCTGACTTTAGGAGCAGATGCTAACATCCTTATGTTAGTGGCTGGGAGAGGTTGCGGGAAAAGCATGTGTGAGTACTGGGCCTGAACTCCCGTGTATCTGAGTTGAATACAGCGATTTCCAACGGCTTTCCTCAACCAGAGTGTAGCTAGGTTCCAAATCCCATGGACGAGCGTGTAGCAGACATCTGCCTCCCATGCATACACACTTCTGAGAGTTGAGCTTATGGCCTGTACCTCCACATCCAGCCTGCTGGTACCCTTGGATTCTAAAAGGCCTAGGCTCGCTGTTTGACGGAAGTGCTGGGAGAGGTAATTGGAATCACCCGGCCCACAAGACTAGTGCCTCCAAGCTCAGTCCAGCGATTTCCCAGTAATTCTTGTGGTAGACAGGTGCTACATACTAAGTTCCATATGTGAGAAGGTAGCTGAAAGCCTTGTCCAAAAGCATCTTACTTCTGAGAGTTGAGCTCAGCCTCAGTCCCTCACAGTTCCACACTGCCTGCAGAGTGAGTTTCGCAGGTCTTCAGCAGAGACGTTTGCCAGAGGCTTCTGAGATGCAGGGTAACAATGCAGACCTGGAGGGTATCCCCAGGTGCAGTAGACTGGTAATCTTGGAACCTCCTGACTCAGAATACTGCTACCTTCTCACTGCCATAGGAATGCAGCTAGTTGACAGCTGGCTTCATGACATGCTTCCCTGTGAGAGCTGAGGACAGGGCAGAACCCTCCCGCATCCTGCCTGACTGTAGGAGTAGCTGCTAACATCCTAATGTTAGTGGCTGGGAGAGGTTGCGGGAAAAGCATGTGTGAGCACTGGGCCTGAACTCCCGTGTATCTGAGTTGAATACAGCGATTTCCAACGGCTTTCCTCAACCAGAGTGTAGCTAGGTTCCAAATCCCATGTACGAGCGGGTATCAGACATCTGCCTCCCATGCATACACACTTCTGAGAGTTGAGCTTATGGCCTGTACCTCCACATCCAGCCTGCTGCGACCCTTGGCTTCTAAAAGGCCTAGGCTCGCTGTTTGACGGAAGTGTTGGGAGAGGTAATTGGAATCACCCGGCACACAAGACTAGTGCCTCCAAGCTCAATTCACGATTTCCCAGTAATTCTTGTGGTAGACAGGTGCTACATACTAAGTTCCATACGTGAGAAGGTAGCTGAACGCCTTGTCCAAAAGCATCTTACTTCTGATAGTTTAGCTCAGCCTCAGTCCCTCACAGTTCCACACTACCTGCAGAGTGAGTTTCGCAGGTCTTCAGCAGAGACGATTGCCAGAGGCTTCTGAGTACAAGTTAACAATGGAGACCTGGAGGGTATCTCCAGGTGCAGTAGAGTGGTAATCTTGGAACCTCCTGACTCAGAATACTGCTACCTTCTCACTGCCATAGGAATGCAGCTAGTTGACAGCTGGCTTCAAGACATGCTTCCCTGTGAGAGCTGAGGACAGGGCAGAACCCTCCCGCATCCTGCCTGACTGTAGGAGTAGCTGCTAACATCCTAATGTTAGTGGCTGGGAGAGGTTGCGGGAAAAGCATGTGTGAGCACTGGGCCTGAACTCCCGTGGATCTGAGTTGAATACAGCGAATTCCAAAGGCTTTCCTCAACCAGAGTGTAGCTAGGTTCCAAATCCCATGTACGAGCGGGTAGCAGACATCTGCCTCCCATGCATACACACTTCTGAGAGTTGAGATTATGGCCTGTACCTCCACATCCAGCCTGCTGGGACCCTTGGCTTCTAAAAGGCCTAGGGTCGCTGTTTGACGGAAGTGCTGGGAGAGGTAATTGGAATCACCCGGCATACAAGACTAGTGCCTCCAAGCTCAGTCCAGCGATTTCCCATTAATTCTTGTGGTAGACAGGTGCTACATACTAAGTTCCATATGTGAGAAGGTGGCTGAACGCCTTGTTCAAAAGCATCTTACTTCTGAGAGTTGAGCTCAGCCTCAGTCCCTCACAGTTCCACACTGCCTGCAGAGTGAGTTTCGCAGGTCTTCAGCAGAGACGTTTGCCAGAGGCTTCTGAGACGCCGGGTAACAATGCAGACCTGGAGGGTATCCCCAGGTGCAGTAGACTGGTAATCTTGGAACCTCCTGACTCAGAATACTGCTACCTTCTCACTGCCATAGGGATGCAGCTAGTTGACAGCTGACTTCAAGACATGCTTCCCTGTGAGAGCTGAGGACAGGGCAGAACCCTCCCGCATCCTGCCTGACTTTAGGAGTAGCTGCTAACATCCTAATGTTAGTGGCTGGGAGAGGTTGCGGAAAAGCATGTGTGAGCACTGGGCCTGAACTCCCATGTATCTGAGTTGAATACAGCGATTTCCAACGGCTTTCCTCAACCAGAGTGTAGCTAGGATCCAAATCCCATGTACGAGCGGGTAGCAGACATCTGCCTCGCATGCATACACACTTCTGAGTGTTGAGCTTATGGCCTGTACCTCCACATCCAGCCTGCTGGTACCCTTGGCTTCAAAACGGCCTAGGCTCGCTGTTTGACGGAAGTGTTGGGAGAGGTAATTGGAATCACCCGGCACACAAGACTAGTGCCTCCAAGCTCAATTCACGATTTCCCAGTAATTCTTGTGGTAGACAGGTGCTACATACTAAGTTCCATACGTGAGAGGTAGCTGAACGCCTTTAACAAAAGCATCTTACTTCTGAGAGTTGAGCTCAGCCTCAGTCCCTTACAGTTCCACACTGCCTGCAGAGTGAGTTTCGCAGGTCTTCAGCAGAGACAATTCCAGAGGCTTCTGAGTACAAGTTAAAAATGCAGACCTGGAGGGTATCTCCAGGTGCACTACAGTGGTAATCTTGGAACCTCCTGACTCAGAGTACTGCTACCTTCTCACTGCCATAGGAATGCAGCTAGTTGACAGCTGGCTTCAAGACATGCTTCCCTGTGAGAGCTGAGGACAGGGCAGAACCCTCCCGCATCCTGCCTGACTGTAGGAGTAGCTGCTAACATCCTAATATTAGTGGCTGGGAGAGGTTGCGGGAAAAGCATGTGTGAGCACTGGGCCTGAACTCCCGTGTATCTGAGTTGAATACAGCGATTTCCAACGGCTTTCCTCAACCAGAGTGTAGCTATGTTCCAAATCCCATGTACGAGCGGGTAGCAGACATCTGCCTCCCATGCATACACACTTCTGAGAGTTGAGCTTATGGCCTGTACCTCCACATCCAGCCTGCTGGTACCCTTGGCTTCTAAAAGGCCTAGGCTGGCTGTTTGACGGAAGTGCTGGGAGAGGTAATTGGAATATCCCGGCACAAAAGACGAGTGCCTCCAAGCTCAATTCACGATTTCCCAGTAATTCTTGTGGTAGACAGGTGCTACATACTAAGTTCCATATGTGAGAAGGTAGCTGAACGCCTTGTCCAAAAGCATCTTACTTCTGAGAGTTGAGCTCAGCCCTAGTCCCTCACAATTCCACACTGCCTGCAGAGGGAGTTTCACACGTCTACACCAGAGACGATTGCCAGAGGCTTCTGAGTACAAGTTAACAATGCAGACCTGGAGGTTATCTCCAGGTGCAGTAGAGTGGTAATCTTGGAACCTCCTGACTCAGAGTACTGCTACCTTCTCACTGCCATAGGAATGCAGCCAGTTGACAGCTGGCTTCAAGACATGCTTCCCTGTGAGAGCTGAGGACAGGGCAGAACCCTCCCGCATCCTGCCTGACTGTAGGAGTAGCTGCTAACATCCTTATGTTAGTGGCTGAGAGAGGTTGCGGGAAAAGCATGTGTGAGCACTGGGCCTGAACTCCCGTGTATCTGAGTTGAATACAGCGATTTCCAATGGCCTTCTTCAATCACAGTGCAGCTAGTTTCCAACTCCCATGTCCGAGTGGGTAGCAGACATCTGCCTCCCATGCATACACACTTCTGAGAGTTGAGCTTATGGCCTGTACCTCCACAGCCAGCCTGCTGGTACCCTTGGCTTCTAAAAGGCCTAGGCTCGCTGTTTGACGGAAGTGTTGGGAGAGGTAATTGGAATCACCCGGCACACAAGACTAGTGCCTCCAAGCTCAGTCCAGCCATTTCCTAGTAATTCCTGTGGTAGACTGGTGCTACATACTAAGTTCCATACGTGAGAGGGTAGCTGAACGCCTTGTCCAAAAGCATCTTACTTCTGAGAGTTGAGATCAGCCTCAGTCCCTCACAGTTCCACACTGCCTGCAGAGTGAGTTTCGCAGGTCTTCAGCAGAGACGTTTGCCAGAGGCTTCTGAGACGCAGGGTAACAATGCAGACCTGGAGGGTATCCCCAGGTGCAGTAGACTGGTAATCTTGGAACCTCCTGACTCAGAATACTGCTACCTTCTCACTGCCATAGGAATGCAGCTAGTTGACAGCTGGCTTCAAGACATGCTTCCCTGTGAGAGCTGAGTACAGGGCAGAACCCTCCAGCATCCTGCCTGACTGTAGGAGTAGCTGCTTACATCCTAATATTAGTGGCTGGGAGAGGTTGCGGGAAAAGCATGTGTGAGTACTGGGCCTGAACTCCCGTGTATCTGAGTTGAATACACCGATTTCCAACGGCTTTCCTCAACCAGAGTGTAGCTAGGTTCCAAATCCCATGTACGAGCGGGTAGCAGACATCTGCCTCCCATGCATACACACTTCTGAGAGTTGAGCTTATGGCCTGTACCTCCACATCCAGCCTGCTGGGACCCTTGGCTTCTAAAAGGCCTAGGCTGGCTGTTTGACGGATGTGCTGGGAGAGGTAATTGGAATATCCCGGCACACAAGACGAGTGCCTCCAAGCTCAATTCAAGATTTCCCAGTAATTCTTGTGGTAGACAGGTGCTACATACTAAGATCCATATGTGAGAAGGTAGCTGAACGCCTTTCAAAAGCATCTTCCTTCTGAGAGTTGAGCTCAGCCTCAGTCCCTCACAGTTCCACACTGCCTGCAGAGTGAGTTTCGCAGGTCTTCAGCAGAGACGTTTGCCAGAGGCTTCTGAGACGCAGGGTAACAATGCAGACGTGGAGGGTATCCCCAGGTGCAGTAGACGGTAATCTTGGAACCTCCTGACTCAGAATACTGCTACCTTCTCACTGCCATAGGAATGCAGCTAGTTGACAGCTGGCTTCAAGACATGCTTCCCTGTGAGAGCAGAGGACAGGGCAGATCCCTCCCGCATTCTGCCTGACTGTAGGAGTAGCTGCTAATATCCAAATATTAGTGGCTGGGAGAGGTTGCGGAAAAGCATGTGTGAGCACTGGGCCTGAACTCCTGTGTATCGGAGTTGAATAGAGCGATTTCCAATGGCTTTCCTCAACCAGAGTGTAGCTAGCATCCAAATCCCATGTACGAGCGGGTAGCAGACATCTGCCTCCCATGCATACACACTTCTGAGAGTTGAGCTTATGGCCTGTACCTCCACATCCAGTCTGCTGGTACTCTTGGCTTCTAAAAGGCCTAGGCTCGCTGATTGGCGGAAGTGCTGGGAGAGGTAATTGGAATCACCCGGCACACAAGACTAGTACCTCCAAGCTCAGTCCAGCGATTTCCCAGTAATTCTTGTGGTAGACAGGTGCTACATACTAAGTTCCATATGTGAGAAGGTAGCTGAACGCCTTGTCCAAAACCATCTTACTTCTGAGAGTTGAGCTCACCCTCAGTCCCTCACAGTTCCACACTGCCTGCAGAGTGAGTTTCACACGTCTTCACCAGAGACGATTGCCAGAGGCTTCTGAGTACAAGTTAACAATGCAGACCTGGAGGGTATCTCCAGGTGCAGTAGAGTGGTAATCTTGGAACCTCCTGACTCAGAGTACTGCTACCTTCTCACTGCCATAGGAATGCAGCTAGTTGACAGCTGACTTCAAGACATGCTTCCCTGTGAGAGGTGAGGACAGGGCAGAACCCTCCCGCATCCTGCCTGACTGTAGGAGTAGCTGCTAAAATCCTAATGTTAGTGGCTTGGAGAGGTTGCGGGAAAACATGAGTGAGTACTGGGCCTGAACTCCCGTGTATCTGAGTTGAATACAGCGATTTCAAAAGTCTTACCTCAACCAGAGTGTAGCTAGTTTCGAAAACCCATGTACGAGCGGGTAGCAGACATCTGCCTCCCATGCATACACACTTCTGAGAGTTGAGCTTATGGCCTGTACCTCCACATCCAGCCTGCTGGTACCCTTGGCTTCTAAAAGGCCTAGGCTGGCTGTTTGACGGAAGTGCTGGGAGAGGTAATTGGAATATCCCGGCACACAAGACGAGTGCCTCCAAGCTCAATTCAAGATTTCCCAGTAATTCTTGTGGTAGACAGGTGCTACATACTAAGTTCCATATGTGAGAAGGTAGCTGAACGCCTTGTCCAAAAGCATCTTACTTCTGAGAGTTGAGCTCAGCCTCAGTCCCTCACAGTTCCACACTGCCTGCAGAGGGAGTTTCACACTTCTACACCAGAGACGATTGCCAGAGGCTTCTGAGACGCAGGGTAACAATGCAGACCTGGAGGGTATCCCCAGGTGCAGTAGACTGGTAATCTTGGAACCTCCTGACTCAGAATACTGCTACCTTCTCACAGCCATAAGAATGCAGCTAGTTGACAGCTGGCTTCAAGACATGCTTCCCTGTGAGAGCTGAGGACAGGGCAGAACCCTCCCGCATCCTGCCTGACTGTAGGAGTAGCTGCTAACATCCTTACGTTAGTGCCTCGGAGAGGTTGCGGGAAAAGCATGTGTGAGCACTGGGCCTGAACTCCCGTGTATCTGAGTTGAATACAGCGATTTCCAACGGCTTTCCTCAAACAGAGTGTAGCTATGTTCCAAATCCCATGTACGAGCGGGTAGCAGACATCTACCTCCCATGCATACACACTTCTGAGAGTTGAGTTTATGGCCTGTACCTCCACATCCAGCCTGCTGGTACCCTTGGCTTCTAAAAGGCCTAGGCTCGCTGTTTGACGGAAGTGCTGGGAGAGGTAATTTGAATCTCCCGGCACACAAGACGAGTGCCTCCAAGCTCAATTCACGATTTCCCAGTAATTCTTGTGGTAGACAGGTGCTACATACTAAGTTCCATAAGTGAGAAGGTAGCTGAACGCCTTGTCCAAAAGCATCTTACTTCTGAGAGATGAGCTCACCATCAGTCCCTCACAGTTCCACAGTGCCTGCAGAGTGAGTTTCACACGTCTTCACCAGAGACGATTGCCAGAGGCTTCTGAGTACAAGTCAGCAATGCAGACCTGGAGGGTATCCCCAGGTGCAGTAGACTGGTAATCTTGGAACCTCCTGACTCAGAGTACTGCTACCTTCTCACTGCCATAGGAATGCAGCTAGTTGACAGCTGGCTTCAAGACATGCTTCCCTGAGAGAGCTGAGGACAGGGCAGTACCCTCCCGCATCCTGCCTGTCTGTAGGAGTAGCTCCTAATATCCTAATGTTAGTGGCTGGGAGAGGATGCGGGAAAAGCATGTGTGAGCACTGGGCCTGAACTCCCGTGTATCTGAGTTGAATACAGCGATTTCCAAAGGCTTTCCTCAACCAGAGTGTAGCTAGTTTCCAAATCCCATGTACGAGCGGGTAGCAGACATCTGCCTCCCATGCATACACACTTCTGAGAATTGAGCTTATGGCCTGTACCTCCACATCCAGCCTGCTGGTACCCTTGGCTTCTAAAAGGCCTAGGCTGGCTGTTTGACGGAAGTGCTGGGAGAGGTAATTCGAATTTCCCGGCACACAAGACGATTGCCTCCAAGCTCAATTCACGATTTCCCAGTAATTCTTGTGGTAGACAGGTGCTACATACTAAGTTCCATACGAGAGAAGGTAGCTGAACGCCTTGTCCAAAAGCATCTTACTTCTGAGAGTTGAGCTCAGCCTCAGTCCCTCACAGTTCCACACTGCCTGCAGAGTGAGTTTCGCAGGTCTTCAGCAGAGACGTTTGCCAGAGGCTTCTGAGACGCAGGGTAACAATGCAGACCTGGAGGGTATCCCCAGGTGCAGTAGACTGGTAATCTTGGAACCTCCTGACTCAGAATACTGCTACCTTCTCACTGCCATAGGAATGCAGCTAGTTGACAGCTGGCTTCAAGACATGCTTCACTGTGAGAGCTGAGGACAGGGCAGAACCCTCCCGCATCCTGCCTGACTGTAGGAGTAGCTGCTAACATCCTTATGTTTGTGGCTGGGAGAGGTTGCGGGAAAAGCATGTGTGAGCATTGGGCCTGAACTCCCGTGTATCTGAGTTGAATACAGCGATTTCCAACGGCTTTCCTCAACCAGAGTGTAGCTAGGTTCCAAATCCCATGTACGAACGGGTAGCAGACATCTGCCTCCCATGCATACACACTTCTGAGAGTTGAGCTTATGGCCTGTACCTCCACATCCAGCCTGCTGGTATCCTTGGCTTCTAAAAGGCCTAGGCTGGCTGTTTGACGGAAGTGCTCGAGAGGTAATTGGAATCACCCGGCATACAAGACGAGTGCCTCCAAGCTCAGTCCAGCGATTTCCCAGTAATTCTTGTGGTAGACAGGTGCTACATACTAAGTTCCATATGTGAGAAGGTAGCTGAACGCCTTGTCCAAAAGCATCTTACTTCTGAGAGTTGAGCTCAGCCTCAGTCCCTCACAGTTCCACACTGCCTGCAGAGTGAGTTTCACACGTCTTCACCAGAGACGATTGCCAGAGGCTTCTGAGTACAAGTTCACAATGCAGACCTGGAGGGTATCTCCAGGTGCAGTAGAGTGGTAATCTTGGAACCTCCTGACTCAGAGTACTGCTACCTTCTCACTGCCATAGGAATGCAGCTAGTTGACAGCTGGCTTCAAGACATGCTTCCCTGTGAGAGCTGAGGACAGGGCAGAACCCTCCCGCATCCTGCCTGACTGTAGGAGTAGCTGCTAACATCCTAATGTTAGTGGCTGGGAGAGGTTGCGGGAAAACCATGTGTGAGCACTGGGCATGAACTCCCGTGTATCTGAGTTGAATACAGCGATTTCCAATGGCCTTCTTCAATCACAGTATATCTAGGTTCCAAATCCCATGTCCGAGTGGGTAGCAGACATCTGCCTCCCATGCATATACACTTCTGAGAGTTGAGCTTATGGCCTGTACCTCCACAGCCAGCCTGCTGGTACCCTTGGCTTCTGAAAGGCCTAGGCTCGCTGTTTGACGGAAGTGCTGGGAGAGGTAATTGGAATCACCCGGCACACAAGACTAGTGCCTCCAAGCTCAGTTCAGCGATTTCCTAGTAATTCCTGTGGTAGACTGGTGCTACATACTAAGTTCCATACGTGAGAGGGTAGCTGAACGCCTTGTCCAAAACCATCTTACTTCTGAGAGTTGAGCTCAGCCTCAGTCCCTCACAGTTCCACACTGCCTGCAGAGTGAGTTTCGCAGGTCTTCAGCAGAGACGTTTGCCAGAGGCTTCTGAGACGCAGGGTAACAATGCAGACCTGGAGGGTGTCCCCAGGTGCAGTCGACTGGTAATCTTGGAACCTCCTAACTCAGAATACTGCTACCTTCTTACTGCCATAGGAATGCAGCTAGTTGACAGCTAGCTGGCTTCAAGACATGCTTCCCTGAGAGAGCTGAGGACAGGGCAGAACCCTCCCGCATCCTGCCTGACTGTAGGAGTACCTGCTAACATCCTAATGTTAGTGGCTGGGAGAGGTTGCGGAAAAGCATGTGTGAGCACTGGGCCTGAACTCCCGTGTATCTGAGTTGAATACAGCGATTTCCAACGGCTTCCCTCAACCAGAGTGTAGCTAGGTTCCAAATCCCATGTACGAGCGGGTAGCAGACATCTGCCTCCCATGCATACACACTTCTGAGAGTTGAGCTTATGGCCTGTACCTCCACATCCAGCCTGCTGGTACCCTTGGCTTCTAAAAGGCCTAGGCTCGCTGTTTGAGGGAAGTGCTGGGTGAGGTAATTGGAATCTCCCGGCACACAAGACGAGTGCCTCCAAGCTCAATTCACGATTTCCCAGTAATTCTTGTGGTAGACAGGTGCTCCATACTAAGTTCCATATGTGAGATGGTAGCTGAACGCCTTGTCCAAAAGCATCTTACTTCTGAGAGTTGAGCCCACCCTCAGTCCCTCACAGTTCCACAGTGCCTGCAGAGTGAGTTTCACACGTCTTCACCAGAGACGATTGCCAGAGGCTTCTGAGTACAAGTTAACAATGTAGACCTGGAGGGTATCTCCAGGTGGAGTAGAGTGGTAATCTTGGAACCTCCTGACTCAGAGTACTGCTACCTTCTCACTGCCATAGGAATGCAGCTAGTTGACTGCTGGCTTCAAGACATGCTTCCCTGTGAGAGCTGAGGACAGGGCAGAACCCTCCCGCATCCTGCCTGACTGTAGGAGTAGCTGCTAACATCCTAATGTTAGTGGCTGGGAGAGGTTGCGGGAAAAGCATGTGTGAGCACTGGGCCTGAACTCCCGTGTATCTGAGTTGAATACAGCGATTTCCAATGGCCTTCTTCAATCACAGTGTAGCTAGGTTCCAACTCCCATGTCCGAGTGGGTAGCAGACATCTGCCTCCCATGCATACACACTTCTGAGAGTTGAGCTTATGGCCTGTACCTCCACAGCCAGCCTGCTGGTACCCTTGGCTTCTAAAAGGCCTAGGCTCGCTGTTTGACGGAAGTGCTGGGAGAGGTAATTGGAATCACCCGGCACACAAGACTAGTGCCTCCAAGCTCAGTTCAGCGATTTCCTAGTAATTCCTGTGGTAGACTGGTGCTACATACTAAGTTCCATACGTGAGAGGGTAGCTGAACGCCTTGTCCAAAACCATCTTACTTCTGAGAGTTGAGCTCAGCCTCAGTCCCTCACAGTTCCACACTGCCTGCAGAGTGAGTTTCACAGGTCTTCAGCAGAGACGTTTGCCAGAGGCATCTGAGACGCAGGGTAACAATGCAGACCTGGAGGGTATCCTCAGGTGAGGTCGACTGGTAATCTTGGAACCTCCTGACTCAGAATACTGCTACCTTCTCACTGCCATAGGAATGCAGCTAGTTGACAGCTAGCTGTCTTCAAGACATGCTTCCCTGAGAGAGCTGAGGACAGGGCAGAACCCTCCCGCATGCTGCCTGACTGTAGGAGTAGCTGCTAACATCCTAATGTTAGTGGCTGGGAGAGGCTGCGGGAAAAGCATCTGTGAGCACTGGGCCTGAACTCCCGTGAATCTGAGTTGAATACAGCGATTTCCAACGGCTTTCCTCAACCAGAATGTAGCTAGTTTCCAAATCCCATGTACGAGCGGGTAGCAGACATCTGCCTCCCATGCATACACACTTCTGAGAGTTGAGCTTATGGCCTGTACCTCCACAGCCAGCCTGCTGGTACCCTTGGCTTCTAAAAGGCCTAGGCTCGCTGTTTGACGGAAGTGCTGGGAGAGGTAATTGGAATCTCCCGGCACACAAGACGAGTGCCTCCAAGCTCAATTCACGATGTCCCAGTAATTCTTGTGGTAGACAGGTGCTACATACTAAGTTCCATATGTGAGAAGGTAGCTGAACGCGTTGTCCAAAACCATCTTACTTCTTTTTTTTTTTTTTTTTTTATTGGTGTTCAATTTACTAACATACAGAATAACACCCAGTGTCCGTCACCCATTCACTCCCACCCCCCGCCCTCCTCCCCTTCTACCACCCCTAGTTCGTTTTCCAGAGTTAGCAGTCTTTACGTTCTGTCTCCCTTTCTGATATTTCCCACACATTTCTTCCCCCTTCCCTTATATTCCCTTTCACTATTATTTATATTCCCCAAATGAATGAGAACATATAATGTTTGTCATTCTCCGACTGACTTACTTCACTCAGCAAAATACCCTCCAGTTCCATCCACGTTGAAGCAAATGGTGGGTATTTGTCATTTCTAATAGCTGAGTAATATTCCATTGTATACATAAACCACATCTTCTTTATCCATTCATCTTTCGTTGGACACCGAGGCTCCTTCCACAGTTTGGCTATCGTGGCCATTGCTGCTAGAAACATCGGGGTGCAGGTGTCCCGGCGTTTCATTGCATTTGTATCTTTGGGGTAAATCCCCAACAGTGCAATTGCTGGGTCGTAGGGCAGGTATATTTTTAACTGTTTGAGGAACCTCCACACAGTTTTCCAGAGTGGCTGCACCAGTTCACATTCCCACCAACAGTGTAAGAGGGTTCCCTTTTCTCCGCATCCTCTCCAACATTTGTGGTTTCCTGCCTTGTTAATTTTCCCCATTCTCACTGGTGTGAGGTGGTATCTCATTGTAGTTTTGATTTGTATTTCCCTGATGGCAAGTGATGCAGAGCATTTTCTCATATGCATGTTGGCCATGTCTATGTCTTCCTCTGTGAGATTTCTGTTCATGTCTTTTGCCCATTTCATGATTGGATTGCCAAAACCATCTTACTTCTGAGAGTTGAGCTGACCCTCAGTCCCTCACAGTTCCACACTGCCTGCAGAGTGAGTTTCACAGGTCTTCAGCAGAGACGATTGCCAGAGTCTTCTGAGTACAAGTTAACAATGCAGAACTGGAGGGTATCTCCAGGTGCAGTAGAGTGGTAATCTTGGAACCTCCTGACTCAGAGTCCTGCTACCTTCTCACTGCCATAGGAATGCAGCTAGTTGACAGCTGGCTTCAAGACATGCTTCCCTGTGAGAGCTGAGGACAGGGCAGAACCCTCCCGCATGCTGCCTGACTGTAGGAGTAGCTGCTAACATCCTTATGTTAGTGGCTGGGAGAGGTTGCGGGAAAAGCATGTGTGAGCACTGGGCCTGAACTCCCGTGTATCTGAGTTGAATACAGCGATTTCCAACGGCTTTCCTCAACCAGAGTGTAGCTAGGTTCCAAATCCCATGTACGAGCGGGTAGCAGACATCTGCCTCCAATGCATACACACTTCTGAGAGTTGAGCTTATGGCCTGTACCTCCACAGCCAGCCTGCTGGTACCCTTGGCTTCTAAAAGGCCTAGGCTCGCTGTTTGACGGAAGTGCTGGGAGAGGTAATTGGAATCTCCCGGCACACAAGACGAGTGCCTCCAAGCTCAATTCACGATTTCCCAGTAATTCTTGTGGTAGACAGGTGCTCCATACTAAGTTCCATATGGGAGAAGGTAGCTGAACGCCTTGTCCAAAAGCATCTTACTTCTGAGAGTTGTGCACACCCTCAGTCCCTCACACTTCCACACTGCCTGCAGAGTGAGTTTCACACGTCTTCACCAGAGACGATTGCCAGAGGCTTCTGAGAACAAGTTAACAATGCAGACCTGGAGGGTATCTCCAGGTGCAGTAGAGTGGTAATCTGGGAACCTCCTGACTCAGATTACTGCTACCTTCTCACTGCCATAGGAATGCAGCTAGTTGACAGCTAGCTGGCTTCAAGACTTGCTTCCCTGAGAAAGCTGAGGACAGGGCACAACCCTCCCGCATGCTGCCTGACTGTAGGAGTAGCTGCTAACATCCTAATGTTAGTGGCTGGGAGAGGTTGCGGGAAAAGCATGTGTGAGCACTGGGCCTGAACTCCCGTGTATCTGAGTTGAATACAGCGATTTCCAATGGCCTTCTTCAATCACAGTGTAGCTAGGTTCCAACTCCCATGTCAGAGTGGGTAGCAGACATCTGCCTCCCATGCATACACACTTCTGAGAGTTGAGCTTATGGCCTGTACCTCCACATCCAGCCTGCTGGTACCCTTGGCTTCTAAAAGGCCTAGGCTCGCTGTTTGACGGAAGTGCTGGGAGAGGTAATTGGAATCACTCGGCACACAAGACTAGTGCCTCCAAGCTCAGTTCAGCGATTTCCTAGTAATTCCTGTGGTAGACTGGTGCTACATACTAAGTTCCATACGTGAGAGGGTAGCTGAACGCCTTGTCCAAAGCCAACTTACTTCTGAGAGTTGAGCTCATCCTCAGTCTCTCACAGTTCCACACTGCCTGCAGAGTGAGTTTCGCAGGTCTTCAGCAGAGACGTATGCCAGAGGCTTCTGAAACGCAGGGTAACAATGCAGACCTGGAGGGTATCCCCAGGTGCAGTCGACTGGTAATCTTGGAACCTCCTGACTCAGAATACTGCTACCTTCTCACTACCATAGCATTGCAGCTAGTTGACAGCTGGCTTCAAGACATGCTTCCCTGTGAGAGCTGAGGACAGGGCAGAACCCTCCCGCATGCTGCCTGACTGTAGGAGTAGCTGCTAACATCCTTATGTTAGTGGCTGGGAGAGGTTGCGGGAAAAGCATGTGTGAGCACTGGGCCTGAACTCCCGTGTATCTGAGTTGAATACAGCGATTTCCAACGTCTTTCCTCAACCAGAGTGTAGCTAGGTTCCAAATCCCATGTACGAGCGGGTAGCAGACATCTGCCTCCCATGCATACACACTTCTGAGAGTTGAGCTTATGGCCTGTACCTCCACAGCCAGCCTGCTGGTACCCTTGGCTTCTAAAAGGCCTAGGCTCGCTGTTTGACGGAAGTGCTGGGAGAGGTAATTGGAATCTCCCGGCACACAAGACGAGTGCCTCCAAGCTCAATTCACGATTTCCCAGTAATTCTTGTGGTAGACAGGTGCTACATACTAAGTTCCATATGTGAGAAGGTAGCTGAACGCCTTGTCCAAAAGCATCTTACTTCTGAGAGTTGAGCCCACCCTCAGTCCCTCACACTTTCACACTGCCTGCAGAGTGAGTTTCACACGTCTTCACCAGAGACGATTGCCGGAGCCTTCTGAGTACAAGTTAACAATGCAGACCTGGAGGGTATCTCCAGGTGCAGTAGAGTGGTAATCTTGGAACCTCCTGACTCAGAGTACTGCTACCTTCTCACTGCCATAGGAATGCAGCTAGTTGACAGCTGGCTTCAAGACATGCTTCCCTGTGAGAGCTGAGGACAGGGCAGAACCCTCCCGCATCCTGCCTGACTGTAGGAGTAGCTGCTAACATCCTAATGTTAGTGGCTGGGAGAGGTTGCGGGAAAACCATGTGTGAGCACTGGGCATGAACTCCCGTGTATCTGAGTTGAATACAGCGATTTCCAATGGCCTTCTTCAATCACAGTATATCTAGGTTCCAAATCCCATGTCCGAGTGGGTAGCAGACATCTGCCTCCCATGCATATACACTTCTGAGAGTTGAGCTTATGGCCTGTACCTCCACAGCCAGCCTGCTGGTACCCTTGGCTTCTGAAAGGCCTAGGCTCGCTGTTTGACGGAAGTGCTGGAAGAGGTAATTGGAATCACCCGGCACACAAGACTAGTGCCTCCAAGCTCAGTTCAGCGATTTCCTAGTAATTCCTGTGGTAGACTGGTGCTACATACTAAGTTCCATACGTGAGAGGGTAGCTGAACGCCTTGTCCAAAACCATCTTACTTCTGAGAGTTGAGCTCAGCCTCAGTCCCTCACAGTTCCACACTGCCTGCAGAGTGAGTTTCACAGGTCTTCAGCAGAGACGTTTGCCAGAGGCATCTGAGACGCAGGGTAACAATGCAGACCTGGAGGGTATCCTCAGGTGAGGTCGACTGGTAATCTTGGAACCTCCTGACTCAGAATACTGCTACCTTCTCACTGCCATAGGAATGCAGCTAGTTGACAGCTAGCTGGCTTCAAGACATGCTTCCCTGAGAGAGCTGAGGACAGGGCAGAACCCTCCCGCATGCTGCCTGACTGTAGGAGTAGCTGCTAACATCCTAATGTTAGTGGCTGGGAGAGGCTGCGGGAAAAGCATCTGTGAGCACTGGGCCTGAACTCCCGTGAATCTGAGTTGAATACAGCGATTTCCAACGGCTTCCCTCAACCAGAATGTAGCTAGTTTCCAAATCCCATTACGAGCGGGTAGCAGACATCTGCCTCCCATGCATACACACTTCTGAGAGTTGAGCTTATGGCCTGTACCTCCACAGCCAGCCTGCTGGTACACTTGGCTTCTAAAAGGCCTAGGCTCGCTGTTTGACGGAAGAGCTGGGAGAGGTAATTGGAATCTCCCGGCACACAAGACGAGTGCCTCCAAGCTCAATTCACGATTTCCCAGTAATTCTTGTGGTAGACAGGTGCTGCATACTAAGTTCCATATGTGAGATGGTAGCTGAACGCCTTGTCCAAAAGCATCTTACTTCTGAGAGTTGAGCCCACCCTCAGTCCCTCACAGTTCCACACTGCCTGCAGAGTGAGTTTCACATGTCTTCACCAGAGACGATTGCCAGAGGCTTCTGAGTAAAAGTTAACAATGCAGACCTGGAGGATATCTCCAGGTGCAGTAGAGTGGTAATCTTGGAACCTCCTGACTCAGAGTACTGCTACCTTCTCACTGCCATAGGAATGCAGCTAGTTGACAGCTGGCGTCAAGACATGCTTCCCTGTGAGAGCTGAGGACAGGGCAGAACCCTCCCGCATCCTGCCTGACTGTAGGAGTAGCTGCTAACATCCTAATGTTAGTGGCTGGGAAGGTTGCGGGAAAAGCATGTGTGAGCACTGGGCCTGAACTCCCGTGTATCTGAGTTGAATACAGCGATTTCCAATGGCCTTCTTCAATCACAGTGTAGCTAGGTTCCAACTCCCATGTCCGAGTGGGTAGCAGACATCTGCCTCCCAAGCATATACACTTCTGAGAGTTGAGCTTATGGCCTGTACCTCCACAGCCAGCCTGCTGGTACCCTTGGCTTCTAAAAGGCCTAGGCTCCCTGTTTGACGGAAGTGCTGGGAGAGGTAATTGGAATCACCCGGCACACAAGACTAGTGCCTCCAAGCTCAGTTCAGCGATTTCCTAGTAATTCCTGTGGTAGACTGGTGCTACATACTAAGTTCCATACGTGAGAGGGTAGCTGAACGCCTTGTCCAATACCATCTTACTTCTGAGAGTTGAGCTCAGCCTCAGTCCCTCACACTTCCACACTGCCTGCAGAGTGAGTTTCGCAGGTCTTCAGCAGAGACGTTTGCCAGAGGCTTCTGAGACGCAGGGTAACAATGCAGACCTGGAGGGTATCCCCCGGTGCAGTCGACTGGTAATCTTGGAACTTCCTGACACAGAATACTGCTACCTTCTCACTGCCATAGGAATGCAGCTAGTGGACAGCTAGCTGGCTTCAAGACATGCTTCCCTGAGAGAGCTGAGGACAGGGCAGAACCCTCCCGCATGCTGCCTGACTGTAGGAGTAGCTTCTAACATCCTTATGTTAGTGGCTGGGAGAGGTTGCGGGAAAAGCATGTGTGAGCACTGGGCCTGAACTCCCGTGTATCTGAGTTGAATACAGCGATTTCCAACGGCTTTCCTCAACCAGAATGTAGCTAGGTTCCAAATCCCATGTACGAGCGGGTAGCAGACATCTGCCTCCCATGCATACAAACTTCTGAGAGTTGAGCTTATGGCCTGTACCTCCACAGCCAGCCTGCTGGTACCCTTGGCTTCTAAAAGGCCTAGGCTCGCTGTTTGACGGAAGTGCTGGGAGAGGTAATTGGAATCTCCCGGCACACAAGACGAGTGCCTCCAAGCTCAATTCACGATGTCCCAGTAATTCTTGTGGTAGACAGGTGCTACATACTAAGTTCCATACGTGAGAAGGTAGCTGAACGCCTTGTCCAAAAGCATCTTACTTCTGAGAGTTGAGCACACCCTCAGTCCCTCACACTTCCACACTTCCTGCAGAGTGAGTTTCACACGTCTTCACCAGAGACGATTGCCAGAGGCTTCTGAGTACAAGTTAACAATGCAGACCTGGAGGGTATCTCCAGGTGCAGTAGAGTGGTAATCTTGGAACCTCCTGACTCAGAATACTGCTACCTTCTCACTGCCATAGGAATGCAGCTAGTTGACAGATGGCTTTAAGACATGCTTCCCTGTGAGAGCTGAGGACAGGGCAGAACCCTCCCGCATGCTGCCTGACTGTAGGAGTAGCTGCTAACATCCTTATGTTAGTGGCTGGTAGAGGTTGCGGGAAAAGCATGTGTGAGCACTGGGCCTGAACTCCCGTGTATCTGAGTTGAATACAGCGATTTCCAACGGCTTTCCTCAACCAGAGTGTAGCTAGGTTCCAAATCCCATTTACGAGCGGGTAGCAGACATCTGCCTCGCATGCATACACACTTCTGAGAGTTGAGCTTATGGCCTGTACCTCCACAGCCAGCCTGCTGGTACCCTTGGCATCTAAAAGGCCTAGGCTCGCTGTTTGACGGAAGTGCTGGGAGAGGTAATTGGAAACACCCGGCACACAAGACTAGTGCCTCCAAGCTCAGTTCAGCGATTTCCTAGTAATTCCTGTGGTAGACTGGTGCTACATACTAAGTTCCATACGTGAGAGGGTAGCTGAACGCCTTGTCCAAAACCATCTTACTTCTGAGAGTTGAGCTCAGCCTCAGTCCCTCACAGTTCCACACTGCCTGCAGAGTGAGTTTCGCAGGTCTTCAGCAGAGACGTTTGCCAGAGGCTTCTGAGACGCAGGGTAACAATGCAGACCTGGAGGGTATCCCCAGGTGCAGTCGACTGGTAATCTTGGAACCTCCTGACTCAGAATACTGCTACCTTCTCACTGCCATAGGAATGCAGCTAGTTGACAGCTGGCTTCAAGACATGCTTCCCTGTGAGAGCTGAGGACAGGGCAGAACCCTCCCGCATGCTGCCTGACTGTAGGAGTAGCTGCTAACATCCTTATGTTAGTGGCTGGGAGAGGTTGCGGGAAAAGCATGTGTGAGCACTGGGCCTGAACTCCCGTGTATCTGAGTTGAATACAGCGATTTCCAACGGCTTTCCTCAACCAGAGTGTAGCTAGGTTCCACATCCCATGTACGAGCGGGTAGCAGACATCTGCCTCCCATGCATACACACTTCTGAGAGTTGAGCTTATGGCCTGTACCTCCACATCCAGCCTGCTGGTACCCTTGGCTTCTAAAAGGCCTAGGCTCGCTGTTTGACGGAAGTGCTGGGAGAGGTAATTGTAATCTCCCGGCAGACAAGACTAGTGCCTCCAAGCTCAATTCATGATTTCCCAGTAATTCTTGTGGTAGACAGGTGCTGCATCCTAATTTCCATATGTGAGAAGGTAGCTGAACGCCTTGTCCAAAAGCATCTTACTTCTGAGAGTTGAGCACACCCTCAGTCCCTCACACTTCCACACTCCCTGCAGAGTGAGTTTCACACGTCTTCACCAGACGATTGCCAGAGGCTTCTGAGTACAAGTTAACAATGCAGACCTGGAGGGTATCTCCAGGTGTAGTAGAGTGGTAATCTTGGAACCTCCTGACTCAGAGTACTGCTACCTTCTCACTGCCATAGGAATGCAGCTAGTTGACAGCTGGCTTCAAGACATGCTTCCCTGTGAGAGCTGAGGACAGGGCAGAACCCTCCCGCATCCTGCCTGACTGTAGGAGTAGCTGCTAACATCCCAATGTTAGTGGCTGGGAGAGGTTGCGTGAAAATCATGTGTGAGCACTGGGCCTTAACTCCCGTGTATCTGAGTTGAATATAGCGATTTCCAATGGCCTTCTTCAATCACAGTGTAGCTAGGTTCCAACTCCCATGTCCGAGTGGGTAGCAGACATCTGCCTCCCATGCATACACACTTCTGAGAGTTGAGCTTATGGCCTGTACCTCCACATCCAGCCTGCTGGTACCCTTGTCTTCTAAAAGGCTTGGCTCGCTGTTTGACGGAAGTGCTGGGAGAGGTAATTGGAATCTCCCGGCACACAAGACTAGTGCCTCCAAGCTCAGTTCAGCGATTTCCTAGTAATTCCTGTGGTAGACTGGTGCTACATACTAAGTTCCATACGTGAGAGGGTAGCTGAACGCCTTGTCCAAAACCATCTTACTTCTGAGAGTTGAGCTCAGCCTCAGTCCCTCACAGTTCCACACTGCCTGCAGAGTGAGTTTCGCACGTCTTCAGCAGAGACGTTTGCCAGAGGCTTCTGAGACGCAGGGTAACAATGCAGACCTGGAGGGTATCCCCAGGTGCAGTCGACTGGTAATCTTGGAACCTCCTGACTTAGAATACTGCTACCTTCTCACTGCCATAGGAATGCAGCTAGTTGACAGCTAGCTGGCTTCAAGACATGCTTCCCTGTGAGAGCTGAGGACAGGGCAGAACCCTCCCGCATGCTGCCTGACTGTAGGAGTAGCTGCTAACATCCTTATGTTAGTGGCTGGGAGAGGTTGCGGGAAAAGCATGTGTGAGCAGTGGGCCTGAACTCCCGTGTATCTGAGTTGAATACAGCGATTTCCAACGGCTTTCCTCAACCAGAGTGTAGCAAGGTTCCAAATCCCATGTACGAGCGGGTATCAGACATCTGCCTCGCATGCATACACACTTCTGAGAGTTGAGCTTATGGACTGTACCTCCACAGCCAGCCTGCTGGTACCCTTGACTTCTAAAAGGCCTAGGCTCGCTGTTTGACGGAAGTGCTGGGAGAGGTAATTGGAATCACCCGGCACACAAGACTAGTGCCTCCAAGCTCAGTTCAGCGATTTCCTAGTAATTCCTGTGGTAGACTGGTGCTACATACTAAGTTCCATACGTGAGAGGGTAGCTGAACGCCTTGTCCAAAACCATCTTACTTCTGAGAGTTGAGCTCAGCCTCATCCCTCACAGTTCCACACTGCCTGCAGAGTGAGTTTCGCAGGTCTTCAGCAGAGACGTTTGCCAGAGGCTTCTGAGACGCAGGGTAACAATGCAGACCTGGAGGGTATCCCCAGGTGCAGTCGACTGGTAATCTTGGAACCTCCTGACTCAGAATACTGCTACCTTCTCACTGCCATAGGAATGCAGCTAGTTGACAGCTGGCTTCAAGACATGCTTCCCTGTGAGAGCTGAGGACAGGGCAGAACCCTCCCGCATGCTGCCTGACTGTAGGAGTAGCTGCTAACATCCTTATGTTAGTGGCTGGGAGAGGTTGCGGGAAAAGCATGTGTGAGCACTGGGCCTGAACTCCCGTGTATCTGAGTTGAATACAGCGATTTCCAATGGCCTTCTTCAATCACAGTGAGCTAGGTTCCAACTCCCATGTCCGAGTGGGTAGCAGACATCTGCCTCCCATGCATACACACTTCTGAGAGTTGAGCTTATGGCCTGTACCTCCACAGCCAGCCTGCTGGTACCCTTGGCTTCTAAAACGCCTAGGCTCGCTGTTTGACGGAAGTGCTGGGAGAGGTAAATGGAATCACCCGGCACACAAGACTAGTGCCTCCAAGCTCAGTTCAGCGATTTCCTAGTAATTCCTGTGGTAGACTGGTGCTACATACTAAGTTCCATACGTGAGAGGGTAGCTGAACGCCTTGTCCAAAACCATCTTACTTCTGAGAATTGAGCTCAGCATCAGTCCCTCACAGTTCCACACTGCCTGCAGAGTGAGTTTCGCAGGTCTTCAGCAGAGACGTTTGCCAGAGGCTTCTGAGACGCAGGGTTACAATGCAGACCTGGAGGGTATCCCCAGGTGCAGTCGACTGGTAATCTTGGAACCTCCTGACTCAGAATACTGCTACCTTGTCACTGCCATAGGAATGCAGCTAGTTGACAGATGGCTTTAAGACATGCTTCCCTGTGAGAGCTGAGGTAAGGGCAGAACCCTGCCGCATGCTGCCTGACTGTAGGAGTAGCTGCTAACATCCTTATGTTAGTGGCTGGGAGAGGTTGCGGGAAAAGCATGTGTGAGCACTGGGCCTGAACTCCCGTGTATCTGAGTTGAATACAGCGATTTCCAACGGCTTTCCTCAACCAGAGTGTAGCTAGGTTCCAAATCCCATGTACGAGCGGGTAGCAGACATCTGCCTCCCATGCATACACACTTCTGAGAGTTGAGCTTATGGCCTGTACCTCCACATCCAGCCTGCTGGTACCCTTGGCTTCTAAAAGGCCTAGGCTCGCTGTTTGACGGAAGTGCTGGGAGAGGTAATTGGAATCTCCCGGCACACAAGACGATTCCCTCCAAGCTCAATTAACGATTTCCCAGTAATTCTTGTGGTAGACAGGTGCTACATACTAAGTTCCATATGTGAGAAGGTAGCTGAACGCCTTGTCCAAAAGCATCTTACTTTTGAGAGTTGAGCACACCCTCAGTCCCTCACACTTCAACACTGCCTGCAGAGTGAGTTTCACACGTCTTCACCCGAGACGATTGCCAGAGGCTTCTGAGTACAAGTTAACAACGCAGACCTGGAGGGTATCTCCAGGTGCAGTAGAGTGGTAATCTTGGAACCTCCTGACTCAGAGTACTGCTACCTTCTCACTGCCATAGGAATGCAGCTAGTTGACAGCTGGCTTCAAGACATGCTTCCCTGTGAGAGCTGAGGACAGGGCAGAACCCTCCCGCATGCTGCCTGACTGTAGGAGTAGCTGCTAACATCCTTATGTTAGTGGCTGGGAGAGGTTGCGGGAAAAGCATGTGTGAGCACTGGGCCTGAACTCCCGTGTATCTGAGTTGAATACAGCGATTTCCAACGGCTTTCCTCAACCAGAGTGTAGCTAGGTTCCAAATCCCATGTACGAGCGGGTAGCAGACATCTGCCTCCCATGCATACACACTTCTGAGAGTTGAGCTTATGGCCTGTACCTCCACAGCCAGCCTGCTGGTACCCTTGGCTTCTAAAAGGCCTAGGCTCGCTGTTTGACGGAAGTGCTGGGAGAGGTAATTGGAATCACCCGGCACACAAGACTATTGCCTCCAAGCTCAGTTCAGCGATTTCCTAGTAATTCCTGTGGTAGACTGGTGCTACATACTAAGTTCCATATGTGAGAGGGTAGCTGAACCCCTTGTCCAAAACCATCTTACTTCTGAGAGTTGAGCTCAGCCTCAGTCCCTCACAGTTCCACACTGCCTGCAGAGTGAGTTTCGCAGGTCTTCAGCAGAGACGTTTGCCAGAGGCTTCTGAGACGCAGGGTAACAATGTAGACCTGGAGGGTATCCCCAGGTGCAGTCGACTGGTAATCTTGGAACCTCCTGACTCAGAATACTGCTACCTTCTCACTGCCATAGGAATGCAGCTAGTTGACAGCTGGCTTCAAGACATGCTTCCCTGTGAGAGCTGAGGACAGGGCAGAACCCTCCCACATGCTGCCTGACTGTAGGAGTAGCTGCTAACATCCTTATGTTAGTGGCTGGGAGAGGTTGCGGGAAAAGCATGTGTGAGCACTGGGCCTGAACTCCCGTGTATCTGAGTTGAATACAGCGATTTCCAACGGCTTTCCTCAACCAGAGTGTAGCTAGGTTCCAAATCCCATGTACGAGCGGGTAGCAGACATCTGCCTCCCATGCATACACACTTCTGAGAGTTGAGCTTATGGCCTGTACCTCCACAGCCAGCCTGCTGGTACCCTTGGCTTCTAAAAGGCCTAGGCTCGCTGTTTGACGGAAGTGCTGGGAGAGGTAATTGGAATCACCCGGCACCCAAGACTAGTGCCTCCAAGCTCAGTTCAGCGATTTCCTAGTAATTCCTGTGGTAGACTGGTGCTACATACTAAGTTCCATACGTGAGAGGGTAGCTGAACGCCTTGTCCAAAACCATCTTACTTCTGAGAGTTGAGCTCAGCCTCAGTCCCTCACAGTTCCACACTGCCTGCAGAGTGAGTTTCGCAGGTCTTCAGCAGAGACGTTTGCCAGAGGCTTCTGAGACGCAGGGTAACAATGCAGACCTGGAGGGTATCCCCAGGTGCAGTCGACTGGTAATCTTGGAACCTCCTGACTCAGAATACTGCTACCTTCTCACTGCCATAGGAATGCAGCTAGTTGACAGATGGCTTCAAGACATGCTTCCCTGTGAGAGCTGAGGACAGGGCAGAACCCTCCCGCATGCTGCCTGACTGTAGGAGTAGCTGCTAACATCCTAATGTTAGTGGCTGGGAGAGGTTGCGGGAAAAGCCTGTGTGCGCACTGGGCCTGGACTCCCGTGTATCTGAGTTGAATACAGCGATTTCCAACGGCTATTCTCAACCAGAGTGTAGCTAGGTTTCAAATCCCATGTACGAGCGGGTAGCAGACATCTGCCTCCCATGCATACACACTTCTGAGAGTTGAGCTTATGGCCTGTACCTCCACAGCCAGCCTGCTGGTACCCTTGGCTTCTAAAAGGCCTAGGCTCGCTGTTTGACGGAAGTGCTGGGAGAGGTAATTGGAATCACCCGGCACACAAGACTAGTGCCTCGAAGCACAGTTCAGCGATTTCCTAGTAATTCCTGTGGTAGACTGGTGCTACATACTAAGTTCCATACGTGAGAGGGTAGCTGAACGCCTTGTCCAAAACCATCTTACTACTGAGAGTTGAGCTCAGCCTCAGTCCCTCACAGTTCCACACTGCCTGCAGAGTGAGTTTCGCAGGTCTTCAGCAGAGACGTTTGCCAGAGGCTTCTGAGACGCAGGGTAACAATGCAGACCTGGAGGGTATCCCAAGGTGCAGTCGACTGGTAATCTTGGAACCTCCTGACTCATAATACTGCTACCTTCTCACTGCCATAGGAATGCAGCTAGTTGACAGATGGCTTTAAGACATGCTTCCCTGTGAGAGCTGAGGACAGGGCAGAACCCTCCCGCATGATGCCTGACTGTAGGAGTAGCTGCTAACATCCTTATGTTAGTGGCTGGGAGAGGTTGCGGGAAAAGCATGTGTGAGCACTGGGCCTGAACTCCCGTGTATCTGAGTTGAATACAGCGATTTCCAACGGCTTTCCTCAACCAGAGTGTAGCTAGGTTCCAAATCCCATGTACGAGCGGGTAGCAGACATCTGCCTCCCATGCATACACACTTCTGAGAGTTGAGCTTATGGCCTGTAACTCCACAGCCAGCCTGCTGGTACACTTGGCTTCTAAAAGGCCTAGGCTCGCTGTTTGACGGAAGTGCTGGGAGAGGTAATTGGAATCACCCGGCACGCAAGACTAGTGCCTCCAAGCTCAGTTCAGCGATTTCCTAGTAATTCCTGTGGTAGACTGGTGCTACATACTAAGTTCCATACGTGAGAGGGTAGCTGAACGCCTTGTCCAAAACCATCTTACTTCTGAGAGTTGAGCTCAGCCTCAGTCCCTCACAGTTCCACACTGCCTGCAGAGTGAGTTTCGCAGGTCTTCAGCAGAGACGTTTGCCAGAGGCTTCTGAGACGCCGGGTAACAATGCAGACCTGGAGGGTATCCCCAGGTGCAGTCGACTGGTAATCTTGGAACCTCCTGACTCAGAATACTGCTACCTTCTCACTGCCATAGGAATGCAGCTAGTTGACAGATGGCTTCAAGACATGCTTCCCTGTGAGAGCTGAGGACAGGGCAGAACCCTCCCGCATGCTACCTTACTGTAGGAGTAGCTGCTAACATCCTAATGTTAGTGGCGGGGAGAGGTTGCGGGAAAAGCATGTGTGCGCACTGGGCCTGGACTCCCGTGTATCTGAGTTGAATACAGCGATTTCCAACGGCTATCCTCAACCAGAGTGTAGCTAGGTTCCAAATCCCATGTACCAGCGGGTAGCAGACATCTGCCTCCCATGCATACACACTTCTGAGAGTTGAGCTTATGGCCTGTACCTCCACATCCAGCCTGCTGGTACCCTTGGCTTCTAAAAGGCCTAGGCTCGCTGTTTGACGGAAGTGCTGGGAGAGGTAATTGGAATCTCCCGGCACACAAGACGAGTGCCTCCAAGCTCAATTCACGATTTCCCAGTAATTCTTGTGGTAGACAGGTGCTACATACTAAGTTCCATATGTGAGAAGGTAGCTGAAGGCCTTGTCCAAAAGCATCTTACTTCTGAGAGTTGAGCACACCCTCAGTCCCTCACAGTTCCACACTGCCTGCAGAGTGAGTTTCACACGTCTTCACCAGAGACGATTGCCAGAGGCTTCTGAGTACAAGTTAACAATGCAGACCTGGAGGGTATCTCCAGGTGCAGTTGAGTGGTAATCTTGGAACATCCTGATTCAGAGTACTGCTACCTTCTCACTGCCATAGGAATGCAGCTAGTTGACAGCTGGCTTCAAGACATGCTTCCCTGTGAGAGCTGAGGATAGGGCAGGACCCTCCTGCATCCTGCCTGACTGTAGGAGTAGCTGCTAACATCCTAATGTTAGTGGCTGGGAGAGGTTGCGGGAAAAGCATGTGTGAGCACTGGGCCTGAACTCCCGTGTATCTGAGTTGAATACAGCGATTTCCAATGACCTTCATCAATCACAGTGTAGCTAGGTTCCATCTCCCATGTCCGAGTGGGTAGCAGACATCTGCCTCCCATGCATACACACTTCTGAGAGTTGAGCTTATGGCCTGTACCTCCACATCCAGCCTGCTGGTACCCTTGGCTTCTAAAAGGCCTAGGCTCGCTGTTTGACGGAAGTGCTGGGAGAGGTAATTGGAATCACCCGGCACACAAGACTAGTGCCTCCAAGCTCAGTTCAGCGATTTCCTCGTAATTCCTGTGGTAGACTGGTGCTACATACTAACTTCCATACGTGAGAGGGTAGCTGAACGCCTTGTCCAAAACCATCTTACTTCTGAGAGTTGAGCTCAGCCTCAGACCCTCACAGTTCCACACTGCCTGCAGAGTGAGTTTCGAAGGTCTTCAGCAGAGACGTTTGCCAGAGGCTTCTGAGACGCAGAGTAACAATGCAGACCTGGAGGGTATCCCCAGGTGCAGTCGACTGGTAATCTTGGAACCTCCTGACTCAGAATACTGCTACCTTCTCACTGCCATAGGAATGCAGCTAGTTGACAGCTGGCTTCAAGACATGCTTCCCTGTGAGAGCTGAGGACAGGGCAGACCCTGCCGCATGCTGCCTGACTGTAGGAGTAGCTGCTAACATCCTTATGTTAGTGGCTGGGAGAGGTTGCGGGAAAAGAATGTGTGAGCACTGGGCCTGAACTCCCGTGTATCTGAGTTGAATACAGCGCTTTCCAACGGCTTTCCTCAACCAGAGTGTAGCTAGGTTCCAAATCCCATGTACGAGCGGGTAGCAGACATCTGCCTCCCATGCATACACACTTCTGAGAGTTGAGCTTATGGCCTGTACCTCCACAGCCAGCCTGCTGGTACCCTTGGCTTCTAAAAGGCCTAGGCTCGCTGTTTGACGGAAGTGCTGGGAGAGGTAATTGGAATCACTCGGCACCCAAGACTAGTGCCTCGAAGCACAGTTCAGCGATTTCCTAGTAATTCCTGTGGTAGACTGGTGCTACATACTAAGTTCCATACGTGAGAGGGTAGCTGAACGCCTTGTCCAAAACCATCTTACTACTGAGAGTTGAGCTCAGCCTCAGTCCCTCACAGTTCCACACTGCCTGCAGAGTGAGTTTCGCAGGTCTTCAGCAGAGACGTTTGCCAGAGGCTTCTGAGACGCAGGGTAACAATGCAGACCTGGAGGGTATCCCAAGGTGCAGTCGACTGGTAATCTTGGAACCTCCTGACTCAGAATACTGCTACCTTCTCACTGCCATAGGAATGCAGCTAGTTGACAGATGGCTTTAAGACATGCTTCCCTGTGAGAGCTGAGGACAGGGCAGAACCCTCCCGCATGCTGCCTGACTGTAGGAGTAGCTGTTAACATCCTAATGTTAGTGGCTGGGAGAGGTTGCGGGAAAAGCATGTGTGTGCACTGGGCCTGGACTCCCGTGTATCTGAGTTGAATACAGCGATTTCCAACGGCTATCCTCAACCAGAGTGTAGCTAGGTTCCAAATCCCATGTACGAGCGGGTAGCAGACATCTGCCTCCCATGCATACACACTTCTGAGAGTTGAGCTTATGGCCTGTACCTCCACAGCCAGCCTGCTGGTACCCTTGGCTTTTAAAAGGCCTAGGCTCGCTGTTTGACGGAAGTGCTGGGAGAGGTAATTGGAATCTCCCGGCACACAAGACGAGTGCCTCCAAGCTCAATTCACGATTTCCCAGTAATTCTTGTGGTAGACAGGTGCTACATACTAAGTTCCATATGTGAGAAGGTAGCTGAACGCCTTGTACAAAAGCATCTTACTTCTGAGAGCTGAGCACACCCTCAGTCCCTCACACTTCCACACTGCCTGCAGAGTGAGTTTCACACGTCTTCACCAGAGACGATTGCCAGAGGCTTCTGAGTACAAGTTAACAATGCAGACCTGGAGGGTATCTCCAGGTGCAGTAGAGTGGTAATCTTGGAACCTCCTGACTCAGAATACTGCTACCTTCTCACTGCCATAGGAATGCAGCTAGTTGACAGATGGCTTTAAGACATGCTTCCCTGTGAGAGCTGAGGACAGGGCAGAACCCTCCCGCATGCTGCCTGACTGTAGGAGTAGCTCCTAACATCCTTATGTTAGTGGCTGGGAGAGGTTGCGGGAAAAGCATGTGTGAGCACTGGGCCTGAACTCCCGTGTATCTGAGTTGAATACAGCGATTTCCAACGGCTTTCCTCAACCAGAGTGTAGCTAGGTTCCAAATCCCATTTACGAGCGGGTAGCAGACATCTGCCTCGCATGCATACACACTTCTGAGAGTTGAGCTTATGGCCTGTACCTCCACAGCCAGCCTGCTGTTACCCTTGGCATCTAAAAGGCCTAGGCTCGCTGTTTGACGGAAGTGCTGGGAGAGGTAATTGGAATCACCCGGCACACAAGACTAGTGCCTCCAAGCTCAGTTCAGCGATTTCCTAGTAATTCCTGTGGTAGACTGGTGCTACATACTAAGTTCCATACGTGAGAGGGTAGCTGAACGCCTTGTCCAAAACCATCTTACTTCTGAGAGTTGAGCTCAGGCTCAGTCCCTCACAGTTCCACACTGCCTGCAGAGTGAGTTTCGCACGTCTTCAGCAGAGACGTTTGCCAGAGGCTTCTGAGACGCAGGGTAACAATGCAGACCTGGAGGGTATCCCCAGGTGCAGTCGACTGGTAATCTTGGAACCTCCTGACTCAGAATACTGCTACCTTCTCACTGCCATAGGAATGCAGCTAGTTGACAGCTAGCTGGCTTCAAGACATGCTTCCCTGTGAGAGCTGAGGACAGGGCAGAACCCTCCCGCATGCTGCCTGACTGTAGGAGTAGCTGCTAACATCCTTATGTTAGTGGCTGGGAGAGGTTGCGGGAAAAGCATGTGTGAGCACTGGGCCTGAACTCCCGTGTATCTGAGTTGAATACAGCGATTTCCAATGGCCTTCTTCAATCACAGTGTAGCTAGGTTCCAACTCCCATGTCCGAGAGGGTAGCAGACATCTGCCTCCCATGCATACACACTTCTGAGAGTTGAGCTTATGGCCTGTACCTCCACAGCCAGCCTGCTGGTACCCTTGGCTTCTAAAAGGCCTAGGCTCGCTGTTTGACGGAAGTGCTGGGAGAGGTAATTGGAATCACCCGGCACACAAGACTAGTGCCTCCAAGCTCAGATCAGCGATTTCCTAGTAATTCCTGTGGTAGACTGGTGCTACATACTAAGTTCCATAAGTGAGAGGGTAGCTGAACGCCTTGTCCAAAACCATCTTACTTCTGAGAGTTGAGCTCAGCCTCAGTCCCTCACAGTTCCACACTGCCTGCAGAGTGAGTTTCGCAGGTCTTCAGCAGAGACGTTTGCCAGAGGCTTCTGAGACGCAGGGTAACAATGCAGACCTGGAGGGTATCCCCAGGTGCAGTCGACTGCTAATCTTGGAACCTCCTGACTCAGAATACTGCTACCTTGTCACTGCCATAGGAATGCAGCTAGTTGACAGATGGCTTTAAGACATGCTTCCCTGTGAGAGCTGAGGTAAGGGCAGAACCCTGCCGCATGCCTCCTGACTGTAGGAGTAGCTGCTAACCTCCTTATGTTAGTGGCTGGGAGAGGTTGCGGGAAAAGCATGTGTGAGCACTGGGCCTGAACTCCCGTGTATCTGAGTTGAATACAGCGATTTCCAACGGCTTTCCTCAACCAGAGTGTAGCTAGGTTCCAAATCCCATGTACGAGCGGGTAGCAGACATCTGCCTCCCATGCATACACACTTCTGAGAGTTGAGCTTATGGCCTGTACCTCCACAGCCAGCCTGCTGGTACCCTTGGCTTCTAAAAGGCCTAGGCTCGCTGTTTGACGGAAGTGCTGGGAGAGGTAATTGGAATCTCCCGGCACACAAGACGATTCCCTCCAAGCTCAATTAACGATTTCCCAGTAATTCTTGTGGTAGACAGGTGCTACATACTAAGTTCCATATGAGAGAAGGTAGCTGAACGCCTTGTCCAAAAGCATCTTACTTCTGAGAGTTGAGCACACCTTCAGTCCCTCACACTTCAACACTGCCTGCAGAGTGAGTTTCACACGTCTTCACCAGAGACGATTGCCAGAGGCTTCTGAGTACAAGTTAACAACGCAGACCTGGAGGGTATCTCCAGGTGCAGTAGAGTGGTAATCTTGGAACCTCCTGACTCAGAGTACTGCTACCTTCTCACTGCCATAGGAATGCAGCTAGTTGACAGCTGGCTTCAAGACATGCTTCCCTGTGAGAGCTGAGGACAGGGCAGTACCCTCCCGCATGCTGCCTGACTGTAGGAGTAGCTGCTAACATCCTAATGTTAGTGGCTGGGAGAGGTTGCGGGAAAAGCATGTGTGAGCACTGGGCCTGAACTCCCGTGTATCTGAGTTGAATACAGCGATTTCCAATGGCCTTCTTCAATCACAGTGTAGCTAGGTTCCAACTCCCATGTCCGAGTGGGTAGCAGACATCTGCCTCCCATGCATACACTTCTGAGAGTTGAGCTTATGGCCTGTACCTCCACATCCAGCCTGCTGGTACCCTTGGCTTCTAAAAGGCCTAGGCTCGCTGTTTGACGGAAGTGCTGGGAGAGGTAATTGGAATCACCCGGCACACAAGACTAGTGCCTCCAAGCTCAGTTCAGCGATTTCCTAGTAATTCCTGTGGTAGACTGGTGCTACATACTAAGTTCCATACGTGAGAGGGTAGCTGAACGCCTTGTCCAAAACCATCTTACTTCTGAGAGTTGAGCTCAGCCTCAGTCCCTCACAGTTCCACACTGCCTGCAGAGTGAGTTTCGCACGTCTTCAGCAGAGACGTTTGCCAGAGGCTTCTGAGATGCAGGGTAACAATGCAGACCTGGAGGGTATCCCCAGGTGCAGTCGACTGGTAATCTTGGAACCTCCTGACTCAGAATACTGCTACCTTCTCACTGCCATAGGAATGCAGCTAGTTGACAGCTAGCTGGCTTCAAGACATGCTTCCCTGTGAGAGCTGAGGACAGGGCAGAACCCTCCCGCATGCTGCCTGACTGTAGGAGTAGCTGCTAACATCCTTATGTTAGTGGCTGGGAGAGGTTGCGGGAAAAGCATGTGTGAGCACTGGGCCTGAACTCCCGTGTATCTGAGTTGAATACAGCGATTTCCAACGGCTTTCCTCAACCAGAGTGTAGCTAGGGTCCAAATCCCATGTACGAGCGGGTAGCAGACATCTGCCTCCCATGCATACACACTTCTGAGAGTTGAGCTTATGGCCTGTACCTCCACATCCAGCCTGCTGGTACCCTTGGCTTCTAAAAGGCCTAGGCTCGCTGTTTGACGGAAGTGCTGGGAGAGGTAATTGGAATCTCCCGGCAGACAAGACTAGTGCCTCCAAGCTCAATTCACGATTTCCCAGTAATTCTTGTGGTAGACAGGTGCTACATCCTAATTTCCATATGTGAGAAGGTAGCTGAACGCCTTGTCCAAAAGCATCTTACTTCTGAGAGTTGAGCACACCCTCAGTCCCTCACACTTCCACACTCCCTGCAGAGTGAGTTTCACACGTCTTCACCAGAGACGATTGCTAGAGGCTTCTGAGTACGTTAACAATGCAGACCTGGAGGGTATCTCCAGGTGCAGTAGAGTGGTAATCTTGGAACCTCCTGACTCAGAGTACTGCTACCTTCTCACTGCCATAGGAATGCAGCTAGTTGACAGCTGGCTTCAAGACATGCTTCCCTGTGAGAGCTGAGGACAGGGCAGAACCCTCCCGCATGCTGCCTGACTGTAGGAGTAGCTGCTAACATCCTTATGTTAGTGGCTGGGAGAGGTTGCGGGAAAAGCATGTGTGAGCACTGGGCCTGAACTCCCGTGTATCTGAGTTGAATACAGCGATTTCCAATGGCCTTCTTCAATCACAGTGTAGCTAGGTTCCAACTCCCATGTCCGAGAGGGTAGCAGACATCTGCCTCCCATGCATACACACTTCTGAGAGTTGAGCTTATGGCCTGTACCTCCACAGCCAGCCTGCTGGTACCCTTGCCTTCTAAAAGGCCTAGGCTCGCTGTTTGACGGAAGTGCTGGGAGAGGTAATTGGAATCACCCGGCACACAAGACTAGTGCCTCCAAGCTCAGTTCAGCGATTTCCTAGTAATTCCTGTGGTAGACTGGTGCTACATACTAAGTTCCATACGTGAGAGGGTAGCTGAACGCCTTGTCCAAAACCATCTTACTTCTGAGAGTTGAGCTCAGCCTCAGTCCCTCACAGTTCCACACTGCCTGCAGAGTGAGTTTCGCAGGTCTTCAGCAGAGACGTTTGCCAGAGGCTTCTGAGACGCACGGTAACAATGCAGACCTGGAGGGTATCCCCAGGTGCAGTCGACTGGTAATCTTGGAACCTCCTGACTCAGAATACTGCTACCTTCTCACTGCCATAGGAATGCAGCTAGTTGACAGCTAGCTGGCTTCAAGACATGCCTCCCTGAGAGAGCTGAGGACAGGGCAGAACCCTCCCGCATGCTGCCTGACTGTAGGAGTAGCTGCTAACATCCTAATGTTAGTGGCTGGGAGAGGTTGCGGGAAAAGCATGTGTGAGCACTGGGCCTGAACTCCCGTGTATCTGAGTTGAATACAGCGATTTCCAACGGCTTTCCTCAACCAGAGTGTAGCTAGGTTCCAAATCCCATGTACGAGCGGTAGCAGACATCTGCCTCCCATGCATACACACTTCTGAGAGTTGAGCTTATGGCCTGTACCTCCATATCCAGCCTGCTGGTACCCTTGGCTTCTAAAAGGCCTAGGCTCGCTGTTTGACGGAAGTGCTGGGAGAGGTAATTGGAATCTCCCGGCACACAAGACGAGTGCCTCCAAGCTCAATTCACGATTTCCCAGTAATTCTTGTGGTAGACAGGTGCTACATACTAAGTTCCATATGTGAGATGGTAGCTGAACGCCTTGTCCAAAAGCATCTTACTTCTGAGAGTTGAGCACACCCTCAGTCCCTCACACTTCCACACTGCTGCAGAGTGAGTTTCACACGTCTTCACCAGAGACGATTGCCAGAGGCTTCTGAGTACGTTAACAATGCAGACCTGGAGGGTATCTCCAGGTGCAGTAGAGTGGTAATCTTGGAACCTCCTGACTCAGAGTACTGCTACCTTCTCACTGCGATAGGAATGCAGCTAGTTGACAGCTGGCTTCAAGACATGCTTCCCTGTGAGAGCTGAGGACAGGGCAGAACCCTCCCGCATCCTGCCTGACTGTAGGAGTAGCTGCTAACATCCTTATGTTAGTGGCTGTGAGAGGTTGCGGGAAAAGCATGTGTGAGCACTGGGCCTGATCTCCCGTGTATCTGAGTTGAATACAGCGATTTCCAATGGCCTTCTTCAATCACAGTGTAGCTAGGTCTTAACTCCCATGTCCGAGTGGGTAGCAGACATCTGCCTCCCATGCATACACACTTCTGAGAGTTGAGCTTATAGCCTGTACCTCCACATCCAGCCTGCTGGTACCCTTGGCTTCTAAAAGGCCTAGGCTCGCTGTTTGACGGAAGTGCTGGGAGAGGTAATTGGAATCACCCGGCACACAAGACTAGTGCCTCCAAGCTCAGTTCAGCGATTTCCTAGTAATTCCTGTGGTAGACTGGTGCTACATACTAAGTTCCATACGTGAGAGGGTAGCTGAACGCCTTGTCCAAAACCATCTTACTTCTGAGAGTTGAGCTCAGCCTCAGTCCCTCACAGTTCCACACTGCCTGCAGAGTGAGTTTCGCAGGTCTTCAGCAGAGACGTTTGCCAGAGGCTTCTGAGACGCAGGGTAACAATGCAGACCTGGAGGGTATCCCCAGGTGCAGTCGACTGGTAATCTTGGAACCTCCTGACTCAGAATACTGCTACCTTCTCACAGCCATAGGAATGCAGCTAGTTGACAGCTGGCTTCAAGACATGCTTCCCTGTGAGAGCTGAGGACAGGGCAGAACCCTCCCGCATGCTGCCTGACTGTAGGAGTAGCTGCTAACATCCTTATGTTAGTGGCTGGGAGAGGTTGCGGGAAAAGCATTTGTGAGCACTGGGCCTGAACTCCCGTGTATCTGAGTTGAATACAGCGATTTCCAACGGCTTTCCTCAACCAGAGTGTAGCTAGGTTCCAAAACCCATGTACGAGCGGGTAGCAGACATCTGCCTCCCATGCATACACACTTCTGAGAGTTGAGCTTATGGCCTGTACCTCCACATCCAGCCTGCTGGTACCCTTGGCTTCTAAAAGGCCTTGGCTCGCTGTTTGACAGAAGTGCTGGGAGAGGTAATTGGAATCACCCGGCACACAAGACTAGTGCCTCCAAGCTCAGTTCAGCGATTTCCTAGTAATTCCTGTGGTAGACTGATGCTACATACTAAGTTCCATACGTGAGAAGGTAGCTGAACGCCTTGTCCAAAACCATCTTACTTCTGAGAGTTGAGCTCAGCCTCAGTCCCTCACAGTTCCACACTGCCTGCAGAGTGAGTTTCGCACGTCTTCAGCAGAGACGTTTGCCAGAGGCTTCTGAGACGCAGGGTAACAATGCAGACCTGGAGGGTATCCCCAGGTGCAGTCGACTGGTAATCTTGGAACCTCCTGACTCAGAATACTGCTACCTTCTCACTGCCATAGGAATGCAGCTAGTTGACAGCTAGCTGGCTTCAAGACATGCCTCCCTGAGAGAGCTGAGGACAGGGCAGAACCCTCCCGCATGCTGCCTGACTGTAGGAGTAGCTGCTAACATCCTAATGTTAGTGGCTGGGAGAGGTTGCGGGAAAAGCATGTGTGAGCACTGGGCCTGAACTCCCGTGTATCTGATTTGAATACAGCCATTACCAACGACTTTTCTCAACCAGAGTGTAGCTAGGGTCCAAATCCCATGTACGAGCGGGTAGCAGACATCTGCCTCCCATGCATACACACTTCTGAGTGTTGAGCTTATGGCCTGTACCTCCACATCCAGCCTGCTGGTACCCTTGGCTTCTAAAAGGCCTAGGCTCGCTGTTTGACGGAAGTGCTAGGAGAGGTAATTGGAATCTCCCGGCACACAAGACGAGTGCCTCCAAGCTCAATTCACGATTTCCCAGTAATTCTTGTGGTAGACAGGTGCTACATACTAAGTTCCATATGTGAGAGGTAGCTGAACGCCTTGTCCAAAAGCATCTTACTTCTGAGAGTTTTCACACCCTCAGTCCCTCACACTTCCACACTGCCTGCAGAGTGAGTTTCACACGTCTTCACCAGAGACGATTGCCAGAGGCTTCTGAGTACAAGTTACACTGCAGACCTGGAGGGTATCTCCAGGTGCAGTAGAGTGGTAATCTTGGAACCTCCTGACTCAGAGTACTGCTACCTTCTCACTGCCATAGGAATGCAGCTAGTTGACAGCTGGCTTCAAGACATGCTTCCCTGTGAGAGCTGAGGACAGGGCAGAACCCTCCCGCATGCTGCCTGACCGTAGGAGTAGCTGCTAACATCCTTATGTTAGTGGCTGGGAGAGGTTGCGGGAAAAGCATGTGTGAGCACTGGGCCTGAACTCCCGTGTATCTGAGTTGAAAACAGCGATTTCCAATGGCCTTCTTCAATCACAGTGTACCTAGGTTCCAACTCCCATGTCCGAGTGGGTAGCAGACATCTGCCTCCCATGCATACACACTTCTGAGAGTTGAGCTTATGGCCTGTACCTCCACATCCAGCCTGCTGGTACCCTTGGCTTCTAAAGGCCTAGGCTCGCTGTTTGACGGAAATGCTGGGAGAGGTAATTGGAATCACCCGGCACACAAGACTAGTGCCTCCAAGCTCAGTTCAGCGATTTCCTACTAATTCCTGTGGTAGACTGGTGCTACATACTAAGTTCCATACGTGAGAGGGTAGCTGAACGCCTTGTCCAAAACCATCTTACTTCTGAGAGTTGAGCTCAGCCTCAGTCCCTCACAGTTCCACACTGCCTGCAGAGTGAGTTTCGCATGTCTTCAGCAGAGACGTTTGCCAGAGGCTTCTGAGACGCAGGGTAACAATGCAGACCTGGAGGGTATCCCCAGGTGCAGTCGACTGGTAATCTTGGAACCTCCTGACTCAGAATACTGCTACCTTCTCACTGCCATAGGAATGCAGCTAGTTGACAGCTAGCTGGCTTCAAGACATGCTTCCCTGTGAGAGCTGAGGACAGGGCAGAACCCTCCCGCATGCTGCCTGACTGTAGGAGTAGCTGCTAACATCCTTATGTTAGTGGCTGGGAGAGGTTGCGGGAAAAGCATGTGTGAGCACTGGGCCTGAACTCCCGTGTATCTGAGTTGAATACAGCGATTTCCAACGGCTTTCCTCAACCAGAGTGTAGCTAGGGTCCAAATCCCATGTACGAGCGGGTAGCAGACATCTGCCTCCCATGCATACACACTTCTGAGAGTTGAGCTTATGGCCTGTACCTCCACATCCAGCCTGCTGGTACCCTTGGCTTCTAAAAGGCCTAGGCTCGCTGTTTGACGGAAGTGCTGGGAGAGGTAATTGGAATCTCCCGGCAGACAAGACTAGTGCCTCCAAGCTCAATTCACGATTTCCCAGTAATTCTTGTGGTAGACAGGTGCTACATCCTAATTTCCATATGTGAGAAGGTAGCTGAACGCCTTTTCCAAAAGCATCTTACTTCTGAGAGTTGAGCACACCCTCAGTCCCTCACACTTCCACACTCCCTGCAGAGTGAGTTTCACACGTCTTCACCAGAGACGATTGCTAGAGGCTTCTGAGTACGTTAACAATGCAGACCTGGAGGGTATCTCCAGGTGCAGTAGAGTGGTAATCTTGGAACCTCCTGACTCAGAATACTGCTACCTTCTCACTGCCATAGGAATGCAGCTAGTTGACAGCTGGCTTCAAGACATGCTTCCCTGTGAGAGCTGAGGACAGGGCAGAACCCTCCCGCATGCTGCCTGACTGTAGGAGTAGCTGCTAACATCCTTATGTTAGTGGCTGGGAGAGGTTGCGGGAAAAGCATGTGTGAGCACTGGGCCTGAACTCCCGTGTATCTGAGTTGAATACAGCGATTTCCAATGGCCTTCTTCAATCACAGTGTAGCTAGGTTCCAACTCCCATATCCGAGAGGGTAGCAGACATCTTCCTCCCATGCATACACACTTCTGAGTGTTGAGCTTATGGCCTGTACCTCCACAGCCAGCCTGCTGGTACCCTTGGGTTCTAAAAGGCCTAGGCTCGCTGTTTGACGGAAGTGCTGGGAGAGGTAATTGGAATCACCCGGCACACAAGACTAGTGCCTCCAAGCTCAGTTCAGCGATTTCCTAGTAATTCCTGTGGTAGACTGGTGCTACATACTAAGTTCCATAAGTGAGAGGGTAGCTGAACGCCTTGTCCAAAACCATCTTACTTCTGAGAGTTGAGCTCAGCCTCAGTCCCTCACAGTTCCACACTGCCTGCAGAGTGAGTTTCGCAGGTCTTCAGCAGAGACGTTTGCCAGAGGCTTCTGAGACGCACGGTAACAATGCAGACCTGGAGGGTATCCCCAGGTGCAGTCGACTGGTAATCTTGGAACCTCCTGACTCAGAATACTGCTACCTTGTCACTGCCATAGGAATGCAGCTAGTTGACAGATGGCTTTAAGACATGCTTCCCTGTGAGAGCTGAGGTAAGGGCAGAACCCTGCCGCATGCTGCCTGACTGTAGGAGTAGCTGCTAACATCCTTATGTTAGTGGCTGGGAGAGGTTGCGGGAAAAGCATGTGTGAGCACTGGGCCTGAACTCCCGTGTATCTGAGTTGAATACAGCGATTTCCAACGGCTTTCCTCAACCAGAGTGTAGCTAGGTTCCAAATCCCATGTACGAGCGGGTAGCAGACATCTGCCTCCCATGCATACACACTTCTGAGAGTTGAGCTTATGGCCTGTACCTCCACAGCCAGCCTGCTGGTACCCTTGGCTTCTAAAAGGCCTAGGCTCGCTGTTTGACGGAAGTGCTGGGAGAGGTAATTGGAATCTCCCGGCACACAAGACGATTCCCTCCAAGCTCAATTAACGATTTCCCAGTAATTCTTGTGGTAGACAGGTGCTACATACTAAGTTCCATATGAGAGAAGGTAGCTGAACGCCTTGTCCAAAAGCATCTTACTTCTGAGAGTTGAGCACACCCTCAGTCCCTCACACTTCAACACTGCCTGCAGAGTGAGTTTCACACGTCTTCACCAGAGACGATTGCCAGAGGCTTCTGAGTACAAGTTAACAACGCAGACCTGGAGGGTATCTCCAGGTGCAGTAGAGTGGTAATCTTGGAACCTCCTGACTCAGAGTACTGCTACCTTCTCACTGCCATAGGAATGCAGCTAGTTGACAGCTGGCTTCAAGACATGCTTCCCTGTGAGAGCTGAGGACAGGGCAGAACCCTCCCGCATGCTGCCTGACTGTAGGAGTAGCTGCTAACATCCTAATGTTAGTGGCTGGGAGAGGTTGCGGGAAAAGCATGTGTGAGCACTGGGCCTGAACTCCCGTGTATCTGAGTTGAATACAACGATTTCCAATGGCCTTCTTCAATCACAGTGTAGCTAGGTTCCAACTCCCATGTCCGAGTGGGTAGCAGACATCTGCCTCCCATGCATACACTTCTGAGAGTTGAGCTTATGGCCTGTACCTCCACATCCAGCCTGCTGGTACCCTTGGCTTCTAAAAGGCCTAGGCTCGCTGTTTGACGGAAGTGCTGGGAGAGGTAATTGGAATCACCCGGCACACAAGACTAGTGCCTCCAAGCTCAGTTCAGCGATTTCCTAGTAATTCCTGTGGTAGACTGGTGCTACATACTAAGTTCCATACGTGAGAGGGTAGCTGAACGCCTTGTCCAAAACCATCTTACTTCTGAGAGTTGAGCTCAGCCTCAGTCCCTCACAGTTCCACACTGCCTGCAGAGTGAGTTTCGCAGGTCTTCAGCAGAGACGTTTGCCAGAGGCTTCTGAGACGCAGGGTAACAATGCAGACCTGGAGGGTATCCCCAGGTGCAGTCGACTGGTAATCTTGGAACCTCCTGACTCAGAATACTGCTACCTTCTCACTGCCATAGGAATGCAGCTAGTTGACAGCTAGCTGGCTTCAAGACATGCTTCCCTGTGAGAGCTGAGGACAGGGCAGAACCCTCCCGCATGCTGCCTGACTGTAGGAGTAGCTGCTAACATCCTTATGTTAGTGGCTGGGAGAGGTTGCGGGAAAAGCATGTGTGAGCACTGGGCCTGAACTCCCGTGTATCTGAGTTGAATACAGCGATTTCCAACGGCTTTCCTCAACCAGAGTGTAGCAAGATTCCAAATCCCATGTACGAGCGGGTAGCAGACATCTGCCTCCCATGCATACACACTTCTGAGAGTTGAGCTTATGGCCTGTACCTCCACAGCCAGCCTGCTGGTACCCTTGACTTCTAAAAGGCCTAGGCTCGCTGTTTGACGGATGTGCTGGGAGAGGTAATTGGAATCACACGGCACACAAGACTAGTGCCTCCAAGCTCAGTTCAGCGATTTCCTAGTAATTCCTGTGGTAGACTGGTGCTACATACTAAGTTCCATACGTGAGAGGGTAGCTGAACGCCTTGTCCAAAACCATCTTACTTCTGAGAGTTGAGCTCAGCCTCAGTCCCTCACAGTTCCACACTGCCTGCAGAGTGAGTTTCGCAGGTCTTCAGCAGAGACGTTTGCCAGAGGCTTCTGAGACGCAGGGTAACAATGCAGACCTGGAGGGTATCCCCAGGTGCAGTCGACTGGTAATCTTGGAACCTCCTGACTCAGAATACTGCTACCTTCTCACTGCCATAGGAATGCAGCTAGTTGACAGCTGGCTTCAAGACATGCTTCCCTGTGAGAGCTGAGGACAGGGCAGAACCCTCCCGCATGCTGCCTGACTGTAGGAGTAGCTGGTAACATCCTTATGTTAGTGGCTGGGAGAGGTTGCGGGAAAAGCATGTGTGAGCACTGGGCCTGAACTCCCGTGTATCTGAGTTGAATACAGCGATTTCCAACGGCTTTCCTCAACCAGAGTGTAGCTAGGTTCCAAATCCATGTACGAGCGGGTAGCAGACATCTGCCTCCCATGCATACACACTTCTGAGAGTTGAGCTTATGGCCTGTACCTCCACATCCAGCCTGCTGGTACCCTTGGCTTCCAAAAGGCCTAGGCTCTCTGTTTGACGGAAGTGCTGGGAGAGGTAATTGGAATCTCCCGGCACACAAGACGAGTGCCTCCAAGCTCAATTCACGATTTCCCAGTAATTCTTGTGGTAGACAGTTGCTACATACTAAGTTCCATATGTGAGAAGGTAGCTGAACGCCTTGTCCAAAAGCATCTTACTTCTGAGAGTTGAGCACACCCTCAGTCCCTCACACTTCCACACTGCTGCAGAGTGAGTTTCACAGGTCTTCACCAGAGACGATTGCCAGAGGCTTCTGAGTACGTTAACAATGCAGACCTGGAGGGTATCTCCAGGTGCAGTAGAGTGGTAATCTTGGAACCTCCTGACTCAGAGTACTGCTACCTTCTCACTGCCATAGGAATGCAGCTAGTTGACAGCTGGCTTCAAGACATGCTTCCCTGTGAGAGCTGAGGACAGGGCAGAACCCTCCCGCATGCTGCCTGACTGTAGGAGTAGCTGCTAACATCCTTATGTTAGTGGCTGGGAGAGGTTGCGGGAAAAGCATGTGTGAGCACTGGGCCTGAACTCCCGTGTATCTCAGTTGAATACAGCGATTTCCAATGGCCTTCTTCAATCACAGTGTAGCTAGGTTCCAACTCCCATGTCCGAGTGGGTAGCAGACATCTGCCTCCCATGCATACACACTTCTGAGAGTTGAGCTTATGGCCTGTACCTCCACAGCCAGCCTGCTGGTACCCTTGGCTTCTAAAAGGCCTAGGCTCGCTGTTTGACGGAAGTGCTGGGAGAGGTAATTGGAATCACCCGGCACACAAGACTAGTGCCTCCAAGCTCAGTTCAGCGATTTCCTAGTAATTCCTGTGGTAGACTGGTGCTACATACTAAGTTCCATACGTGAGAGGGTAGCTGAACGCCTTGTCCAAATCCATCTTACTTCTGAGAGTTGAGCTCAGCCTCAGTCCCTCACAGTTCCACACTGCCTGCAGAGTGAGTTTCGCAGGTCTTCAGCAGAGACGTTTGCCAGAGGCTTCTGAGACGCAGGGTAACAATGCAGACCTGGAGGGTATCCCCAGGTGCAGTCGACTGGTAATCTTGGAACCTCCTGACTCAGAATACTGCTACCTTGTCACTGCCATAGGAATGCAGCTAGTTGACAGATGGCTTTAAGACATGCTTCCCTGTGAGAGCTGAGGTAAGGGCAGAACCCTGCCGCATGCTGCCTGACTGTAGGAGTAGCTGCTAACATCCTTATGTTAGTGGCTGGGAGAGGTTGCGGGAAAAGCATGTGTGAGCACTGGGCCTGAACTCCCGTGTATCTGAGTTGAATACAGCGATTTCCAACGGCTTTCCTCAACCAGAGTGTAGCTAGGTTCCAAATCCCATGTACGAGCGGGTAGCAGACATCTGCCTCCCATGCATACACACTTCTGAGAGTTGAGCTTATGGCCTGTACCTCCACATCCAGCCTGCTGGTAGCCTTGGCTTCTAAAAGGCCTAGGCTCGCTGTTTGACGGAAGTGCTGGGAGAGGAAATTGGAATCTCCCGGCACACAAGACGATTCCCTCCAATCTCAATTAACGATTTCCCAGTAATTCTTGTGGTAGACAGGTGCTACATACTAAGTTCCATATGTGAGAAGGTAGCTGAACGCCTTGTCCAAAAGCATCTTACTTCTGAGAGTTGAGCACACCCTCAGTCCCTCACACTTCAACACTGCCTGCAGAGTGAGTTTCACACGTCTTCACCAGAGACGATTGCCAGAGGCTTCTGAGTACAAGTTAACAACGCAGACCTGGAGGGTATCTCCAGGTGCAGTAGAGTGGTAATCTTGGAACCTCCTGACTCAGAGTACTGCTACCTTCTCACTGCCATAGGAATGCAGCTAGTTGACAGCTGGCTTCAAGACATGCTTCCCTGTGAGAGCTGAGGACAGGGCAGAACCCTCCCGCATGCTGCCTGACTGTAGGAGTAGCTGCTAACATCCTTATGTTAGTGGCTGGGAGAGGTTGCGGGAAAAGCATGTGTGAGCACTGGGCCTGAACTCCCGTGTATCTGAGTTGAATACAGCGATTTCCAACGGCTTTCCTCAACCAGAGTGTAGCTAGGTTCCAAATCCATGTACGTGCGGGTAGCAGACATCTGCCTCCCATGCATTCACACTTCTGAGAGTTGAGCTTATGGCCTGTACCTCCACATCCAGCCTGCTGGTACCCTTGGCTTCCAAAAGGCCTAGGCTCTCTGTTTGACGGAAGTGCTGGGAGAGGTAATTGGAATCTCCCGGCACACAAGACGAGTGCCTCCAAGCTCAATTCACGATTTCCCAGTAATTCTTGTGGTAGACAGTTGCTACATACTAAGTTCCATATGTGAGAAGGTAGCTGAACGCCTTGTCCAAAAGCATCTTACTTCTGAGAGTTGAGCACACCCTCAGTCCCTCACACTTCCACACTGCTGCAGAGTGAGTTTCACACGTCTTCACCAGAGACGATTGCCAGAGGCTTCTGAGTACGTTAACAATGCAGACCTGGAGGGTATCCCCAGGTGCAGTCGACTGGTAATCTTGGAACCTCCTGACAAAGAATACTGCTACCTTCTCACTGCCATAGGAATGCAGCTAGTTGACAGCTGGCTTCAAGACATGCTTCCCTGTGAGAGCTGAGGACAGGGCAGAACCCTCCCGCATGCTGCCTGACTGTAGGAGTAGCTGCTAACATCCTAATGTTAGTGGCTGGGAGAGGTTGCGAGAAAAGCATGTGTGAGCACTGGGCCTGAACTCCCGTGTATCTGAGTTGAATACAGCGATTTCCAATGGCCTTCTTCAATCACAGTGTAGCTAGGTTCCAACTCCCATGTCCGAGTGGGTAGCAGACATCTGCCTCCCATGCATACACACTTCTGAGAGTTGAGCTTATGGCCTGTACCTCCACATCCAGCCTGCTGGTACCCTTGGCTTCTAAAGGCCTAGGCTCGCTGTTTGACGGAAGTGCTGGGAGAGGTAATTGGAATCACCCGGCACACAAGACTAGTGCCTCCAAGCTCAGTTCAGCGATTTCCTAGTAATTCCTGTGGTAGACTGGTGCTACATACTAAGTTCCATACGTGAGAGGGTAGCTGAACGCCTTGTCCAAAACCATCTTACTTCTGAGAGTTGAGCTCAGCCTCAGTCCCTCACAGTTCCACACTGCCTGCAGAGTGAGTTTCGCAGGTCTTCAGCAGAGACGTTTGCCAGAGGCTTCAGAGACGCAGGCTAACAATGCAGACCTGGAGGGTATCCCCAGGTGCAGTTGACTGGTAATCTTGGAACCTCCTGACTCAGAATACTGCTACCTTCTCACTGCCATAGGAATGCAGCTAGTTGACAGCTAGCTGGCTTCAAGACATGCCTCCCTGAGAGAGCTGAGGACAGGGCAGAACCCTCCCGCATGCTGCCTGACTGTAGGAGTAGCTGCTAACATCCTAATGTTAGTGGCTGGGAGAGGTTGCGGGAAAAGCATGTGTGAGCACTGGGCCTGAACTCCCGTGTATCTGAGTTGAATACAGCGATTTCCAACGGCTTTCCTCAACCAGAGTGTAGCTAGGTTCCAAATCCCATGTACGAGCGGTAGCAGACATCTGCCTCCCATGCATACACACTTCTGAGAGTTGAGCTTATGGCCTGTACCTCCATATCCAGCCTGCTGGTACCCTTGGCTTCTAAAAGGCCTAGGCTCGCTGTTTGACGGAAGTGCTGGGAGAGGTAATTGGAATCTCCCGGCACACAAGACGAGTGCCTCCAAGCTCAATTCACGATTTCCCAGTAATTCTTGTGGTAGACAGGTGCTACATACTAAGTTCCATATGTGAGATGGTAGCTGAACGCCTTGTCCAAAAGCATCTTACTTCTGAGAGTTGAGCCCACCCTCAGGCCCTCACAGTTCCACACTGCCACAGAGTGAGTTTCACACGTCTTCACCAGAGACGATTGCCAGAGGCTTCTGAGTACAAGTTAACAATGCAGACCTGGAGGGTATCTCCAGGTGCAGTAGAGTGGTAATCTTGGAACCTCCTGACTCAGAGTACTGCTACCTTCTCACTGCCATAGGAATGCAGCTAGTTGACAGCTGGCTTCAAGACATGCTTCCCTGTGAGAGCTGAGGACAGGGCAGAACCCTCCCGCATCCTGCCTGACTGTAGGAGTAGCTGCTAACATCCTTATGTTAGTGGCTGGGAGAGGTTGCGGGAAAAGCATGTGTGAGCACTGGGCCTGAACTCCCGTGTATCTGAGTTGAATACAGCGATTTCCAATGGCCTTCTTCAATCACAGTGTAGCTAGGTCTTAACTCCCATGTCCGAGTGGGTAGCAGACATCTGCCTCCCATGCATACACACTTCTGAGAGTTGAGCTTATAGCCTGTACCTCCACATCCAGCCTGCTGGTACCCTTGGCTTCTAAAAGGCCTAGGCTCGCTGTTTGACGGAAGTGCTGGGAGAGGTAATTGGAATCACCCGGCACACAAGACTAGTGCCTCCAAGCTCAGTTCAGCGATTTCCTAGTAATTCCTGTGGTAGACTGCTGCTACATACTAAGTTCCATACGTGAGAGGGTAGCTGAACGCCTTGTCCAAAACCATCTTACTTCTGAGAGTTGAGCTCAGCCTCAGTCCCTCACAGTTCCACACTGGCTGCAGAGTGAGTTTCGCAGGTCTTCAGCAGAGACGTTTGCCAGAGGCTTCTGAGACGCAGGGTAACAATGCAGACCTGGAGGGTATCCCCAGGTGCAGTCGACTGGTAATCTTGGAACCTCCTGACTCAGAATACTGCTACCTTCTCACTGCCATAGGAATGCAGCTAGTTGACAGCTGGCTTCAAGACATGCTTCCCTGTGAGAGCTGAGGACAGGGCAGAACCCTCCCGCATGCTGCCTGACTGTAGGAGTAGCTGCTAACATCTTTATGTTAGTGGCTGGGAGAGGTGGCGGGAAAAGCATTTGTGAGCACTGGGCCTGAACTCCCGTGTATCTGAGTTGAATACAGCGATTTCCAACGGCTTTCCTCAACCAGAGTGTAGCTAGGTTCCAAAACCCATGTACGAGCGGGTAGCAGACATCTGCCTCCCATGCATACACACTTCTGAGAGTTGAGCTTATGGCCTGTACCTCCACATCCAGCCTGCTGGTACCCTTGGCTTCTAAAAGGCCTTGGCTCGCTGTTTGACAGAAGTGCTGGGAGAGGTAATTGGAATCACCCGGCACACAAGACTAGTGCCTCCAAGCTCAGTTCAGCGATTTCCTAGTAATTCCTGTGGTAGACTGATGCTACATACTAAGTTCCATACGTGAGAGGGTAGCTGAACGCCTTGTCCAAAACCATCTTACTTCTGAGAGTTGAGCTCAGCCTCAGTCCCTCACAGTTCCACACTGCCTGCAGAGTGAGTTTCGCAGGTCTTCAGCAGAGACATTTGCCAGAGGCTTCTGAGACGCAGGGTAACAATGCAGACCTGGAGGGTATCCCCAGGTGCAGTCGACTGGTAATCTTGGAACCTCCTGACTCAGAATACTACTACCTTCTCACTGCCATAGGAATGCAGCTAGTTGACAGCTAGCTGGCTTCAAGACATGCCTCCCTGAGAGAGCTGAGGACAGGGCAGAACCCTCCCGCATGCTGCCTGACTGTAGAAGTAGCTGCTAACATCCTAATGTTAGTGGCTGGGAGAGGTTGCGGGAAAAGCATGTGTGAGCACTGGGCCTGAACTCCCGTGTATCTGAGTTGAATACAGCGATTTCCAACGGCGTTCCTCAACCAGAGTGTAGCAAGGTTCCAAATCCCATGTACGAGCGGTAGCAGACATCTGCCTCCCATGCATACACACTTCTGAGAGTTGAGCTTATGGCCTGTACCTCCATATCCAGCCTGCTGGTACCCTTGGCTTGTAAAAGGCCTAGGCTCGCTGTTTGACGGAAGTGCTGGGAGAGGTAATTGGAATCTCCCGGCACTCAAGACGAGTGCCTCCAAGCTCAATTCACGATTTCCCAGTAATTCTTGTGGTAGACAGGTGCTACATACTAAGTTCCATATGTGAGATGGTAGCTGAACGCCTTGTCCAAAAGCATCTTACTTCCGAGAGTTGAGCCCACCCTCAGTCCCTCACAGTTCCACACTGCCTGCAGAGTGAGTTTCACACGTCTTCACCAGAGACGATTGCCAGAGGCTTCTGAGTACAAGTTAACAATGCAGACCTGGAGGGTATCTCCAGGTGCAGTAGAGTGGTAATCTTGGAACCTCCTGACTCAGAGTACTGCTACCATCTCACTGCCATAGGAATGCAGCTAGTTGTCAGCTGGCTTCAAGACATGCTTCCCTGTGAGAGCTGAGGACAGGGCAGAACCCTCCCGCATCCTGCCTGACTGTAGGAGTAGCTGCTAACATCCTAATGTTAGTGGCTGGGAGAGGTTGCGGTAAAAGCATTTGTGAGCACTGGGCCTGAACTTCCGTGTATCTGAGTTGAATACAGCGATTTCTAATGGCCTTCTTCAATCACAGTGTAGCTAGGTTCCAACTCCCATGTCCGAGTGGGTAGCAGACATCTGCCTCCCATGCATACACACTTCTGAGAGTTGAGCTTATGGCCTGTAAGTCCACATCCAGCCTGCTGGTACCCTTGGCTTCTAAAAGGCCTAGGCTCGCTGTTTGACGGAAGTGCTGGGAGAGGTAATTGGAATCACCCGGCACACAAGACTAGTGCCTCCAAGCTCAGTTCAGCGATTTCCTTGTAATTCCTGTGGTAGACTGGTGCTACATACTAATTCCATACGTGAGAGGTTAGCTGAACGCCTTGTCCAAAACCATCTTACTTCTGAGAGTTGAGCTCAGCCTCAGTCCCTCACAGTTCCACACTGCCTGCAGAGTGAGTTTCGCAGGTCTTCAGCAGAGATGTTTGCCAGAGTCTTCTGAGACGAAGGGTAACAATGCAGACCTGGAGGGTATCCGCAGGTGCAGTCGACTGGTAATCTTGGAACCTCCTGACTCAGAATACTGCTACCTTCTCACTGCCATAGGAATGCAGCTAGTTGAGAGCTGGCTTCAAGACATGCTTCCCTGTGAGAGCTGAGGACAGGGCAGAACCCTCCCGCATGCTGCCTGACTGTAGGAGTAGCTGCTAACATCCTTATGTTAGTGGCTGGGAGAGGTTGCGGGAAAAGCATGTGTGAGCACTGGGCCTGAACTCCCGTGTATCTGATTTGAATACAGCCATTTCCAACGACTTTTCTCAACCAGAGTGTAGCTAGGGTCCAAATCCCATGTACGAGCGGGTAGCAGACATCTGCCTCCCATGCATACACACTTCTGAGTGTTGAGCTTATGGCCTGTACCTCCACATCCAGCCTGCTGGTACCCTTGGCTTCTAAAAGGCCTAGGCTCGCTGTTTGACGGAAGTGCTAGGAGAGGTAATTGGAATCTCCCGGCACACAAGACGAGTGCCTCCAAGCTCAATTCACGATTTCCCAGTAATTCTTGTGGTAGACAGGTGCTACATACTAAGTTCCATATGTGAGAAGGTAGCTGAACGCCTTGTCCAAAAGCATCTTACTTCTGAGAGTTTTCACACCCTCAGTCCCTCACACTTCCACACTGCCTGCAGAGTGAGTTTCACACGTCTTCACCAGAGACGATTGCCAGAGGCTTCTGAGTCCAAGTTACACTGCAGACCTGGAGGGTATCTCCAGGTGCAGTAGAGTGGTAATCTTGGAACCTCCTGACTCAGAGTACTGCTACCTTCTCACTGCCATAGGAATGCAGCTAGTTGACAGCTGGCTTCAAGACATGCTTCCCTGTGAGAGCTGAGGACAGGGCAGAACCCTCCCGCATGCTGCCTGACCGTAGGAGTAGCTGCTAACATCCTTATGTTAGTGGCTGGGAGAGGTTGCGGGAAAAGCATGTGTGAGCACTGGGCCTGAACTCCCGTGTATCTGAGTTGAAAACAGCGATTTCCAATGGCCTTCTTCAATCACAGTGTACCTAGGTTCCAACTCCCATGTCCGAGTGGGTAGCAGACATCTGCCTCCCATGCATACACACTTCTGAGAGTTGAGCTTATGGCCTGTACCTCCACATCCAGCCTGCTGGTACCCTTGGCTTCTAAAGGCCTAGGCTCGCTGTTTGACGGAAATGCTGGGAGAGGTAATTGGAATCACCCGGCACACAAGACTAGTGCCTCCAAGCTCAGTTCAGCGATTTCCTACTAATTCCTGTGGTAGACTGGTGCTACATACTAAGTTCCATACGTGAGAGGGTAGCTGAACGCCTTGTCCAAAACCATCTTACTTCTGAGAGTTGAGCTCAGCCTCAGTCCCTCACAGTTCCACACTGCCTGTAGAGTGAGTTTCGCACGTCTTCAGCAGAGACGTTTGCCAGAGGCTTCTGAGACGCAGGGTAACAATGCAGACCTGGAGGGTATCCCCAGGTGCAGTCGACTGGTAATCTTGGAACCTCCTGACTCAGAATACTGCTACCTTCTCACTGCCATAGGAATGCAGCTAGTTGACAGCAAGCTGGCTTCAAGACATGCTTCCCTGTGAGAGCTGAGGACAGGGCAGAACCCTCCCGCATGCTGCCTGACTGTAGGAGTAGCTGCTAACATCCTTATGTTAGTGGCTGGGAGAGGTTGCGGGAAAAGCATGTGTGAGCACTGGGCCTGAACTCCCGTGTATCTGAGTTGAATACAGCGATTTCCAACGGCTTTCCTCAACCAGAGTGTAGCTAGGTTCCAAATCCCATGTACGAGCGGGTAGCAGACATCTGCCTCCCATGCATACACACTTCTGAGAGTTGAGCTTATGGCCTGTACCTCCACATCCAGCCTGCTGGTACCCTTGGCTTCTAAAAGGCCTAGGCTCGCTGTTTGACGGAAGTGCTGGGAGAGGAAATTGGAATCTCCCGGCACACAAGACGATTCCCTCCAAGCTCAATTAACGATTTCCCAGTAATTCTTGTGGTAGACAGGTGCTACATACTAAGTTCCATATGTGAGAAGGTAGCTGAACGCCTTGTCCAAAAGCATCTTACTTCTGAGAGTTGAGCACACCCTCAGTCCCTCACACTTCAACACTGCCTGCAGAGTGAGTTTCACACGTCTTCACCAGAGACGATTGCCAGAGGCTTCTGAGTACAAGTTAACAACGCAGACCTGGAGGGTATCTCCAGGTGCAGTAGAGTGGTATTCTTGGAACCTCCTGACTCAGAGTACTGCTACCTTCTCACTGCCATAGGAATGCAGCTAGTTGACAGCTGGCTTCAAGACATGCTTCCCTGTGAGAGCTGAGGACAGGGCAGAACCCTCCCGCATGCTGCCTGACTGTAGGAGTAGCTGCTAACATCCTTATGTTAGTGGCTGGGAGAGGTTGCGGGAAAAGCATGTGTGAGCACTGGGCCTGAACTCCCGTGTATCTGAGTTGAATACAGCGATTTCCAACGGCTTTCCTCAACCAGAGTGTAGCTAGGTTCCAAATCCCATGTACGAGCGGGTAGCAGACATCTGCCTCCCATGCATACACACTTCTGAGAGTTGAGCTTATGGCCTGTACCTCCACAGCCAGCCTGCTGGTACCCTTGGCTTCTAAAAGGCCTAGGCTCGCTGTTTGACGGAAGTGCTGGGAGAGATAATTGGAATCACCCGGCACACAAGACTAGTGCCTCCAATCTCAGTTCAGCGATTTCCTAGTAATTCCTGTGGTAAACTGGTGCTACATACTAAGTTCCATAAGTGAGAGGGTAACTGAACGCCTTGTTCAAAACCATCTTACTTCTGAGAGTTGAGCTCAGCCTCAGTCCCTCACAGTTCCACACTGCCTGCAGAGTGAGTTTCGCAGGTCTTCAGCAGAGACGTTTGCCAGAGGCTTCTGAGACGCAGGGTAACAATGCAGACCTGGAGGGTATCCCCAGGTGCAGTCGACTGGTAATCTTGGAACCTCCTGACTCAGAATACTGCTACCTTGTCACTGCCATAGGACTGCAGCTAGTTGACAGCTGGCTTCAAGACATGCTTCCCTGTGAGAGCTGAGGACAGGGCAGAACCCTCCCGCATCCTGCCTGACTGTAGGAGTAGCTGCTAACATCCTTATGTTAGTGGCTGGGAGAGGTTGCGGGAAAAGCATGTGTGAGCACTGGGCCTGAACGCCCGTGTATCTGAGTTGAATACAGCGATTTCCAACGGCTTTCCTCAACCAGAGTGTAGCTAGGTTCCAAATCCCATGTACGAGCGGGTAGCAGACATCTGCCTCCCATGCATACACACTTCTGAGAGTTGAGCTTATGGCCTGTACCTCCACAGCCAGCCTGCTGGTACCCCTGGCTTCTAAAAGGCCTAGGCTCGCTGTTTGACGGAAGTGCTGGGAGAGGTAATTGGAATCACCCGGCACACAAGACTAGTGCCTCCAAGCTCAGTTCAGCGATTTCCTAGTAATTCCTGTGGTAGACTGGTGCTACATACTAAGTTCCATACGTGAGAGGGTAGCTGAACGCCTTGTCCAAAACCGTCTTACTTCTGAGAGTTGAGCTCAGCCTCAGTCCCTCACAGTTCCACACTGCCTGCAGAGTGAGTTTCGCAGGTCTTCAGCAGAGACGTTTGCCAGAGGCTTCTGAGACGCAGGGTAACAATGCAGACCTGGAGGGTATCCCCAGGTGCAGTCGACTGGTAATCTTGGAACCTCCTGACTCAGAATACTGCTACCTTCTCACTGCCATAGGAATGCAGCTAGTTGACAGCTGGCTTCAAGACATGCTTCCCTGTGAGAGCTGAGGACCGGGCAGAACCCTCCCGCATTCTGCGTGACTGTAAGAGTAGCTGCTAACATCCTTATGTTAGTGGCTGGGAGAGGTTGCGGGAAAAGCATGTGTGAGCACTGGGCCTGAACTCCCGTGTATCTGACTTGAATACAGCGATTTCCAACGGCTTTCCTCAACCAGAGTGTAGCTAGGTTCCAAATTTCATGTACGAGCGGGTAGCAGACATCTGCCTCCCATGCATACACACTTCTGAGAGTTGAGCTTATGGCCTGTACCTCCACAGCCAGCCTGCTGGTACCCTTGGCTTCTAAAAGGCCTAGGCTCGCTCTTTGACGGAAGTGCTGGGAGAGGTAATTGGAATCACCCGGCACACAAGACTAGTGCCTCCAAGCTCAGTTCAGCGATTTCCTAGTAATTCCTGTGGTAGACTGGTGCTACATACTAAGTTCCATACGTGAGAGGGTAGCTGAACGCCTTGTACAAAACCATCTTACTTCTGAGAGTTGAGCTCGGCCTCTTTCCCTCACAGTTCGACACTGCCTGCAGAGTGAGTTTCGCAGGTCTTCAGCAGAGACGTTTGCCAGAGGCTTCTGAGACGCAGGGTAACAATGCAGACCTGGAGCGTATCCCCAGGTGCAGTTGACTGGTTATCTTGGAACCTCCTGACTCAGAATACTGCTACCTTCTCACTGCCATAGGAATGCAGCTAGTTGACAGCTGGCTTCAAGACATGCTTCCCTGTGAGAGCTGAGGACAGGGCAGAACCCTCCCGCATGCTGCCTGACTGTAGGAGTAGCTGCTAACATCCTTATGTTAGTGGCTGCGAGAGGTTGTGGGAAAAGCATGTGTGAGCACTGGGCCTGAACTCCCGTGTATCTGAGTTGAATACAGCGACTTCCAACGGCTTTCCTCAACCAGAGTGTATCTAGGTTCCAAATCCCATGTACGAGCAGGTAGCAGACATCTGCCTCCCATGCATACACACTTCTGAGAGTTGAGCTTATGGCCTGTACCTCCACAGCCAGCCTGCTGGTACCCTTGGCTTCTAAAAGGCCTAGGCTCGCTGTTTGACGGAAGTGCTGGGAGAGGTAATTGGAATCTCCCGGCACTCAAGACGAGTGCCTCCAAGCTCAATTCACGATTTCCCAGTAATTCTTGTGGTAGACAGGTGCTACATACTAAGTTCCATATGTGAGAAGGTAGCTGAACGCCTTGTCCAAAAGCATCTTACTTCTGAGAGTTTTCACACCCTCAGTCCCTCACACTTCCACACTGCCTGCAGAGTGAGTTTCACACGTCTTCACCAGAGACGATTGCCAGAGGCTTCTGAGTACAAGTTACACTGCAGACCTGGAGGGTATCTCCAGGTGCAGTAGAGTGGTAATCTTGGAACCTCCTGACTCAGAGTACTGCTACCTTCTCACTGCCATAGGAATGCAGCTAGTTGACAGCTGGCTTCAAGACATGCTTCCCTGTGAGAGCTGAGGACAGGGCAGAACCCTCCCGCATGCTGCCTGACCGTAGGAGTAGCTGCTAACATCCTTATGTTAGTGGCTGGGAGAGGTTGCCGGAAAAGCATGTGTGAGCACTGGGCCTGAACTCCCGTGTATCTGAGTTGAAAACAGCGATTTCCAATGGCCTTCTTCAATCACAGTGTACCTAGGTTCCAACTCCCATGTCCGAGTGGGTAGCAGACATCTGCCTCCCATGCATACACACTTCTGAGAGTTGAGCTTATGGCCTGTACCTCCACATCCAGCCTGCTGGTACCCTTGGCTTCTAAAGGCCTAGGCTCGGTGTTTGACGGAAATGCTGGGAGAGGTAATTGGAATCACCCGGCACACAAGACTAGTGCCTCCAAGCTCAGTTCAGCGATTTCCTACTAATTCCTGTGGTAGACTGGTGCTACATACTAAGTTCCATACGTGAGAGGGTAGCTGAACGCCTTGTCCAAAACCATCTTACTTCTGAGAGTTGAGCTCAGCCTCAGTCCCTCACAGTTCCACACTGCCTGCAGAGTGAGTTTCGCAGGTCTTCAGCAGAGACGTTTGCCAGAGGCTTCTGAGACGCAGGGTAACAATGCAGACCTGGAGGGTATCCCCAGGTGCAGTCGACTGGTAATCTTGAAACCTCCTGACTCAGAATACTGCTACATTCTCACTGCCATAGAAATGCAGCTAGTTGACAGCTAGCTGGCTTCAAGACACGCCTCCCTGAGAGAGCTGAGTACAGGGCAGAACCCTCCCGCATGCTGCCTGACTGTAGGAGTAGCTGCTAACATCCTAATGTTAGTGGCTGGGAGAGGTTGCGGGAAAAGCATGTGTGAGCACTGGGCCTGAACTCCCGTGTATCTGAGTTGAAACAGCGATTTCCAACGGCTTTCCTCAACCAGAGTGTAGCTAGGTTCCAAATCCCATGTACGAGCGGGTAGCAGACATCTGCCTCCCATGCATACACACTTCTGAGAGTTGAGCTTATGGCCTGTACCTCCACAGCCAGCCTGCTGGTACCCTTGGCTTCTAAAAGGCCTTGGCTCGCTGTTTGACAGAAGTGCTGGGAGAGGTAATTGGAATCACCCGGCACAAAAGACTAGTGCCTCCAAGCTCAGTTCAGCGATTTCCTAGTAATTCCTGTGGTAGACTGGTGCTACATACTAAGTTCTATACGTGAGAGGGTAGCTGAACGCCTTGTCCAAAACCATCTTACTTCTGAGAGTTGAGCTCAGCCTCAGTCCCTCACAGTTCCACATTGCCTGCAGAGTGAGTTTCGCAGGTCTTCAGCAGAGAAGTTTGCCAGAGGCTTCTGAGACGCAGGGTAACAATGCAGACCTGGAGGGTATCCCCAGGTGCAGTCGACTGGTAATCTTGGAACCTCCTGACTCAGAATACTGCTACCTTCTCACTGCCATAGGAATGCAGCTAGTTGACAGCTGGCTTCAAGACATGCTTCCCTGTGAGAGCTGAGGACAGGGCAGAACCCTCCCGCATGCTGCCTGACTGTAGGAGTAGCTGCTAACATCCTAATGTTAGTGGCTGGGAGAGGTTGCGGGAAAAGCATGTGTGAGCACTGGGCCTGAACTCCCGTGTATCTGAGTTGAATACAGCGATTTCCAATGGCCTTCTTCAATACCAGTGTAGCTAGGTTCCAACTCCCATGTCCGAGTGGGTAGCAGACATCTGCCTCCCATGCATACACACTTCTGAGAGTTGAGCTTATGGCCTGTACCTCCACATCCAGCCTGCTGGTACTATTGGCTTCTAAAAGGCCTAGGCTCGCTGTTTGACGGAAGTGCTAGGAGAGGTAATTGGAATCTCCCGGCACACAAGACGAGTGCCTCCAAGCTCAATTCACGATTTCCCAGTAATTCTTGTGGTAGACAGGTGCTACATACTAAGTTCCATATGTGAGAAGGTAGCTGAACGCCTTGTCCAAAAGCATCTTACTTCTGAGAGTTTTCACACCCTCAGTCCCTCACACTTCCACACTGCCTGCAGAGTGAGTTTCACACGTCTTCACCAGAGACGATTGCCAGAGGCTTCTGAGTACAAGTTACACTGCAGACCTGGAGGGTATCTCCAGGTGCAGTAGAGTGGTAATCTTGGAACCTCCTGACTCAGAGTACTGCTACCTTCTCACTGCCATAGGAATGCAGCTAGTTGACAGCTGGCTTCAAGACATGCTTCCCTGTGAGAGCTGAGGACAGGGCAGAACCCTCCCGCATGCTGCCTGACCGTAGGAGTAGCTGCTAACATCCTTATGTTAGTGGCTGGGAGAGGTTGCGGGAAAAGCATGTGTGAGCACTGGGCCTGAACTCCCGTGTATCTGAGTTGAAAACAGCGATTTCCAATGGCCTTCTTCAATCACAGTGTACCTAGGTTCCAACTCCCATGTCCGAGTGGGTAGCAGACATCTGCCTCCCATGCATACACACTTCTGAGAGTTGAGCTTATGGCCTGTACCTCCACATCCAGCCTGCTGGTACCCTTGGCTTCTAAAGGCCTAGGCTCGCTGTTTCACGGAAATGCTGGGAGAGGTAATTGGAATCACCCGGCACACAAGACTAGTGCCTCCAAGCTCAGTTCAGCGATTTCCTACTAATTCCTGTGGTAGACTGGTGCTACATACTAAGTTCCATACGTGAGAGGGTAGCTGAACGCCTTGTCCAAAACCATCTTACTTCTGAGAGTTGAGCTCAGCCTCAGTCCCTCACAGTTCCACACTGCCTGCAGAGTGAGTTTCGCAGGTCTTCAGCAGAGACGTTTGCCAGAGGCTTCTGAGACGCAGGGTAACAATGCAGACCTGGAGGGTATCCCCAGGTGCAGTCGACTGGTAATCTTGGAACCTCCTGACTCAGAATACTGCTACATTCTCACTGCCATAGGAATGCAGCTAGTTGACAGCTAGCTGGCTTCAAGACACGCCTCCCTGAGAGAGCTGAATACAGGGCAGAACCCTCCCGCATGCTGCCTGACTGTAGGAGTAGCTGCTAACATCCTAATGTTAGTGGCTGGGAGAGGTTGCGGGAAAAGCATGTGTGAGCACTGGGCCTGAACTCCCGTGTATCTGAGTTGAAACAGCGATTTCCAACGGCTTTCCTCAACCAGAGTGTAGCTAGGTTCCAAATCCCATGTACGAGCGGGTAGCAGACATCTGCCTCCCATGCATACACACTTCTGAGAGTTGAGCTTATGGCCTGTACCTCCACAGCCAGCCTGCTGGTACCCTTGGCTTCTAAAAGGCCTTGGCTCGCTGTTTGACAGAAGTGCTGGGAGAGGTAATTGGAATCACCCGGCACAAAAGACTAGTGCCTCCAAGCTCAGTTCAGCGATTTCCTAGTAATTCCTGTGGTAGACTGGTGCTACATACTAAGTTCTATACGTGAGAGGGTAGCTGAACGCCTTGTCCAAAACCATCTTACTTCTGAGAGTTGAGCTCAGCCTCAGTCCCTCACAGTTCCACATTGCCTGCAGAGTGAGTTTCGCAGGTCTTCAGCAGAGAAGTTTGCCAGAGGCTTCTGAGACGCAGGGTAACAATGCAGACCTGGAGGGTATCCCCAGGTGCAGTCGACTGGTAATCTTGGAACCTCCTGACTCAGAATACTGCTACCTTCTCACTGCCATAGGAATGCAGCTAGTTGACAGCTGGCTTCAAGACATGCTTCCCTGTGAGAGCTGAGGACAGGGCAGAACCCTCCCGCATGCTGCCTGACTGTAGGAGTAGCTGCTAACATCCTAATGTTAGTGGCTGGGAGAGGTTGCGGGAAAAGCATGTGTGAGCACTGGGCCTGAACTCCCGTGTATCTGAGTTGAATACAGCGATTTCCAATGGCCTTCTTCAATACCAGTGTAGCTAGGTTCCAACTCCCATGTCCGAGTGGGTAGCAGACATCTGCCTCCCATGCATACACACTTCTGAGAGTTGAGCTTATGGCCTGTACCTCCACATCCAGCCTGCTGGTACTATTGGCTTCAAAAAGGCCTAGGCTCGCTGTTTGACGGAAGTGCTAGGAGAGGTAATTGGAATCTCCCGGCACACAAGACGAGTGCCTCCAAGCTCAATTCACGATTTCCCAGTAATTCTTGTGGTAGACAGGTGCTACATACTAAGCTCCATATGTGAGAAGGTAGCTGAACGCCTTGTCCAAAAGCATCTTACTTCTGAGAGTTTTCACACCCTCAGTCCCTCACACTTCCACACTGCCTGCAGAGTGAGTTTGACACGTCTTCACCAGAGACGATTGCCAGAGGCTTCTGAGTACAAGTTACACTGCAGACCTGGAGGGTATCTCCAGGTGCAGTAGAGTGGTAATCTTGGAACCTCCTGACTCAGAGTACTGCTACCTTCTCACTGCCATAGGAATGCAGCTAGTTGACAGCTGGCTTCAAGACATGCTTCCCTGTGAGAGCTGAGGACAGGGCAGAACCCTCCCGCATGCTGCCTGACCGTAGGAGTAGCTGCTAACATCCTTATGTTAGTGGCTGGGAGAGGTTGCGGGAAAAGCATGTGTGAGCACTGGGCCTGAACTCCCGTGTATCTGAGTTGAAAACAGCGATTTCCAATGGCCTTCTTCAATCACAGTGTACCTAGGTTCCAACTCCCATGTCCGAGTGGGTAGCAGACATCTGCCTCCCATGCATACACACTTCTGAGAGTTGAGCTTATGGCCTGTACCTCCACATCCAGCCTGCTGGTACCCTTGGCTTCTAAAGGCCTAGGCTCGCTGTTTGACGGAAATGCTGGGAGAGGTAATTGGAATCACCCGGCACACAAGACTAGTGCCTCCAAGCTCAGTTCAGCGATTTCCTACTAATTCCTGTGGTAGACTGGTGCTACATACTAAGTTCCATACGTGAGAGGGTAGCTGAACGCCTTGTCCAAAACCATCTTACTTCTGAGAGTTGAGCTCAGCCTCAGTCCCTCACAGTTCCACACTGCCTGCAGAGTGAGTTTCGCAGGTCTTCAGCAGAGACGTTTGCCAGAGGCTTCTGAGACGCAGGGTAACAATGCAGACCTGGAGGGTATCCCCAGGTGCAGTCGACTGGTAATCTTGGAACCTCCTGACTCAGAATACTGCTACATTCTCACTGCCATAGGAATGCAGCTAGTTGACAGCTAGCTGGCTTCAAGACACGCCTCCCTGAGAGAGCTGAGTACAGGGCAGAACCCTCCCGCATGCTGCCTGACTGTAGGAGTAGCTGCTAACATCCTAATGTTAGTGGCTGGGAGAGGTTGCGGGAAAAGCATGTGTGAGCACTGGGCCTGAACTCCCGTGTATCTGAGTTGAAACAGCGATTTCCAACGGCTTTCCTCAACCAGAGTGTAGCTAGGTTCCAAATCCCATGTACGAGCGGGTAGCAGACATCTGCCTCCCATGCATACACACTTCTGAGAGTTGAGCTTATGGCCTGTACCTCCACAGCCAGCCTGCTGGTACCCTTGGCTTCTAAAAGGCCTTGGCTCGCTGTTTGACAGAAGTGCTGGGAGAGGTAATTGGAATCACCCGGCACAAAAGACTAGTGCCTCCAAGCTCAGTTCAGCGATTTCCTAGTAATTCCTGTGGTAGACTGGTGCTACATACTAAGTTCTATACGTGAGAGGGTAGCTGAACGCCTTGTCCAAAACCATCTTACTTCTGAGAGTTGAGCTCAGCCTCAGTCCCTCACAGTTCCACATTGCCTGCAGAGTGAGTTTCGCAGGTCTTCAGCAGAGAAGTTTGCCAGAGGCTTCTGAGACGCAGGGTAACAATGCAGACCTGGAGGGTATCCCCAGGTGCAGTCGACTGGTAATCTTGGAACCTCCTGACTCAGAATACTGCTACCTTCTCACTGCCATAGGAATGCAGCTAGTTGACAGCTGGCTTCAAGACATGCTTCCCTGTGAGAGCTGAGGACAGGGCAGAACCCTCCCGCATGCTGCCTGACTGTAGGAGTAGCTGCTAACATCCTAATGTTAGTGGCTGGGAGAGGTTGCGGGAAAAGCATGTGTGAGCACTGGGCCTGAACTCCCGTGTATCTGAGTTGAATACAGCGATTTCCAATGGCCTTCTTCAATACCAGTGTAGCTAGGTTCCAACTCCCATGTCCGAGTGGGTAGCAGACATCTGCCTCCCATGCATACACACTTCTGAGAGTTGAGCTTATGGGCTGTACCTCCACATCCAGCCTGCTGGTACTATTGGCTTCTAAAGGCCTAGGCTCGCTGTTTGACGGAAGTGCTGGGAGAGGTAATTGGAATCACCCGGCACACAAGACTAGTGCCTCCAAGCTCAGTTCAGCGATTTCCTAGTAATTCCTGTGGTAGACTGGTGCTACATACTAAGTTCCATACGTGAGAGTGTAGCTGAACGCCTTGTCCAAAACCATCTTACTTCTGAGAGTTGAGCTCAGCCTCAGTCCCTCACAGTTCCACACTGCCTGCAGAGTGAGTTTCGCAGGTCTTCAGCAGAGACGTTTGCCAGAGGCTTCTGAGACGCAGGGTAACAATGCAGACCTGGAGGGTATCCCCAGGTGCAGTAGACTGGAAATCTTGGAACCTCCTGACTCAGAATACTGCTACCTTCTCACTGCCATAGGAATGCAGCTAGTTGACAGCTGGCTTAAAGACATGCTTCCCTGTGAGAGCTGAGGACAGGGCAGAACCCTCCCGCATCCTGCCTGACTGTAGGAGTAGCTGCTAACATCCTATTGTTAGTGGCTGGGAGAGGTTGCGGGAAAAGCATGTGTGAGCACTGGGCCTGAACTCCCGTGTATCTGAGTTGAATACAGCCATTTCCAACGACTTTCCTCAACCAGAGTGTAGCTAGGTACCAAATCCCATGTACGAGCTGGTACAGACATCTGCCTCCCATGCATACACACTTCTGAGAGTTGAGCTTATGGCCTGTACCTCCACAGCCAGCCTGCTGGTACCCTTGGCTTCTAAAAGGCCTAGGCTCGCTGTTTGACGGAAGTGCTGGGAGAGGTAATTGGAATCTCCCAGCACACAAGACGAGTGCCTCCAAGCTCAATTCACGATTTCCCAGTAATTCTTGTGGTAGACAGGTGCTACATACTAAGTTCCATATGTGAGAAGGTAGCTGAACGCCTTGTCCAAAAGCATCTTACTTCTGAGAGTTGAGCACACCCTCAGTCCCTCACACTTCCACACTGCCTGCAGAGTGAGTTTCACACATCTTCACCAGAGACGATTGCAAGAGGCTTCTGAGTACAAGTTACAATGCAGACCGGAGGGTATCTCCAGGTGCAGTAGAGTGGTAATCTTGGACCCTCCTGACTCAGAGTACTGCTACCTTCTCACTGCCATAGGAATGCAGCTAGTTGACAGCTGGCTTCAAGACATGCTTCCCTGTGAGAGCTGAGGACAGGGCAGAACCCTCCCGCATGCTGCCTGACTGTAGGAGTAGCTGCTAACATCCTTATGTTAGTGGCTGGGAGAGGTTGCGGGAAAAGCATGTGTGAGCACTGGGCCTGAACTCCCGTGTATCTGAGTTGAATACAGCGATTTCCAATGGTCTTCTTCAATCACAGTGTAGCTAGGTTCCAAATCCCATGTACGAGTGGGTAGCAGACATCTGCCTCCCATGCATATACACTTCTGAGTGTTGAGCTTATGGCCTGTACCTCCACATCCAGCCTGCTGGTACCCTTGGCTTCTAAAAGGCCTAGGCTCGCTGTTTGACGGAAGTGCTGGGAGAGGTAATTGGAATCACCCGGCACACAAGACTAGTGCCTCCAAGCTCAGTTCAGCGATTTCCTAGTAATTCCTGTGGTAGACTGGTGCTACATAGTAAGTTCCATACGTGAGAGGGTAGCTGAACGCCTTGTCCAAAACCATCGTACTTCTGAGAGTTGAGCTCAGCCTCAGTCCCTCACAGTTCCACACTGCCTGCAGAGTGAGTTTCGCAGGTCTTCAGCAGAGACGTTTGCCAGAGGCTTCTGAGACGCAGGGTAACAATGCAGCCCTGGATGGTATCCCCAAGTGCAGTCGACTGGTAATCTTGGAACCTCCTGACTCAGAAAACTGCTACCTTCTCACTGCCATAGGAATGCAGCTAGTTGACAGCTGGCTTCAAGACATGCTTCCCTGTGAGAGCTGAGGACAGCGCAGAACCCTCCCGCATGCTGCCTGACTGTAGGAGTAGCTGCTAACATCCATATGTTAGTGGCTGCGAGAGGTTGCGGGAAAAGCATGTGTGAGCACTGGGCCTGAACTCCCGTGTATCTGAGTTGAATACAGCGACTTCCAACGGCTTTCCTCAACCAGAGTGTAGCTAGGTTCCAAATCCCATGTACGAGCGGGTAGCAGACATCTGCCTCCCATGCATACACACTTCTGAGAGTTGAGCTTATGGCCTGTACCTCCACATCCAGCCTGCTGGTACCCTTGGCTTCTAAAAGGCCTAGGCTCGCTGTTTGACGGAAGTGCTGGGAGAGGTAATTGGAGTCTCCCGGCACACAAACGAGTCCCTCCAAGCTCAATTCACGATTTCCCAGTAATTCTTGTGGTAGACAGGTGCTACATACTAAGTTCCATATGTGAGAAGGTACCTGAACGCCTGGTCCAAAATCATCTTACTACTGAGAGTTGAGCACACCCTCAGGGCCTCACACTTCAACACTGCCTGCAGAGTGAGTTTCACACGTCTTCACCAGAGACGATTGCCAGAGGCTTCTGAGTACAAGTTAACAACGCAGACCTGGAGGGTATCTCCAGGTGCAGTAGAGTGGTAATCTTGGAACCTCCTGACTCAGAGTACTGCTACCTTCTCACTGCCATAGGAATGCAGCTAGTTGACAGCTGGCTTCAAGACATGCTTCCCTGTGAGAGTTGAGGACAGGGCAGAACCCTCCCGCATCCTGCCTGACTGTAGGAGTAGCTGCTAACATCCTAATGTTAGTGGCTGGGAGAGTTTGCGGGAAAAGCATGTGTGAGCACTGGGCCTGAACTCCCGTGTATCTGAGTTGAATGCAGCGATTTCGAATGGCCTTCTTCAATCACAGTGTAGCTAGGGTCCAACTCCCATGTCCGAGTGGGTAGCAGACATCTGCCTCCCATGCATATACACTTCTGAGAGTTGAGCTTATGGCCTGTTCCTCCACATCCAGCCTGCTGCTACCCTTGCCTTCTGAAAGGCCTAGGCTCGCTGTTTGACGGAAGTGCTGGGAGAGGTAATTGGAATCACCCGGCACACAAGACTAGTGCCTCCAAGCTCAGTTCAGCGATTTCCTAGTAATTCCTGTGGTAGACTGGTGCTACATACTAAGTTCCATACGTGAGAGGGTAGCTGAACGTCTTGTCCAAAACCATCTTACTTCTGAGAGTTGAGCTCAGCCTCAGTCCCTCACAGTTCCACACTGCCTGCAGAGTGAGTTTCGCAGGTCTTCAGCAGAGACGTTTGCCAGAGGCTTCTGAGACGCAGGGTAACAATGCAGACCTGGAGGGTATCCCCAGGTGCAGTCGACTGGTAATCTTGGAACCTCCTGACTCAGAATACTGCTACCTTCTCACTGCCATAGGAATGCAGCTAGTTGACAGCTGGCTTCAAGACATGCTTCCCTGTGAGAGCTGAGGACAGCGCAGAACCCTCCCGCATGCTGCCTGACTGTAGGAGTAGCTGCTAACATCCTTATGTTAGTGGCTGGGAGAGGTTGCGGGAAAAGCATGTGTGAGCACTGGGCCTGAACTCCCGTGTATCTGAGTTGAATACAGCGATTTCCAACGGCTTTCCTCAACCAGAGTGTAGCTAGGTTCCAAATCCCATGTACGAGCGGGTAGCAGACATCTGCCTCCCATGCATACACACTTCTGAGAGTTGAGCTTATAGCCTGTACCTCCACATCCAGCCTGCTGGTACCCTTAGCTTCTAAAAGGCCTAGGCTCGCTGTTTGACGGAAGTGCTGGGAGAGGTAATTGGAATCTCCCGGCACACAAGACGAGTCCCTCCAAGCTCAATTCACGATTTCCCAGTAATTCTTGTGGTAGACAGGTGCTACATACTAAGTTCCATATGTGAGATGGTAGCTGAACGCCTTGTCCAAAAGCATCTTACTTCTGAGAGTTGAGCACACCCTCAGGCCCTCACACTTCAACACTGCCTGCAGAGTGAGTTTCACACGTCTTCACCAGAGACGATTGCCAGAGGCTTCTGAGTACAAGTTAACAACGCAGACCTGGAGGGTATCTCCAGGTGCAGTAGAGTGGTAATCTTGGAACCTCATGACTCAGAGTAGTGCTACCTTCTCATTGCCATAGGAATGCAGCTAGTTGACAGCTGGCTTCAAGACATGCTTCCCTGAGAGAGCTGAGGACAGGGCAGGACCCTCCCGCATGCTGCCTGACTGTAGGAGTAGCTGCTAACATCCTTATGTTAGTTCCTGGGAGAGGTTGCGGGAAAAGCATGTGTGAGCACTGGGCCTGAACTCCCGTGTATCTGAGTTGAATACAGCGATTTCCAACGGCTTTCCTCAACCAGAGTGTAGCTAGGTTCCAAATTTCATGTACGAGCGGGTAGCAGACATCTGCCTCCCATGCATACACACTTCTGAGAGTTGAGCTTATGGCCTGTACCTCCACAGCCAGCCTGCTGGTACCCTTGGCTTCTAAAAGGCCTAGGCTCGCTGTTTGACGGAAGTGCTGGGAGAGGTAATTGGAATCACCCGGCACACAAGACTAGTGCCTCCAAGCTCAGTTCAGCGATTTCCTAGTAATTCCTGTGGTAGACTGGTGCTACATACTAAGTTCCATACGTGAGAGGGTAGCTGAACGCCTTGTACAAAACCATCTTACTTCTGAGAGTTGAGCTCGGCCTCTTTCCCTCACAGTTCGACACTGCCTGCAGAGTGAGTTTCGCAGGTCTTCAGCAGAGACGTTTGCCAGAGGCTTCTGAGACGCAGGGTAACAATGCAGACCTGGAGCGTATCCCCAGGTGCAGTTGACTGGTTATCTTGGAACCTCCTGACTCAGAATACTGCTACCTTCTCACTGCCATAGGAATGCAGCTAGTTGACAGCTGGCTTCAAGACATGCTTCCCTGTGAGAGCTGAGGACAGGGCAGAACCCTCCCGCATGCTGCCTGACTGTAGGAGTAGCTGCTAACATCCTTATGTTAGTGGCTGCGAGAGGTTGTGGGAAAAGCATGTGTGAGCACTGGGCCTGAACTCCCGTGTATCTGAGTTGAATACAGCGACTTCCAACGGCTTTCCTCAACCAGAGTGTATCTAGGTTCCAAATCCCATGTACGAGCAGGTAGCAGACATCTGCCTTCCATGCATACACACTTCTGAGAGTTGAGCTTATGGCCTGTACCTCCACATCCAGCCTGCTGGTACCCTTGGCTTCTAAAAGGCCTAGGCTCGCTGTTTGACGGAAGTGCTGGGAGAGGTAATTGGAATCACCCGGCACACAAGACTAGTGCCTCCAAGCTCAGTTCAGCGATTTCCTAGTAATTCCTGTGGTCGACTGGTGCTACATACTAAGTTCCATATGTGAGAGGGTAGCTGAACGCCTTGTCCAAAATCATCTTACTTCTGAGAGTTGAGCTCAGCCTCAGTCCCTCACAGTTCCACACTGCCTGCAGAGTGAGTTTCGCAGGTCTTCAGCAGAGACGTTTGCCAGAGGCTTCTGAGACGCAGGGTAACAATGCAGACCTGGAGGGTATCCCCAGGTGCAGTCGACTGGTAATTTGGAACCTCCTGACTCAGAATACTGCTACCTTCTCACTGCCATAGGAATGCAGCTAGTTGACAGCTGGCTTCAAGACATGCTTCCCTGTGAGAGCTGAGGACAGGGCCGAACCCTCCCGCATGCTGCCTGACTGTAGGAGTAGCTGCTAACATCCTTATGTTAGTGGCTGGGAGAGGTTGCGGGAAAAGCATGTGTGAGCACTGGGCCTGAAATCCCGTGTATCTGACTTGAATACAGCGATTTCCAACGGCTTTCCTCAACCAGAGTGTAGCTAGGTTCCAAATCCCATGTACGAGCGGGTAGCAGACATCTGCCTCCCATGCATACACACTTCTGAGAGTTGAGCTTATGGCCTGTACCTCCACATCCAGCCTGCTGGTACCCTTGGCTTCTAAAAGGCCTAGGCTCGCTGTTTGACGGAAGTGCTGGGAGAGGTAATTGGAGTCTCCCGGCACACAAGACGGGTCCCTCCAAGCTCAATTCACGATTTCCCTGTAATTCCTGTGGTAGACAGGTGCTACATACTAAGTTCCATGTGTGAGAAGGTAGCTGAACGCCTGGTCCAAAAGCATCTTACTACTGAGAGTTGAGCACACCCTCAGGCCCTCACACTTCAACACTGCCTGCAGAGTGAGTTTCACACGTCTTCACCAGAGACGATTGCCAGAGGCTTCTGAGTACAATTTAACAACGCAGACCTGGAGGGTATCTCCAGGTGCAGTAGAGTGGTAATCTTGGAACCTCCTGACTCAGAGTACTGCTACCTTCTCACTGCCATAGGAATGCAGCTAGTTGACAGCTGGCTTCAAGACATGCTTCCCTGTGAGAGCTGAGGACAGGGCAGAACCCTCCCGCATCCTGCCTGACTGTAGGAGTAGCTGCTAACATCCTAATGTTAGTGGCTGGGAGAGGTTGCGGGAAAAGCATGTGTGAGCACTGGGCCTGAACTCCCGTGTATCTGAGTTGAATACAGCGATTTCCAATGGCCTTCTTCAATCACAGTGTAGCTAGGTTCCAACTCCCGTGTCCGAGTGGGTAGCAGACATCTGCCTCCCATGCATATACACTTCTGAGAGTTGAGCTTATGGCCTGTACCTCCACATCCAGCCTGCTGGTACCCTTGGCTTCTAAAAGGCCTAGGCTCGCTGTTTGACGGAAGTGCTGGGAGAGGTAATTGGAATCACCCGGCACACAAGACTAGTGCCTCCAAGCTCAGTTCAGCGATTTCCTAGTAATTCCTGTGGTAGACTGGTGCTACATACTAAGTTCCATACGTGAGAGGGTAGCTGAACGCCTTGTCCAAAACCATCTTACTTCTGAGAGTTGAGCTCAGCCTCAGTCCCTCACAGTTCCACACTGCCTGCAGAGTGAGTTTCGCAGGTCTTCAGGAGAGACGTTTGCCAGAGGCTTCTGAGACGCAGGGTAACAATGCAGACCTGGAGGGTATCCCCAGGTGCAGTCGACTGGTAATCTTGGAACCTCCTGACTCAGAATACTGCTACCTTCTCACTGCCATAGGAATGCAGCTAGTTGACAGCTGGCTTCAAGACATGCTTCCCTGTGAGAGCTGAGGACAGGGCAGAACCCTCCCGCATGCTGCCTGACTGTAGGAGTAGCTGCTAACATCCTTATGTTAGTGGCTGGGAGAGTTTGCGGGAAAAGCATGTGTGAGCACTGGGCCTGAACTCCCGTGTATCTGAGTTGAATACAGCGATTTCCAACGGCTTTCCTCAACCAGAGTGTAGCTAGGTTCCAAATCCCATGTACGAGCGGGTAGCAGACATCTGCCTCCCATGCATACACACTTCTGGGAGTTGAGCTTATGGCCTGTACCTCCACATCCAGCCTGCTGGTACCCTTGGCTTCCAAAAGGCCTAGGCTCTCTGTTTGACGGAAGGGCTGGGAGAGGTAATTGGTATCTCCCGTCACAAAAGGCGAGTGCCTCCAAGCTCAATTCACGATTTCCCAGTAATTCTTGTGATAGACAGGTGCTACATACTAAGTTCCATATGTGAGAAGGTAGCTGAACGCCTTGTCCAAAAGCATCTTACTTCTGAGAGTTGAGCACACCCTCAGTCCCTCACACTTCCACACTGCTGCAGAGTGAGTTTCACACGTCTTCACCAGAGACGATTGCCAGAGGCTTCTGAGTACGTTAACAATGCAGACCTGGAGGGTATCTCCAGGTGCAGTAGAGTGGTAATCTTGGAACCTCCTGACTCAGAGTACTGCTACCTTCTCACTGCCATAGGAATGCAGCTAGTTGACAGCTGGCTTCAAGACATGCTTCCCTGTGAGAGCTGAGGACAGGGCAGAACCCTCCCGCATCCTGCCTGACTGTAGGAGTAGCTGCTAACATCCTAATGTTAGTTGCTGGGAGAGCTTGCGGGAAAAGCATGTGTGAGCACTGGGCCTGAACTCCCGTGTATCTGAGTTGAATGCAGCGATTTCGAATGTCCTTCTTCAATCACAGTGTAGCTAGGGTCCAACTCCCATGTCCGAGTGGGTAGCAGACATCTGCCTCCCATGCATACACACTTCTGAGGGTTGAGCTTATGGCCTGTACCTCCACATCCAGCCTGCTGGTACCCTTGGCTTCTAAAAGGCCTAGGCTCGCTGTTTGACGGAAGTGCTGGGAGAGGTAATTGGAATCACCCGGCACACAAGACTAGTGCCTCCAAGCTCAGTTCAGCGATTTCCTAGTAATTCCTGTGGTAGACTGGTGCTACATACTAAGTTCCATACGTGAGAGGGTATCTGAACGCCTTGTCCAAAACTATCTTACTTCTGAGAGTTGAGCTCAGCCTCAGTCCCTCACAGTTCCACACTGCCTGCAGAGTGAGTTTCGCAGGTCTTCAGCAGAGACGTTTGCCAGAGGCTTCTGAGACGCAGGGTAACAATGCAGACCTGGAGGGTATCCCCAGGTGCAGTCGACTGGTAATCTTGGACCCTCCTGACTCAGAATACTGCTACCTTCTCACTGCCATATTAATGCAGCTAGTTGACAGATGGCTTTAAGACATGCTTCCATGTGAGAGCTGAGGACAGGGCAGAACCCTCCCGCATGCTGCCTGACTGTAGGAGTAGCTGCTAACATCCTTATGTTAGTGGCTGGGAGAGGTTGCGGGAAAAGCATGTGTGAGCACTGGGCCTGAACTCCCGTGTATCTGAGTTGAATACAGCGATTTCCAACGTCTTTCCTCAACCAGAGTGTAGCTAGGTTCCAAATCCCATTTACGAGCGGGTAGCAGACATTTGCCTCCCATTCATACACACTTCTGAGAGTTGAGCTTATGGCCTGTACCTCCACATCCAGCCTGCTGGTACTCTTGGCTTCTAAAAGGCCTAGGCTCGCTGTTTGACGGAAGTGCTGGGAGAGGTAATTGGAGTCTCCCGGCACACAAGACGAGTCCCTCCAAGCTCAATTCACGATTTCCCAGTAATTCCTGTGGTAGACAGGTGCTACATACTAAGTTCCGTATGTGAGAAAGTAGCTGAACGCCTTGTCCAAAACCATCTTACTTCTGAGAGTTGAGCTCAGCCTCAGTCCCTCACAGTTCGACACTGCATGCAGATTGAGTTTCGTAGGTCTTCAGCAGAGACGTTTGCCAGAGGCTTCTGAGACGCAGGGTAACAATGCAGACCTGGAGGGTATCCCCAGGTGCAGTAGAGTGGTAATCTTGGAACCTCCTGACTCAGAATACTGCTACCTTCTCACTGCCATAGGAATGCAGCTAGTTGACAGCTGGCTTCAAGACATGCTTCCCTGTGAGAACTGAGGACAGGGCAGAACCCTCCCGCATCCTGCCTGAAAGTAGGAGTAGCTGCTAACATCCTAATGTTAGTGGCTGGGAGAGGTTGCGGGAAAAGCATGTGTGAGCACTGGGCCTGAACTCCCGTGTATCTGAGTTGAATACAGCGATTTCCAATGGCCTTCTTCAATCACAGTGTAGCTAGGTTCCAACTCCCATGTCCGAGTGGGTAGCAGACATCTGCCTCCCATGCATACACACTTCTGAGAGTTGAGCTTATGGCCTGTACCTCCACATCCAGCCTGCTGGTACCCTTGGATTCTAAAAGGCGTAGGCTCGCTGTTTGACGGAAGTGCTGGGAGAGGTAATTGGAATCACCCGGCACACAAGACTAGTGCCTCCAAGCTCAGTTCAGCGATTTCCTAGTAATTCCTGTGGTAGACTGGTGCTACATACTAAGTTCCATACGTGAGAGGGTAGCTGAACGCCTTGTCCAAAAGCATCTTACTTCTGAGAGTTGAGCTCAGCCTCAGTCCCTCACAGTTCGACACTGCCTGCAGAGTGAGTTTCACATGTCTTCACCAGAGACGTTTGCCAGAGGCTTCTGAGACGCAGGGTAACAATGCAGACCTGGAGGGTATCCCCAGGTGCAGTCGACTCGTAATCTTGGAACCTCCTGACTCAGAATACTGCTACCTTCTCACTGCCATAGGAATGCAGCTAGTTAACAGTTAGCTGGCTTCAAGACATGCTTCCCTGTGAGAGCTGAGGACAGGGCCGAACCCTCCCGCATGCTGCCTGACTGTAGGAGTAGCTACTAACATCCTTATGTTAGTGGCTGGGAGAGGTTGCGGGAAAAGCATGTGTGAGCACTGGGCCTGAACTCCCGTGTATCTGAGTTGAATACAGCGATTTCCAACGGCTTTCCTCAACCAGAGTGTAGCTAGGTTCCAAATCCCATGTACGAGCGGGTAGCAGACATCTGCCTCCCATGCATACACACTTCTGAGAGTTGAGCTTATGGCCTGTACCTCCACAGCCAGCCTGCTGGTACCCTTGGCTTCTAAAAGGCCTAGGCTCGCTGTTTGACGGAAGTGCTGGGAGAGGTAATTGGAATCACCCGGCACACAAGACTAGTGCCTCCAAGCTCCGTTCAGCGATTTCCTAGTAATTCCTGTGGTAGACTGGTGCTACATACTAAGTTCCATACGTGAGAGGGTAGCTGAACGCCTTGTCCAAAACCATCTTACTTCTGAGAGTTGAGTTCAGACTCAGTCCCTCACAGTTCCACACTGCCTGCAGAGTGAGTTTCGCAGGTCTTCAGCAGAGACGTTTGCCGGAGGCTTCTGAGACGCAGGGTAACAATGCAGACCTGGAGGGTATACCCAGGTGCAGTCGACTGGTAATCTTGGAACCTCCTGACTCAGAATACTACTACCTTCTCACTGCCATAGGAATGCAGCTAGTTGACAGCTAGCTGGCTTCAAGACATGCTTCCCTGTGAGAGCTGAGGACAGGGCAGAACCCTCCCGCATGCTGCCTGACTGTAGGAGTAGCTGCTAACATCCTTATGTTAGTGGCTGGGAGAGGTTGCGGGAAAAGCATGTGTGAGCACTGGGCCTGAACTCCCGTGTATCTGAGTTGAATACAGCGACTTCCAACGGCTTTCCTCAACCAGAGTGTAGCTAGGTTCCAAATCCCATGTACGAGCGGGTAGCAGACATCTGCCTCCCATGCATACACACTTCTGAGAGTTGAGCTTATGGCCTGTACCTCCACATCCAGCCTGCTGGTACCCTTGGCTTCTAAAAGGCGTAGGCTCGCTGTTTGACGGAAGTGCTGGGAGAGGTAATTGGAATCACCCGGCACACAAGACTAGTGCCTCCAAGCTCAGTTCAGCGATTTCCTAGTAATTCCTGTGGTAGACTGGTGCTACATACTAAGTTCCATACGTGAGAGGGTAGCTGAACGCCTTGTCCAAAAGCATCTTACTTCTGAGAGTTGAGCTCAGCCTCAGTCCCTCACAGTTCGACACTGCCTGCAGAGTGAGTTTCACATGTCTTCACCAGAGACGTTTGCCAGAGGCTTCTGAGACGCAGGGTAACAATGCAGACCTGGAGGGTATCCCCAGGTGCAGTCGACTGGTAATCTTGGAACCTCCTGACTCAGAATACTGCTACCTTCTCACTGCCATAGGAATGCAGCTAGTTAACAGTTAGCTGGCTTCAAGACATGCTTCCCTGTGAGAGCTGAGGACAGGGCCGAACCCTCCCGCATGCTGCCTGACTGTAGGAGTAGCTGCTAACATCCTTATGTTAGTGGCTGGGAGAGGTTGCGGGAAAAGCATGTGTGAGCACTGGGCCTGAACTCCCGTGTATCTGAGTTGAATACAGCGATTTCCAACGGCTTTCCTCAACCAGAGTGTAGCTAGGTTCCAAATCCCATGTACGAGCGGGTAGCAGACATCTGCCTCCCATGCATACACACTTCTGAGAGTTGAGCTTATGGCCTGTACCTCCACAGCCAGCCTGCTGGTACCCTTGGCTTCTAAAAGGCCTAGGCTCGCTGTTTGACGGAAGTGCTGGGAGAGGTAATTGGAATCACCCGGCACACAAGACTAGTGCCTCCAAGCTCCGTTCAGCGATTTCCTAATAATTCCTGTGGTAGACTGGTGCTACATACTAAGTTCCATACGTGAGAGGGTAGCTGAACGCCTTGTCCAAAACCATCTTACTTCTGAGAGTTGAGCTCAGACTCAGTCCCTCACAGTTCCACACTGCCTGCAGAGTGAGTTTCGCAGGTCTTCAGCAGAGACGTTTGCCGGAGGCTTCTGAGACGCAGGGTAACAATGCAGACCTGGAGGGTATCCCCAGGTGCAGTCGACTGGTAATCTTGGAACCTCCTGACTCAGAATACTACTACCTTCTCACTGCCATAGGAATGCAGCTAGTTGACAGCTAGCTGGCTTCAAGACATGCTTCCCTGTGAGAGCTGAGGACAGGGCAGAACCCTCCCGCATGCTGCCTGACTGTAGGAGTAGCTGCTAACATCCTTATGTTAGTGGCTGGGAGAGGTTGCGGGAAAAGCATGTGTGAGCACTGGGCCTGAACTCCCGTGTATCTGAGTTGAATACAGCGACTTCCAACGGCTTTCCTCAACCAGAGTGTAGCTAGGTTCCAAATCCCATGTACGAGCGGGTAGCAGACATCTGCCTCCCATGCATACACACTTCTGAGAGTTGAGCTTATGGCCTGTACCTCCACATCCAGCCAGCTGGTACCCTTGGCTTCTAAAAGGCCTAGGCTCGCTGTTTGACGGAAGTGCTGGGAGAGGTAATTGGAATCTCCCGGCACACAAGACGAGTGCCTCCAAGCTCAATTCACGATTTCCCAGTAATTCTTGTGGTAGACAGGTGCTACATACTAAGTTCCATATGTGAGAAGGTAGCTGAACGCCTTGTCCAAAAGCATCTTACTTCTGAGAGTTGAGAACACCCTCAGTCCCTCACACTTCCACACTGCTGCTGAGTGAGTTTCACACGTCTTCACCAGAGACGATTGCCAGAGGCTTCTGAGTGCGTTAACAATGCAGACCTGGAGGGTATCTCCAGGTGCAGTAGAGTGGTAATCTTGGAACCTCCTGACTCAGAGTACTGCTACCTTCTCACTGCCATAGGAATGCAGCTAGTTGACAGCTGGCTTCAAGACATGCTTCCCTGTGAGAGCTGAGGACAGGGCAGAACCCTCCCGCATCCTGCCTGACTGTAGGAGTAGCTGCTAACATCCTAATGTTAGTGGCTGGGAGAGGTTGCGGGAAAAGCATGTGTGAGCACTGGGCCTGAACTCCCCTGTATCTGAGTTGAATACAGCGATTTCCAATGGCCTTCCTCAATCACAGTGTAGCTAGGTTCCAACTCCCATGTCCGAGTGGGTAGCAGACATCTGCCTCCCATGCATATACACTTCTGAGAGTTGAGCTTATGGCCTGTACCTCCACATCCAGCCTTCTGGTACCCTTGCCTTCTAAAAGGCCTAGGCTCGCTGTTTGACGGAAGTGCTGGGAGAGGTAATTGGAATCACCCGGCACACAAGACTAGTGCCTCCAAGCTCAGTTCAGCGATTTCCCAGTAATTCCTGTGGTAGACTGGTGCTACATACTAAGTTCCATACGTGAGAGGGTAGCTGAACGCCTTGTCCAAAACCATCTTACTTCTGTGAGTTGAGCTCAGCCTCACTCCCTCACAGTTCCACACTGCCTGCAGAGTGAGTTTCGCAGGTCTTCAGCAGAGACGTTTGCCAGAGGCTTCTGAGACGCAGGGTAACAATGCAGACCTGGAGGGTATCCCCAGGTGCAGTCGACTGGTAATCTTGGAACCTCCTGACTCAGAATACTGCTACCTTCTCACTGCCATAGGAATGCAGCTAGTTGACAGCTGGCTTCAAGACATGCTTCCCTGTGAGAGCTGAGGACAGGGCAGAACCCTCCCGCATCCTGCCTGAGTGTAGGAGTAGCTGCTAACATCCTTATGTTAGTGGCTGGGAGAGGTTGCGGGAAAAGCATGTGTGAGCACTGGGCCTGAACTCCCGTGTATCTGAGTTGAATACAGCGATTTCCAACGGCTTTCCTCAACCAGAGTGTAGCTAGGTTCCAAATCCCATGTACGAGCGGGTAGGAGACATCTGCCTCCCATGCATAAACTTCTGAGAGTTGAGCTTATGGCCTGTACCTCCACAGCCAGCCTGCTGGTACCCTTGGCTTCTAAAAGGCCTAGGCTCTCTGTTTGACGGAAGTGCTGGGAGAGGTAATTGGAATCTCCCGGCACACAAGACGAGTGCCTCCAAGCTCAATTCACGATTTCCCAGTAATTCTTGTGGTAGACAGGTGCTACATACTAAGTTCCATATGTGAGAAGGTAGCTGAACGCCTTGTCCAAAAGCATCTTACTTCTGAGAGTTGAGAACACCCTCAGTCCCTCACACTTCCACACTGCTGCTGAGTGAGTTTCACACGTCTTCACCAGAGACGATTGCCAGAGGCTTCTGAGTGCGTTAACAATGCAGACCTGGAGGATATCTCCAGGTGCAGTAGAGTGGTAATCTTGGAACCTCCTGACTCAGAGTACTGCTACCTTCTCACTGCCATAGGAATCCAGCTAGTTGACAGCTGGCTTCAAGACATGCTTCCCTGTGAGAGCTGAGGACAGGGCAGAACCCTCCCGCATCCTGCCTGACTGTAGGAGTAGCTGCTAACATCCTTATGTTAGTGGCTGGGAGAGTTTGCGGGAAAAGCATGTGTGAGCACTGGGCCTGAACTCCCGTGTATCTGAGTTGAATACAGCGATTTCCAATGGCCTTCTTCAATCACAGTGTAGCTAGGTTCCAACTCCCATGTCCGAGTGGGTAGCAGACATCTGCCTCCCATGCATACACACTTCTGAGAGTTGAGCTTATGGCCTGTACCTCCACATCCAGCCTGCTGGTACCCTTGGCTTCTAAAAGGCCTAGGCTCGCTGTTTGACGGAAGTGCTGGGAGAGGTAATTGGAATCACCCGGCACACAAGACTAGTGCCTCCAAGCTCAGTTCAGCGATTTCCTAGTAATTCCTGTGGTAGACTGGTGCTACATACTAAGTTCCATACGTGAGAGGGTAGCTGAAGGCCTTGTCCAAAACCATCTTACTTCTGAGAGTTGAGCTCAGCCTCAGTCCCTCACAGTTCCACACTGCCTGCAGAGTGAGTTTCGCAGGTCTTCAGCAGAGACGTTTGCCAGAGGCTTCTGAGACGCAGGGTAACAATGCAGACCTGGAGGGTATCCCCAGGTGCAGTCGACTGGTAATCTTGGAACCTCCTGACTCAGAATACTGCTACCTTCTCACTGCCATAGGAATGCAGCTAGTTGACCGCTAGCTGGCTTCAAGACATGCTTCCCTGTGAGAGCTGAGGACAGGGCAGAACCCTCCCGCATGCTGCCTGACTGTAGGAGTAGCTGCTAACATCCTTATGTGAGTGGCTGGGAGAGGTTGCGGGAAAAGCATGTGTGAGCACTGGGCCTGAACTCCCGTGTATCTGAGTTGAATACAGCAATTTCCAACGGCTTTCCTCAACCAGAGTGTAGCTAGGTTCCAAATCCCATGTACGAGCGGGTAGCAGACATCTGCCTCCCATGCATACACACTTCTGAGAGTTGAGCTTATGGCCTGTACCTCCACAGCCAGCCTGCTGGTACCCTTGGCTTCTAAAAGGCCTAGGCTCGCTGTTTGACGGAAGTGCTGGGAGAGGTAATTGGAATCACCCGGCACACAAGACTAGTGCTTCCAAGCTCAGTTCAGCGATTTCCTAGTAATTCCTGTGGTAGACTGGTGCTACATACTAAGTTCCATACGTGAGAGGGTAGCTGAACGCCTTGTCCAAAACCATCTTACTTCTGAGAGTTGAGCTCAGCCACAGACCCTCACAGTTCGACACTGCCTGCAGAGTGAGTTTCGCAGGTCTTCAGCAGAGACGTTTGCCAGAGGCTTCTGAGACGCAGGGTAACAATGCAGACCTGGAGGGTATCCCCAGGTGCAGTCGACTGGTAATCTTGGAACCTCCTGACTCAGAATACTGCTACCTTGTCACTGCCATAGGAATGCAGCTAGTTGACAGATGGCTTTAAGACATGCTTCCCTGTGAGAGCTGAGGTAAGGGCAGAACCCTGCCGCATGCTCCCTGACTGTAGGAGTAGCTGCTAACATCCTTATGTTAGTGGCTGGGAGAGGTTGCGGGAAAAGTATGTGTGAGCACTGGGCCTGAACTCCCGTGTATCTGAGTTGAATACAGCGATTTCCAACGGCTTTCCTCAACCAGAGTGTAGCTAGGTTCCAAATCCCATGTACGAGCGGGTAGCAGACATCTGCCTCCCATGCATACACACTTCTGAGAGTTGAGCTTATGGCCTGTACCTCCACATCCAGCCTGCTGGTACCCTTGGCTTCTAAAAGGCCTAGGCTCGCTGTTTGACGGAAGTGCTGGGAGAGGTAATTGGAATCTCCCGGCACACAAGACGAGTGCCTCCAAGCTCAATTAACGATTTCCCAGTAATTCTTGTGGTAGACAGGTGCTACATACTAAGTTCCATATGTGAGAAGGTAGCTGAACGCCTTGTCCAAAAGCATCTTACTACTGAGAGTTGAGCACACACTCGGGCCCTCACACTTCAACACTGCCTGCAGAGTGAGTTTCACACGTCTTCACCAGAGACGATTGCCAGAGGCTTCTGAGTACAAGTTAACAACGCAGACCTGGAGGGTATCTCCAGGTGCAGTAGAGTGGTAATCTTGGAACCTCCTGACTCAGAGTACTGCTACCTTCTCACTGCCATAGGAATGCAGCTAGTTGACAGCTGGCTTCAAGACATGCTTCCCTGTGAGAGCTGAGGACAGGGCAGAACCCTCCCGCATGCTGCCTGACTGTAGGAGTAGCTGCTAACATCCTTATGTTAGTGGCTGGGAGAGGTTGCGGGAAAAGCATGTGTGAGCACTGGGCCTGAACTCCCGTGTATCTGAGTTGAATACAGCGATTTCCAACGGCTTTCCTCAACCAGAGTGTAGCTAGGTTCCAAATCCATGTACGTGCGGGTAGCAGACATCTGCCTCCCATGCATACACACTTCTGAGAGTTGAGCTTATGGCCTGTACCTCCACATCCAGCCTGCTGGTACCCTTGGCTTCCAAAAGGCCTAGGCTCTCTGTTTGACGGAAGTGCTGGGAGAGGTAATTGGAATCTCCCGGCACACAAGACGAGTGCCTCCAAGCTCAATTCACGATTTCCCAGTAATTCTTGTGGTAGACAGTTGCTACATACTAAGTTCCATATGTGAGAAGGTAGCTGAACGCCTTGTCCAAAAGCATCTTACTTCTGAGAGTTGAGCACACCCTCAGTCCCTCACACTTCCACACTGCTGCAGAGTGAGTTTCACACGTCTTCACCAGAGACGATTGCCAGAGGCTTCTGAGTACGTTAACAATGCAGACCTGGAGGGTATCCCCAGGTGCAGTCGACTGGTAATCTTGGAACCTCCTGACAAAGAATACTGCTACCTTCTCACTGCCATAGGAATGCAGCTAGTTCACAGATGGCTTTAAGACATGCTTCCCTGTGAGAGCTGAGGACAGGGCAGAACCCTCCCGCATCCTGCCTGGCTGTAGGAGTAGCTGCTAACATCCTTATGTTAGTGGCTGGGAGAGGTTGCGGGAAAAGCATGTGTGAGCACTGGGCCTGAACTCCCGTGTATATGAGTTGAATACAGCGATTTCCAATGGCCTTCTTCAATCACAGTGTAGCTAGGTCTTAACTCCCATGTCCGAGTGGGTAGCAGACATCTGCCTCCCATGCATACACACTTCTGAGAGTTGAGCTTATAGCCTGTACTTCCACATCCAGCCTGCTGGTACCCTTGGCTTCTAAAAGGCCTAGGCTCGCTGTTTGACGGAAGTGCTGGGAGAGGTAATTGGAATCACCCGGCACACAAGACTAGTGCCTCCAAGCTCAGTTCAGCGATTTCCTAGTAATTCCTGTGGTAGACTGGTGCTACATACTAAGTTCCATACGTGAGAGGGTAGCTGAACGCCTTGTCCAAAACCATCTTACTTCTGAGAGTTGAGCTCAGCCTCAGTCCCTCACAGTTCCACACTGCCTGCAGAGTGAGTTTCTCAGGTCTTCAGCAGAGACGTTTGCCAGAGGCTTCTGAGACGCAGGGTAACAATGCAGACCTGGAGGGTATCCCCAGGTGCAGTTGACTGGTAATCTTGGAACCTCCTGACTCAGAATACTGCTACCTTCTCACTGCCATAGGAATGCAGCTAGTTGACAGCTGGCTTCAAGACATGCTTCCCTGTGAGAGCTGAGAACAGGGCAGAACCCTCCCGCATGCTGCCTGACTGTTGGAGTAGCTGCTAACATCCTTATGTTAGTGGCTGGGAGAGGTTGCGGGAAAAGCATTTGTGAGCACTGGGCCTGAACTCCCGTGTATCTGAGTTGAATACAGCGATTTCCAACGGCTTTCCTCAACCAGAGTGTAGCTAGGTTCCAAAACCCATGTACGAGCGGGTAGCAGACATCTGCCTCCCATGCATACACACTTCTGAGAGTTGAGCTTATGGCCTGTACCTCCACATCCAGCCTGCTGGTACCCTTGGCTTCTAAAAGGCCTTGGCTCGCTGTTTGACAGAAGTGCTGGGAGAGGTAATTGGAATCACCCGGCACACAAGACTAGTGCCTCCAAGCTCAGTTCAGCGATTTCCTAGTAATTCCTGTGGTAGACTGATGCTACATACTAAGTTCCATACGTGAGAGGGTAGCTGAACGCCTTGTCCAAAACCATCTTACTTCTGAGAGTTGAGCTCAGCCTCAGTCCCTCACAGTTCCACACTGCCTGCAGAGTGAGTTTCGCAGGTCTTCAGCAGAGACGTTTGCCAGAGGCTTCTGAGACGCAGGGTAACAATGCAGACCTGGAGGGTATCCCCAGGTGCAGTCGACTGGTAATCTTGGAACCTCCTGACTCAGAATACTGCTACCTTCTCACTGCCATAGGAATGCAGCTAGTTGACAGCTGGCTTCAAGACATGCTTCCCTGTGAGAGCTGAGGACAGGGCAGAACCCTCCCGCATGCTGCCTGACTGTAGGAGTAGCTGCTAACATCCTAATGTTAGTGGCTGGGAGAGGTTGCGAGAAAAGCATGTGTGAGCACTGGGCCTGAACTCGCGTGTATCTGAGTTGAATACAGCGATTTCCAATGGCCTTCTTCAATCACAGTGTAGCTAGGTTCCAACTCCCATGTCCGAGTGGGTAGCAGACATCTGCCTCCCATGCATACACACTTCTGAGAGTTGAGCTTATGGCCTGTACCTCCACATCCAGCCTGCTGGTACCCTTGGCTTCTAAAGGCCTAGGCTCGCTGTTTGACGGAAGTGCTGGGAGAGGTAATTGGAATCACCCGGCACACAAGACTAGTGCCTCCAAGCTCAGTTCAGCGATTTCCTAGTAATTCCTGTGGTAGACTGGTGCTACATACTAAGTTCCATACGTGAGAGGGTAGCTGAACGCCTTGTCCAAAACCATCTTACTTCTGAGAGTTGAGCTCAGCCTCAGTCCCTCACAGTTCAACACTACATGCAGAGTGAGTTTCGCAGGTCTTCAGCAGAGACGTTTGCCAGAGGCTTCAGGGACGCAGGCTAACAATGCAGACCTGCAGGATATCCCCAGGTGCAGTTGACTGGTAATCTTGGAACCTCCTGACTCAGAATACTGCTACCTTCTCACTGCCATAGGAATGCAGCTAGTTGACAGCTAGCTGGCTTCAAGACATGCCTCCCTGAGAGAGCTGAGGACAGGGCAGAACCCTCCCGCATGCTGCCTGACTGTAGGAGTAGCTGCTAACATCCTAATGTTAGTGGCTGGGAGAGGTTGCGGGAAAAGCATGTGTGAGCACTGGGCCTGAACTCCCGTGTATCTGAGTTGAATACAGCGATTTCCAACGGCGTTCCTCAACCAGAGTGTAGCTAGTTTCCAAATCCCATGTACGAGCGGTAGCAGACATCTGCCTCCCATGCATACACACTTCTGAGAGTTGAGCTTATGGCCTGTACCTCCATATCCAGCCTGCTGGTACCCTTGGCTTGTAAAAGGCCTAGGCTCGCTGTTTGACGGAAGTGCTGGGAGAGGTAATTGGAATCTCCCGGCACTCAAGACGAGTGCCTCCAAGCTCAATTCACGATTTCCCAGTAATTCTTGTGGTAGACAGGTGCTACATACTAAGTTCCATATGTGAGATGGTAGCTGAACGCCTTGTCCAAAAGCATCTTACTTCCGAGAGTTGTGCCCACCCTCAGTCCCTCACAGTTCCACACTGCCTGCAGAGTGAGTTTCACACGTCTTCACCAGAGACGATTGCCAGAGGCTTCTGAGTACAAGTTAACAATGCAGACCTGGAGGGTATCTCCAGGTGCAGTAGAGTGGTAATCTTGGAACCTCCTGACTCAGAGTACTGCTACCTTCTCACTGCCATAGGAATGCAGCTAGTTGTCAGCTGGCTTCAAGACATGCTTCCCTGTGAGAGCTGAGGACAGGGCAGAACCCTCCCGCATCCTGCCTGACTGTAGGAGTAGCTGCTAACATCCTAATGTTAGTGGCTGGGAGAGGTTGCGGTAAAAGCATGTGTGAGCACTGGGCCTGAACTCCCGTGTATCTTAGTTGAATACAGCGATTTCTAATGGCCTTCTTCAATCACAGTGTAGCTAGGTTCCAACTCCCATGTCCGAGTGGGTAGCAGACATCTGCCTCCCATGCATACACACTTCTGAGAGTTGAGCTTATGGCCTGTAAGTCCACATCCAGCCTGCTGGTACCCTTGGCTTCTAAAAGGCCTAGGCTCGCTGTTTGACGGAAGTGCTGGGAGAGGTAATTGGAATCACCCGGCACACAAGACTAGTGCCTCCAAGCTCAGTTCAGCGATTTCCTTGTAATTCCTGTGGTAGACTGGTGCTACATACTAAGTTCCATACGTGAGAGGGTAGCTGAACGCCTTGTCCAAAACCATCTTACTTCTGAGAGTTGAGCTCAGCCTCAGTCCCTCACAGTTCCACACTGCCTGCAGAGTGAGTTTCGCAGGTCTTCAGCAGAGATGTTTGCTAGAGTCTTCTGAGACGAAGAGTAACAATGCAGACCTGGAGGGTATCCGCAGGTGCAGTCGACTGGTAATCTTGGAACCTCCTGACTCAGAATACTGCTACCTTCTCACTGCCATAGGAATGCAGCTAGTTGACAGCTGGCTTCAAGACATGCTTCCCTGTGAGAGCTGAGGACAGGGCAGAACCCTCCCGCATCCTGCCTGACTGTAGGAGTAGCTGCTAACATCCTATTGTTAGTGGCTGGGAGAGGTTCGGGAAAAGCATGTGTGAGCACTGGGCCTGAACTCCCGTGTATCTGAGTTGAATACAGCCATTTCCAACGACTTTCCTCAACCAGAGTGTAACTAGGTACCAAATCCCATGTACGAGCGGGTACAGACATCTGCCTCCCATGCATACACACTTCTGAGAGTTGAGCTTATGGCCTGTACCTCCACAGCCAGCCTGCTGGTACCCTTGGCTTCTAAAAGGCCTAGGCTCGCTGTTTGACGGAAGTGCTGGGAGAGGTAATTGGAATCTCCCGGCACACAAGACGAGTGCCTCCAAGCTCAATTCACGATTTCCCAGTAATTCTTGTGTTAGACAGGAGCTACATACTAAGTTCCATATGTGAGAAGGTAGCTGAACGCCTTGTCCAAAAGCATCTTACTTCTGAGAGTTCAGCACACCCTCAGTCCCTCACACTTCCACACTGCCTGCAGAGTGAGTTTCACACGTCTTCACCAGAGACGATTGCAAGAGGCTTCTGAGTACAAGTTACAATGCATACCGGAGGGTATCTCCAGGTGCAGTAGAGTGGTAATCTTGGACCCTCCTGACTCAGAGTACTGCTACTTTCTCACTGCCATAGGAATGCAGCTAGTTGACAGCTGGCTTCAAGACATGCTTCCCTGTGAGAGCTGAGGACAGGGCAGAACCCTCCCGCATGCTGCCTGACCGTAGGAGTAGCTGCTAACATCCTTATGTTAGTGGCTGGGAGAGGTTGCGGGAAAAGCATGTGTGAGCACTGGGCCTGAACTCCCGTGTATCTGAGTTGAATACAGCGATTTCCAATGGCCTTCTTCAATCACAGTGTAGCTAGGTTCCAACTCCCATGTCCGAGTGGGTAGCAGACATCTGCCTCCCATGCATACACACTGCTGAGAGTTGAGCTTATGGCCTGTACCTCCACAGCCAGCCTGCTGGTACACTTGGCTTCTAAAAGGCCTAGACTCGCTGTTTGACGGAAGTGCTGGGAGAGTTAATTGGAATCACCCGGCACACAAGACTAGTGCCTCCAAGCTCAGTTCAGCGATTTCCTAGTAATTCCTGTGGTAGACTGGTGCTACATACTAAGTTCCATACGTGAGAGGGTAGCTGAACGCCTTGTCCAAAACCATCTTACTTCTGAGAGTTGAGCTCAGCCTCAGTCCCTCACAGTTCCATACTGCCTGCAGAGTGAGTTTCGCAGGTCTTCAGCAGAGACGTTTGCCAGAGGCTTCTGAGACGCAGGGTAACAATGCAGACCTGGAGGGTATCCCCAGGTGCAGTAGACTGATAATCTTGGAACCTCCTGACTCAGAATACTGCTACCTTCTCACTGCCATAGGAATGCAGCTAGTTGACAGCTGGCTTCAAGACATGCTTCCCTGTGAGAGCTGAGGACAGCGCAGAACCCTCCCGCATGCTGCCTGACTGTAGGAGTAGCTGCTAACATCCTTATGTTAGTGGCTGCGAGAGGTTGCGGGAAAAGCATGTGTGAGCACTGGGCCTGAACTCCCGTGTATCTGAGTTGAATACAGCGATTTCCAACGGCTTTCCTCAACCAGAGTGTAGCTAGGTTCCAAATCCCATGTACGAGCGGGTAGCAGACATCTCCCTCCCATGCATACACACTTCTGAGAGTTGAGCTTATAGCCTGTACCTCCACATCCAGCCTGCTGGTACCCTTGGCTTCTAAAAGGCCTAGGCTCGCTGTTTGACGGAAGTGCTGGGAGAGGTAATTGGAATCTCCCGGCACACAAGACGAGTCCCTCCAAGCTCAATTCACGATTTCCCAGTAATTCTTGTGGTAGACAGGTGCTACATACTAAGTTCCATATGTGAGATGGTAGCTGAACGCCTTGTCCAAAAGCATCTTACTTCTGAGAGTTGAGCACACCCTCAGGCCCTCACACTTCAACACTGCCTCCAGAGTGAGTTTCACCCGTCTTCACCAGAGACGATTGCCAGAGGCTTCTGAGTACAAGTTAACAACGCAGACCTGGAGGGTATCTCCAGGTGCAGTAGAATGGTAATCTTGGAACCTCATGACTCAGAGTACTGCTACCTTCTCATTGCCATAGGAATGCACCTAGTTGACAGCTGGCTTCAAGACATGCTTCCCTGAGAGAGCTGAGGACAGGGCAGAACCCTCCCGCATGCTGCCTGACTGTAGGAGTAGCTGCTAACATCCTAATGTTAGTGGCTGGGAGAGGTTGCGGGAAAAGCATGTGTGAGCACTGGGCCTGAACTCCCGTGTATCTGAGTTGAATACAGCGATTTCCAATGGCCTTCTTCAATCACAGTGTTGCTAGGTTCCAACTCCCATGTCCGAGTGTGTAGCAGACATCTGCCTCCCATGCATACACACTTCTGAGAGTTGAGCTTATGGCCTGTACCTCCACAGCCACCCTGCTGGTACACTTGGCTTCTAAAAGGCCTAGACTCGCTGTTTGACGGAAGTGCTGGGAGAGGTAATTGGAATCACCCGGCACACAAGACCTGTGCCTCCAAGCTCAGTTCAGCGATTTCCTAGTAATTCCTGTGGTAGACTGGTGCTACATACTAAGTTCCATACGTGAGAGGGTAGCTGAACGCCTTGTCCAAAACCATCTTACTTCTGAGAGTTGAGCTCAGCCTCAGTCCCTCACAGTTCCACACTGCCTGCAGAGTGAGTTTCGCAGGTCTTCAGCAGAGACGTTTGCCAGAGGCTTCTGAGACGCAGGGTAACAATGCAGACCTGGAGGGTATCCCCAGGTGCAGTCGACTGGTAATCTTGGAACCTCCTGACTCAGAAAACTGCTACCTTCTCACTGCCATAGGAATGCAGCTAGTTGACAGCTGGCTTCAAGACATGCTTCCGTGAGAGAGCTGAGGACAGGGCAGAACCCTCCCGCATGCTGCCTGACTGTAGGAGTAGCTGCTAACATCCTTATGTTAGTGGCTGGGAGAGGTTGCGGAAAAGCATGTGTGAGCACTGGGCCTGAACTCCCGTGTATCTGAGTTGAATACAGCGATTTCCAACGGCTTTCCTCAACCAGAGTGTAGCTAGGTTCCAAATCCCATGTACGAGCGGGTAGCAGACATCTGCCTCCCATGCATACACACTTCTGAGATTTGAGCTTATGGCCTGTACCTCCACATCCAGCCTGCTGGTACCCTTGGCTTCTAAAAGGCCTAGGCTCGCTGTTTGACGGAAGTGCTGGAAGAGGTAATTGGAATCTCCCGGCACACAAGACGAGTGCCTCCAAGCTCAGTTCCGATTTCCCAGTAATTCTTGTGGAAGACAGGTGCTACATACTAAGTTCCATATGTGAGAGGGTAGCTGAACGCCTTGTCCAAAAGCATCTTACTTCTGAGAGTTGAGCACACCCTCAGTCCCTCACACTTCCACACTGCCTGCAGAGTGAGTTTCACACGTCTTCACCAGAGACGATTGCCAGAGGCTTCTGAGTACAAGTTAACAATGCAGACCTGGAGGATATCTCCAGGTGCAGTAGAGTGGTAATCTTGGAACCTCCTGACTCAGAATACTGCTACCTTCTCACTGCCATAGGAATCCAGCTAGTGGACAGCTAGCTGGCTTCAAGACATGCTTCCCTGAGAGAGCTGAGGACAGGGCAGGACCCTCCCGCATGCTGCCTGACTGTAGGAGTAGCTGCTAACATCCTTATGTTAGTGGCTGGGAGAGGTTGCGGGAAAAGCATGTGTGAGCACTGGGCCTGAACTCCCGTGTATCTGAGTTGAATACAGCGATTTCCAATGGCCTTCTTCAATCATAGTGTAGCTAGGTTCCAAATCCCATGTACGAGTGCGTAGCAGACATCTGCCTCCCATGCATATACACTTCTGAGAGTTGAGCTTATGGCCTGTACCTTCACATCCAGCCTGCTGGTTCACTTGGCATCTAAAAGGCCTAGGCTCGCTGTTTTTTCAGAAGTGCTGGGAGAGGTAATTGGAATCTCCCCGCACACAAGACGAGTGCCTCCTAGCTCAATTCACGATTTCCCAGTAATTCTTTTGGTAGACAGGTGCTACATACTAAGTTCCATACGTGAGAAGGTAGCTGAACGCCTTGTCCAAAATCATCTTACTTCTGAGAGTTGAGCTCAGCCTCAGTCCCTCACAGTTCCACACTGCCTGCAGAGTGAGTTTCGCAGGTCTTCAGCAGAGACGTTTGCCAGAGGCTTCTGAGACGCAGGGTAACAATGCAGACCTGGAGGGTATCCCCAGGTGCAGTCGACTGGTAATCTTGGAACCTCCTGACTCAGAATACTGCTACCTTCTCACTGCCATAGGAATGCAGCTAGTGGACAGCTAGCTGGCTTCAAGACATGCTTCCCTGAGAGAGCTGAGGACAGGGCAGAACCCTCCCGCATGCTGCCTGACTGTAGGAGTAGCTGCTAACATCCTTATGTTAGTGGCTGGGAGAGGTTGCGGGAAAAGCATGTGTGAGCACTGGGCCTGAACTCCCGTGTATCTGAGTTGAATACAGCGATTTCCAACGGCTTTCCTCAACCAGAGTGTAGCTAGGTTCCAAATCCCATGTACGAGCGGGTAGCAGACATCTACCTCCCATGCATACACACTTCTGAGAGTTGAGCTTATGGCCTGTACCTCCACATCCAGCCTGCTGGTACCCTTGGCTTCTAAAAGGCCTAGGCTCGCTGTTTGACGGAAGTGCTGGGCGAGGTAATTGGAATCTCCCGGCACACAAGACGAGTGCCTCCAAGCTCAATTCACGATTTCCCAGTAATTCTTGTGGTAGACAGGTGCTACATACTAAGTTCCATACGTGAGAAGGTAGCTGAACGCCTTGTCCAAAATCATCTTACTTCTGAGAGTTGAGCTCAGCCTCAGTCCCTCACAGTTCCACACTGCCTGCAGAGTGAGTTTCGCAGGTCTTCACCAGAGACGATTGCAAGAGGCTTCTGAGTACAAGTTAACAATGCAGACCTGGAGGGTATCTCCAGGGGCAGTAGAGTGGTAATCATGGAACCTCCTGACTCAGAGTACTGCTACCTTCTCACTGCCATAGGAATGCAGCTAGTTGACAGCTGGCTTCAAGACATGCTTCCCTGTGAGAGCTGAGGACAGGGCAGAACCCTCCCGCATGCTGCCTGACTGTAGGAGTAGCTGCTAACATCCTTATGTTAGTGGCTGGGAGAGGTTGCGGGAAAAGCATGTGTGAGCACTGGGCCTGAACTCCCGTGTATCTGAGTTGAATACAGCGATTTCCAATGGTCTTCT